>NC_135235.1:674243923-674938089 GCF_051348905.1 Ranitomeya variabilis | reverse complement strand
CAGAGTACTATGTGGTCAGTATTAAAACACTAGAAAATATCCACCACAGAAAATACAAAATCTCCACATCTAACTAAAGATATAGAGGGTATATCGGCATCTCCTGAGATACCAGCTTGGATGAGCAAGTCCTTATACTGACCAAGCTGGACAAGACTAAACATAGAAATGCACTGAATTATAAGGCCCACAGCATGTGGACTGCAAAAACAAAGCCAGAACTTATCTTTGTTGCAATGAACAGCAAAGCAGGAGAGACCAGGCAGAGATGTGAATCCTCCAGGAACAATGGACAACTGGCACTGACTAAAGGGTGAAACAAAACTAAATAGCCCAGTGGATTGCATCACGTGGACCCACCTGATGACATGCTGTGATTGAAGACAGCAGAGCTACCACTTATAACCACCGGAGGGAGCCCAAGAGCAGAATTCACAACAGAGAAGTGGACTATTAGATAGAACCTTTGCTCCCCCTAGTGGACTGGAGTGTGAAGTGTGTGGTGTGTTGTGATACCTGAACAGGAGATCTCCTTTATTGCCATCAGACATAATATCACTCCCCCTGGTGGAAGAATGACATTACTGCAACGACCAGGACTCTGGGGCGCTGCACTCCCCCCCCGCCCATTTAATCCAGTACTCCCAGGCTGGGAAAGAAAACAACAATACATTAGCAAAAAGACATACAAATTTTTGAAATGCTTTAAAACAAATTAATATAAAAGTTGCTTCCCTTTATGGGAGGTGAGAACACTTGAACGTTACAAACAAAAACATATTTACATTGTGCGCGCGACTTTTAAATAACGGTTATTAATTAACTAACCATGAATGACCATTACCCCTACGGGTATGCTATCTACTAAGTGCAAGTACAAAACAGTATTTTTTCTTTAAATGCGAGTACCCTCTAAGGGTATACTATCATTAAACCTTAAAGTGCAAATCAACATTTTCTTTATTCTTCCTTCACTTTCACATATGCAGGACTATTTGTATATCCCTACGTGCCCACTGCATTTTCTATTGTCTATTCTGACAAACCTAGCAATTATTTTAACTTCAATTTTATTTAAAGTACATCATCTAAACATTTTCTATTCTTGGCTACATACTATCACTATGTAAAACATCATTACTATCTAACTATTCAAGGCAACATTATCACTTTTAAAGAAAGTGCGACAAGTAAACATTCCCTTTAAGAGGAAATCTCAAGTCTCTTCTGAGGTAGTGCAAACAATCAATTTGCAAGTCAGTTTAAAGCAAGAACTTTCACGCTGTAATCAGGAACAGTCTCTTCAAAAAGCTCTTTTCTTGTAAAACCAGTAGAGAGCACTGTTATGACCCCAATGGCGAGGGTCTCAGAGATATCAGCAAGTCTGCGAAGTACAAAAATCCAGCTCATAGGGCAGTGGTAACTGGGTTGACCATATATCTACTCCTAACGCCAACACTAGAAGTAGCCGGGGAACATGCCTACGTTGGTCGCTAGATGTCTCGCGCCAGCCGGAGGACTAACTACCCCTAGAAGAGGAAAACAAAGACCTCTCTTGCCTCCAGAGAATAGACCCCAAAAGTTGGATACAAGCCCCCCACAAATAATAACGGTGAGGTAAGGGGAAATGACAAACACAGAGATGAACTAGGTTTAGCAAAGAGAGGCCCACTCACTAATAGCAGAATGTAGTAAGATAACTTATATGGTCAACAAAAACCCTAACAAAAATCCACACTGGAGATTCAAGAACCCCCGAACCGTCTAACGGCCCGGGGGGAGAACTCCAGCCTCCCTAGAGCTTCCAGCAAGGATAGGATACAGATTATGTACAAGCTGGACAAAAATGCAAAACAAAAACAATAGCAAAAAGCAAGAAAGCAGACTTAGCTTAATCAAGCAGGAACCAGGATCAGTAGACAAGAGCACTACAGATTAGCTCTGATATCAACGTTGCCAGGCATTGAACTGAAGGTCCAGGGAGCTAATATAGCAACACCCCTGACCTAACGACCCAGGTGAGCATACAAGGGATGATAGACATACCCAGAGTAAAAACACTAGTAGCCACTAGAGGGAGCCAAAAGGTAAATTCACAACAGTACCCCCCCCTTAGTGAGGGGTCACCGAACCCTCACCAAGACCACCAGGGCGATCAGGATGAGCGGCGTGAAAGGCACGAACTAAATCGGCCGCATGCACATCAGAGGCGACCACCCAGGAATTATCCTCCTGACCATAGCCCTTCCACTTGACCAGGTACTGAAGCCTCCGCCTGGAGAGACGAGAATCTAAGATCTTCTCCACCACGTACTCCAACTCGCCCTCAACCAACACCGGAGCAGGAGGCTCAGCAGAAGGAACCACAGGCACAACGTACCGCCGCAACAAGGACCTATGAAATACGTTGTGAATGGCAAACGACACCGGAAGATCCAGGCGAAAGGATACAGGATTAAGGATCTCCAATATCTTGTAAGGACCAATGAATCGAGGCTTAAATTTGGGAGAGGAGACCTTCATAGGAACAAATCGAGAAGACAGCCATACCAAATCCCCAACACGAAGTCGGGGACCCACACCGCGGCGGCGATTGGCAAAACGCTGAGCCTTCTCCTGTGACAACTTCAAGTTGTCCACCACATGATTCCAGATCCGCTGCAACCTATCCACCACAGAATCCACTCCAGGACAGTCAGAAGGCTCCACATGTCCCGAGGAAAAACGAGGATGGAAACCGGAGTTGCAGAAAAATGGCGAAACCAAGGTGGCAGAACTAGCCCGATTATTAAGGGCAAATTCAGCCAACGGCAAGAAGGTCACCCAATCATCCTGATCAGAAGAGACAAAACACCTCAAATACGCCTCCAGAGTCTGATTAGTTCGTTCCGTTTGTCCGTTAGTCTGTGGATGAAAAGCGGACGAAAACGACAAATCAATGCCCATCCTACCACAAAAGGATCGCCAGAACCTGGAAACAAACTGGGATCCTCTGTCCGACACAATATTCTCAGGAATGCCGTGCAAACGAACCACGTTCTGGAAGAACACAGGAACCAGATCAGCAGAGGAAGGCAGCTTAGGCAAAGGAACCAGATGGACCATCTTGGAGAAACGATCACATATCACCCAGATGACAGACATGCCTTTAGACACCGGGAGATCCGAAATGAAATCCATAGAGATGTGTGTCCAAGGTCTCTTCGGGACAGGCAAGGGCAAGAGCAACCCGCTGGCACGAGAACAGCAAGGCTTAGCTCGAGCACAAGTACCGCAGGACTGCACAAATGACCGCACATCCCTTGACAAGGAAGGCCACCAAAAGGACCTGGCCACCAGATCTCTGGTGCCAAAAATTCCCGGGTGCCCTGCCAACACTGAGGAATGAACCTCGGAAATGACTCTGCTGGTCCATTTAGCAGGCACAAACAATCTGTCAGGTGGACAAGAGTCAGGCCTACCAGCCTGAAATCTCTGCAACACACGTCGCAGATCTGAAGAAATCGCTGACAAGATAACTCCTTCCTTAAGAATACCCTCAGGTTCAGCAACTCCAGGAGCATCAGGCACAAAGCTCCTAGACAGAGCATCGGCCTTCACATTCTTAGAACCTGGTAAATACGAGACCACAAAGTCAAAACTGGAGAAAAACAATGACCAGCGGGCCTGTCTAGGATTCAGGCGTTTAGCAGACTCGAGATACCTCAAATTCTTGTGATCAGTCAAGACCACCACCCGATGCTTAGCACCCTCGAGCCAATGACGCCACTCCTCAAATGCCCACTTCATGGCCAATAACTCCCGATTGCCCACATCATAATTTCGCTCTGCCGGCGAAAACTTCCTAGAGAAAAAGGCACAAGGTCTCATAGTAGAGCAACCAGGGCCTCTCTGCGACAAAACGGCCCCTGCCCCAATCTCCGAAGCATCCACCTCAACCTGAAAGGGAAGTGAGACGTCAGGCTGGCACAAAACAGGCGCCGAAGTAAACCGGCGTTTCAACTCCTGGAAAGCCTCCACGGCAGCAGGAGCCCAGTTAGCTACATCAGAGCCTTTCTTGGTCATATCCGTCAGCGGTTTAACAACGCTAGAGAAATTTGCGATAAAACGACGGTAGAAGTTAGCAAAACCCAAGAACTTCTGAAGACTCTTAACTGACGAGGGTTGAGTCCAATCATATAAAGCTGTGACCACCAATCAGATATAGTATGAAAAGCAGGATGTGATTATTTGATTAAAAATTAACTTTTAATAAACTCGTTAAAATAGGGTGCCTGAAAAAACACACATATAGGACAAACAGTATATCACCTTACAAGAAGGGAAATGCCAAAATTAGAAATACCAATGAACCGCACTGCTATAGACCTCACAATCCTGAGATTCCTATATACAGGACTTCCGCACACCTGCAGATGTACCGTCCTAAACTTTTTGGCAGTGCGGAATAATGTCAGCTTTCACCTCAAAAAGTCATTTAGCCAAACAAGAAATAGAATAAACCACATATATCCTATAGGTAAACCGTTACAGCACCCCGTTTTGTCGGATGAACCTCCCACTTAGATGGAGGGATACAGGAACCTTCCCCTGATGAGTAAATGGAGACGAAACGCGTAGGGAAGTATACCTTTTTCGTATCTACTCTTACCTGGGGGCTTGCATAGATACTGGTGGTTTCAATTGATGGGGGATTAGTATGGACGAGTAGGTGCCATCTCCCCAGTTATAACACCAGTTATATATAAAAACGGTTATTATCTTACCCAATATGATAACAGGGTGAGATGGTGTAGTTTTTCTGCATTTCTTTCACTCACTATTTAAGTAGCCTGTTTATTCAGCCAGCAATAGTTGTTTACCTATAGGATATATGTGGTTTATTCTATTTCTTGTTTGGCTAAATGACTTTTTGAGGTGAAAGCTGACATTATTCTGCACTGCCAAAAAGTTTAGGACGGTACATCTGCAGGTGTGCGGAAGTCCTGTATATAGGAATCTCAGGATTGTGAGGTCTATAGCAGTGCGGTTCATTGGTATTTCTAATTTTGGCATTTCCCTTCTTGTAAGGTGATATACTGTTTGTCCTATATGTGTGTTTTTTCAGGCACCCTATTTTAACGAGTTTATTAAAAGTTAATTTTTAATCAAATAATCACATCCTGCTTTTCATACTTGAGTCCAATCATGAATAGCTCGGACCTTGACTGGATCCATCTCCACAGCAGAAGGGGAAAAAATGAACCCCAAAAAGGGAACCTTCTGTACACCAAAGAGACACTTTGAGCCTTTTACAAACAAAGAATTTTCACGCAAAATCTCAAAAACCATCCTGACCTGCTCCACATGCGAGTCCCAATCATCAGAAAAAACCAGAATATCATCCAGATAAACAATCAAAAATTTATCCAGATACTTCCGGAAAATGTCATGCATGAAGGACTGAAAAACTGAAGGTGCATTAGAGAGCCCAAATGGCATCACCAAGTACTCAAAATGACCTTCGGGCGTATTGAATGCGGTTTTCCATTCATCGCCCTGCCTAATGCGCACAAGGTTGTACGCACCACGAAGGTCTATCTTGGTGAACCACTTGGCACCTTTAATCCGGGCAAACAAATCTGACAACAACGGCAAAGGATACTGAAATTTGACAGTGATCTTATTTAAAAGCCGATAGTCAATACAAGGCCTCAAAGATCCGTCCTTTTTGGCCACAAAAAAGAATCCCGCACCAAGAGGGGAAGAAGAAGGACGGATATGCCCCTTCTCAAGAGCCTCCTTGATATATGAACGCATCGCGGTATGTTCAGGTACCGACAGATTAAACAGTCTCCCCTTAGGAAACTTACTGCCAGGGATCAAATCTATTGCACAGTCACATTCCCTATGAGGAGGCAGTGCACTGGACTTAGACTCGCTGAAGACATCCTGATAATCAGACAAATACGCCGGAACTTCCGAAGGCGTAGAAGAAGCAATAGACAAGGGCAGGGAATCTCCATGAATTCCATGGCAGCCCCAACTTGACACTGACATAGCCTTCCAGTCCAAGACTGGATTATGGGTCTGTAACCATGGCAAACCCAAAACAACCAAATCATGCATTTTATGCAGAACAAGAAAACGTATTACCTCCCGATGTTCGGGAGTCATGCACATGGTAACCTGTGTCCAAAACTGCGGTTTATTTTTTGCCAATGGCGTAGAATCAATACCCCTAAGAGGGATAGGATTTTCCAATGGCTCAAGAACAAATCCGCAGCGCTTGGCAAATGACAGATCCATAAGGCTCAGGGCCGCACCTGAGTCCACAAACGCCATGACAGGATACGATGACAGTGAGCAAATCAAGGTTACAGATAGAATAAATTTAGGTTGCAAATTACCAATGACGACCGGACTAACAACCTTAGTAAGACGTTTAGAGCATGCTGAGATAACATGTGTAGAATCACCACAGTAGTAACACAAGCCATTCTGGCGTCTATGAATTTTCCGCTCATTTCTAGTCAGGATTCTATCACATTGCATTAATTCAGGTGCCAGTTCAGACAACACCATGAGGGAATTTGCGGTTTTGCGCTCCCGCAACCGTTGGTCGATTTGAATAGCCAGGGCCATAGAATCATTCAGACCTGTGGGAATGGGAAAACCCACCATCACATTCTTAATGGCTTCAGAAAGCCCATTTCTAAAATTTGCAGCCAATGCACACTCGTTCCACTGGGTCAGCACGGACCATTTCCGAAATTTTTGGCAATACACTTCAGCCTCGTCCTGGCCCTGAGACATAGCCAGCAAGGCTTTTTCTGCCTGAATCTCAAGATTGGGTTCCTCATAAAGCAAACCGAGCGCCAGAAAAAACGCATCAATATCAGCTAATGCCGGATCTCCTGGCGCCAGCGAGAAAGCCCAATCCTGAGGGTCGCCCCGTAAAAAAGAAATAACAATTTTCACTTGCTGAGCGGAGTCTCCATAGGAACAGGGTCTCAGGGACAAAAACAATTTACAATTATTCCTGAAATTTCTAAACTTAAATCGGTCTCCGGAAAACAGTTCAGGAATCGGTATCTTAGGTTCTGACATAGGATTTCTGGTAACATAATCTTGTATGCCCTGCACACGAGCAGCAAGCTGGTCCACACTTGTAATCAAGGTCTGGACATTCATGTCTGCAGCAATCACAAGCCACTCAGAGGTAAAGGGGAAAAGAAAAAAAAATGAGAGAGAGAAAAAAAACCTCAGAACTTTCTTTCTTATAATCCCGCTTCTGCAATGCATTTAACATTTAATACTGGCCTGGCAAACTGTTATGACCCCAATGGCGAGGGTCTCAGAGATATCAGCAAGTCTGCGAAGTACAAAAATCCAGCTCATAGGGCAGTGGTAACTGGGTTGACCATATATCTACTCCTAACGCCAATACTAGAAGTAGCCGGGGAACATGCCTTCGTTGGTCGCTAGATGTCTCGCGCCAGCCGGAGGACTAACTACCCCTAGAAGAGGAAAACAAAGACCTCTCTTGCCTCCAGAGAATAGACCCCAAAAGTTGGATACAAGCCCCCCACAAATAATAACGGTGAGGTAAGGGGAAATGACAAACACAGAGATGAACTAGGTTTAGCAAAGAGAGGCCCACTCACTAATAGCAGAATGTAGTAAGATAACTTATATGGTCAACAAAAACCCTAACAAAAATCCACACTGGAGATTCAAGAACCCCCGAACCGTCTAACGGCCCGGGGGGAGAACTCCAGCCTCCCTAGAGCTTCCAGCAAGGATAGGATACAGATTATGTACAAGCTGGACAAAAATGCAAAACAAAAACAATAGCAAAAAGCAAGAAAGCAGACTTAGCTTAATCAAGCAGGAACCAGGATCAGTAGACAAGAGCACTACAGATTAGCTCTGATATCAACGTTGCCAGGCATTGAACTGAAGGTCCAGGGAGCTAATATAGCAACACCCCTGACCTAACGACCCAGGTGAGCATACAAGGGATGATAGACATACCCAGAGTAAAAACACTAGTAGCCACTAGAGGGAGCCAAAAGGTAAATTCACAACAGAGCACCTTTAAGAAGGTGCAAACTATGTACAGGCAGTTTGTGAATCTTTCACCGTCCATGATTCCAATGTTCTTTAAAAGCAATGATGAACTTGTGCAAACTTGAAACAATAGGGATCCCGGGTAAACAAAGGGATCCCTTTAAGAGTTAACCCAGGACGGGTTTTAAAGCAGCAAAAGAACAGTTAAAGTTTTAGAAGAACTATTTACATTATCGGTTTTTCGAGGTTTATTGCAGTTCTGGAGGTAGCACTGGTGAAGGTAGCCCAGTTGGATACTGGCGGCTACCAGGTGCTACATAGGGTGCTCCCTCACTCCAGTTGGGGTCTGCGTAGCTTGGTTATGGGCATTTACTGCAGCAGAGGTAGCAGCTGCTGCGAGATCAGTCACTGGAACGGAGTCAGTAGCGGTGGCACGAGAAGTCGCTGGAGTGGTGTCAGTCATCAGGGCAGGGTCGATCTTCATACCTGCTTCAGATGCGGTCCCTCCGGTGCTGGTCTCCGTCTCCGCTGGGATCTGGAAAGCTGGTTGCAGGGCCTTGCGCTGCGGCGTTGTCATCTCTGTTTGCAACATCTTGCTTTCCGGCAGAGCCTTGCTTTCTGGCTTCGGAACGCTGGAACTTCTTTCTTGCTCCGGACCAGACGAGGCTCCCAACAGGCATCTGGTGAGGCTCCCAATGAAGGTCTTCTTCCACCCGGCCTCAGTGCTCAGCGGACGCAGGAGTTGGTCGCTGAGCTCTTCCACGCCGGCCTGCAAGAAGTCAGGGCCAACAGGTGATGCCTGGCCGCAGTGTCTCTCCAGGTGGGTGGGGGAGTCCTCTGCTCCGATCCCACGCTCTGGCTCCGGGCGGCTGGCCATGGCGTCCTCCATGTGGCTGGCTTCTTTCTCATCTTTTTCCCGCTCTCTCCTTCTGGGGCGGTTTCTTTTTCTTTGTCTCCGCCCGCCATTGAGAATTAGGAGGTTGGTCTCGGCTGCTGACAGACACGTCCTCAAGGTACAAAGATATTTAGACTGGGCGGCCATTGTCTTTCGCGCTTCTCAGTTCGTTCACGCCCACAACTCCACGCCCTTCTTCTTCTCCTGCGCTCCTCGTGGTGCGGTAATGGCAGCAATTTTGGCGGTAAATGGCAATACACAGTTCTGAAGCAAATCACAGTTCCAACACAGTTCTTAGGCACACATGACCCGATTTTCAGGCTTAAGTAGATCCTGTTCGTGACGCCAAGATTTGGAGCGCCCCCACGTGTAGGGCAATGGGGGTACTCGGTACCGGGTCCTTCAGTTCCCGACGGGGGATGTCACGGTGGCCCGACCCGGCCTGTGGCCCTATGAAGGGCGTCCAATTAAAGGTGTAGAGTAGTTTGTATGATGTTCGTGACGCCACCTGTGGTATTCGGTCAGGGTGACCGACGCTGCTTAGGGGTCTGCTGGGGTGATATTATGGCAGCTAGATGGTATACCTTCCCACAGGTGAAGTGTATCCCCAGGGCTTCCCAGAAGTGTGGATGGTGGATGATGTCAGGCGCAGTAAAGAATGAAGACACAAGGTTGCAGTCTCTTTACCTTTTACTGAAGGCTTCAGTGTCCACAGTCCAGGGCACCAGATCACAGGGTAGGCAGAGTCCAGCCGGTCTGAAGGCAAATCCAGTGTCTCCTTATCCAGGAGGAATTCAATAGCCTTCCCATAGCGCTCGGGTGCTGTAGTACCTCCCTGCTGAGCAACTTGGTAAGGTCCTCACAACTGTTGTAGATGTTATGTCTTTCTCTCAGTCCCCCAGATGGTATGGATAGGACTAACCCATGTGACGTTGATGGCCTGAGGCTTGTTTATAGGGACCGTAGAGACGCCCCGAACCCCACAGTTGCCATCGGGCCTGCTTAGGTTCTTAGGTCAGGTAGCCTACTTGGAATTGACTGTCCTGCCAGTCTCTGAAGTAATGGCGTAGAGCACCTCACTCCCTCGGTATTCTGGCTACCGGAACGCGCACCAGATGGATGCAGCTCCTCACGTCTACTATCCCCTCTGGTATCCACTTGTTGCTATGCCTTCTTTTCTCACTCACTAGAACACGCTTCCTTTCAGTGTCTCTTTCTTTGGATGCTGCCGCATGGGTTGCAGGCGCAGCTCTGTGGACCCTCTTCCTCCTCAGACCGAAGTCTGGATCTGACTGGGCCTAGCTCCAGCCAGGTCGGCCTGGAGACCTTTCTCTCTCAGTCTCCAGCCAGGAACTCCCTAACTTTCTAACTAACCCACCAGTTTTACCTAACTGTGAGGAGTGGCCTAGTAGATAGAACCTTTGCTCCACCTAGTGGACTGGAGTGTGAAGTGTGTGGTGTGTTGTGATACCTGAACAGGAGATCTCCTTTATTGCCATCAGACATAATATCAATCCCCTTGGTGGAAGAATGACAATACTGCAACGACCAGGACTCTGGGGCGCTGCACTTATTCCTCTTCAGATACTCTAGTATAGCATCTCTTAGAATACCCTCCAAGATTTTACCCACAGTAGAGGTTAAGCTTACTGGCCTATAATTTCCAAGTTCAGTTTTTGTCCCCTTTTTGAATATTGGCACCACATTTGCTATGCGCCAGTCCTGTGGTACAGACCCTGTTATTATGGAATCTTTAAAGATTAAAAATAATGCTCTATCAATGACTGTACTTAGTTCCTGCAGTTCTCGCGGGTGTAGCCCATCTGGGCCCGGAGATTTGTCAATTTTAGTGATTTTTTGCAGTGTGTGTACAGTATGTGATTGGGTGCTGTGTGTACAGTATGTTATTGTATGGTAGCAGTGTGTGTATAGTATGTGAATGTATGGAGCTGTGTGTGCACAGTATGTGATTGTATGGGAGCAGTGTGTACAGTATGTGATTGTATGGGTGCTGTGTGTACAGTACTTGATTCTATGGGAGCTGTATGTACAGTATGTGATTGTATGGGAGCAGTGTGTGTACAGTATGTGATTGTATGGAGCAGTGTGTGTACATTATGTGATTGTATGGAGCAGTGTGTGTACAGTATGTGATTGCATGGAGCAGTGTGTGTACAGTATGTGATTGTATGGGAGCAGTGTGTGTACAGTATGTGATTGTATGGGAGCAGTGTGTGTACAGTATGTGATTGTATGGAGCAGTGTGTGTACAGTATGTGATTGCATGGAGCAGTGTGTGTACAGTATGTGATTGTATGGGAGCTGTGTGTACAGTGTGTGATTGTATAGGAACAATGTGTGTACAGTATTTGATTGCATGGGTACTTGTTGAGGAGAGCCATAAGATCAAATACTTAATTAACTTCAAGACATAAGAGATTGAGAGAAGAGACCCATAACGTGTATAGTTTAACCTTACATAAGCTTTCTCAGATCAAAGTAATAAACTAAAGATGGCTGCTGTTTCACCACAACATGTGCTGATATCCAAGATGATCAGTGGGACACTAAAGATGGCTGCCATTTCCTGTTTCACCACACCATGTGCTGATATCGAAGATGACGCCCGCCCTGATGACCTCATGGATCCACCCACAGTGACGCCCACCTTGATGACCTCATGGACCAACCCACCCTGATGACCTCATGGATTCGCCCACGGACTTGCTCATTGCCCAACCCACTAACCAATGGAATACATCCGATCACTCCCATTTTAGAGCTAACCGAGCCCCCCTTACAGAGGTTATATAAACCTGTGTTCTGACTAAATAAAGGCCCTTGGAGCTGAGCCATAGATTGATCAAGGAGAGTTTACATCCAACTGTGTGTGTCTGGTGTATTTCTTTAGTGCGCACCTGATCAATATCCAATAGGCCAGGAGTAGGCAACTAGAGTGAACATTTCTTATTGTTCAACCTAACACACTGTGTGTGTAAGGAATGCGAAATGTTTATTGTCCCTTCTTCTCCCCAACCCCTTTTAGTGTAAATACTGTATGTTATTGATGTGTTCATACACGGTGGTACTGCTACACATAAAGTGTATTACCACCGTGTATAAGAGTACTGCTACACATTACAAGTGTAGTGCTCTGATTATATATATATATATATATATATATATATATATATATATATATATATATATATATGTTTTAAATGTTTGGCATAATTTGCACACTGTTGATAGGGAAAATTTGTCCCCAAGCCCCGTTCAGTGTTAGGGGCATATTGTCCCTAGTTGGCCACTAGAGGGTGGGCACTATAGGATACAGTTAGAATAGGAGGTGCAAGGTGGGAATAAGTTAGTGAGATCTTCCTGGTTGGGACAGTCAGGGACTGGGCTCCCAGGCTGCTCACTGGGCTGCCTGGCCAGGAGTCATTGTGCCCTGCAACATTCAAGGAAGGGGCTCAGCATAGTACACCTAGCACAGAAAGGTTCCTCTAGGAGGAAGAAGTGCGGCAGTGCTGCAGATGCAGCTGAAGAGAATCTGTCCCCCTAAAGGAGTAAAGTCTGATCAGCACGGGCAGTACAAGCAAGATGTGGCAGATCTTTGCCTAGGCAGCAGTTCTTAGAACCATTGCAAAACGGTGTATGACTCCCCCATTTGAGGCAAGGATTCTGGAGGACACAGACTCTGCGGGACCGGAAGATACGGTCTGACCCGGGGCTGGACATAGAGCAAGTGAGGACAGAGCAGGGATAGAAAAGAAGGCCTGTATTTGAGCAAGCTGTGCTGAGTGAACAAGTTCATATTGAAGTTAAGCTGGAGTGTGTCTCCTTTATTTCGGAATTGTCTGTGAGGAATACATCCCCGTATCGGGCAAGTTCAGATGGCCAGAGAGTTAGCACAGAGGTAACGTAGTAGAGAAATGTGAACTTTTGCTGGGAAGGGACCAGGGAGTGATCCAAGGACTGATGTTGGCCATGACGACCTCCCTAGCTCCCTCTTCCTACATTTGGTGTAGTCGGCAGGATCTCACTGCCCCATATGGCGGTGAAGCCGGCATGGCAAAGAAGAAAGAAAGAACTTTGATTGATGTGACTAAAGATGAAACTCTGGGAGGAATGGATGCCCTTGAGGTGATAAGAACACTGGATATGTCTACAGATTCATCAAGGACTGATTTGACAAAGATGGCAGCTGAGGTGGCGGAGAATGGCGCCAAAATGGGAGGCCACTGCTGTGCCTGCATTCCTCTGTGGGCGTAACTGCGTGGAAATGGTGAGAAGATCTTTGAAGACACATTGCCCTACGCCTTCCGAGATTGCTGGATAGAGAATGGGAGGAGCGACAGGAAGCGAACCAGCCCTGGAATGGGTGGGGACCGGAAGAGAGTCACAGGTGCAGCTGCGCGGTATCATTACATGATTTGGCACTAGCAACAATGCATCTTTCGGTGGCTCTGGAGGGGTTAGCTGCCTAGAGTAGCAATGGCGACAGGAGAGAGGTTAGACCCGGTTCGTGCAGCAGAGCAGTGAGGAGTGGGGACCGGTGCCCTTACCTAAAGCCGGAATACCTTGGCCGCTGCCTAAGGTCATATGTTATCCAGATGGAGACAAGTGACAGAGCCTGTTTGGGCGGAGCAACCAACATCGGAAGCCTGTGGAGTAGAAGTCCGTATGTCCATCGAGACCAGAGCCATCGGCTTAAAGGCCAAAGCCTTCACGACCACAGGAACCTGAACCGGAAGCTAGGCCGCAGCCAGGACTAATTCCGGAGAGACCGCTCCACGCCACCTCCATGGAAGTAGACAGCAGCCACGCCAACAACGGGGGCAGAAAGCTACAACAAGAGGTCGTGAGTGAGTCTCGACCCGTGTCCCAAGGCAGTGAGACCCCTTCCACGTCGCCTGCTCCTGGGGTCCCATCCCAGCCCATCCACAGGGAGTTGGAGGTCCAGAGCTGCACTACAGCTCATCGGCTGCTTGAGGGGAGGTGCGCCATGTATCACCAAGCACCCCAGGGAGCCGCGGGTCCTGCTCACCTTGTGCGGGGTCCCTTCCCTTCCCCAACCAACAGGCATGGATCACTGGGGTCATATAAGAAAAGAAGAAGAAGGAGAAGATAGTTCAGGCCGAGTTGCGCCAGCCGGGAGGTGGCGCTATGGCTGGTCGCCGCACCTATAGCCAGCTTACTTATGTGGAAACAGGACGTGGCTACAGCTTTATTCGCAAGGTCAAGACCCATCATAAGGTCTATGTGAACATGGCCTCAGTAAAATTTGGAAGGCTTCTAGAGGAGGCACTGTTATGGTCCTGGTGGTTAGGAACACATGAAAAGACCTGATAGGTAAACCAGAAATAAGGACAAGCTCTGGGACTGTGGGAACTTTACTGACCGCAACACTGATCCTACCAACACACACTATAGGCAGCCGTGGAGCGTTCCTGACTCTGCCTAGACGCCTCTTCACAGCCTGAGAAACTAGCTATCCCTAGAGAGAAACAAAGCCTCACTTGCCTCAGAGAAATTTCCCCAAAAGTGTAGACAGCCCCCCCACAAATAATAACGGTGAGTTAAGGGGAAAACACAAACATAGAAATGAAAACAAGTTTTAGCAAATGAGGCCCGCTAATAACTAAATAGTCAGAAGATAGCAAGGAATCTGTGCGGTCAGTATAAAATACTACAAAATATCCACGCAGAGAATACAAAGACCCCCACACCGACTCACGATGTGAGGGGCGCAACTCTGCACCCCAGAGCTACCAGCTAGCAAGAAGATAGCATATAAGCAAGCTGGACTGAACTCATAATATACTGAGAAACATTTTCAAAAAAGCAATGAGCAAAAATGAACAAGCATAAACTTAGCTTCTCCAAGAGGAGACAGTTCACAGGGAAGTCCCAGAGAGATCTGAACCAGTACTGAATACAACGACAGCAGGCAACAAGTAAAGGTCCAGGTGGAGTTAAATAGGCAGCCAGCCTAGCAGAAAACCAGGCAGCTGGAGCCCAGCTACAGACCAGCCGTATCACTCAAAGCCACCAGAGGGAGCCCATGAACAGAACTCACAAAGTACCACTCATGACCACAGGAGGGAGCCCGAGAACGGAATTCACAACAAAGCACACTGGATCTATTTCTACAGAGAGAACTGCCCTCGGGGCTATTTTGCGGTGGCGGTGGCCCTATGCCGCCCGGAGGAGATAGCATAACATGCGGACTCGAGCTTGGCATGGTCGAGTGCCCGTGGTGTTCCTGCCTCCTGCCACCCTTGCCTCTCCGAAGCAACCTGTGACTGCTGCGACCGCAGAGTCACCCCTGTTGTGGATTCTGTTTGTGGGCTCCCTCTGGTGGTTACTGCTGGTACTGGGTGACTTTGGTGGGTTGCGGCCTTTGGTTTCCACCTGTCCATCAGAGGCTGGGTGTTTCCTATTTTACCTGGCCTTTCTGTCATTCCCTTGCCGGCTATCAATGTATTCAGATGTGCTCTGTTTGGTTCCTGCCTACCTGCTCCCAGATCTTTCAGGATAAGCTAAGTGCTGATTTTCAGTTGTTGGTTTTTTTGTCCAGCTTGCTTATTATGTCTCTATGCTAGCTGGTAGCTCTAGTGGACTGAGGTTCTCCCCATGTGCCATGAGTTGGCACATGGGTTCTTGTAATCTCAGGATGGTTTTTTTGATTAGGGTTTTTTGCTGACCGCTCAGACCCCTTTTGTATCGTTCTGCTTTCTAGTTTACAGCGGGCCTCAATTTGCTGAACCTATATATATCATCTCTATGTGTGTGCCTTCCTCTCATTTCACCGTCAATACATGTGGGGGGCAACTATACCTTTTGGGGTTCATTCCTCTGGAGGCAAGTGAGGTCTTTATTTTCTCTGCAGTACTAGTTAGCTCTTAGGCTGGTGCGTGGCGTCTAGAACCAACGTAGGCACGCTCCCTGGCTATCTCTAGTTGCGTTTGTCAGGCGTAGGGCAGCGGTCAGCCCAGGTTCCATCACCCTAGAGCTCGTCCGATATTTTGTATTACTTTGCTTGTCCCTTGCTATCCCTAGCCATTGGGATTCATGACAGTATAGCCGGCCCACAAAGTGTTAATTGTTTGGGCTGAAGCAGGAGAAAAAGAAGTGTTTAAGGGAAATTTTTTTTTTTTTTTCCTTCAGAGTTTTGCTGCCTAGCCCTTAATTGCTGTCTAGCTGCTTCTTACCTCCTCTTAACCCTTGAATGGCTCTGATATTAGCTGTTTAACATGGATGTCCAGAGTTTGGCTTCCAGCCTGAGTAATCTCGCGGCAAAAGTTCAAAACATACAGGATTTTGTTGTTCACACTCCCATGTCTGAACCCAGAATTCCTATTCCAGAGTTCTTTTCTGGAGATAGATCTACCTTCCTGAATTTCAGGAACAATTGTAAATTGTTTCTTTCTTTAAAATCTCGCTCCTCTGGAGACCCTGCTCAACAGGTCAAGATTGTAATATCTTTCCTGCGAGGCGACCCTCAGAATTGGGCATTTGCATTGGCACCAGGGGATCCTGCATTGCTCAATGTGGATGCGTTTTTTCTGGCATTGGGATTGCTCTATGAGGAACCCAACCTGGAGATTCAGGCTGAAAAGGCTTTATTAGCCCTCTCTCAGGGGTATGATGAAGTGGAAATATATTGTCAAAAATTTCGGAAATGGTCGGTGCTTACTCAGTGGAATGAGTGCGCCCTGGCTGCAAACTTCAGAAATGGTCTTTCCGAGGCCATTAAGGATATTATGGTGGGGTTCCCTACGCCTACAGGTCTGAATGAGTCGATGGCTATGGCCATTCAGATTGATCGGCGTTTACGGGAGCGCAAACCCGTGCACCAGTTGGCGGTGTCTTTTGAACAGGCACCTGAGACTATGCAATGTGATAGAGTTCAGTCCAGAAGTGAACGGCAAAATTATAGGCGGAAAAATGGATTGTGTTTTTATTGTGGTGATTCAGCTCATGTTATATCAGCATGCTCTAAACGCACAAAAAGGGTTGATAAATCTTTTGCCATTGGTACTCTGCAGCCTAAGTTCATTTTGTCTGTGACTCTGATTTTTTCACTGTCTTCCATTTCCGTCGATGCCTATGTGGATTCGGGCGCTGCCCTGAGTCTTATGGATTGGTCATTTGCTAAACGCTGCGGTTTTAGTCTGGAACCTCTGGAAGTTCCTATTCCTCTGAAGGGAATTGACTCTACACCATTGGCTATGAATAAACCGCAGTATTGGACACAAGTGACCATGCGCATGACTCCCGTTCATCAGGAGGTGATTCGCTTCCTTGTACTGTATAATTTACATGATGTACTAGTGCTTGGTCTGCCATGGTTACAAACTCATAATCCTGTCCTGGACTGGAAAACAATGTCTGTGTTAAGCTGGGGATGTCAGGGGGTTCATGATTATGCACCTCCGATTTCAATCGCTTCATCTACTCCTTCTGAGATCCCTGCGTTTTTGTCTGACTATAGGGATGTTTTTGAGGAGCCTAAGCTCAATTCGCTCCCTCCGCATAGAGATTGTGACTGTGCTATAGAATTGATTCCTGGCAGTAAGTTCCCTAAGGGTCGTTTATTTAATCTGTCACTGCCAGAGCATACTGCTATGCGGAATTATATTAAGGAGTCCTTGGAAAAGGGACATATTCGTCCATCTTCGTCCCCTCTGGGAGCAGGTTTTTTTTTCGTGGCAAAAAAAGATGGTTCCCTGAGGCCTTGTATAGATTATCGCCTTCTGAATAAGATTACAGTCAAATACCAGTATCCATTGCCATTATTGACTGATTTGTTTGCTCGCATTAAGGGGGCTAGGTGGTTCACTAAGATAGATCTTCGCGGTGCGTATAATCTGGTGCGGATAAAACAGGGTGATGAGTGGAAAACCGCATTTAATATGCCTGAGGGCCATTTTGAGTATTTGGTGATGCCTTTTGGACTCTCCAATGCTCCGTCAGTCTTTCAGTCCTTTATGCACAATATTTTCCGTGAATATCTGGATAAGTTTATGATTGTGTATTTGGATGATATTTTGGTGTTTTCTGATGACTGGGAGTCTCATGTTCTACAGGTCAGGAAGGTGTTTCAGGTTCTTCGGGCCAATTCTCTGTTTGTGAAGGGCTCAAAGTGTCTCTTCGGAGTCCAGAAGATTTCTTTTTTGGGGTACATTTTTTCTCCTTCTACTATTGAGATGGATCCCGTCAAGGTTCAGGCGATTTGTGACTGGACACAACCTACATCTGTTAAGAGCCTTCAGAAGTTCTTGGGGTTTGCTAATTTTTATCGTCGGTTCATTGCTAGTTTTTCCAGTATTGTTAAACCTTTGACTGATTTGACTAAAAAGGGTGCTGATGTTGCTGATTGGTCTCCTACGGCCGTGGAGGCCTTTCAGGAACTTAAGCGCCGGTTTTCTTCTGCTCCTGTGTTGTGTCAACCAGATGTTTCACTTCCTTTTCAGGTTGAGGTTGATGCTTCCGAGATTGGAGCGGGGGCGGTTTTGTCACAGAGAAGTTCTAATGGCTCGGTGATGAAGCCATGTGCATTCTTCTCTAGAAAATTCTCGCCCGCCGAGCGCAATTATGATGTGGGTAATCGGGAGCTTTTGGCCATGAAGTGGGCATTTGAGGAGTGGCGTCATTGGCTTGAGGGTGCTAAACATCGTGTGGTGGTCTTGACTGATCACAAGAATCTCATTTACCTTGAGTCTGCCAGGCGTTTGAATCCTAGACAGGCTCGTTGGTCGTTGTTTTTTTCTCGTTTCAATTTCGTGGTTTCATACCTGCCAGGTTCAAAGAATGTGAAGGCAGATGCTCTTTCCAGGAGTTTTGTGCCTGACTCTCCTGGAGACTCTGGGCCTACTGGTATCCTTAGGGATGGTGTAATATTGTCCGCCGTATCCCCAGACTTGCGACGTGCATTGCAGGAGTTTCAGGTGGATAAACCGGATCATTGTCCACCAGAAAGACTGTTTGTTCCGGATGATTGGACCAGTAGAGTCATCTCCGAGGTCCATTCTTCTGTGTTGGCTGGTCATCCTGGAATATTTGGTACTAGAGACTTGGTGGCCAGGTCTTTTTGGTGGCCTTCCTTGTCTAGGGATGTGCGTACCTTTGTGCAGTCTTGTGAAGTGTGTGCTCGAGCTAAGCCTTGCTGTTCTCGGGCCAGTGGGTTGTTGTTATCCTTGCCCATCCCGAAGAGGCCTTGGACGCACATTTCCATGGATTTTATTTCTGATCTCCCGGTTTCACAGAAAATGTCCGTTATCTGGGTTGTGTGTGACCGCTTTTCTAAGATGGTTCATTTGGTTCCCTTGCCTAAGTTGCCTTCCTCCTCTGAGTTGGTCCCTTTATTTTTTCAGAACGTGGTTCGTTTGCATGGGATTCCGGAGAATATCGTTTCTGACAGGGGATCCCAGTTTGTGTCTAGATTTTGGCGGACGTTTTGTGGCAAGATGGGCATTGATTTGTCTTTCTCGTCTGCATTCCATCCTCAGACGAATGGCCAGACGGAGTGAACTAATCAGACCTTGGAAACTTATTTGAGGTGTTTTGTTTCTGCTGATCAAGATGACTGGGTTGCTTTTTTGCCACTGGCCGAATTTGCTCTTAATAATCGGGCTAGTTCTGCCACGTTGGTCTCTCCTTTTTTTTGTAATTCGGGGTTTCATCCTCGTTTTTCCTCTGGTCAGGTGGAGTCTTCGGATTGTCCTGGAGTGGACGTGGTGGTGGACAGGCTGCATCAGATTTGGAACCAGGTGGTGGACAATTTGAAGTTATCTCAGGAGAAGACTCAGCAGTTTGCTAATCGCCGTCGCCGCGTGGGTACCCGACTTCTTGTTGGGGATTTGGTGTGGTTGTCTTCTCGTTTTGTCCCTATGAAGGTCTCTTCTCCTAAGTTCAAGCCTCGGTTCATCGGTCCTTATAGGATCTCGGAGATTCTTAACCCTGTATCTTTTCGTTTGGATCTCCCAGCATCGTTTGCTATTCATAATGTGTTCCATCGGTCGTTGTTGCGGAGGTATGAGGTGCCCGTTGTTCCTTCGGTTGAGCCTCCTGCTCCGGTGCTGGTGGAGGGAGAATTGGAGTATGTTGTTGAGAAGATCTTGGATTCTCGTGTTTCCAGACGCAAACTCCAGTATTTGGTTAAGTGGAAGGGTTATGGTCAGGAGGATAATTCCTGGGTGGTCGCCTCCGATGTTCATGCGACTGATTTGGTCCGCGCCTTCCATAGAGCTCACCCTGATCGCCCTGGGGGTTCTCGTGAGGGTTCGGTGACCCCTCCTCAAGGGGGGGGTACTGTTGTGGATTCTGTTTGTGGGCTCCCTCTGGTGGTTACTGCTGGTACTGGGTGACTTTGGTGGGTTGCGGCCTTTGGTTTCCACCTGTCCATCAGAGGCTGGGTGTTTCCTATTTTACCTGGCCTTTCTGTCATTCCCTTGCTGGCTATCAATGTATTCAGATGTGCTCTGTTTGGTTCCTGCCTACCTGCTCCCAGATCTTTCAGGATAAGCTAAGTGCTGATTTTCAGTTGTTGGTTTTTTTGTCCAGCTTGCTTATTATGTCTCTATGCTAGCTGGTAGCTCTAGTGGACTGAGGTTCTCCCCATGTGCCATGAGTTGGCACATGGGTTCTTGTAATCTCAGGATGGTTTTTTTGATTAGGGTTTTTTGCTGACCGCTCAGACCCCTTTTGTATTGTTCTGCTTTCTAGTTTACAGCGGGCCTCAATTTGCTGAACCTATATATATCATCTCTATGTGTGTGCCTTCCTCTCATTTCACCGTCAATACATGTGGGGGGCAACTATACCTTTTGGGGTTCATTCCTCTGGAGGCAAGTGAGGTCTTTATTTTCTCTGCAGTACTAGTTAGCTCTTAGGCTGGTGCGTGGCGTCTAGAACCAACGTAGGCACGCTCCCTGGCTATCTCTAGTTGCGTTTGTCAGGCGTAGGGCAGCGGTCAGCCCAGGTTCCATCACCCTAGAGCTCGTCCGATATTTTGTATTACTTTGCTTGTCCCTTGCTATCCCTAGCCATTGGGATTCATGACACACCCCTGTCCCGGGATCGGAAAATGGAACCTGATGTTATCAGAGCATCACGGGGCGCATGCAGTTGAGATAAGAGACTGCAACCATAAAGTTTGTGGTGCCATTGCACTGTATGTGAAAGGACTTGTCAGGGCAGAGGAGAGGCCCTGCTGCTTTTCCCAGTATATAGGGAGGTTTTTTGACCAGAAGAGGTCATACGGCCTTATGTTCGCTGTTCATTTGCCTGATCTGGAGGATTGCGAGCTGTGTATTATATTTAGTGCCTATGGACTCTTTTTCTTTTTGTTGCACTCGTTTTGCCCATTCTTCTGGGGAAGCATGACTCTCCAGGGAACTATGTTTTCCGATACAGGAGTACCATATTTAAAGGAAGGGGGTGGTCTCCCGTTGAAGATATTATGGACTTGACTCATATTGAGTCCTTTCTATTGTTTTATGATGTTTCCATATTAAAGTTTTGTAATGGTTGGGGACAATCATCTTAAAAGAAAGGGGGAAATGTAGGGGATGTGAAATGTTTTTTGTCCCCTTCTTCTCCAAAACCACTTTCAGTGTAAATACTGTATGTTATTGATGTGTTCATACACGGTGGTACTGCTACACATAAAGTTACATAGTTACATAGTTATTAAGGTTGAAGGAAGACTGTAAGTCCATCTAGTTCAACCCATAGCCTAACCTAACATGCCCTAACATGTTGAAGTGTATTACCACCAAGTGTATAAGAGTACTGCTACACATTACAAGTATAGTGCTCTGATTACATATATATACAGGTCCTTCTCAAAAAATTAGCATATAGTGTTAAATTTCATTATTTACCATAATGTAATGATTACAATTAAACTTTCATATATTATAGATTCATTATCCACCAACTGAAATTTGTCAGGTCTTTTATTGTTTTAATACTGATGATTTTGGCATACAACTCCTGATAACCCAAAAAACCTGTCTCAATAAATTAGCATATCAAGAAAAGGTTCTCTAAACAACCTATTACCCTAATCTTCTGAATCAACTAATTAACTCTAAACACATGCAAAAGATACCTGAGGCTTTTAAAAACTCCCTGCCTGGTTCATTACTCAAAACCCCCATCATGGGAAAGACTAGCGACCTGACAGATGTCAAGAAGGCCATCATTGACACCCTCAAGCAAGAGGGTAAGACCCAGAAAGAAATTTCTCAACAAATAGGCTGTTCCCAGAGTGCTGTATCAAGGCACCTCAATGGTAAGTCTGTTGGAAGGAAACAATGTGGCAGCAAACGCTGTACAACGAGAAGAGGTGACCGGACCCTGAGGAAGATTGTGGAGAAGGACCGATTCCAGACCTTGGGGAACCTGAGGAAGCAGTGGACTGAGTCTGGTGTGGAAACATCCAGAGCCACCGTGCACAGGCGTGTGCAGGAAATGGGCTACAGGTGCCGCATTCCCCAGGTAAAGCCACTTTTGAACCATAAACAGCGGCAGAAGCGCCTGACCTGGGCTACAGAGAAGCAGCACTGGACTGTTGCTAAGTGGTCCCAAGTACTTTTTTCTGATGAAAGCAAATTTTGCATGTCATTCGGAAATCAAGGTGCCAGAGTCTGGAGGAAGACTGGGGAGAAGGAAATGCCAAAATGCCTGAAGTCCAGTGTCAAGTACCCACAGTCAGTGATGGTGTGGGGTGCCATGTCAGCTGCTGTTGTTGGTCCACTGTGTTTCATCAAGGGCAGGGTCAATGCAGCTAGCTATCAGGAGATTTTGGAGCACTTCATGCTTCCATCGGCTGAAATGCTTTATGGAGATGAAGATTTCATTTTTCAGCACGACCTGGCACCTGCTCACAGTGCCAAAACCACTGGTAAATGGTTTACTGACCATGGTATTACTGTGCTCAATTGGAATGCCAACTCTCCTGACCTGAACCCCATAGAGAATCTGTGGGATATTGTGAAGAGAAAGTTGAGAGACGCAAGACCCAACACTCTGGATGAGCTTAAGGCCGCTATTGAAGCATCCTGGGCCTCCATAACATCTCAGCAGTGTCACAGGCTGATTGCCTCCATGCCACGCCCCATTGAAGCAGTCATTTCTGCCAAAGGATTCCCGACCAAGTATTGAGTGCATAACTGAACATTATTATTTAATGGTTTTTTTGTTTGTTATTAAAAAACACTTTTATTTGATTGGACGGGTGAAATATGCTAATTTATTGAGACAGGTTTTTGGGTTATCAGGAGTTGTATGCCAAAATCATCAGTATTAAAACAATAAAAGACCTGACAAATTTCAGTTGGTGGATAATGAATCTATAATATATGAAAGTTTAATTGTAATCATTACATTATGGTAAATAATGAAATTTAACACTATATGCTAATTTTTTGAGAAGGACCTGTATATACATATACAGTATATACAGCACTCAGCCTCCTATCATATATATACAGCACTCAGCCTCCTATCATGTATATACAGCACTCAGCCTCCTATCATGTATATACAGCACTCTGTCCCCTATCATGTATATATAGCACTCGGCCCCCTATCATGTATATACAGCACTCGGTCTCCTATCATGTATATACAGCACTCGGCCTCCTACCATGTATATACAGCACTCGGCCTCCTATCATGTATATACAGCACTCGGCCTCCTATCATGTATATACAGCACTCGGCCTCCTATCATGTATATACAGCACTCAGCCTCCTATCATGTATATACAGCACTCGGCCTCCTATCATGTATATACAGCACTCGGCCTCCTATCATGTATATACAGCACTCAGCCTCCTATCATGTATATACAGCACTCAGCCTGCTATCATGTATATACAGCACTCAGCCTCCTATCATGTATATACAGCACTCAGCCTCCTATCATGTATATACAGCACTCAGCCTCCTATCCTGTATATACAGCACTCGGCCTCCTATCATGTATATACAGCACTCAGCCTCCTATCATGTACAGTATATACAGCACTCACCCTCCTATCATGTATATACAGCACTCGGCCTCCTATCATGTATATACAGCACTCGGCCTCCTATCATGTATATACAGCACTCAGCCTCCTATCATGTACAGTATATACAGCACTCGGCCTCCTATCATGTATATATACAGCACTCACCCTCCTATCATGTATATACAGCACTCGGCCTCCTATCATGTATATACAGCACTTACATCCGATGCTGCGGTTTGGGGTTTATTGCTGTCACTAATAAATGATTGCAGTGCGGTTCTCTATGTCCGGCTCTGGTCACATCTGTTATTATACAGGAGCCACAGCGCAGAGCCGAATCCTCTGCCCCACAGACACCACTGACCCCTGATGGCGACACTGAGGGCAGAGGGGCTTGATGGGTTCTCCAGAGTTTCCCTCATTATGGGAGGAATTATCGCTGCAGGTAGAGCTGATTTATCCCCATGAATATGGATGTAATCGGTGCGGAGGGTCGGATATAGATGAGAATGGAGTCTGCACTTATGTCTCATGAGAAATACAGAATAAGGGCTCCTTTTCACTTGTGAGAAATACGTGCGAGTCTCGCATGTTAAAACCAACTCTGGCACCGGCTCTCCAGAGCGGAGCGTGCGGCTCCATGTATTGCTCTGCAGCCGCACGCTCCGCTCCTAAGTGCCGGCGCCAGAGCTTGGTTGTAATATGAGAGACTCTCACGTATTTCTCGCAAGTGAAAAGGAGCCCTTAGGAATATAAACTTACCAATAGTAGTTGTTGTCCAGAGTGGTATTAGATGTGGTCAGATTATCAGCAGCATCGTCCATTCTGAGGATTCACCTATAGTAATAATAATACAACAGACCATGTAATCACCGTATCAGTAGGATTCCTGTGGTAAAGGAGCTCTCCAGCCATTGTTTCCTCACTGTCCCCCTGTTAGTAATCAGTAATGTGTGTAGCGAGTGTATTACATTACTGACCAGTCACCGTCTTTTGCCGTTTCCAGCTTTCTTTGCCTCGTTCTGCATCTCATAGACTAACACTGAAAGGTGACCTCCGGCCACAGAGAAGTGGAGTGGAGCCGCAGTAGACTGGAGCAGCGCTGGAAACGGCAGATGACGGCGGCTGGTAAGTAATGGAATACACTCTACACACATTACTGATCGCTAACGGGGGGACAATAACCACATTGGAGGCTCCTGTAATCACACGGGTCTCCAGCTTACACTATGGGGGCTTTATATAAAGCCGGCTGGAGTATGATGAGCTGCACGCTGTATAGTTATAGTTCATGGCAACAGGATCCAAAAATATTGGTGCTGGGGAAAGCTTAGATAGGAAGCAGTTATTAAAAAAGTTGGATCCCACCACTGATAAAGACACCATTATCTGCTGTGGAATGACGTCTTACAGATTTATCATTATCACTCATCACACGAGACATAACACCCAAACCAGGGCAAAATCTTCTGGAAATGCCTCATGGGAATCTGTCAGCACAATCCTCTCCCCAACTGTTTATATGGTCGTGTTCCTCTGTGACCATACTGAGAAGACACAACACGACCATATACACAGATTGGGGGTTGGGAGAATTGTGCCGACAGATTCCCTATAAGAAAGAAAATTCCATCAGGAGCAAATTACTGTTATAATAAACTGTTGGTCTGTAAGAAAATTATAATAAAAGATAGATAATAGACTAGACAGATAATAGATAGATAGATAGATAGATAGATAGATAGATAGATAGATAATAGATCGATAGATAGATAGATAGACAGATAATAGACGATCGATAATAGATAGATAGATAGATATATGATAGATAATAGATAGATAGATAGATAGATAGATAGATAGATAGATGATAGACAGATAATAGATAGATGATAGATAGATAGATAGATAGATAGATACATAGATAGATATCATTACCTTCCTTTCTTCTCCACCAGGATCCCTTCTCTTTGGTCAGTGAGTGCAGCGGATCTTCTGCCCATAACCAGCATTGCTACTGTATATACTGTATATATATATATATACTTCTCCGCCCCAATCCATCAGACACTTCTGGTAAGTGCAATTTATTATAAAGTACGGAATAATTGTTTTTTAGATCATTTATTTAGTTGTTATTGAAACATCCGGATATATTAGGTTATACATATTTTATACATATAATTATTAATGCTTTTCCTGACTCTTATACAATCATCTGCACTTTGATTCCATTATGAGAAAAGTGTAATACAAATATTTTTATTATTGTATTTAAAGTAGACTTTCTACCAACATTTTTCACCTAGGGCTGAACACACAATGTAATAGCGGCTGCAGAGCGGAATAAAATATATATATTTTTTATTTTGCCTTTCCGTTGTGGAGATATTAGCAGTCAAAGTATTTGGTACCTAATGAGTAAATCTTTGTTAAGTCCAATTGGGTATTATCAATAACTTGCGCTTCTTCTCCCTGTATGATGCTGATCAATCATAAGCAGGCAGCACTCAAGCAAATCATCAAGACCCTCTGCTGGCACCTCCCTTTGCAATTGCCGCCATTGACATCCCAGATGTGCTTGATGGGAAACAAGACGAAAGAGCAAACGTCCAAGATAAAAACTTGATTCATTGTTGAAGACCTTAACCCCCATTCCAGACCCCATTGCTCTATTCCAGCCTCTGGTCTCTATTTGGAGAATATGTGGGCAATGCATTAAAGGGGCTAACACGAGTGAATGGCACACAGGTCCTATTGCTGTGATTATGTTGTGGGGTGGCATAATCTATGATAGACACTCTGCGCTATGTGGGATTTATATTTATAAAAAGCCACTGGAATAAACTCCTCTATATGCTTCTTAATAAGTTAGGGCCGTCTCTGGACAACTTTCTATGATTTAGAGGGGGATAGCTAAGCTTTATTATGCTAGTGAAAAAAAATCAGAGAATTATTTTCTATTACTCTATCGCCCTGTCTTTCTTTTTATCTCTATCTATTTATCTATCTATTGTGAGGAAGTGACTGGTGTCGCTATGTGTCCCATAGGATGCGCAAAGAAGCATACTGAGGCTGCGCCTGTGCATTGCAGTCACAGGCGTAGCTGTGATTGCAATGTAGAATAAAAGTGAGTGTTAGTCTTGGACAAGCTATTTGTCCAAGGGTTTTTATTTTTTAAATGGACTACAGGAAGGTAGCGGGGTGGTCTGTTTCCTCCCGCGGCCTGGGTTTTCCATGTGGCCTACGGCCACAGGATCTCTGTAAAAGCCCCTGCAGCAGAGGGTTGGGTGTGTCAGTGTGGAGTTTCCAAGGTGCAGGGCAGACAGCTCTGCAAAAGCTCAGCCTGTGTGAGGGAACACAACACCAAGCAGAGCAAACTCCTGGCATCCCGCAGCATTATATAGTGGTGCATTCACCCTCGGCAACAGGCTGAATTTACGGACTGTCTTGTTTCCCTGCTGAGAATAGGAGGATACCATTTGTTTTGTTTACAAGTTTTGAACATTATATCTGTGTTTACTTTGAACTCTCCTGGGTCACTGCCTCTTCACTGCACAGTGAGGACACCGCTGCACTACACTATATATATATCTATCTGGTAGGTGTTAGTGATGAGCGAGCACAAAAATGCTCAGGTGCTCGTTGCTCGGGTTGAGCAAATTGTAGTGCTCGGGTGCTCGACCCTAGCAATAAGCCCAATCTAAGTCTTCGAAACTTGAGCATTTTTGCCATTCCCCTTCCCCTGGAGGTCTTTAGAGGGTCTAAAAACAACGGAAATCATTGGGAACATTGCTCAAATGACATGGGAACATCATGGGGAAGACTCCTGGAAGCATTTCTGACTCCCAGGTCACTGCTGTGAACAATGTTGTCAGAGTCTTACGCCACTTTTATGCCACTCACCAAAAAACATACAAAAACGAAAGCAAAATGGGTTTTCCTGGGAAATATGTTAAGGAACATCCTTTCCAGAGTAATGACTTGCATAAAAGGCAAAAAAAAATACCAAAAACAAAAATGCTCCTCCACAACTTGGGCTATGTTCACACGTAGCGTTTTTGATGCGTTTTTCTACTTTAGCATTGCTTACAACCAAGGCAAATGCATTCACTGGGAAATGTCATTTTAACATTTTACAACCTTAGCTGGCCATGTGGTGTGTAACACATCCTGTCTCACTTATGAGACTTAAAGTCACAAAGCCTATTTTTATAGGGTAATCAGGCAGCCTTTACTATTCTTAAAGGGCCAGCAGTCGGCCCTCACTATTCTTAGAGAGCCAATAGCCGGCTATGCTTTGTTGTTCTCATTATTAAACAGTGGGTCTCCTATCATGTTATTGCATATGCAGTGAGTGGCAGGGCTGCACAAAATTTGGACGCACCCCAATACCCCTTTGAAGAGACTTATAGGACGGCCACCTGAAAGCAATGTTCCCATTATTATGAAGTTGGTACTCCCATACTGTTTGCCTATGCAGTGAATGCAAGGTCTGCCCCAAGTTTAGATGCACCCCAATACCCCTTAGAACAGCCACCCCAATACCCCTTAGAACAACCACCTCTTTGAAGAGCTGTACAGGATGGCCACCTGAAAGCAATGTTCCCATTATTATGAAGTTGATACTCCCATACTATATTAACCACCGCGCTAAACCGAAACTGGAATATCAATGTACTTACTTTTGATATGGCTATTACTATGTTGTCTGGGGTCCCTTGTGAGTGAAGGGTTACACCTGGTTACAGTGGTTTGCTGAAAGGTAAAGTGTGCAGCAGAGTGATATATTATTTGATTTGGACCTTACAAAAAAAAAAAAAAAAAAGGTGTTGGTTACAAACACTTAAGGTACCGTCACACTAAACGATATCGCTAGCGATCCGTGACGTTGCAGCGTCCTGGCTAGCGATATCGTTTAGTTTGACACGCAGCAGCGATCAGGATCCTGCTGTGATGTCGCTGGTCGCTGAATAAAGTTCAGAACTTTATTTGGTCGTCCGATCGCCGTGTATCGTTGTGTTTGACAGCAAAAGCAACGATACCAGCGATGTTTTACACTGGTAACCAGGGTAAACATCGGGTTACTAAGCGCAGGGCCGCGCTTAGTAACCCGATGTTTACCCTGGTTACCAGCGTAAAATGTAAAAAAAACAAACAGTACATACTCACATGCGTCCCCCGGCGTCCGCTTCCCACACTGACTGAGCACCGCAAAGTGAAAGTGAAACCACAGCACAGCGGTGACGTCACCGCTGTGCCCTGCTACTGCCGGCGCTCAGTCATTGCAGGAAGCGGACGCCGGGGGACGCATGTAAGTATGTACTGTTTGGTTTTTTTACATTTTACTCTGGTAACCAGGGTAAACATCGGGTTACTAAGCGCGGCCCTGCGCTTAGCAACCCGATGTTTACCCTGGTTACCCAGGGACCTCGGCATCGTTGGTCGCTGGAGAGCGGTCTGTGTGACAGCTCTCCAGCGATCAAACAGCGACGCTGCAGCGATCGGCATCGTTGTTGCTATCGCTGCAGCGTCGCTTAGTGTGACGGTACCTTTACTCTTTTTATGAGGCTGTATAGGTTGCACCTGTGGTGTTTCAATGTGGGGTTAATAGTTTCTCTTTCCACAGTGTAGTGAACCGATACTGGAAGGCAAAGTGTGTAAAACCTCGGTATATTGTTTATATTGTACACACAAAGTATCAAGGGTATTAGCTGGGTGCACTTACTCCTTATATAAGGTTGTACAGTTTACACTTGGGATGTTCTTATGTGAGGTTTTGGTATTTGTCTTTCCACAGTGTGGTAAACTGATGCTGGTGAGTAAACAAAGTAGAGAATAAAGTGATTTGCAAGCAATACACTAGAATAGTAGGAAGTTACTGGCCACAATAATTGCAGTGGTATAAATAGGAATTAGTTGGCACTCACCACATGTTTGCTTATGAAGGTACCCGCGGTGAGGTAGGCAAGGTAGTCCACTGGATACGGTGCCGATAAAGTAACCCGCTGAGCTGGGAGGGTTAGAGTCCGGTGTGCGTGCCAGAGGCCGCGGTTCCTGGACGAGAACGTACCGGCGAGTGGTGAGGAGGTACCAGCGCCTCGCGTGCCCCGGCCGGAAGCAACGCTGAGGATGTGGTGCCGAGATGGGGCAGAGCTAGTGTGACGTCACAGAAAGCAGGGACGGGTGCGCGAGAGAGACAAGCTGCCAACTAGTTTCGAGAGGTAACTCCCCTCTTCATCAGGGCTATGTCATATGACCATATGTTACCATAGGTGCTAATTAAGGGATATTATTACTGCAGTAATGCATTTTATTTTTTGAGGATACTGTTTTAAATGGGGGGCGGTCCTGTTACTGTGCAGACCAACACTGTCGCTTTTTTTCTTCATCTGTTGTAGTTTAGAATTTGGGAAAAAAATAAGAAATGTGCTCTGCAAGCGGTGCTCTAGATAACTGTTATTTCCTGCAGAGACGAGCCCTGGCTGGATGAAGTGACGACAGTCTGTGCTGGATGAAGATTAAATGCAAAGATGAAGGACTTCACCTCGAGACGTCACTGGTGAGTCAGTGTGTTACCTGTACACTGATGCTATACACTGTATACTATATACAGTGGTCCTGTGTACAATGTCACCAGTGATCACTGAATTACCTTTACATTATACACTATATACAGAGCACCAGTGTATAATGTCACCGGTGATCACTGTATTACCTGTACACAGACACTGCATACTAAGTACAGATCTCCTGCGAATACTGGCACTTATGGTGATATTAGTATTGTGTTGTTTTTTTTATTACTGATCTGCATTGTAGTATTCAGTCACTATGTGGTGGTAATATGTTGTCCGGCCATGGTGTGGCGGTATTTGTTCCTTATATGTGCTATTATTTGGTCACTATGTGGTGGTAATATGTGATCTGGTCATGGTGTGGTGGTATTTGTCCCCTGTATGTGGTATTATTGGTGATCATATGGTGGTAATATGTGGTCTGATCATGGTGCGGTTGTATTTGTCCCCTGTATGTGGTATTGGTCATTTTAAAAATTGAAAAATAAATAAAAATATACCTATATTGTATAGGATATTTTAACAAATGTTTAATAGGTTAGAGTAGGGTAGGGCCCGACCTTGTCGTGGTGGCGGCTATAAAAATCTTTTGACTGTGGACAGTTCAAGGGGTGGAGGCGGGCTGAGGTGGAGCCTGGGTGGAGTCTCAAGGGGGCGCCGAAAACTTTGCCAGTATGGGGCCCCGAAATTCCTACTGGCAGCCCTGGCCCGAACTGTAAGTAAAGCTGTGAAAACTGCAACCTGCTGTGTCCTTCCATTTCTTATCGGCAATCACCACCCTTGCCAACACATATTGGGAGCTCTGGGAACCCCGCTTCACCTGTGGGAAGCATCACCATCTTGCTGCAACAACATCACCCCAGAGGACCCCTATAAGCAACGTCAGTCCCCTCTGACCGAGAACCACAGGTGGCATCATGAATAGACTTTATTACCAAGTTCCCTTTAAATTCTTTTCCCCCTTTAATTGAGTGCCCAGGGCCACGGACCGGGTCGCAGCCACCGTGACATCCAATTTAAGTGCGACCAGACCTGGTACTGCCCAGGCGGGTGACTCAACTTGGCATCTTGAACAGGATGGACCAACCCATTAACTCCTTCATGACCCAGCCTATTTTGACCTTAATGACCTGGCCGTTTTTTGCAATTCTGACCAGTGTCCCTTTATGAGGTAATAACTCAGGAACGCTTCAACGGATCCTAGCGGTTTTTTCGTGACATATTGGGCTTCATGTTAGTGGTAAATTTAGGTCGATATTTTTTGCGTTTATTTGTGAAAAAAACAGAATTTGGTAAAAATTTTGAAAATTAAAATTATTTAATAATTATTTAATAATTTTAAATTATTAGTTATTTAAAATTAAAATAAATAACATTACCCACAAGTCTACTTTACATCAGCACAATTTTGGAAACAACATTTTTTTTTGCTAGGAAGTTATAAGGGTTAAAATTTGACCAGTGATTTCTCATTTTTACAACAAAATTTACAAAACCATTTTTTTCAGGGACCACCTCACATGTGAAGTCAGTTTGAAGGGTCTATATGGCTGAAAATACCCAAAAGTGACACCATTCTAAAAACTGCACCCCTCAAGGTGATCAAAACCACATTCAATAAGTTTATTAACCCTTCAGGTGTTTCACAGCAGCAGAAGCAACATGGAAGGAAAAAATGAACAATTAACTTTTTAGTCACAAAAATGATCTTTTAGCAACAATTTTTTTATTTTTCCCAGCATAAAAGGAGAAACTGGACCAAAAATATTGTTGTCCAATTTGTCCTGAGTACGCTGATACCTCATATGTGGGGGTAAACCACTGTTTGGGCGCACGGCAGGGCTTGGAAGCAAAGGAGCGCCATTTGACTTTTTGAATGAAAAATTGGCTCCAATCTTTAGCGGACACCATGTCGCGTTTGGAGAGCCCCCGTGTGCCTAAACAGTGGAGCTCCCCCACAAGTGACCCCATTTTGGAAACTAGACCCCCCCAAGGAACTTATCTAAAAGCATAGTGAGCACTTTAAACCCCCAGGTGCTTCACAAATTGATCCGTAAAAATGAAAAAGTACTTTTTTTTCACAAAAAAATTATTTTAGCCTCAATGTTTTCATTTTCACATGGGCAACAGGATAAAATAGATCCTAAAATTTGTTGGGCAATTTGTCCTGAGTACACTGATACCTCACATGTGGGGGTAAACCACTGTTTGGGTACATGGTAAGGCTCGGAAGGGAAGGAGCGCCATTTGACTTTTTGAATGGAAAATTAGCTCCAATCATTAGCAGACACCATGTCGTGTTTGGAGAGCCCCTGTGTGCCTACACATTGGAGCTCCCCTACAAGTGACCCCATTTTGGAAACTAGACCCCCAAGGAACTTATCTAGATGCACAGTGAGCACTTTAAACCCCCAGGTGCTTCACAGAAGTTTATACCGCAGAGCCGTGAAAATAAAAAATAATTTTTCTTTCCTCAAAAATGATTTTTAGCCCAGAATTTTTTATTTTCCCAAGGGTAACAGGAGAAATTGGACCCCAAATGTTGTTGTCCAGTTTGTCCTGAGTACAGTGATACCCCATATGTGGGGGTAAACCACTGTTTGGGCGCACGGCAGGGCTCGGAAGGGAAGGCACGCCATTTGGCTTTTTGAAAGGAAAATTAGCTCCAATCATTAGCGGACACCATGTCGCGTTTGGAGAGCCCCTGTGTGCCTAAACATTGGAGCTCCCCCACAAGTGACCCCATTTTGGAAACTAGACCTCCCAAGCAACTAATCTAGATGTGTGGTGAGCACATTGAACCCCCAAGTGCTTCACAGAAGTTTATAACGCAGAGCCATGAAAATAAAAAATAATTTTTCTTTTCTCAAAAATGATACTTTAGCCCACAATTTTTTATTTTCCCAAGGGTAACAGGAGAAATTGGACCCCAAAAGTTGTTGTCCAGTTTCTCCTGAGTATTCTGATACCCCATATGTGGGGGAAAACCACTGTTTGGGCACATGCCGGGGCTCGGAAGGGAAGTAGTGACGTTTTGGAATGCAGACTTTGATGGAATGGTCTGCGGGCATCATGTTACGTTTGCAGAGCCCCTGATGTGCCTAAACAGTAAAAAACCCCCACAAGTGATGCCATTTTGGAAACTATACCCCCCCAAGGAACTTATCTAGATGTGTAGTGAGCACTTAGAACCCCCAAGTGCTTCATAGAAGTTTATAACGCAGTGCCATGAAAATAAAAAATATTTTTTCATTCCTCAAAAATTATGTTTAGCAAGCAATTTTTTATTTTCACAAGAGTAACAGGAGAAATTGGACCCCAATAATAGTTGCCCAGTTTGTCCTGAGTACACTGATACCCCATATGTGGGGGTAAACCACTGTTTGGGCACAAGTCGGGGCTCGGAAGGGAGGTAGGGACGTTTTGAAATGCAGACTTTGATGGAGTGGTCTGCGGGCGTCACATTCCATTTGCAGAGCCCCTGATGTGCTTAAACAGTGGAAACACCCCACAAGTCACCCCATTTTGGAAACTAGACCCCCCCAAGGAGCTTATCTAGATGTAGAGTGAGCACTTAGAACCCACAAGTGCTTCATAGAAGTTTACAACGCAGAGCCGTGAAAATAAAAAATAATTTTTCATTCCTCAAAAATTATGTTTTAGCAAGCAATTGTTTTATTTTCGCAAGAGTAACAGGAGAAATTTGACCCCAATAGTTGTTGTCCAGTTTGTCCTGAGTACGCTGGTACCCCATATGTGGGGGTAAACCACTGTTTGGGCACACATCGGGGCTCGGAAGGGAAGCAGTGACGTTTTGAAATGCAGATTTTGATGGAATGGTCTGCGGGTGTCACATTGCATTTGCAGAGCCCCTGATGTGCCTAAACAGTAGAAACCCCCCATAAGTGACCCCATTTTGGAAACTAGACCCCCCAAGGAACTTATCTAGATGTGTGGTGAGCACTTTGAACCCCCAAGTGCTTCACAGAAGTTTATAACGCAGAGCCGTGAAAAAAAAAAAAAAAATTTCATTCCTCTAAAATTATGTTTTAGCAAGCAATTTATTATTTTCGCAAGGGTAACAGGAGAAATTGGACCCCAATAATAGTTGCCCAGTTTGTCCTGAGTATGCTGGTACCCCATATGTGGGGGTAAACCACTGTTTGGGCGCACGTCGGGGCTCGGAATGGAGGGAGCACCATTTGACTTTTTGAACGCAAGATTGGCTGGAATCAATGGTGGCGCCATGTTGCGTTTGGAGACCCCTGATGTGCCTAAACAGTGGAAACCCCTCAATTCTAACTCAACACTAACCCCAACACACCCCTAACCCTAATCCCAACTCTAGCCATAACCCTAATCACAACCCTAACCCCAACACACCCCTAACCACAACCCTAACCCTAATCCCAACCCTAACCCTAATCCCAACCCTAACCTCAACCCTAACCACAACTTTAACCCCAACACACCCCTAACCATAACCCTAACCACAAGCCTATTCTTAACCCTATTTCCAACCCTAGCCTTAATTCCAACCCTAATTCTAATTCCAACCCTAAGGCTATGTGCCCACGTTGTGGATTCGTGTGAGATTTTTCCGCACCATTTTTGAAAAATCCGCAGGTAAAAGGCACTGCGTTTTACCTGCGGATTTACCACAGATTTCCAGTGTTTTTTATGCGGATTTCACCTGCGGATTCCTATTGAGGAAGAGGTGTAAAACGCTGCGAAATCCGCACAAAGAATTGACATGCTGCGGAAAATACAACGCAGAATTTCCGCGCGGTATTTTCCGCACATGGGCACAGCGGATTTGGTTTTCCATAGGTTTACATGGTACTGTAAACCTGATGGAACACTGCTACGAATCCGCAGCGGCCAATCCGCTGCGGATCCGCAGCGAAATCCGCACCGTGTGCACATAGCCTAATTCTAATGCTAACCCTAGTTCTAACCCTACCCCTAACCCTACCCCTAACCCTACCCCTACCCCTAACCCTAACCCTACCCCTAACCCTACCCCTAACCCTACCCCTACCCCTAACCCTACCCCTAACCCTACCCCTAACCCTAGTTCTAACCCTAGTTCTACCCTAGTGGAAAAAAAATATTTTCTTTATTTTATTATTGTCCCTACCTATGGGGGTTATAAAGGGGGGGTTCATTTACTATTTTTTTTATTTTGATCACTGTCATAGGTTTTTTTCACAGTGATCAAAATGTACATGGAACGAATCTGCCGGCCGGCAGATTCGGCGGGCGCACTGCGCATGCGCCCGCCATTTTGGAAGATGGTGGCGCCCAGGGAGAAGACGGATGGACTCTGGGAGGATAAGTAAGTATGAGGGGGTGGTGGGGGGGTGGATCAGAGCATGGGGGGTGGATCGGAGCACGGGGGGAGCGGACAGGAGGACGGGGGAGCGGACGGAGGGAAGTACGGGACAGAACGGAGGACTGGGGAGGAGATCGGTGGCTGTGGGGGGGGGCAGATCTGGATTTCCAGCCATGGCCGATGATATTGCAGCATCGACCATGGCTGGATTGCAATATTTCACCATTTTCATAGGTGAAATATTGCAAATTGCTCTGATTGGCTGTTGCACTTTCAACAGCCAATCACAGCGATCGTAACCACGTGGGGGCAAAGCCACCCCCCCTGGGCTAAAGTACCACTCCCCCTGTCCCTGCAGATCAGGTGAAATTTGAGTTAACCCTTTCACCCGATCTGCAGGGACGCGATCATTACATGACGCCACATAGGCGTCACAGGTCGGATTGGCACCGACTTTCATGATGCCTACGTGGCGTCATGGGTCGGGAAGGGGTTAAAATGGGTCCTGTGCGCCATGGACTGTAATGGACTGTGTAAAATTGTAAATGGCCGCAATTAATGCTCCATGAGACGGATAAAGGAGGAAGTAGATGTGTTGCCATGGGTGGAGTTCAAGAACCAGCACGAAAGCCGGATCCACCTCCTACAGTGTCTTTGATGCTAACAAAACATGTACATCACCAGGACAGATCCGCCCCGGGAGATGGCCAGTGGGAAAGTGGAGCAGAAACTGCCCACGAAAGAGAGAGTGAGAGAGCAGGACACGGGAAAGCGTGGCCGCAGCATGGCTGCACGATACCCGGTAAATACATTGCCGGACAGCAGTGGAGAGCCGCCAGGACCTGCCGACACCAGAGGAGATGTCCACAGCAACAATAAACCCCGGACCAGAAGGTTACCTTAGATCCAGAGCTCCTTGGCACGGAAATGGAGGAGCTGGCTCGACAACTCCTGCGGACCTAGATGACAGCGGTGGCCGCCTATAAGAAGTCCCTGATCCACATAATGCAGACCAAAACCCACTGGAACCTAACACCAGCGCTCACAGCCCCAGCGAAGCAGGAAGGAGCGACACTGCTGCGGGAGACAAAGAGCCTGTGCCTTTGACCCCAGTGGAGCCAGAAATTAAGGCACTGCTGAAAAAGATGGCGACGCTGACAGAGAACCCGGAGCCCGCACCTGTGACCTCAATAGAGCCGGAAAGTGAGACACTGCCAACGGAGATGGCAACGCCGCAGCACCAGGCCTTGCAACCATCGATCCTGACCCCCGGCAGAGAAGGACATCGGCACCAGCGAGACAGGAACACAAACTGCCCTGGTAGCTGAGGAAACCCTGGTGGGACCTCTAGAACCCCTGCCAACCTTAACCGTTAACGTAACCTGGGACTGCATGATAGATCTGGGGGATACATTAACCGACCCAATGGTACCAGAACCATCGCCCCTGAAGATGTGCAGGCCAAAAGAGGCTATACATTGGAGGCACCCTGAAACTGACCTAATGGGATTCCCAATAGAGGCCCAAGCAGCAGCCAATAGCGTAAAAATAATAGGAACAGAAGAATATTGTAGACGACAAGCATCCAAACTGGCATCGGAAGAGAAACAGCGCAGAGCTAGATGGGAGTCTATGGAGGAACGCAATATGCTAATTAAAGCCAGATCCTGCAACTGTGACCCAGAGGATAGAGGACCTATAAGATCAGGAACTGTTGTTACCTTCAATCTGGATAGAGAATGGGGCTTTATAAAAGAACATGGAGGACATAAGAAACTATTTGTGAATCGCAGAGACATTGAGTCACATCTCTTAATGGCCATGACCATGACCGCGACCTGTATCCAGGAGCAAAGTAACTTTTACTCTACACCATGGTGAAAGGGGATATTATGCCCTACACGTTAAAAGATGCACAGGACAATGTACCAATGCCCGTGTAGGCACTGAGAGTGGAGTGCAAAACCAGGTTGCACAAACCCCTGTTTATGGACTGTTTTCAGCAGAGTCACCAGTTGTGACATATACCAAAGAACTTCCCCAGTCAGGAAGCTGTGCACACCAAGACCTTCCCTGGAAAAATAAGTAAAGTGACATTTGCCTGCCTTGAAAGTGTTATGATTACACGTTTACACTCGATTTGTAAAATGTTTGCACTTTATCCCATCTGTACGCTTAAGGATGGAGAGCCTCCCATAAAGGGAAGAAAAGTTGGTGTTACCTGTTGCAACCTGCTACAGTTGAAATGCATTTCACAAACATTTTGCATGTACTCACCTAGTTTTTGCTGCGTTCCAGCCTGGGACGTGCTGTGTTTAACGGGGGTGGGGGGTGGTCAGGGGGAGGGGTGGTGGTGGTGATATGAGGCGACCCCTAAAGCTCCAGACGCCACAGAGGTACTGCATTTCAGCCAGAGATGTGGTATCCCAACTCTCTGGTAAGAAGGGGACTTTGTACAGAATTCTAACACTTGCACCCAACAGACATCAGTTTAGATAGGAAAGGTTGTTGGGGAGTGGGTGGAGAAGGTAGGAAAAAGGGGAGGAGCTAATCATGCAGGGAAGAGTGTGTGAGAGCAGTTGGTCCTGAGAGACCAAAGTGAAAGAAGTATGAGGCGGAGGGGAAAAGAAGAGGAGCTTGTAAGGAAACATCAGCTTAGGCGGAGTTGGTACCAGAGGAGGGCACATGAGCAGACATGGGAGTCTGCAGATCCAGAGAGACTGAGAGAAAGAGCAAGAATTGAAAGGAAGGAGAAGAAGCTCCCTGTAGAAGGGGTTCCAGGAACACGGGAAGTGCGGTGGCCACCCGTGGGATCCGTATCCAGGCTGACCAGCGACAATGGAGGAACCAGGCCGCAGTAGGGGATCCGGCCCCTGAATTAGTGGGAACACTCCAGGCTCCAGCTAAGAATCAGGAGGCTGCTGTGATTGCAGGTGCAGCAGCCGCATTTGCACCTACTCGCCGAAAAGTTGAACACATAGGGTCCAGGGGACAAAGAGTACGTCGCCCGACAATACCCACGTTCACTGGCTTGGGACACTGGGTGGCAAGCGCCGAGGCAGCAGAAGCGATAGCCAGCACAGAAAGACGGCCAAGAGAGGCATACATATAAGGAGGTCTGAACTGGTTCCCAACTTGCCGGAGAGTTTTCTGGACTTCTTACCTGGAGGACCCAGCACCCTGGCTGGGGGCCTGAACTGTAAGTAAAGCTGTGAAAACTGCAACCTGCTGTGTCCTTCCATTTCTTATCGGCATTCACCACCCTTGCCAACACATATTGGGAGCCCTGGGGATTCCGCTTCACCTGTGGGAAGCGTCACCATCTTGCTGCAACAACATCACCCCAAACGACCCCTTTAAGCAGTTTCTGTCCCCTCTGACCGAGAACCACAGGTGGCGTCACAATTAGACTCTATTACCAAATTCCCTTTAAAGACTTTTCCCCCTTCAATTGAGTGCCCAGGGCCATGGACTGGGTCGCAGCCACCGTGACATCCCCTTTAAGTGCGACCGGACCCGATACTGAGTACCCCACTGCCCAGGCGGGCAACTCAGCAACGTACTGTCAAAAAATTTGGTTTACGGGCATTATAAACACCCTTAACCCATTACTTGCCAAATTAGCAATTTTCTTTTTTTTTTTTATTTAATGACAGATTTTTAATGATTTCGGTCATAATGAATCAGAAACATAATTTGGAAAAAAATTTCAAGTACGGATTTTTCAGAAAAGGGCGTCACAATATTCAATTAAAAATGACAAAAACATGATTTCCTATTTTGTAAACATTCATTCACGGTCACCATGGTGGTCTACTGGTGCTGGATGAGGAGGAGAAGGAGGAGGACGACAACAGCAAATAGGCCAAATCAGGAAGCGTATACCTATGTGTGGGTGTTAAGAGGTGCATGGGAATAGACGTCCCAATTAAAGTTTATATTTACATTCGGTGGTGTACAGAAGTCTTGCCCGATCCAGCCCTTGTTCATTTTTATAAGAGTCAGCCTGTCAGCATTGTCAGTTGACAGGTGGATGCGCTTATCTGTTATAATTCCACCAGTGGCACTAAATACCTGCTCTGACAAAACGCTAGCAGCAGGGCAGGCCAGGACCTCCAAGGCATAGAGCCAGTTCATGCCACGTGTCCAGCTTGGATACCCAATAATTATAAGGCACAGAAGAATCCCGGAGGACGCTGGTACGGTCAGCAAGGTACTCCCTCAGCATCTTCCAAACTTTGAACTAGTCATGGTTTTTCTATGTAGGGACATTGGATCGCACAATTGCAGACTAATTCTTCTTTGTCTGAATTTCTTCAGCTTTACATCTTTACAATTTGTTTTTTCCCTCCACATGAATATTCAATACTGCTTGTCTCAATATTTTACCTAGCCTTTTACATTTTAGTAAATGTTGCTCAGTAGGTGCCATTGAATGATAAATGCATTGCAAATAACTTTTATATATGGTATTAATGTAATGTAATATGGCATGCCTCTATATCCCTATAATGGTTTCTGCTAATGCATACTTTAGTTGTAAAGCATATATTAATAGTGCCATGTAGTGTATTCAGGATGTAACTTTTTGTGACCCGACTACAAGAGACTTTGCTTCCTTCTTTGGAATTTTGTAGTAGTAAGTAATGGTTTATATATCTTTTTGTAGTAAAACTGCATGTTTTTTCAAGGAAGAAACACATCTTGGAGGTGGACTGATCTGCTTCAGCTTAGTGACTTGCACATGTGTGGAATGAATTGTTTCCCCTGCAGCGTGGAATGGACATTGTATTTATTCTGAGACTGCAAGATGCCGGATAACAACTTGATAAAGGCATCCGCCGAAACACGTAGTTTTAGGAGGGTGAAGGGTGAATTTTTTGTCTCTATATGTAATGTTTTGATTCATTAAATATCAAGAGTTTTTTGCAAAAACATCTACTACTGTTCCTCCAACGCTCGCTGGAGAAACTCTTCTTGTTTGGATACAGCTGTGCTTAGTTTGGACTGAACTACATCTGCGCTGGAGCGTCGTAAATGGCCGTCACAGTGGTGAGCTGAAATGTAATAATCTGTTTCCCCAGCGATGATTTACAGCCACAAGTGGGTGAGGTGGTGGCTGGTGACAACTCTACTCCAGGCAGCACTTATGCTTCTCCTCCACATCCTCCTCAATGGACAACTCTCCATTCCCAGCAGCAACAGAGCAGATAGTTGTATCACATGTCACACCGGATGCCTCCATGTCACCTACATGTAATGCCAGATATATTGTGGCGGCCATGTGCAGGGCACAATCCTCAATGGGATCAGGCTACATTTTATAATTACATATTTCCAGAAGAGAAACTGGAGCTTTTGTTACCCGGAGATCCGCCATTAGTTATTGATGAGGGACGCATCGCTTACTGAGGCCCTTCAAAATGGCAATAAAATGTGTTATTAGGGAAAACTTTGATACCAGCGATGTCACTGACTCTTAGTTTTGGTGGGAAAAATGCTCACAAATATGCAACATGGGACGGAAGAATAATAGCAACTTCTCCTGCCACCCTTGGTCTGTTGGCGCCTTTGTGCTTCTGTGAGGTGATGGGGAATATGCCGCTGATCGTCACCCACCATTAACCGTTTGCACGTAATTGACAATATTATTGCCTGCAGTACTAATCACCGGCCACAGGAAGCCACTGTTTCTCCTGTAACTACTGGATGGCTCTGGCTTAAACTGGCTTGTGCAGGATTTTGATTCTGAGGCGGTGACCCCAGTTCTGTGAGGAGAAATAAAAACAGCGATTCTGTTGGCAGAGACTGGTGTTATGTTACATGGACTCTGTTCTGCTGGTGTGAACTGCAGTTTGGGCAGAACCAGACAGAGCCCCAGGCCAGGGGGCAGTACAAGCAATTGGGAAGAAGTGCCTGACAGGAACGGGTTGGTTCGGTGGCCATCTTGAGAAAGTTTGGTGCAATCTGGAAGGAGGAGGACGTGTGATGTCTCCATCGAGCACCGTCCTGGGGATGCACACACAAATCTGTGCCGAATAAATTCACCTCTAATTGAATTTCCTAGAAAAATCCATCTGACAGATCAATTAGTATTTTGCCTGATCCGCTCATCTCTATTTATTATCGCACCACACGGTAACAATGTAGAATGGAATCTGTATAAGAAAAATCACTGTATGGTCACAACACTTTAACCCCTTAACGACATTTGACGTACAGTTACATCATATGGCGGCTCCCTGACAATGATGCAGGCTAGCATCTTTCCCGCCGATGATTCCTGCAATATTCAGCCATAATCTGTCTCTGGCACCCATGGGTGAGTCCGTGTTTGTTAACCTCTTAACCCCTTAAGCCCCGAGGGTGGTTTGCACGTTAATGACCGGGCCAATTTTTACAATTCTGACCACTGTCCCTTTATGAGGTTATAACTCTGGAACGCTTCAACGGATCTTGGCGGTTCTGACATTGTTTTCTCGTGACATATTGTACCTCATGTTAGTGGTAAAATTTATTCAATATAACTTGCATTTATTTGTGAAAAAAACAGAAATTTGGCGAAAATTTTGAAAATTTTGCAATTTTCCAACTTTTAATTTTTATGCCCTTAAATCACAGAGATATGTCACACAAAATACTTAATAAGTAACATTTCCCACATGTCTACTTTACATCAGCACAATTTTGGAACCAAAATTTTTTTTTGTTAGGGGGTTATAAGGGTTAAAAGTTGACCAGAAATTTCTCATTTTTACAACACCATTTTTTTTTAGGGACCACATCTCATTTGAAGTCATTTTGAGGGGTCTATATGATAGAAATTACCCAAGTGTGACATCATTCTAAAAACAGCACCCCTCAAGGTGCTCAAAACCACATTCAAGAAGTTTATTAACCCTTCAGGTGTTTCACAGGAATTTTTGGAATGTTTAAATAAAAATGAACATTTAACTTTTTTTCACACAAAATTTATTTCAGCTCCAATTTATTTTATTTTACCAAGGGTAACAGGAGAAAATGGACTCCAAAAGTTGTTGTACAATTTGTATTGAGTACGCTGATACCCAATATGTGGGGGTAAACCACTGTTTGGGCGCATGACAGAGCTCGGAAGGAAAGGAGCGCCATTTGACTTTTCAATGCAAAATTGACTGGAATTGAGATGGGACGCCATGTTGCGTTTGGAGAGCCCCTGATGTGCCTAAACATTGAAACCCCCCACAAGTGACACCATTTTGGAAAGTAGACCCCCTAAGGAACTTATCTAGATGTGTGGTGAGCACTTTGACCCACCAAGTGCTTCACAGAAGTTTATAATGCAGAGCCGTAAAAATAAAAAATCATATTTTTTCACAAAAATGATCTTTTCGCCCCCAATTTTTTATTTTCCCAAGTGTAGGAGAAGAAATTGGACCCTAAAAATTGTTGTGCAATTTGTCCTGAGTACGCTGATACCCCATATGTGGGTGTAAACCTTAGTTTGGTCGCATGGCAGAGCTCGGAAGGGAAGGAGCGCCATTTTACTTTTCAATGCAAAATTGACTGGAATTGAGATGGGACGCCATGTTGCGTTTGGAGAGCCCCTGATGTGCCTAAACATTGAAACCCCCCACAATTGACACCATTTTGGAAAGTAGACCCCTTAAGGAACTTATCTAGACATGTGGTGAGCACTTTGACCCAACAAGTGCTTCACAGAAGTTTATAGTGCAGAGCTGTAAAAATAAAAAATCATATTTTTTCACAAAAATGATCTTTTCGCCCCCAATTTTTTATTTTCCCAAGGGTAAGAGAAGAAATTATACCACAAACGTTGTTGTGCAATTTGTCCTGAGTACGACGATACCCCATATGTGGGGGTAAACCACTGTTTGGGCGCATAGCAGAGCTCGGAAGGGAAGGAGCGCCATTTTACTTTTGAATGCAAAACTGACTGGAATTAAGATGGCACGCCATGTTGCGTTTGGAGAGCCCCTGATGTGCCTAAACATTAAAACCCCCCACAAGTGACACCATTTTGGAAAGTAGACCCCCTAAACAACTTATCTAGATGTGCTTTGAGAGCTTTGAACCCCCAAGTGTTTCACTACAGTTTATAACGCAGAGCCGTGAAAATAAAAATTATTTTTTTTTCACAAAAATGATTTTTTAACCCCCAGTTTTGTATTTTCACAAGGGTAACAGGATAAATTGGACCCCAAAAGTTGTTGTCCAATTTGTCCTGAGTACGCTGATACCCCATATGTGGGGGGGAACCACTGTTTGGGCGCATGGCAGAGCTTGGAAGGGAAGGAGCGCCATTTGGAATGCAGACTTAGATGGATTGATCTGCAGGCATCACGTTGCATTTGCAGAGCCACTGATGTACCCAAACAGTAGAAACCCCCCACAAGTGACCCCATATTGGAAACTAGACCTCCCAAGGAACTTATCTAGATGTGTTGTGAGAACTTTGAACCCCCATGTGTTTCACTACAGTTTATAACGCAGAGCCATGAAAATAAAAATTCCTTTTTGTTCACAAAAATGATTTTTTAGCCCCCAGTTTTGTATTTTCACAAGGGTAACAGGATAAATTGGACCCCAAAAGTTGTTGTCCAATTTGTCCTGAGTACGCTGATACCCAATATGTGGGGGGGAACCACTGTTTGGGCGCATGGCAGAGCTCGGAAGGGAAAGAGCGCCATTTGGAATGCAGACTTAGATGGATTGGTCTGCAGGCGTCACGTTGCATTTGCAGAGCCCCTGATGTACCCAAACAGTAGAAACCCCCCACAAGTGACCCCACATTGGAAACTAGACCTCCCAAGGAACTTATCTAGATGTGTTGTGAGACCTTTGAATCCCCAAGTGTTTCACTACAGTTTACAACGCAGAGACGTGAAAATAAAAAATCTTTTTTTCCCACAAAAATGATTTTTAGCCCCCCAAATTTTTATTTTACCAAGGATAACAAGAGAACTTGGACCTCAAAAGTTGTTGTCCAATTTGTCCCGAGTACGCTGATACCCCACATGTTGGGGTAAACCCCTGTTTGTGCGCACGGGAGAGCTCGGAAGGGAAGGAGCACTGTTTACTTTTTCAACGCAGAATTGGCTGGAATTGAGATCGGACGCCATGTCGCGTTTGGAGAGCCCCTGATGTGCCTGAACAGTGGAAACTCCCCAATTCTACCTGAATCCCTAATCCAAACACACCCCTAACCCTAATCACAACGGTAACCCTAACCACACCCCTAACCCTGACACACCCCTAATTCTAATCCCAACCCTAATCCCAACCGTAAATGTAATCCAAACCCTAACCCTAACTTTAGCCCCAACCCTAACCCTAACTTTAGCCGCAAACCCTAACCCTAACTTTAGCTGCAACCCTAACCCTAACTTTAGCCCCAACCCTAACCCTAACTTTAGCCGCAACCCTAACCCTAACTTTAGCAGCAACCCTAACCCTAACTTTAGCCCCAACCCTAACCCTAACTTTAGCTCCAACCCTATCCCTAGCCCTATCCCTAGCCCTAACCCTAGCCCTAACCCTAACCCTAGCCCTAGCCCTAGCCCTAACCCTAGCCCTAACCCTAGCCCTAACCCTAATGGAAATAAATTCATTTTTTTAATTTTATTATTTTTCCTGTCATGATTCTCAATGGCGAGAGAACATAGCCCAGCATATATGAGAACTAGCTCTTGGAAGATGGAAACTATACTGACCATGAACTAAACCTGCCGCACAACTAGAAGTGGCCGGGTAGCATGCCTACGTCTTTTTATCCCTAGATGCCCAGCGCCAACCGGAGAACTACCTAATCCTAGCAGAGGAAAAGACAGTCCTGGCTCACCTCTAGAGAAATTTTCCCAAAAGGCAGACAGAGGCCCCCACATATATTGGCGGTGATTTTAGATGAAATGACAAACGTAGTATGAAAATAGGTTTAGCAAAATCGAGGTCCGCTTACTAGATAGCCGGAAGACAGAAAGGGCACTTTCATGGTCAGCAGAAAACCCTATCAAAACACCATCCAGAAATTACTTTAAGACTCTAGCATTAACTCATAACACCAGAGTGGCAATTTCTGCTCACAAGAGCTTTCCAGACACAGTAACGAAACAGCAGCTGTGAACAGGAACAAAATGCAAAAACACACAAGGACAAAAGTCCAACTTAGCTGGGAGTTGTCTAGTAGCAGGAACATACACAGAAAGGCTTCTGATTACATTGTTGACCGGCATGAAACTGACAGAGGAGCCAGGTTATATAGCGACTCCCACATCCTGATAGGAGCAGGTGAACAGAGAGGATGATGCACACAAGTAATTCCACAAGTGGCCACCGGGGGAGCCCAGAATCCAATTTCACAACAGTACCCCCACCTCAAGGAGGGGGCACCGAACCCTCACCAGAACCACCAGGGCGATCAGGATGAGCCTTATGAAAGGCACGGACAAGATCGGAGGCATGAACATCAGAGGCAGTGACCCAAGAATTATCCTCCTGACCGTATCCCTTCCATTTGACCAGATACTGGAGTTTCCGTCTGGAAACACGAGAGTCTAAGATCTTTTCCACAACGTACTCCAACTCACCCTCAACCAACACCGGAGCAGGAGGCTCAACGGAAGGCACAGCCGGTACCTCATACCTGCGCAACAATGACCGATGAAAAACATTATGAATCGAAAAGGATGCAGGGAGGTCCAAACGGAAGGACACAGGGTTAAGAATCTCCAATATCTTGTACGGGCCGATGAACCGAGGCTTAAACTTAGGAGAAGAAACCCTCATAGGGACAAAACGAGAAGACAACCACACCAAGTCCCCAACACAAAGCCGAGGACCAACACAACGACGGCGGTTGGCAAAAAGCTGAGTCTTCTCCTGGGACAACTTCAAATTGTCCACCACCTGCCCCCAAATCCGATGCAACCTCTCCACCACAGCAACCACTCCAGGACAATCCGAAGATTCCACTTGACCGGAGGAAAATCGAGGATGAAACCCCGAATTACAGAAAAACGGGGACACCAAGGTGGCAGAGCTGGCCCGATTATTGAGGGCAAACTCCGCCAAAGGCAAAAAAGCAACCCAATCATCCTGATCCGCAGACACAAAACACCTCAAATATGTCTCCAAGGTCTGATTAGTCCGCTCGGTCTGGCCATTAGTCTGAGGATGGAAAGCAGACGAAAAAGACAAATCTATGCCCATCCTAGCACAGAATGCCCGCCAAAATCTAGACACGAATTGGGTCCCTCTGTCAGAAACGATATTCTCCGGAATACCATGCAAACGAACAACATTTTGAAAAAACAGAGGAACCAACTCGGAAGAAGAAGGCAACTTAGGCAAGGGAACCAGATGGACCATCTTAGAGAAACGGTCACACACCACCCAGATGACAGACATCTTCTGAGAAACAGGCAGATCCGAAATAAAATCCATCGAGATGTGCGTCCAAGGCCTCTTCGGGATAGGCAAGGGTAACAACAATCCACTAGCCCGAGAACAACAAGGCTTGGCCCGAGCACAAACGTCACAAGACTGCACAAAGCCTCGCACATCTCGTGACAGGGAAGGCCACCAGAAGGACCTTGCCACCAAATCCCTGGTACCAAAGATTCCAGGATGACCTGCCAACGCAGAAGAATGAACCTCAGAGATGACTCTACTGGTCCAATCATCAGGAACAAACAGTCTACCAGGTGGGCAACGATCAGGTCTATCCGCTTGAAACTCCTGCAAGGCCCGCCGCAGGTCTGGAGAAACGGCAGACAATATCACTCCATCTTTAAGGATACCTGTGGGCTCAGAATTACCAGGGGAGTCAGGCTCAAAACTCCTAGAAAGGGCATCCGCCTTAACATTCTTAGAACCCGGTAGGTAAGACACCACAAAATTAAACCGAGAGAAAAACAATGACCAGCGTGCCTGTCTAGGATTCAGGCGCCTGGCAGACTCAAGGTAAATTAAATTTTTGTGGTCAGTCAATACCACCACCTGATGTCTGGCCCCCTCAAGCCAGTGACGCCACTCCTCAAAAGCCCACTTCATGGCCAAAAGCTCCCGATTCCCAATATCATAATTCCGCTCGGCGGGCGAAAATTTACGGGAAAAAAAAGCACAAGGTCTCATCACGGAGCAGTCGGAACTTCTCTGCGACAACACCGCCCCAGCTCCGATTTCAGAAGCGTCGACCTCAACCTGAAAAGGAAGAGCAACATCAGGCTGACGCAACACTGGGGCGGAAGAAAAGCGGCGCTTGAGCTCCCGAAAGGCCTCCACAGCATCAGGGGACCAATCAGCAACATCAGCACCCTTCTTAGTCAAATCAGTCAATGGTTTTACAACATCAGAAAAACCAGCAATAAATCGACGATAAAAGTTAGCAAAGCCCAAAAATTTCTGAAGACTCTTAAGAGAAGAGGGTTGCGTCCAATCACCAATAGCCTGAACCTTGACAGGATCCATCTCGATGGAAGAGGGGGAAAAAATGTATCCCAAGAAGGAAATCTCCCAAAAACACACTTAGAACCCTTCACACACAAGGAATTAGACCGCAAAACCTGAAAAACCCTCCTGACCTGCTGGACATGAGAGTCCCAGTCATCCGAAAAAATCAGAATATCATCCAGATACACAATCATAAATTTATCCAAATAATCACGGAAAATGTCATGCATAAAGGACTGGAAGACTGAAGGGGCATTTGAAAGACCAAAAGGCATCACCAAATACTCAAAATGGCCCTCGGGCGTATTAAATGCGGTTTTCCACTCATCCCCCTGCTTGATTCGCACCAAATTATACGCCCCACGGAGATCAATCTTAGAGAACCACTTGGCCCCCTTTATACGAGCAAACAAATCAGTAAGCAGTGGTAACGGATATTGATATTTAACCATGATTTTATTCAAAAGTCGATAATCAATACACGGCCTCAAAGAGCCGTCCTTCTTAGACACAAAGAAAAAACCGGCTCCTAAGGGAGATGACGAAGGACGAATATGTCCCTTTTCCAAGGACTCCTTTATATATTCTCGCATAGCAGCGTGTTCAGGCACAGACAGATTAAATAAACGACCCTTAGGGTATTTACTACCCGGGATCAAGTCTATGGCACAATCGCACTCCCGGTGCGGAGGTAGTGAACCAACCTTGGGTTCTTCAAAAACGTCACGAAAGTCAGACAAGAATTCAGGAATCTCAGAGGGAATAGATGATGAAATGGAAACCAAAGGTACGTCCCCATGAGTTCCTTTACATCCCCAACTTAACACAGACATAGCTCTCCAGTCGAGGACTGGGTTATGAGATTGCAGCCATGGCAATCCCAGCACCAAAACATCATGTAGATTATACAGCACCAGAAAGCGAATAACCTCCTGGTGATCAGGATTAACACGCATAGTCACTTGTGTCCAGTATTGTGGTTTATTACTGGCCAATGGGGTGGAGTCAATCCCTTTCAGAGGTATCGGAGCCTCCAATGGCTCCAAATCATACCCACAGCGTTTGGCAAAGGACCAATCCATAAGACTCAAAGCAGCGCCAGAGTCGACATAGGCGTCCGCGGTAATAGATGACAAAGAACAAATCAGGGTCACAGATAGAATAAACTTAGACTGTAAAGTGCTAATTGAAACAGACTTGTCATGCTTCTTAGTACGCTTAAAGCATGCTGATATAACATGAGTTGAATCACCACAATAGAAGCACAACCCATTTTTTCGTCTAAAATTCTGCCGCTCGCTTCTGGACAGAATTCTATCACATTGCATATTTTCTGGCGTTTTCTCAGTAGACACCGCCAAATGGTGCACAGGTTTGCGCTCCCGCAGACGCCTATCGATCTGAATAGCCATCGTCATAGACTCATTCAGACTCGCAGGCACAGGGAACCCCACCATAACATCCTTAATGGCATCAGAGAGACCTTCTCTGAAAATCGCCGCCAGGGCGCACTCATTCCACTGAGTAAGCACAGACCATTTGCGGAATTTTTGGCAGTATATTTCAGCTTCATCTTGCCCCTGAGACAAGGACATCAAGGCCTTTTCCGCCTGAAGCTCTAAATGAGGTTCCTCATAAAGCAACCCCAAGGCCAGAAAAAACGCATCCACATTGAGCAACGCAGGATCCCCTGGTGCCAATGCAAAAGCCCAGTCTTGAGGGTCGCCCCGGAGCAAGGAAATTACAATCCTGACCTGCTGTGCAGGGTCTCCGGCAGAGCGAGACTTCAGGGACAAAAACAATTTGCAATTATTTTTAAAATTTTGAAATTGAGATCTATTCCCCGAGAAGAATTCAGGCAAAGGAATTCTAGGCTCAGACATAGGTGCATGAACAACAAAATCTTGCAAATTTTGTACCTTTGTGGCGAGATTATTCAAACCTGTAGCTACACTCTGAAGATCCATTTGAAACAGGTGAACACAGAGCCATTCAAGGATTAGAAGGAGAGAAAGAGAGGAAGGCTGCAGTATAGGCAGACTAGCAAGTGATTCAATTAAGAGCACACTCAGAACTAGAGGGAAAAAAAAAAAAAAAAAAAAAAAATTGTAGCAGACTTCTTTTTTCTCTCCTTTCTCAGCCAGTAATTTAACCCTTTTTTGGGCCGGTCAAACTGTCATGATTCTCAATGGCGAGAGAACATAGCCCAGCATATATGAGAACTAGCTCTTGGAAGATGGAAACTATACTGACCATGAACTAAACCTGCCGCACAACTAGAAGTGGCCGGGTAGCATGCCTACGTCTTTTTATCCCTAGATGCCCAGCGCCAGCCGGAGAACTACCTAATCCTAGCAGAGGAAAAGACAGTCCTGGCTCACCTCTAGAGAAATTTTCCCAAAAGGCAGACAGAGGCCCCCACATATATTGGCGGTGATTTTAGATGAAATGACAAACGTAGTATGAAAATAGGTTTAGCAAAATCGAGGTCCGCTTACTAGATAGCCGGAAGACAGAAAGGGCACTTTCATGGTCAGCAGAAAACCCTATCAAAACACCATCCAGAAATTACTTTAAGACTCTAGCATTAACTCATAACACCAGAGTGGCAATTTCTGCTCACAAGAGCTTTCCAGACACAGTAACGAAACAGCAGCTGTGAACAGGAACAAAATGCAAAAACACACAAGGACAAAAGTCCAACTTAGCTGGGAGTTGTCTAGTAGCAGGAACATGCACAAAAAGGCTTCTGATTACATTGTTGACCGGCATGAAACTGACAGAGGAGCCAGGTTATATAGCGACTCCCACATCCTGATAGGAGCAGGTGAACAGAGAGGATGATGCACACAAGTAATTCCACAAGTGGCCACCGGGGGAGCCCAGAATCCAATTTCACAACATTTTCCCTAACTAAGGGGGTGATGAAGGGGGGTTTGATTTATAGCGTTTTTTATATCTGATTTTTATGATTGGCAGCTGTCACACACTAAAAGACGCTTTTTATAGCAAAAAAGTTTTTGCGTCTCCACATTTTGAAACCTATAATGTTTTCCATATTTTGGTCCACAGAGTCATGTGAGGTCTTGTTTTTTTGCGGGATGAGTTGACGTTTTTATTGGTAACATTTTCGGACACGTGACACTTTTTGATCACTTTTTATTCCGATTTTTGTGAGGCAGAATGACCAAAAACCAGCTATTCATGAATTTCTTTTGGGGGAGGCGTTAATACCGTTCCACATTTGGTAAAATTGATAAAGCAGTTTTATTCTTCGGGTCAGTACGATTACAGCGATACTTCATTTATATCTTTTTTTTATGTTTTGGCGCTTTTATATGGTAAAAGCTATTTTATAGAAAAATTAATTATTTTGGCATCGCTTTATTCTGAGGACTATAACTTTTTTATTTTTTTGCTTATGATGCTGTATGGCAGCTCGTTTTTTGCGGGACAAGATGACGTTTTCAGCGGTACCATGGTTATTTATATCCGTCTTTTTGATCGCGTGTTATTCCACTTTTTGTTTGGAGGTATGATAATAAAGCGTTGTTTTTTGGCTCGGTTTTTTTTTTTTTTCTTACGGTGTTCACTGAAGTGGTTAACTAGTGGGACAGTTTTATAGGTTGGGTCGTTATGGACGCGGCGATACTAAATATGTGTACTTTTATTGTTTTTTTTTTATAAAGGAATTTATTTATTGGGAATAATATTTTTTTTTCTGTATTTAGTAATTTATTTTTTTTATTTTTTTATGTGGAATTTTTTTTTTTCACTTTTTTACTTTGTCCCAGGGGGGACATCATAGATCGCCGATCTGACAGTTTGCACAGCACTCTGTCAGATTGGCGATCTGACATACAGCAGTGCAGGCTTACCAGCGCCTGCTGTGAACACGGAAGTACTCCCGGCAGGACCCGGATTCAGCCCCGCGACCATTTTGGATCCGGGGCCTGCAGGGACGAGACGCTCGGTACAAGCTGAGTACATCGCCTTGTACCGATCTTCTCAGGGAAGCACGCAGGGAGCCCCCTCCCTGCGCGATGCTTCCCTGTACCGCCGGTACACTGCGATCATGTTTGATCGCAGTGTGCCGGGGGTAAATGTGCCGGGGGCGGTCCGTGACCGTTCCTGGCACATAGTGCTGGATGTCAGCTGCGATAGTCAGCTGACACCCGGCCGCGATCGGCCGCGTTCCCCCCGTGAGCGCGGCCGATCGCATATGACGTACTATCCCATCACTGGGAATTAAGTCCCAGGTCACCTTGACGGGATAGTACGTCATATGGGATTAAGGGGTTAAATGCCACTGTCGATCTCTGATAGCAGCATTTACAGCTCATCTACAGATCTTGGGACGTGATCGCAGGGCTCGGATGGGTTGTCATGATGGTCGGGGGTCTGCTGAAGACCTCTGTGTCTGTCATGATGGTACTCCTTTGAAAGCCAGTTGATAACAGCTGTTCATAGGGGACCATGAGTTTTGCTATACAGATCTGCAGTATTGCTGTATGCAAACAAATCACAAATTGTAGTTGTAAGATATAATGTATAAATATAACACAATCAAAAAGTAGCCAAAGACTGAATGAATATAAATTATTCCACCTAGAGGGGGAAATTGGCATTGGAAGATCCTACAAAGAGAAGCTAAATGGATTTATGGGTTGTAACCCATTATTCCAAAGAGCTTAAACGAGCAGCTTCAATTTGGATGTTTGGAATCTTCTTATAATAAATTATATCTATATATATAATTGTCTAAGGGGTACTTCCGTCTGTTTGTCTGTAACTTCCGTCTGTCTGTCTGTTGCGGAAATCCCGGGTCGCTGATTGGTCGCGGCCGGCTGGACGTGACCATTTAGAGACAGGCACAGTCCGGCTGTGAATTGGCCCCTCCCTACTCCCCTCCAGTCAGTGCCCCCTCCATACTCCCCTCCAGTCAGCAGCCACATAGGGTTTTAGTCCGTTAACGCTGCCATTAACTAGGGTTGAGCGACTTTCATTTTTGTAAGATCGAGTCGGGTTTTGTGAAACCCGACTTTGTCCAGAGTCGAGTCGAGTGCAGTCGGCCGATTATCGCTAAAAGTCGGGGATCGACCGAAACACGAAACCCAATGCAAGTCAATGGGGAAGCATAGTTGGCAGTGAGTGGAGGCCAGGAAAACACCTACAGTGCCCATTTTAATGCCAAAAACATCCATTCTTGTTTCTGAAGCTTGTCAATCTTAATTAACTTTATAATAATAGTTGGGCATTGGAACTTGGGGGTCATTTGGCAAAAGTTGTGGGGGGTAGGGCTGGTTCAAGGTTTTAGTGGGCCCAGGAAACGTGGACTACGTCACGGCGGTGGAGCAGGGAGAGGAAAGTATTTCAACGTTGTAAGTGCTGTGATCCTGAGCAAGCAGGGGGGGGCCCACTCGTTCGCATTGGCACTGGCACAGGGCCCCTCAAAGTACAGCGGTGTGTTTACACAGCGGGGCCGCCTCCCACCAGCAGCGACACTTTTGCGTACTCTGAGGGGCCCTGTGCCAGTGACGTCGCCAACGAGTATGCCCCCCCCCACCTGATGAAGGAACCTGCACTTTCATCTGCACCTTCCTCTTTGTCCCTGTGTAAGGTGGTATAACATGCGGGAAGGGGAACCTTACTTTCAGCAGGGTCAGATTCTGGCTGTGTAGAGTGTAAGGGGAATGTAGTGGTCTAGGTCAATGTACCAGCAGACTCATCTAGCAGTGGCTGGGCAATGGGCAGGATGAGGAGGAAACAGATATAGGGCCAAAGAATAAAGAAGGCTAAATGCAGTTCATAATTGGTAACAGGACTAAACAGGCGGCATTGCTTTGTTCAGTGGAGTAGTAAACCCAGGAGCAACAGACACTGTTTTAACGGCCCAACCACACTAGTAGGCCAAATGCAGTTTAATATCTGCTACTGTAGGCCAAAAGCCAGAAGGTTGAAGCTCAGCTTTATTCAGTTGAGGACAAACACCAGGGAGGGGCAGACACCGTTAGTAGGCCCTAACCACCAATTTTTTTAAAAACAGCACTTAATGAGAGCCAGAAGGTTGAAGCTCAGCTTTATTCAGTTGAGGGAAAACACCAGGGAGGGGCAGACACCGTTAGTAGGCCGTAACCAAAGTTGAAGGCCAAATGCAGTTTAATATCTGATACTATAGGCCGAAAGCCAGAAGGTTGAAGCTCAGCTTTATTCAGTTGAGGAAAAACACCAGGGAGGGGCAGACACCGTTAGTAGGCCGTAACCACCAATTTTTTAAAAAACAGCACTTAATGAGAGCCAGAAGGTTGAAGCTCAGCTTTATTCAGTTGAGGGAAAACACAAGGGAGGGGCAGACACCGTTAGTAGGCCCTAACCACCAATTTTTTAAAAAACAGCACTTAATGAGAGCCAGAAGGTTGAAGCTCAGCTTTATTCAGTTGAGGGAAAACACCAGGGAGGGGCAGACACCGTTAGTAGGCCCTAACCACCAATTTTTTAAAAAACAGCACTTAATGAGAGCCAGAAGGTTGAAGCTCAGCTTTATTCAGTTGAGGAAAAACACCAGGGAGGGGCAGACACCGTTAGTAGGCCGTATCCACCAATTTTTTAAAAAACAGCACTTAATGAGAGCCAGAAGGTTGAAGCTCAGCTTTATTCAGTTGAGGGAAAACACCATGGAGGGGCAGACACCGTTAGTAGGCCATAACCAAAGTTGAAGGCCAAATGCAGTTTAATATCTGATACTATAGGCCGAAAGCCAGAAGGTTGAAGCTCAGCTTTATTCAGTTGAAGAAAAACACCAGGGAAAGGCAGACACCGTTAGTAGGCCCTAACCACCAATTTTTTAAAAACAGCACTTAATGAGAGCCAGAAGGTTGAAGCTCAGCTTTATTCAGTTGAGGGAAAACACCAGGGAGGGGCAGACACCGTTAGTAGGCCGTAACCAAAGTTGAAGGCCAAATGCAGTTTAATATCTGATACTATAGGCCGAAAGCCAGAAGGTTGAAGCTCAGCTTTATTCAGTTGAGGAAAAACACCAGGGAGGGGCAGACACCGTTAGTAGGCCGTATCCACCAATTTTTTAAAAAACAGCACTTAATGAGAGCCAGAAGGTTGAAGCTCAGCTTTATTCAGTTGAGGGAAAACACCATGGAGGGGCAGACACCGTTAGTAGGCCGTAACCAAAGTTGAAGGCCAAATGCAGTTTAATATCTGATACTATAGGCCGAAAGCCAGAAGGTTGAAGCTTAGCTTTATTCAGTTGAGGAATAACACCAGGGAGGGGCAGACACCGTTAGTAGGCCGTATCCACCAATTTTTTAAAAAACAGCACTTAATGAGAGCCAGAAGGTTGAAGCTCAGCTTTATTCAGTTGAGGGAAAACACCATGGAGGGGCAGACACCGTTAGTAGGCCGTAACCAAAGTTGAAGGCCAAATGCAGTTTAATATCTGATACTATAGGCCGAAAGCCAGAAGGTTGAAGCTCAGCTTTATTCAGTTGAAGAAAAACACCAGGGAAAGGCAGACACCGTTAGTAGGCCCTAACCACCAATTTTTTAAAAACAGCACTTAATGAGAGCCAGAAGGTTGAAGCTCAGCTTTATTCAGTTGAGGGAAAACACCAGGGAGGGGCAGACACCGTTAGTAGGCCGTAACCAAAGTTGAAGGCCAAATGCAGTTTAATATCTGATACTATAGGCCGAAAGCCAGAAGGTTGAAGCTCAGCTTTATTCAGTTGAGGGAAAACACCAGGGAGGGGCAGACACCGTTAGTAGGCCCTAACCACCAATTTTTTAAAAAACAGCACTTAATGAGAGCCAGAAGGTTGAAGCTCAGCTTTATTCAGTTGAGGGAAAACACCAGGGAGGGGCAGACACCGTTAGTAGGCCCTAACCACCAATTTTTTAAAAAACAGCACTTAATGAGAGCCAGAAGGTTGAAGCTCAGCTTTATTCAGTTGAGGGAAAAACACCAGGGAGGGGCAGACACCGTTAGTAGGCCGTAACCATAGTTGAAGGCCAAATGCAGTTTAATATCTGATACTATAGGCCGAAAGCCAGAAGGTTGAAGCTCAGCTTTATTCAGTTGAGGAAAAACACCAGGGAGGGGCAGACACCGTTAGTAGGCCGTAACCACCAATTTTTTAAAAAACAGCACTTAATGAGAGCCAGAAGGTTGAAGCTCAGCTTTATTCAGTTGAGGGAAAACACCAGGGAGGGGCAGACACCGTTAGTAGGCCGTAACCAAAGTTGAAGGCCAAATGCAGTTTAATATCTGATACTATAGGCCGAAAGCCAGAAGGTTGAAGCTCAGCTTTATTCAGTTGAGGAAAAACACCAGGGAGGGGCAGACACCGTTAGTAGGCCGTAACCACCAATTTTTTAAAAAACAGCACTTAATGAGAGCCAGAAGGTTGAAGCTCAGCTTTATTCAGTTGAGGAAAAACACCAGGGAGGGGCAGACACCGTTAGTAGGCCCTAACCACCAATTTTTTAAAAAACAGCACTTAATGAGAGCCAGAAGGTTGAAGCTCAGCTTTATTCAGTTGAGGGAAAACACCAGGGAGGGGCAGACACCGTTAGTAGGCCGTAACCAAAGTTGAAGGCCAAATGCAGTTTAATATCTGATACTATAGGCCGAAAGCCAGAAGGTTGAAGCTCAGCTTTATTCAGTTGAGGAAAAACACCAGGGAGGGGCAGACACCGTTAGTAGGCCGTAACCACCAATTTTTTAAAAAACAGCACTTAATGAGAGCCAGAAGGTTGAAGCTCAGCTTTATTCAGTTGAGGAAAAACACCAGGGAGGGGCAGACACCGTTAGTAGGCCCTAACCACCAATTTTTTAAAAAACAGCACTTAATGAGAGCCAGAAGGTTGAAGCTCAGCTTTATTCAGTTGAGGGAAAACACCAGGGAGGGGCAGACACCGTTAGTAGGCCGTAACCAAAGTTGAAGGCCAAATGCAGTTTAATATCTGATACTATAGGCCGAAAGCCAGAAGGTTGAAGCTCAGCTTTATTCAGTTGAGGAAAAACACCAGGGAGGGGCAGACACCGTTAGTAGGCCGTAACCACCAATTTTTTAAAAAACAGCACTTAATGAGAGCCAAAAGGTTGAAGCTCAGCTTTATTCAGTTGAGGGAAAACACCAGGGAGGGGAAGACACCGTTAGTAGGCCGTAACCAAAGTTGAAGGCCAAATGCAGTTTAATATCTGATACTATAGGCCGAAAGCCAGAAGGTTGAAGCTCAGCTTTATTCAGTTGAGGAAAAACACCAGGGAGGGGCAGACACCGTTAGTAGGCCCCAACCACCATTTTTTGGTTAAAAAAGCACTTAATGAGAGCCTGAAGGTTGAAGCTCAGATTTAGACAGTGGAGGACAATTTGAATTAGGGACTGCAGACAGACTTAGTAGGCTGTCCCCTGTGGACCATGCATCCACCACATTAACCCATTGCGCCGTAATGGACACGTAACCTTCTGTGGCCATGCCTACAGGTACATGCGTCTGTTGTCAGGTGCACCTTTGTACTCACAGATTGCCAGAGTGCATGGACAATGCGGTCTTTTACATGCTGGTGGAGGGTTGGGATGGCTTTTCTAGAAAAGAAGTGCCGACTGGGTAGCTCGTAGCGTGGTACAGCGTAGTCCATCATGGCTTTATTAATATTAAATAAAATATATAAATAGGCTCTATGAACTTTTAAATAGGTTCCAGGGGTACACGGGCAGCATTGGTGTGGTCAGTGGAGGAGTATTGCAAGGAGTGACCGCAGACAGGCTAACGAAGGCCTAACATAACAAAAAATAGGCTCATGGCAGTTTTAAATCGGTTACATGGATACACAGGCAGCATTGTGGTCAGCGGAGGAGGATTGCAAGGAGTGACCGCAGACAGGCTAACGAAGGCCTAAAATGACAAAAAATAGGCTCATGGCATTTTTAAATAGGTTACATGGATACACAGGCAGCATTGTGGTCAGCGGAGGAGTATTGCAAGGAGTGACCGGCCGCAGACAGGCTAATGAAGGCCTAAAATAACAAAAAATAGGCTCATGGCATTTTTAAATAGGTTACATGGATACACAGGCAGCATTGTGGTCAGCGGAGGAGTATTGCAAGGAGTGACCGCAGACAGGCTAACGAAGGCCTAAAATTAAAAAAAATAGGCTCATGGCAGTTTTAAATAGGTTACATGGATACACAGGCAGCATTGTGGTCAGCGGAGGAGTATTGCAAGGAGTGACCGCAGACAGGCTAACGAAGGCCTAAAATAAAAAAAAATAGGCTCATGGCAGTTTTAAATAAGTTACATGGATACACAGGCAGCATTGTGGTCAGCGGAGGAGGATTGCAAGGAGTGTCTGACACAGTTAGTACTCACAAAAAATAAATAGATGTTAATGTCTCGCAAAACAACAACAACAAAAAAAAAAGGTGGCATACTTAGGTACAGGGGTGGGCTCATCTGCTGAGTTTCTGACAAAGTAATTTGGCAGTAAATTAGTATTTACTGGTGTCAATATAGGACACTGACCCAGACTACTTTAACTAGCATCATAGATGTCAACAAATTGGTATTGTCAGTGCCAGGCATTGAATGATGTCAGCGCATAGACTAAACATTGGTGGAGCTGTGCGAGATAATTTTGCACATGTTTGAGCTGGGGGGGTGGGGGAACTCTCTTGTGGCCGGCGGTACCGTCCCAGGGCCCCTCATGTTACAACGGTGTGTCTGACGTTGGGTGCGCACCACCACCGCCAGAGACACTACATTGTACTATGAGGGACCCAGTGGCAGTGCCATCGACCAAAAGCGGGCACACCCACCTCTTCAGACAAACAGCACTGTAACGGGTGCTTGCGACAAGTGGCGAGACCACGGCCCCGTGGGGGGAGTTTTCCCATTGGGGGAGGTGTAAACATGTCGTATGCTGGACAAACAGCTGCTGCAAATTAAGAGATTGGAACACTCAGTAAGACCAGTCCACAAGCAAGACCTTTTTATAGGAAAGCTAGGTGTCAGCCGGGAAAGGTGGAGCAAAATAATTTGAAATCCAGGAGTGGTTCATTTTAATGAAGGTGAGATCATCCACATTTTGGGTAGCCAGACGAGTCCTTTTTTCGGTTAATATTGAACCAGCAGCACTGAATACTCTTTCTGATAGCACACTAGCTGCTGGGCAAGCAAGCTCCTGCAATGCATATTCTGCCAATTCAGGGCAGGTGTCTAATTTGGATGCCCAGTAATCAAATGGGAATGACGCTTGAGGGAGAACATCGATAAGGGATGAAAAATAGTTAGTAACCATACTGGACAAATGTTGTCTCCTGTCACTTTGAATAGATGCTGCAGTACCTGTCATGTCTGCGGTCATTGCGAAATCACTCCACAACCTGGTCAGAAAACCCCTCTGTCCAACGCCACTTCTGATCTGTGCACCTCTAACACCTCTGCCCTGTAGCCCCCTGCAGCTTGTGTGAGAACCATCACCGGCTCTGTGTGCTGGGAATGCCTGAATCAAACGGTCTACAAGAGTAGCTTGTTTGGTTGCTAATATTTGTTTGAGGTTCTCATGTGGCATAATATTTTGCAATTTGCCTTTATAGCGAGGGTCAAGGATGCAGGCCAACCAGTAATCGTCATCGCTCATCATTTTAAAGGGAACCTATCACCCCGTTTTTTGAAGATGAGCTAAAAATACCGTTAAATAGGGGCAGAGCTGGGCGTTACATTAGTGTCTTTTGTGTGCCTTTATAACCTACCTAAGCTGCCGAAATACCTTTGTAAAGTCGCCGTTTTCTGCTGTCACTCACGCTGGTTGGGTCAGATGGGCGTGGTCACAGCGCTGTTTCTCCCCCAGAAACCTGCTCATCATTACGTTGGTGGCGTAGTGGTGTGCGCATGTCCAAAGCGAAGATCCACTGCCCAGGAGATTCAAAACAGCGCGGGCTTCGCTATTCACCGTTTACCGCTCTGCTGCCCGGGCTTCAGGAAAATGGCCGCCGCGATCTCCATCTGCGCACGCGCGGAATCCCGACCAGCGTGAGTGACAGCAGAAAACGGCGACTTTACAAAGGTATTTCGGCAGCTTAGGTAGGTTATAAAGGCACACAAAGACACTAATGTAACGCCCAGCTCTGCCCCTATTTAACGCTATTTTTAGCTCATCTTCAAAAAACGGGGTGATAGGTTCCCTTTAAAAAAACAGAACCCGGCCTTGCAATGCCACTAATTTCTGTTGGCCCAGGAGAAGCTTCCTCATTAAAAAAGTACTCATCCCCATCATCCTCCTCGTCCTCCTCCTCCTCTTCGCCCGCTACCGTGTCCTCTACACGGCCCTGACCAGACAATGGCTGACTGTCATCAAGGCTTTCCTCTTCCTCGGCTGCAGACGCCTGCTCCTTTATGTGCATCAAACTTTGCATCAGCAGACGCATTAGGGGGATGCTCATGCTTATTATGGCGTTATCTGCACTAACCAGCCGTGTGCATTCCTCAAAACACTGAAGGACTTGACACAGGTCTTGTAGCTTCGACCACTGCACACCTGACAACTCCATGTCTGCCATCCAACTGCCTGCCCGTGTATCCTCCCACAAATACATAACAGCACGCCTCTGTTCGCACACTCTCTGAAGCATGTGCAGTGTGGAGTTCCACCTTGTTGCAACGTCGATGATTAGGCGATGCTGAGGAAGGTTCAAAGAACGCTGATAGTTCTGCATACGGCTGGAGTGTACGGGCGAACGGCGGATATGCGAGCAAAGTCTGCGCACTTTGAGGAGCAGGTCGGGTAACCCCGGATAACTTTTCAGGAAGCACTGCACCACCAGGTTTAAGGTGTGAGCCAGGCAAGGAATGTGTTTCAGTTGGGAAAGGGCTATGGCAGCCATGAAATTCCTTCCGTTATCACTCACTACCTTGCCTGCCTCAAGATGTACAGTGCCCAGCCATGACTGAGTTTCTTGGTGCAAGAACTCGGACAGAACTTCCGCGGTGTGTCTGTTGTCGCCCAAACACTTCATTGCCAATACAGCCTGCTGACGCTTGCCACTAGCTGTCCCATAATGGCACACCTGGTGTGCAACAGTGGCAGCTGCGGATGGAGTGGATGTGCGACTGCGGTCTGTGGATGAGCTCTCGCTTCTGCAGGAGGAGGAGGAAGAGGAGGAGGGGGGGCGAACGCCTACAGCCAACTCTTTCCTTGACCGTGGGCTAGGCAGAACTGTCCCAATATTGCTGTCCCCTGTGGACCCTGCATCCACCACATTCACCCAGTGTGCCGTGATGGACACGTAACGTCCCTGGCCATGCCTACTGGTCCATGCATCTGTTGTCAGGTGCACCTTTGCAGTCACAGACTGCCTGAGTGCATGGACGATGCGGTCTTTAACATGCTGTTGGAGGACTGGGATGGCTTTTCTAGAAAAGAAGTGCCGACTGGGTAGCTCGTAGCGTGGTACAGCGTAGTCCATCAGCGCTTTGAAAGCTTCGCTTTCAACTAACCGGTAGGGCATCATCTCTAATGAGATTAGTCTAGCAATGTGGGCGTTCAAACCCTGTGTACGTGGATGCGTGGATGAGTACTTCCTTTTCCTAACAAGAGTCTCATGTAGGGTGAGCTGGACTGGAGAGCTGGAGATAGTGGAACTAGCGGTGGTGCCGGTGGACATGGGTGAGTGACAGAGGGTTGGAGATGTTATTCTTGCCGGTGCCCTACATGCAGTGTTTCCTACTGCAAACCTGGTGATTCCCTGACTGCTTTGGCCTGGCGACGAAAGCTGCACACATACTGCAGGTGGTGCGGGAAATGGTGGGTTTACAGTGAGGGAAGGGATGTAGCGTTGCTGACTAGCTTCATTGGCCGAGGGTGCTGCAACCTTTAGGGATGTTTGGTAGTTAGTCCAGGCTTGCAAATGCATGGTGGATAAATATCTATGCATGCAACTTGTATTTAGACTTTTAAGATTCTGACCTCTGCTTAAGGTAGTTGAACATTTTTGACAGATGACTTTGCACTGATCATTTGGATGTTGTTTAAAAAAATGCCAGACTGCACTCTTTCTACTATCGGATACCTTTTCAGGCATTGCTGACTGAGCTTCTTTAACCGGATGGCCACGCTGTCCTCCAACAGGTTTTGGTTTTGCCACGCGTTTTTGGCCAGATACGGGCCCCGTAGGTGGAACCTGTTGTGATGTTGATGCCTGCTGCGGCTCCTCCTCCTCCGCTTCAGAACTACTGCCGCCTGCACCCTGTTCCCCCAATGGCTGCCAATCGGGGTCAACAACTGGGTCATCTATGACCTCCTCTTCTATGTCGTGTGCAACTTCGTCTGTGTCACCGTGTAAGCCGGTGGTATAGCGTTCGGGACGGGGCACCATAGTCTCCGCTGGGTTTGATTCTGCCTCAGTACACTGCGAGGGCAATGTTCTGGTCTGAGTCAAAGGAACAGCATAGTAATCTGGCTGTGGCTGTGCATCTGTGCACTCCATGTCCGATTCAACTTCTAATGGGCATGGCCTGTTAACTGTTTCACTGTCTAACCCAGGAACAGTATGTGTAAAGAGCTCCATGGTGTAACCTGTTGTGTCGACTGACGCATCCTTCACTGTTGTTCTGGGTGAAGGACACAAGGAAGCGACTTGTTCCCGACCGGGAGCATCCACTGACGATGCACTGCTCTGACATTTGGCACTTTCCGAGGAGGAGGCGAAAGAGCTAGAGGCAGAGTCAGCTATGAAAGCCAATACTTGTTCCTCCTGCTCCGGCTTCAAAAGTGGTTTTCCTACTCCCAGAAAAGAGAGCGTTCGAGGCCTTGGGTAGCCAGACCACTAACCTGGCTCAACAACTCGAGACTTAGGTGCTGTACTGCTTTTACCACGACCACCTGATGCACCACCACCACTACCATCATTACCAGCTGACAACGACCGCCCACGGCCATGACCTCTTCCACTAGACTTCCTCATTGTTTGCAAAACGTAACCAAAGTAACGTTATTTGTTACTGTAAAACAACTTATAAGGTGAACTCAAACTTCTGTAGGATTTATATATACCTTTACAGGTGCCTGACACTGAAAGGAAAATCAGGCCCAATGTTACACACTTGGTTTTCTGTGCCCCAATAATTTGGGACAGATGGCACACACAGGACCGGCACTCAAGCAGAAATGCCAATCTTAATCTCCCACTATTTTTTTTTTCAGGGAGAATTGAAAAAAAAAACAAAAAAAACCAAAAAAAAAATATTACACACTAGGTTTTCTATGGCACACAATGAGAGACAGATGCCACACACAGGACTGGCACAGAGGCAGACTTGCCAATCTTTATCTCCCAGACTCCCACTCTTAATTTTTTTTTTACAGGGAGAATTTACCCCCCCCCAAAAAAAAAGGCCAAGTATTACACAGTGGTTTTCGGTGGCATACAATGAGAGACAGATGCCACACACAGCAATGGCACAGAGGCAGACTTGCCAATATTTATCTCCCACTAATTTTTTTTTTGGAAAAGGGAGAATTTGTAAAAAAAAAAAAAAAATGGCCAAGTATTACACAGTGGTTTTCGGTGGCACACAATGAGAGACAGATGCCACACACAGCAATGGCACAGAGGCAGACTTGCCAATATTTATCTCCCACTAATTATTTTTTTTTGAAAAGGGAGAATTTACCCCCCCCCAAAAAAAAATGGCCAAGTATTACACAGTGGTTTTCGGTGGCACACAATGAGAGACAGATGCCACACACAGCAATGGCACAGAGGCAGACTTGCCAATATTTATCTCCCACTAATTATTTTTTTTGAAAAGGGAGAATTTACCCCCTCCCAAAAAATGGTCAAGTATTACACAGTGGTTTTCGGTGGCACACAATGAGAGACAGATGCCACACACAGCAATGGCACAGAGGCAGACTTGCCAATATTTATCTCCCACTAATTATTTTTTTTGGAAAATGGAGAATTTGTAAAAAAAAAAAAAATGGCCAAGTATTACACAGTGGTTTTCGGTGGCACACAATGAGAGACAGATGCCACACACAGCAATGGCACAGAGGCAGACTTGCCAATATTTATCTCCCACTAATTATTTTTTTTTGAAAAGGGAGAATTTGTAAAAAAAAATGGCCAAGTATTACACAGTGGTTTTCGGTGGCACACAATGAGAGACAGATGCCACACACAGCAATGGCACAGTGGCAGACTTGCCAATATTTATCTCCCACTAATTATTTTTTATTGAAAAGGGAGAATTTACCCCAAAAAAACAAAAATGGCCAAGTATTACACAGTGGTTTTCGGTGGCACACAATGAGAGACAGATGCCACACACAGCAATGGCACAGAGGCAGACTTGCCAATATTTATCTCCCACTAATTATTTTTTTTGAAAAGGGAGAATTTACCCCCCCCCAAAAATGGCCAAGTATTACACAGTGGTTTTCAGTGGCACACAATGAGAGACAGATGCCACACACAGCAATGGCACAGAGTCAGACTTGCCAATATTTATCTCCCACTAATTATTTTTTTTGGAAAAGGGAGAATTTGTAAAAAAAAAAAAAAATGGCCAAGTATTACACAGTGGTTTTCGGTTGCACACAATGAGAGACAGATGCCACACACAGCAATGGCACAGAGGCAGACTTGCCAATATTTATCTCCCACTAATTATTTTTTTTGAAAAGGGAGAATTTACCCCCTCCCAAAAAATGGTCAAGTATTACACAGTGGTTTTCGGTGGCACACAATGAGAGACAGATGCCACACACAGCAATGGCACAGAGGCAGACTTGCCAATATTTATCTCCCACTAATTATTTTTTTTGAAAAGGGAGAATTTACCCCCTCCCAAAAAATGGTCAAGTATTACACAGTGGTTTTCGGTGGCACACAATGAGAGACAGATGCCACACACAGCAATGGCACAGAGGCAGACTTGCCAATATTTATCTCCCACTAATTATTTTTTTTGGAAAATGGAGAATTTGTAAAAAAAAAAAAAATGGCCAAGTATTACACAGTGGTTTTCGGTGGCACACAATGAGAGACAGATGCCACACACAGCAATGGCACAGAGGCAGACTTGCCAATATTTATCTCCCACTAATTATTTTTTTTTGAAAAGGGAGAATTTGTAAAAAAAAATGGCCAAGTATTACACAGTGGTTTTCGGTGGCACACAATGAGAGACAGATGCCACACACAGCAATGGCACAGTGGCAGACTTGCCAATATTTATCTCCCACTAATTATTTTTTATTGAAAAGGGAGAATTTACCCCAAAAAAACAAAAATGGCCAAGTATTACACAGTGGTTTTCGGTGGCACACAATGAGAGACAGATGCCACACACAGCAATGGCACAGAGGCAGACTTGCCAATATTTATCTCCCACTAATTATTTTTTTTGAAAAGGGAGAATTTACCCCCCCCCAAAAATGGCCAAGTATTACACAGTGGTTTTCAGTGGCACACAATGAGAGACAGATGCCACACACAGCAATGGCACAGAGTCAGACTTGCCAATATTTATCTCCCACTAATTATTTTTTTTGGAAAAGGGAGAATTTGTAAAAAAAAAAAAAAATGGCCAAGTATTACACAGTGGTTTTCGGTTGCACACAATGAGAGACAGATGCCACACAAAGCAATGGCACAGAGGCAGACTTGCCAATATTTATCTCCCACTAATTATTTTTTTTTGAAAAGGGAGAATTTGTAAAAAAAAAAAAAAATGTCCAAGTATTACACAGTGGTTTTCGGTGGCACACAATGAGAGACAGATGCCACACACAGCAATGGCACAGAGGCAGACTTGCCAATATTTATCTCCCACTAATTATTTTTTTTGGAAAAGGGAGAATTTGTAATAAAAGAAAAAAGGCCAAGTATTACACAGTGGTTTTCGGTGGCACACAATGAGAGACAGATGCCACACACAGCAATGGCACAGAGGCAGACTTGCCAATATTTATCTCCCACTAATTATTTTTTTTGAAAAGGGAGAATTTGTAAAAAAAAAAAAAAAATGGCCAAGTATTACACAGTGGTTTTCGGTGGCACACAATGAGAGACAGATGCCACACACAGCAATGGCACAGAGGCAGACTTGCCAATATTTATCTCCCACTAATTATTTTTTTTGGAAAAGGGAGAATTTGTTAAAAAAAAGGCCAAGTATTACACAGTGGTTTTCGGTGGCACACAATGAGAGACAGATGCCACACACAGCAATGGCACAGAGGCAGACTTGCCAATATTTATCTCCCACTAATTATTTTTTTTTGAAAAGGGAGAATTTGTAAAAAAAAAAAAAAAAAAAAAGCCAAGTATTACACAGTGGTTTTCGGTGGCACACAATGAGAGACAGATGCCACACACAGCAATGGCACAGAGGCAGACTTGCCAATATTTATCTCCCACTAATTATTTTTTTTTGAAAAGGGAGAATTTGTAAAAAAAAAAAAAATGGCCAAGTATTACAAAGTGGTTTTCGGTGGCACACAATGAGAGACAGATGCCACACACAGCAATGGCACAGAGGCAGACTTGCCAATCTTAATCTCCCAGACTCACACTCTTACTTTTTTTTTTTACAGGGAGAATTTACCCCCCCTCAAAAAAAAGGCCAAGTATTACACAGTGGTTTTCGGTGGCACACAATGAGAGACAGATGCCACACACAGCAATGGCACAGAGGCAGACTTGCCAATATTTATCTCCCACTAATTATTTTTTTTTGAAAAGGGAGAATTTACCCCCCCCAAAAAAATGGCCAAGTATTACACAGTGGTTTTCGGTGGCACACAATGAGAGACAGATGCCACACACAGCAATGGCACAGAGGCAGACTTGCCAATATTTATCTCCCACTAATTATTTTTGTTTGAAAAGGGAGAATTTGTAAAAAAAAAAAAAAAAAAATGGCCAAGTATTACACAGTGGTTTTCGGTGGCACACAATGAGAGACAGATGCCACACACAGCAATGGCACAGAGGCAGACTTGCCAATATTTATCTCCCACTAACTATTTTTTTTGGAAAAGGGAGAATTTGTAAAAAAAAAAAAAAATGGCCAAGTATTACACAGTGGTTTTCGGTGGCACACAATGAGAGACAGATGCCACACACAGCAATGGCACAGAGGCAGACTTGCCAATATTTATCGCCCACTAATTATTTTTTTTGGAAAAGGGAGAATTTACCCCCCCCCAAAAAAAAATGGCCAAGTATTACACAGTGGTTTTCGGTGGCACACAATGAGAGACAGATGCCACACACAGCAATGGCACAGAGGCAGACTTGCCAATCTTTATCTCCCAGACTCCCACTCTTAATTTTTTTTTTTACAGGGAGAATTTACCCCCCCCCCAAAAAAAGGCAAAGTATTGCACAGTGGTTTTCGGTGGCACACAATGAGAGACAGATGCCACACACAGCAATGGCACAGAGGCAGACTTGCCAATATTTATCTCCCACTAATTATTTTTTTTTTGAAAAGGGAGAATTTACCCCCCCCCAAAAAAAATGGCCAAGTATTACACAGTGGTTTTCGGTGGCACACAATGAGAGACAGATGCCACACACAGCAATGGCAGAGAGGCAGACTTGCCAATATTTATTTCCCACTAATTATTTTTTTTGAAAAGGGAGAATTTACCCCCTCCCAAAAAATGGCCAAGTATTACACAGTGGTTTTCGGTGGCACACAATGAGAGACAGATGCCACACACAGCAATGGCACAGAGGCAGACTTGCCAATATTTATCTCCCACTAATTATTTTTTTTTGAAAAGGGAGAATTTGTAAAAAAAAAAAAAAATGTCCAAGTATTACACAGTGGTTTTCGGTGGCACACAATGAGAGACAGATGCCACACACAGCAATGGCACAGAGGCAGACTTGCCAATATTTATCTCCCACTAATTATTTTTTTTGGAAAAGGGAGAATTTGTAATAAAAAAAAAGGCCAAGTATTACACAGTAGTTTTCGGTGGCACACAATGAGAGACAGATGCCACACACAGCAATGGCACAGAGGCAGACTTGCCAATATTTATCTCCCACTAATTATTTTTTTTTGAAAAGGGAGAATTTGTAAAAAAAAAAAAAATGGACAAGTATTACACAGTGGTTTTCGGTGGCACACAATGAGAGACAGATGCCACACACAGCAATGGCACAGAGGCAGACTTGCCAATATTTATCTCCCACTAATTATTTTTTTTGGAAAATGGAGAATTTGTTAAAAAAAAAGGCCAAGTATTACACAGTGGTTTTCGGTGGCACACAATGAGAGACAGATGCCACACACAGCAATGGCACAGAGGCAGACTTGCCAATATTTATCTCCAACTAATTATTTTTTTTTTAAGAGGGAGAATTTGTAAAAAAAAGGCCAAGTATTACACAGTGGTTTTCGGTGGCACACAATGAGAGACAGATGCCACACACAGCAATGGCACAGAGGCAGACTTGCCAATATTTATCTCCCACTAATTATTTTTTTTTGAAAAGGGAGAATTTGTAAAAAAAAAAAAAAAATGGCCAAGTATTACACAGTGGTTTTCGGTGGCACACAATGAGAGACAGATGCCACACACAGCAATGGCACAGAGGCAGACTTGCCAATCTTTATCTCCCAGACTCACACTCTTAATTTTTTTTTTTACAGGGAGAATTTACCCCCCACCAAAAAAAGGCCAAGTATTACACAGTGGTTTTCGGTGGCACACAATGTGAGACAGATGCCACACACAGCAATGGCACAGAGGCAGACTTGCCAATATTTATCTCCCACTAATTATTTTTTTTTGAAAAGGGAGAATTTACCCCCCCCAAAAAATGGCCAAGTATTACACAGTGGTTTTCGGTGGCACACAATGAGAGACAGATGCCACACACAGCAATGGCACAGAGGCAGACTTGCCAATATTTATCTCCCACTAATTATTTTTTTTTGAAAAGGGAGAATTTACCCCCCCAAAAAAATGGCCAAGTATTACACAGTGGTTTTCGGTGGCACACAATGAGAGACAGATGCCACACACAGCAATGGCACAGAGTCAGACTTGCCAATATTTATCTCCCACTAATTATTTTTTTTTGAAAAGGGAGAATTTGTAAAAAAAAAAAAAAATGTCCAAGTATTACACAGTGGTTTTCGGTGGCACACAATGAGAGACAGATGCCACACACAGCAATGGCACAGAGGCAGACTTGCCAATATTTATCTCCCACTAATTATTTTTTTTTTGAAAAGGGAGAATTTACCCCCCCCCAAAAAAAATGGCCAAGTATTACACAGTGGTTTTCGGTGGCACACAATGAGAGACAGATGCCACACACAGCAATGGCAGAGAGGCAGACTTGCCAATATTTATTTCCCACTAATTATTTTTTTTGAAAAGGGAGAATTTACCCCCTCCCAAAAAAATGGCCAAGTATTACACAGTGGTTTTCGGTGGCACACAATGAGAGACAGATGCCACACACAGCAATGGCACAGAGGCAGACTTGCCAATATTTATCTCCCACTAATTATTTTTTTTTGAAAAGGGAGAATTTGTAAAAAAAAAAAAAAATGTCCAAGTATTACACAGTGGTTTTCGGTGGCACACAATGAGAGACAGATGCCACACACAGCAATGGCACAGAGGCAGACTTGCCAATATTTATCTCCCACTAATTATTTTTTTTGGAAAAGGGAGAATTTGTAATAAAAAAAAAGGCCAAGTATTACACAGTAGTTTTCGGTGGCACACAATGAGAGACAGATGCCACACACAGCAATGGCACAGAGGCAGACTTGCCAATATTTATCTCCCACTAATTATTTTTTTTTGAAAAGGGAGAATTTGTAAAAAAAAAAAAAATGGACAAGTATTACACAGTGGTTTTCGGTGGCACACAATGAGAGACAGATGCCACACACAGCAATGGCACAGAGGCAGACTTGCCAATATTTATCTCCCACTAATTATTTTTTTTGGAAAATGGAGAATTTGTTAAAAAAAAAGGCCAAGTATTACACAGTGGTTTTCGGTGGCACACAATGAGAGACAGATGCCACACACAGCAATGGCACAGAGGCAGACTTGCCAATATTTATCTCCAACTAATTATTTTTTTTTTAAGAGGGAGAATTTGTAAAAAAAAGGCCAAGTATTACACAGTGGTTTTCGGTGGCACACAATGAGAGACAGATGCCACACACAGCAATGGCACAGAGGCAGACTTGCCAATATTTATCTCCCACTAATTATTTTTTTTTGAAAAGGGAGAATTTGTAAAAAAAAAAAAAAAATGGCCAAGTATTACACAGTGGTTTTCGGTGGCACACAATGAGAGACAGATGCCACACACAGCAATGGCACAGAGGCAGACTTGCCAATCTTTATCTCCCAGACTCACACTCTTAATTTTTTTTTTTACAGGGAGAATTTACCCCCCACCAAAAAAAGGCCAAGTATTACACAGTGGTTTTCGGTGGCACACAATGTGAGACAGATGCCACACACAGCAATGGCACAGAGGCAGACTTGCCAATATTTATCTCCCACTAATTATTTTTTTTTGAAAAGGGAGAATTTACCCCCCCAAAAAAATGGCCAAGTATTACACAGTGGTTTTCGGTGGCACACAATGAGAGACAGATGCCACACACAGCAATGGCACAGAGGCAGACTTGCCAATATTTATCTCCCACTAATTATTTTTTTTTGAAAAGGGAGAATTTACCCCCCCCAAAAAATGGCCAAGTATTACACAGTGGTTTTCGGTGGCACACAATGAGAGACAGATGCCACACACAGCAATGGCACAGAGTCAGACTTGCCAATATTTATCTCCCACTAATTATTTTTTTTTGAAAAGGGAGAATTTGTAAAAAAAAAAAAAAATGTCCAAGTATTACACAGTGGTTTTCGGTGGCACACAATGAGAGACAGATGCCACACACAGCAATGGCACAGAGGCAGACTTGCCAATATTTATCTCCCACTAATTATTTTTTTTGGAAAAGGGAGAATTTGTAATAAAAAAAAAAAGGCCAAGTATTACACAGTGGTTTTCGGTGGCACACAATGAGAGACAGATGCCACACACAGCAATGGCACAGAGGCAGACTTGCCAATATTTATCTCCCACTAATTATTTTTTTTTGAAAAGGGAGAATTTGTAAAAAAAAAAAAAATGGACAAGTATTACACAGTGGTTTTCGGTGGCACACAATGAGAGACAGATGCCACACACAGCAATGGCACAGAGGCAGACTTGCCAATATTTATCTCCCACTAATTATTTTTTTTGGAAAAGGGAGAATTTGTTAAAAAAAAGGCCAAGTATTACACAGTGGTTTTCGGTGGCACACAATGAGAGACAGATGCCACACACAGCAATGGCACAGAGGCAGACTTGCCAATCTTTATCTCCCAGACTCACACTCTTAATTTTTTTTTTTACAGGTAGAATTTACCCCCCCCCAAAAAAAGGCCAAGTATTACACAGTGGTTTTCGGTGGCACACAATGAGAGACAGATGCCACACACAGCAATGGCACAGAGGCAGACTTGCCAATATTTATCTCCCACTAATTATTTTTTTTTGAAAAGGGAGAATTTACCCCCCCCAAAAAATGGCCAAGTATTACACAGTGGTTTTCGGTGGCACACAATGAGAGACAGATGCCACACACAGCAATGGCACAGAGGCAGACTTGCCAATATTTATCTCCCACTAATTATTTTTTTTTGAAAAGGGAGAATTTACCCCCCCAAAAAAATGGCCAAGTATTACACAGTGGTTTACGGTGGCACACAATGAGAGACAGATGCCACACACAGCAATGGCACAGAGGCAGACTTGCCAATATTTATCTCCCGCTAATTATTTTTTTTTGAAAAGGGAGAATTTGTAAAAAAAAAAAAAAAATGGCCAAGTATTACACAGTGGTTTTCGGTGGCACACAATGAGAGACAGATGCCACACACAGCAATGGCACAGAGGCAGACTTGCCAATATTTATCTCCCACTAATTATTTTTTTTTGAAAAGGGAGAATTTGTAAAAAAAAAAAAAAAAGGCCAAGTATTACACAGTGGTTTTCGGTGGCACACAATGAGAGACAGATGCCACACACAGCAATGGCACAGAGGCAGACTTGCCAATCATTATCTCCCAGACTCACACTCTTAATTTTTTTTTTTACAGGGAGAATTTACCCCCCCCCAAAAAAAGGCCAAGTATTACACAGTGGTTTTCGGTGGCACACAATGAGAGACAGATGCCACACACAGCAATGGCACAGAGGCAGACTTGCCAATATTTATCTCCCACTAATTATTTTTTTTGGAAAAGGGAGAATTTGTTAAAAAAAAGGCCAAGTATTACACAGTGGTTTTCGGTGGCACACAATGAGAGACAGATGCCACACACAGCAATGGCACAGAGGCAGACTTGCCAATATTTATCTCCCACTAATTATTTTTTTTTTAAAAGGGAGAATTTGTAAAAAAAAAAAAAAAAAAAAGGCCAAGTATTACACAGTGGTTTTCGGTGGCACACAATGAGAGACAGATGCCACACACAGCAATGGCACAGAGGCAGACTTGCCAATATTTATCTCCCACTAATTATTTTTTTTTGAAAAGGGAGAATTTACCCCCCCAAAAAAATGGCCAAGTATTACACAGTGGTTTACGGTGGCACACAATGAGAGACAGATGCCACACACAGCAATGGCACAGAGGCAGACTTGCCAATATTTATCTCCCACTAATTATTTTTTTTTGAAAAGGGAGAATTTGTAAAAAAAAAAAAAATGGCAAAGTATTACACAGTGGTTTTTGGTGGCACACAATGAGAGACAGATGCCACACACAGCAATGGCACAGAGGCAGACTTGCCAATATTTATCTCCCACTAATTATTTTTTTTTGAAAAGGGAGAATTTGTAAAAAAAAAAAAAAAGGCCAAGTATTACACAGTGGTTTTCGGTGGCACACAATGAGAGACAGATGCCACACACAGCAATGGCACAGAGGCAGACTTGCCAATCTTTATCTCCCAGACTCACACTCTTAATTTTTTTTTTACAGGGAGAATTTACCCCCCCCCAAAAAAAGGCCAAGTATTACACAGTGGTTTTCGGTGGCACACAATGAGAGACAGATGCCACACACAGCAATGGCACAGAGGCAGACTTGCCAATATTTATCTCCCACTAATTATTTTTTTTGGAAAAGGGAGAATTTGTTAAAAAAAAGGCCAAGTATTACACAGTGGTTTTCGGTGGCACACAATGAGAGACAGATGCCACACACAGCAATGGCACAGAGGCAGACTTGCCAATCTTTATCTCCCAGACTCACACTCTTAATTTTTTTTTTACAGGGAGAATTTACCCCCCCCCAAAAAAAGGCCAAGTATTACACAGTGGTTTTCGGTGGCACACAATGAGAGACAGATGCCACACACAGCAATGGCACAGAGGCAGACTTGCCAATATTTATCTCCCACTAATTATTTTTTTTTGAAAAGGGAGAATTTGTAAAAAAAAAAAAAAAGGCCAAGTATTACACAGTGGTTTTCGGTGGCACACAATGAGAGACAGATGCCACACACAGCAATGGCACAGAGGCAGACTTGCCAATCTTTATCTCCCAGGCTCACACTCTTAATTTTTTTTTTTACAGGGAGAATTTACCCCCCCCCAAAAAAAGGCCAAGTATTACACAGTGGTTTTCGGTGGCACACAATGAGAGACAGATGCCACACACAGAAATGGCACAGAGGCAGACTTGCCAATATTTATCTCCCACTAATTATTTTTTTTGGAAAAGGGAGAATTTGTTAAAAAAAAGGCCAAGTATTACACAGTGGTTTTCGGTGGCACACAATGAGAGACAGATGCCACACACAGCAATGGCACAGAGGCAGACTTGCCAATATTTATCTCCCACTAATTATTTTTTTTTGAAAAGGGAGAATTTGTAAAAAAAAAAAAAAAAAAAGGCCAAGTATTACACAGTGGTTTTCGGTGGCACACAATGAGAGACAGATGCCACACACAGCAATGGCACAGAGGCAGACTTGCCAATATTTATCTCCCACTAATTATTTTTTTTTGAAAAGGGAGAATTTACCCCCCCCCAAAAAATGGCCAAGTATTACACAGTGGTTTACGGTGGCACACAATGAGAAACAGATGCCACACACAGCAATGGCACAGAGGCAGACTTGCCAATATTTATCTCCCACTAATTATTTTTTTTTGAAAAGGGAGAATTTGTAAAAAAAAAAAAAATGGCCAAGTATTACACAGTGGTTTTTGGTGGCACACAATGAGAGACAGATGCCACACACAGCAATGGCACAGAGGCAGACTTGCCAATATTTATCTCAAACTAATTATTTTTTTTGAAAAGGGAGAATTTGTAAAAAAAAAAAAAAAGGCCAAGTATTACACAGTGGTTTTCGGTGGCACACAATGAGAGACAGATGCCACACACAGCAATGGCACAGAGGCAGACTTGCCAATCTTTATCTCCCAGACTCACACTCTTAATTTTTTTTTTTACAGGGAGAATTTACCCCCCCCCAAAAAAGGCCAAGTATTACACAGTGGTTTTCGGTGGCACACAATGAGAGACAGATGCCACACACAGCAATGGCACAGAGGCAGACTTGCCAATATTTATCTCCCACTAATTATTTTTTTTGGAAAAGGGAGAATTTGTTAAAAAAAGGCCAAGTATTACACAGTGGTTTTCGGTGGCACACAATGAGAGACAGATGCCACACACAGCAATGGCACAGAGGCAGACTTGCCAATCTTTATCTCCCAGACTCACACTCTTAATTTTTTTTTTACAGGGAGAATTTACCCCCCCCCAAAAAAAGGCCAAGTATTACACAGTGGTTTTCGGTGGCACACAATGAGAGACAGATGCCACACACAGCAATGGCACAGAGGCAGACTTGCCAATATTTATCTCCCACTAATTATTTTTTTTTGAAAAGGGAGAATTTGTAAAAAAAAAAAAAAAAAGGCCAAGTATTACACAGTGGTTTTCAGTGGCACACAATGAGAGACAGATGCCACACACAGCAATGGCACAGAGGCAGACTTGCCAATCTTTATCTCCCAGACTCACACTCTTAATTTTTTTTTTTACAGGCAGAATTTACCCCCCCCCAAAAAAAGGCCAAGTATTACACAGTGGTTTTCGGTGGCACACAATGAGAGACAGATGCCACACACAGCAATGGCACAGAGGCAGACTTGCCAATATTTATCTCCCACTAATTATTTTTTTTGGAAAAGGGAGAATTTGTTAAAAAAAAGGCCAAGTATTACACAGCGGTTTTCGGTGGCACACAATGAGAGACAGATGCCACACACAGCAATGGCACAGAGGCAGACTTGCCAATATTTATCTCCCACTAATTATTTTTTTTTGAAAAGGGAGAATTTGTAAAAAAAAAAAAATGGCCAAGTATTACACAGTGGTTTTCGGTGGCACACAATGAGAGACAGATGCCACACACAGCAATGGCACAGAGGCAGACCTGCCAATATTTATCTCCCACTAATTATTTTTTTTTGAAAAGGGAGAATTTGTAAAAAAAAAGAAAAAGGCCAAGTATTACACAGTGGTTTTCGGTGGCACACAATGAGAGACAGATGCCACACACAGCAATGGCACAGAGGCAGACTTGCCAATATTTATCTCCCAGACTCACACTCTTAATTTTTTTTTTTACAGGGAGAATTTACCCCCCCCCCAAAAAAGGCCAAGTATTACACAGTGGTTTTCGGTGGCACACAATGAGAGACAGATGCCACACACAGCAATGGCACAGAGGCAGACTTGCCAATATTTATCTCCCACTAATTATTTTTTTTGGAAAAGGGAGAATTTGTTAAAAAAAAGGCCAAGTATTACACAGTGGTTTTCGGTGGCACACAATGAGAGACAGATGCCACACACAGCAATGGCACAGAGGCAGACTTGCCAATCTTTATCTCCCAGACTCACACTCTTAATTTTTTTTTTACAGGGAGAATTTACCCCCCCCCAAAAAAAGGCCAAGTATTACACAGTGGTTTTCGGTGGCACACAATGAGAGACAGATGCCACACACAGCAATGGCACAGAGGCAGACTTGCCAATATTTATCTCCCACTAATTATTTTTTTTTGAAAAGGGAGAATTTGTAAAAAAAAAAAAAAAAAGGCCAAGTATTACACAGTGGTTTTCAGTGGCACACAATGAGAGACAAATGCCACACACAGCAATGGCACAGAGGCAGACTTGCCAATCTTTATCTCCCAGACTCACACTCTTAATTTTTTTTTTTACAGGCAGAATTTACCCCCCCCCAAAAAAAGGCCAAGTATTACACAGTGGTTTTCGGTGGCACACAATGAGAGACAGATGCCACACACAGCAATGGCACAGAGGCAGACTTGCCAATATTTATCTCCCACTAATTATTTTTTTTGGAAAAGGGAGAATTTGTTAAAAAAAAGGCCAAGTATTACACAGCGGTTTTCGGTGGCACACAATGAGAGACAGATGCCACACACAGCAATGGCACAGAGGCAGACTTGCCAATATTTATCTCCCACTAATTATTTTTTTTTGAAAAGGGAGAATTTGTAAAAAAAAAAAAATGGCCAAGTATTACACAGTGGTTTTCGGTGGCACACAATGAGAGACAGATGCCACACACAGCAATGGCACAGAGGCAGACCTGCCAATATTTATCTCCCACTAATTATTTTTTTTTGAAAAGGGAGAATTTGTAAAAAAAAAGAAAAAGGCCAAGTATTACACAGTGGTTTTCGGTGGCACACAATGAGAGACAGATGCCACACACAGCAATGGCACAGAGGCAGACTTGCCAATCTTTATCTCCCAGACTCACACTCTTAATTTTTTTTTTTACAGGGAAAATTTACCCCCCCCCAAAAAAAGGCCAAGTATTACACAGTGGTTTCGGTGGCACACAATGAGAGACAGATGCCACACACAGCAATGGCACAGAGTCAGACTTGCCAATATTTATCTCCCACTAATTATTTTTTTTGGAAAAGGGAGAATTTGTAAAAAAAAAAAAAAAAATGGCCAAGTATTACACAGTAGTTTTCGGTTGCACACAATGAGAGACAGATGCCACACAAAGCAATGGCACAGAGGCAGACTTGCCAATATTTATCTCCCACTAATTATTTTTTTTTGAAAAGGGAGAATTTGTAAAAAAAAAAAAAAATGTCCAAGTATTACACAGTGGTTTTCGGTGGCACACAATGAGAGACAGATGCCACACACAGCAATGGCACAGAGGCAGACTTGCCAATATTTATCTCCCACTAATTATTTTTTTTGGAAAAGGGAGAATTTGTAATAAAAAAAAAAAAGGCCAAGTATTACACAGTGGTTTTCGGTGGCACACAATGAGAGACAGATGCCACACACAGCAATGGCACAGAGGCAGACTTGCCAATATTTATCTCCCACTAATTATTTTTTTTTGAAAAGGGAGAATTTGTAAAAAAAAAAAAAAAATGGACAAGTATTACACAGTGGTTTTCGGTGGCACACAATGAGAGACAGATGCCACACACAGCAATGGCACAGAGGCAGACTTGCCAATATTTATCTCCCACTAATTATTTTTTTTGGAAAAGGGAGAATTTGTTAAAAAAAAAGGCCAAGTATTACACAGTGGTTTTCGGTGGCACACAATGAGAGACAGATGCCACACACAGCAATGGCACAGAGGCAGACTTGCCAATATTTATCTCCAACTAATTATTTTTTTTTTAAGAGGGAGAATTTGTAAAAAAAAAAAAAAAAAGGCCAAGTATTACACAGTGGTTTTCGGTGGCACACAATGAGAGACAGATGCCACACACAGCAATGGCACAGAGGCAGACTTGCCAATATTTATCTCCCACTAATTATTTTTTTTTGAAAAGGGAGAATTTGTAAAAAAAAAAAAAAAATGGCCAAGTATTACACAGTGGTTTACGGTGGCACACAATGAGAGACAGATGCCACACACAGCAATGGCACAGAGGCAGACTTGCCAATATTTATCTCCCACTAATTATTTTTTTTTGAAAAGGGAGAATTTGTAAAAAAAAAAAAAAAGGCCAAGTATTACACAGTGGTTTTCGGTGGCACACAATGAGAGACAGATGCCACACACAGCAATGGCACAGAGGCAGACTTGCCAATCTTTATCTCCCAGATTCACACTCTTAATTTTTTTTTTTACAGGGAGAATTTACCCCCCCAAAAAAAAGGCCAAGTATTACACAGTGGTTTTCGGTGGCACACAATGAGAGACAGATGCCACACACAGCAATGGCACAGAGGCAGACTTGCCAATATTTATCTCCCACTAATTATTTTTTTTTGAAAAGGGAGAATTTGTAAAAAAAAAAAAAAAATGGCCAAGTATTACACAGTGGTTTTCGGTGGCACACAATGAGAGACAGATGCCACACACAGCAATGGCACAGAGGCAGACTTGCCAATCTTTATCTCCCAGACTCACACTCTTAATTTTTTTTTTTACAGGGAGAATTTACCCCCCCCCAAAAAAAGGCCAAGTATTACACAGTGGTTTTCGGTGGCACACAATGAGAGACAGATGCCACACACAGCAATGGCACAGAGGCAGACTTGCCAATATTTATCTCCCACTAATTATTTTTTTTTGAAAAGGGAGAATTTACCCCCCCAAAAAAATGGCCAAGTATTACACAGTGGTTTTCGGTGGCACACAATGAGAGACAGATGCCACACACAGCAATGGCACAGAGGCAGACTTGCCAATATTTATCTCCCACTAATTATTTTTTTTTGAAAAGGGAGAATTTACCCCCCCCCAAAAAATGGCCAAGTATTACACAGTGGTTTACGGTGGCACACAATGAGAGACAGATGCCACACACAGCAATGGCACAGAGGCAGACTTGCCAATATTTATCTCCCACTAATTATTTTTTTTTGAAAAGGGAGAATTTAAAAAAAAAAAAAAAATGGCCAAGTATTACACAGTGGTTTACGGTGGCACACAATGAGAGACAGATGCCACACACAGCAATGGCACAGAGGCAGACTTGCCAATATTTATCTCCCACTAATTATTTTTTTTTGAAAAGGGAGAATTTGTAAAAAAAAAAAAAAAAGGCCAAGTATTACACAGTGGTTTTCGGTGGCACACAATGAGAGACAGATGCCACACACAGCAATGGCACAGAGGCAGACTTGCCAATCTTTATCTCCCAGACTCACACTCTTAATTTTTTTTTTTACAGGGAGAATTTACCCCCCCCCAAAAAAAGGCCAAGTATTACACAGTGGTTTTCGGTGGCACACAATGAGAGACAGATGCCACACACAGCAATGGCACAGAGGCAGACTTGCCAATATTTATCTCCCACTAATTATTTTTTTTGGAAAAGGGAGAATTTGTTAAAAAAAGGCCAAGTATTACACAGTGGTTTTCGGTGGCACACAATGAGAGACAGATGCCACACACAGCAATGGCACAGAGGCAGACTTGCCAATATTTATCTCCCACTAATTATTTTTTTTTGAAAAGGGAGAAATTGTAAAAAAAAAAAAAAAAAAAGGCCAAGTATTACACAGTGGTTTTCGGTGGCACACAATGAGAGACAGATGCCACACACAGCAATGGCACAGAGGCAGACTTGCCAATATTTATCTCCCACTAATTATTTTTTTTTGAAAAGGGAGAATTTACCCCCCCCCAAAAATGGCCAAGTATTACACAGTGGTTTACGGTGGCACACAATGAGAGACAGATGCCACACACAGCAATGGCACAGAGGCAGACTTGCCAATATTTATCTCCCACTAATTATTTTTTTTTGAAAAGGGAGAATTTGTAAAAAAAAAAAAAATGGCCAAGTATTACACAGTGGTTTTTGGTGGCACACAATGAGAGACAGATGCCACACACAGCAATGGCACAGAGGCAGACTTGCCAATATTTATCTCAAACTAATTATTTTTTTTTGAAAAGGGAGAATTTGTAAAAAAAAAAAAAAAGGCCAAGTATTACACAGTGGTTTTCGGTGGCACACAATGAGAGACAGATGCCACACACAGCAATGGCACAGAGGCAGACTTGCCAATCTTTATCTCCCAGACTCACACTCTTAATTTTTTTTTTACAGGGAGAATTTACCCCCCCCCAAAAAAAGGCCAAGTATTACACAGTGGTTTTCGGTGGCACACAATGAGAGACAGATGCCACACACAGCAATGGCACAGAGGCAGACTTGCCAATATTTATCTCCCACTAATTATTTTTTTTTGAAAAGGGAGAATTTGTAAAAAAAAAAAAAAAAGGCCAAGTATTACACAGTGGTTTTCAGTGGCACACAATGAGAGACAGATGCCACACACAGCAATGGCACAGAGGCAGACTTGCCAATCTTTATCTCCCAGACTCACACTCTTAATTTTTTTTTTTACAGGCAGAATTTACCCCCCCCAAAAAAAAGGCCAAGTATTACACAGTGGTTTTCGGTGGCACACAATGAGAGACAGATGCCACACACAGCAATGGCACAGAGGCAGACTTGCCAATATTTATCTCCCACTAATTATTTTTTTTGGAAAAGGGAGAATTTGTTAAAAAAAAGGCCAAGTATTACACAGCGGTTTTCGGTGGCACACAATGAGAGACAGATGCCACACACAGCAATGGCACAGAGGCAGACTTGCCAATATTTATCTCCCACTAATTATTTTTTTTTGAAAAGGGAGAATTTGTAAAAAAAAAAAAATGGCCAAGTATTACACAGTGGTTTTCGGTGGCACACAATGAGAGACAGATGCCACACACAGCAATGGCACAGAGGCAGACCTGCCAATATTTATCTCCCACTAATTATTTTTTTTTGAAAAGGGAGAATTTGTAAAAAAAAAGAAAAAGGCCAAGTATTACACAGTGGTTTTCGGTGGCACACAATGAGAGACAGATGCCACACACAGCAATGGCACAGAGGCAGACTTGCCAATCTTTATCTCCCAGACTCACACTCTTAATTTTTTTTTTTACAGGGAAAATTTACCCCCCCCCAAAAAAAGGCCAAGTATTACACAGTAGTTTTCGGTTGCACACAATGAGAGACAGATGCCACACAAAGCAATGGCACAGAGGCAGACTTGCCAATATTTATCTCCCACTAATTATTTTTTTTTGAAAAGGGAGAATTTGTAAAAAAAAAAAAAAATGTCCAAGTATTACACAGTGGTTTTCGGTGGCACACAATGAGAGACAGATGCCACACACAGCAATGGCACAGAGGCAGACTTGCCAATATTTATCTCCCACTAATTATTTTTTTTGGAAAAGGGAGAATTTGTAATAAAAAAAAAAAAGGCCAAGTATTACACAGTGGTTTTCGGTGGCACACAATGAGAGACAGATGCCACACACAGCAATGGCACAGAGGCAGACTTGCCAATATTTATCTCCCACTAATTATTTTTTTTTGAAAAGGGAGAATTTGTAAAAAAAAAAAAAAAATGGACAAGTATTACACAGTGGTTTTCGGTGGCACACAATGAGAGACAGATGCCACACACAGCAATGGCACAGAGGCAGACTTGCCAATATTTATCTCCCACTAATTATTTTTTTTGGAAAAGGGAGAATTTGTTAAAAAAAAAGGCCAAGTATTACACAGTGGTTTTCGGTGGCACACAATGAGAGACAGATGCCACACACAGCAATGGCACAGAGGCAGACTTGCCAATATTTATCTCCAACTAATTATTTTTTTTTTAAGAGGGAGAATTTGTAAAAAAAAAAAAAAAAAAGGCCAAGTATTACACAGTGGTTTTCGGTGGCACACAATGAGAGACAGATGCCACACACAGCAATGGCACAGAGGCAGACTTGCCAATATTTATCTCCCACTAATTATTTTTTTTTGAAAAGGGAGAATTTGTAAAAAAAAAAAAAAAATGGCCAAGTATTACACAGTGGTTTACGGTGGCACACAATGAGAGACAGATGCCACACACAGCAATGGCACAGAGGCAGACTTGCCAATATTTATCTCCCACTAATTATTTTTTTTTGAAAAGGGAGAATTTGTAAAAAAAAAAAAAAAAGGCCAAGTATTACACAGTGGTTTTCGGTGGCACACAATGAGAGACAGATGCCACACACAGCAATGGCACAGAGGCAGACTTGCCAATCTTTATCTCCCAGATTCACACTCTTAATTTTTTTTTTTACAGGGAGAATTTACCCCCCCCAAAAAAAGGCCAAGTATTACACAGTGGTTTTCGGTGGCACACAATGAGAGACAGATGCCACACACAGCAATGGCACAGAGGCAGACTTGCCAATATTTATCTCCCACTAATTATTTTTTTTTGAAAAGGGAGAATTTGTAAAAAAAAAAAAAAAATGGCCAAGTATTACACAGTGGTTTTCGGTGGCACACAATGAGAGACAGATGCCACACACAGCAATGGCACAGAGGCAGACTTGCCAATCTTTATCTCCCAGACTCACACTCTTAATTTTTTTTTTTACAGGGAGAATTTACCCCCCCCCAAAAAAAGGCCAAGTATTACACAGTGGTTTTCGGTGGCACACAATGAGAGACAGATGCCACACACAGCAATGGCACAGAGGCAGACTTGCCAATATTTATCTCCCACTAATTATTTTTTTTTGAAAAGGGAGAATTTACCCCCCCAAAAAAATGGCCAAGTATTACACAGTGGTTTTCGGTGGCACACAATGAGAGACAGATGCCACACACAGCAATGGCACAGAGGCAGACTTGCCAATATTTATCTCCCACTAATTATTTTGTTTTGAAAAGGGAGAATTTACCCCCCCAAAAAAAATGGCCAAGTATTACACAGTGGTTTACGGTGGCACACAATGAGAGACAGATGCCACACACAGCAATGGCACAGAGGCAGACTTGCCAATATTTATCTCCCACTAATTAATTTTTTTGGAAAAGGGAGAATTTAAAAAAAAAAAAAAAATGGCCAAGTATTACACAGTGGTTTACGGTGGCACACAATGAGAGACAGATGCCACACACAGCAATGGCACAGAGGCAGACTTGCCAATATTTATCTCCCACTAATTATTTTTTTTTGAAAAGGGAGAATTTGTAAAAAAAAAAAAAAAAGGCCAAGTATTACACAGTGGTTTTCGGTGGCACACAATGAGAGACAGATGCCACACACAGCAATGGCACAGAGGCAGACTTGCCAATCTTTATCTCCCAGACTCACACTCTTAATTTTTTTTTTTACAGGGAGAATTTACCCCCCCCCAAAAAAAGGCCAAGTATTACACAGTGGTTTTCGGTGGCACACAATGAGAGACAGATGCCACACACAGCAATGGCACAGAGGCAGACTTGCCAATATTTATCTCCCACTAATTATTTTTTTTGGAAAAGGGAGAATTTGTTAAAAAAAAGGCCAAGTATTACACAGTGGTTTTCGGTGGCACACAATGAGAGACAGATGCCACACACAGCAATGGCACAGAGGCAGACTTGCCAATATTTATCTCCCACTAATTATTTTTTTTTGAAAAGGGAGAATTTGTAAAAAAAAAAAAAAAAAAAGGCCAAGTATTACACAGTGGTTTTCGGTGGCACACAATGAGAGACAGATGCCACACACAGCAATGGCACAGAGGCAGACTTGCCAATATTTATCTCCCACTAATTATTTTTTTTTGAAAAGGGAGAATTTACCCCCCCCAAAAAAATGGCCAAGTATTACACAGTGGTTTACGGTGGCACACAATGAGAGACAGATGCCACACACAGCAATGGCACAGAGGCAGACTTGCCAATATTTATCTCCCACTAATTATTTTTTTTTGAAAAGGGAGAATTTGTAAAAAAAAAAAAAAAAAAAAGGCCAAGTATTACACAGTGGTTTTCGGTGGCACACAATGAGAGACAGATGCCACACACAGCAATGGCACAGAGGCAGACTTGCCAATATTTATCTCCCACTAATTATTTTTTTTTGAAAAGGGAGAATTTACCCCCCCCCAAAAAATGGCCAAGTATTACACAGTGGTTTACGGTGGCACACAATGAGAGACAGATGCCACACACAGCAATGGCACAGAGGCAGACTTGCCAATATTTATCTCCCACTAATTATTTTTTTTTGAAAAGGGAGAATTTAAAAAAAAAAAAAAAATGGCCAAGTATTACACAGTGGTTTACGGTGGCACACAATGAGAGACAGATGCCACACACAGCAATGGCACAGAGGCAGACTTGCCAATATTTATCTCCCACTAATTATTTTTTTTTGAAAAGGGAGAATTTGTAAAAAAAAAAAAAAAAGGCCAAGTATTACACAGTGGTTTTCGGTGGCACACAATGAGAGACAGATGCCACACACAGCAATGGCACAGAGGCAGACTTGCCAATCTTTATCTCCCAGACTCACACTCTTAATTTTTTTTTTTACAGGGAGAATTTACCCCCCCCCAAAAAAAGGCCAAGTATTACACAGTGGTTTTCGGTGGCACACAATGAGAGACAGATGCCACACACAGCAATGGCACAGAGGCAGACTTGCCAATATTTATCTCCCACTAATTATTTTTTTTGGAAAAGGGAGAATTTGTTAAAAAAAAGGCCAAGTATTACACAGTGGTTTTCGGTGGCACACAATGAGAGACAGATGCCACACACAGCAATGGCACAGAGGCAGACTTGCCAATATTTATCTCCCACTAATTATTTTTTTTTGAAAAGGGAGAATTTGTAAAAAAAAAAAAAAAAAAAGGCCAAGTATTACACAGTGGTTTTCGGTGGCACACAATGAGAGACAGATGCCACACACAGCAATGGCACAGAGGCAGACTTGCCAATATTTATCTCCCACTAATTATTTTTTTTTGAAAAGGGAGAATTTACCCCCCCCAAAAAAATGGCCAAGTATTACACAGTGGTTTACGGTGGCACACAATGAGAGACAGATGCCACACACAGCAATGGCACAGAGGCAGACTTGCCAATATTTATCTCCCACTAATTATTTTTTTTTGAAAAGGGAGAATTTGTAAAAAAAAAAAAAAAAAAAGGCCAAGTATTACACAGTGGTTTTCGGTGGCACACAATGAGAGACAGATGCCACACACAGCAATGGCACAGAGGCAGACTTGCCAATATTTATCTCCCACTAATTATTTTTTTTTGAAAAGGGAGAATTTACCCCCCCCCAAAAAATGGCCAAGTATTACACAGTGGTTTACGGTGGCACACAATGAGAGACAGATGCCACACACAGCAATGGCACAGAGGCAGACTTGCCAATATTTATCTCCCACTAATTATTTTTTTTTGAAAAGGGAGAATTTGTAAAAAAAAAAAAAATGGCCAAGTATTACACAGTGGTTTTTGGTGGCACACAATGAGAGACAGATGCCACACACAGCAATGGCACAGAGGCAGACTTGCCAATATTTATCTCAAACTAATTATTTTTTTTTGAAAAGGGAGAATTTGTAAAAAAAAAAAAAAAGGCCAAGTATTACACAGTGGTTTTCGGTGGCACACAATGAGAGACAGATGCCACACACAGCAATGGCACAGAGGCAGACTTGCCAATCTTTATCTCCCAGACTCACACTCTTAATTTTTTTTTTTACAGGGAGAATTTACCCCCCCCCCAAAAAAGGCCAAGTATTACACAGTGGTTTTCGGTGGCACACAATGAGAGACAGATGCCACACACAGCAATGGCACAGAGGCAGACTTGCCAATATTTATCTCCCACTAATTATTTTTTTTGGAAAAGGGAGAATTTGTTAAAAAAAAGGCCAAGTATTACACAGTGGTTTTCGGTGGCACACAATGAGAGACAGATGCCACACACAGCAATGGCACAGAGGCAGACTTGCCAATCTTTATCTCCCAGACTCACACTCTTAATTTTTTTTTTACAGGGAGAATTTACCCCCCCCCAAAAAAAGGCCAAGTATTACACAGTGGTTTTCGGTGGCACACAATGAGAGACAGATGCCACACACAGCAATGGCACAGAGGCAGACTTGCCAATATTTATCTCCCACTAATTATTTTTTTTTGAAAAGGGAGAATTTGTAAAAAAAAAAAAAAAAAGGCCAAGTATTACACAGTGGTTTTCAGTGGCACACAATGAGAGACAGATGCCACACACAGCAATGGCACAGAGGCAGACTTGCCAATCTTTATCTCCCAGACTCACACTCTTAATTTTTTTTTTTACAGGCAGAATTTACCCCCCCCAAAAAAAAGGCCAAGTATTACACAGTGGTTTTCGGTGGCACACAATGAGAGACAGATGCCACACACAGCAATGGCACAGAGGCAGACTTGCCAATATTTATCTCCCACTAATTATTTTTTTTGGAAAAGGGAGAATTTGTTAAAAAAAGGCCAAGTATTACACAGCGGTTTTCGGTGGCACACAATGAGAGACAGATGCCACACACAGCAATGGCACAGAGGCAGACTTGCCAATATTTATCTCCCACTAATTATTTTTTTTTGAAAAGGGAGAATTTGTAAAAAAAAAAAAATGGCCAAGTATTACACAGTGGTTTTCGGTGGCACACAATGAGAGACAGATGCCACACACAGCAATGGCACAGAGGCAGACCTGCCAATATTTATCTCCCACTAATTATTTTTTTTTGAAAAGGGAGAATTTGTAAAAAAAAAGAAAAAGGCCAAGTATTACACAGTGGTTTTCGGTGGCACACAATGAGAGACAGATGCCACACACAGCAATGGCACAGAGGCAGACTTGCCAATATTTATCTCCCAGACTCACACTCTTAATTTTTTTTTTTACAGGGAGAATTTACCCCCCCCCCAAAAAAGGCCAAGTATTACACAGTGGTTTTCGGTGGCACACAATGAGAGACAGATGCCACACACAGCAATGGCACAGAGGCAGACTTGCCAATATTTATCTCCCACTAATTATTTTTTTTGGAAAAGGGAGAATTTGTTAAAAAAAAGGCCAAGTATTACACAGTGGTTTTCGGTGGCACACAATGAGAGACAGATGCCACACACAGCAATGGCACAGAGGCAGACTTGCCAATCTTTATCTCCCAGACTCACACTCTTAATTTTTTTTTTACAGGGAGAATTTACCCCCCCCCAAAAAAAGGCCAAGTATTACACAGTGGTTTTCGGTGGCACACAATGAGAGACAGATGCCACACACAGCAATGGCACAGAGGCAGACTTGCCAATATTTATCTCCCACTAATTATTTTTTTTTGAAAAGGGAGAATTTGTAAAAAAAAAAAAAAAAGGCCAAGTATTACACAGTGGTTTTCAGTGGCACACAATGAGAGACAGATGCCACACACAGCAATGGCACAGAGGCAGACTTGCCAATCTTTATCTCCCAGACTCACACTCTTAATTTTTTTTTTTACAGGCAGAATTTACCCCCCCCAAAAAAAAGGCCAAGTATTACACAGTGGTTTTCGGTGGCACACAATGAGAGACAGATGCCACACACAGCAATGGCACAGAGGCAGACTTGCCAATATTTATCTCCCACTAATTATTTTTTTTGGAAAAGGGAGAATTTGTTAAAAAAAAGGCCAAGTATTACACAGCGGTTTTCGGTGGCACACAATGAGAGACAGATGCCACACACAGCAATGGCACAGAGGCAGACTTGCCAATATTTATCTCCCACTAATTATTTTTTTTTGAAAAGGGAGAATTTGTAAAAAAAAAAAAATGGCCAAGTATTACACAGTGGTTTTCGGTGGCACACAATGAGAGACAGATGCCACACACAGCAATGGCACAGAGGCAGACCTGCCAATATTTATCTCCCACTAATTATTTTTTTTTGAAAAGGGAGAATTTGTAAAAAAAAAGAAAAAGGCCAAGTATTACACAGTGGTTTTCGGTGGCACACAATGAGAGACAGATGCCACACACAGCAATGGCACAGAGGCAGACTTGCCAATCTTTATCTCCCAGACTCACACTCTTAATTTTTTTTTTTACAGGGAAAATTTACCCCCCCCCAAAAAAAGGCCAAGTATTACACAGTGGTTTCGGTGGCACACAATGAGAGACAGATGCCACACACAGCAATGGCACAGAGTCAGACTTGCCAATATTTATCTCCCACTAATTATTTTTTTTGGAAAAGGGAGAATTTGTAAAAAAAAAAAAAAAAATGGCCAAGTATTACACAGTAGTTTTCGGTTGCACACAATGAGAGACAGATGCCACACAAAGCAATGGCACAGAGGCAGACTTGCCAATATTTATCTCCCACTAATTATTTTTTTTTGAAAAGGGAGAATTTGTAAAAAAAAAAAAAAATGTCCAAGTATTACACAGTGGTTTTCGGTGGCACACAATGAGAGACAGATGCCACACACAGCAATGGCACAGAGGCAGACTTGCCAATATTTATCTCCCACTAATTATTTTTTTTGGAAAAGGGAGAATTTGTAATAAAAAAAAAAAAGGCCAAGTATTACACAGTGGTTTTCGGTGGCACACAATGAGAGACAGATGCCACACACAGCAATGGCACAGAGGCAGACTTGCCAATATTTATCTCCCACTAATTATTTTTTTTTGAAAAGGGAGAATTTAAAAAAAAAAAAAAAAAATGGACAAGTATTACACAGTGGTTTTCGGTGGCACACAATGAGAGACAGATGCCACACACAGCAATGGCACAGAGGCAGACTTGCCAATATTTATCTCCCACTAATTATTTTTTTTGGAAAAGGGAGAATTTGTTAAAAAAAAAGGCCAAGTATTACACAGTGGTTTTCGGTGGCACACAATGAGAGACAGATGCCACACACAGCAATGGCACAGAGGCAGACTTGCCAATATTTATCTCCAACTAATTATTTTTTTTTTAAGAGGGAGAATTTGTAAAAAAAAAAAAAAAAAAGGCCAAGTATTACACAGTGGTTTTCGGTGGCACACAATGAGAGACAGATGCCACACACAGCAATGGCACAGAGGCAGACTTGCCAATATTTATCTCCCACTAATTATTTTTTTTTGAAAAGGGAGAATTTGTAAAAAAAAAAAAAAAATGGCCAAGTATTACACAGTGGTTTTCGGTGGCACACAATGAGAGACAGATGCCACACACAGCAATGGCACAGAGGCAGACTTGCCAATCTTTATCTCCCAGACTCACACTCTTAATTTTTTTTTTTACAGGGAGAATTTACCCCCCCCAAAAAAAAGGCCAAGTATTACACAGTGGTTTTCGGTGGCACACAATGAGAGACAGATGCCACACACAGCAATGGCACAGAGGCAGACTTGCCAATATTTATCTCCCACTAATTATTTTTTTTTGAAAAGGGAGAATTTACCCCCCCAAAAAAATGGCCAAGTATTACACAGTGGTTTTCGGTGGCACACAATGAGAGACAGATGCCACACACAGCAATGGCACAGAGGCAGACTTGCCAATATTTATCTCCCACTAATTATTTTTTTTTGAAAAGGGAGAATTTACCCCCCCCCAAAAAAATGGCCAAGTATTACACAGTGGTTTACGGTGGCACACAATGAGAGACAGATGCCACACACAGCAATGGCACAGAGGCAGACTTGCCAATATTTATCTCCCACTAATTATTTTTTTTTGAAAAGGGAGAATTTTAAAAAAAAAAAAAAATGGCCAAGTATTACACAGTGGTTTACGGTGGCACACAATGAGAGACAGATGCCACACACAGCAATGGCACAGAGGCAGACTTGCCAATATTTATCTCCCACTAATTATTTTTTTTTGAAAAGGGAGAATTTGTAAAAAAAAAAAAAAAAGGCCAAGTATTACACAGTGGTTTTCGGTGGCACACAATGAGAGACAGATGCCACACACAGCAATGGCACAGAGGCAGACTTGCCAATCTTTATCTCCCACTAATTATTTTTTTTGGAAAAGGGAGAATTTGTTAAAAAAAAGGCCAAGTATTACACAGTGGTTTTCGGTGGCACACAATGAGAGACAGATGCCACACACAGCAATGGCACAGAGGCAGACTTGCCAATCTTTATCTCCCAGACTCACACTCTTAATTTTTTTTTTACAGGGAGAATTTACCCCCCCCCAAAAAAAGGCCAAGTATTACACAGTGGTTTTCGGTGGCACACAATGAGAGACAGATGCCACACACAGCAATGGCACAGAGGCAGACTTGCCAATATTTATCTCCCACTAATTATTTTTTTTTGAAAAGGGAGAATTTGTAAAAAAAAAAAAAAAAGGCCAAGTATTACACAGTGGTTTTCAGTGGCACACAATGAGAGACAGATGCCACACACAGCAATGGCACAGAGGCAGACTTGCCAATCTTTATCTCCCAGACTCACACTCTTAATTTTTTTTTTTACAGGCAGAATTTACCCCCCCCAAAAAAAAGGCCAAGTATTACACAGTGGTTTTCGGTGGCACACAATGAGAGACAGATGCCACACACAGCAATGGCACAGAGGCAGACTTGCCAATATTTATCTCCCACTAATTATTTTTTTTGGAAAAGGGAGAATTTGTTAAAAAAAAGGCCAAGTATTACACAGCGGTTTTCGGTGGCACACAATGAGAGACAGATGCCACACACAGCAATGGCACAGAGGCAGACTTGCCAATATTTATCTCCCACTAATTATTTTTTTTTGAAAAGGGAGAATTTGTAAAAAAAAAAAAATGGCCAAGTATTACACAGTGGTTTTCGGTGGCACACAATGAGAGACAGATGCCACACACAGCAATGGCACAGAGGCAGACCTGCCAATATTTATCTCCCACTAATTATTTTTTTTTGAAAAGGGAGAATTTGTAAAAAAAAAGAAAAAGGCCAAGTATTACACAGTGGTTTTCGGTGGCACACAATGAGAGACAGATGCCACACACAGCAATGGCACAGAGGCAGACTTGCCAATCTTTATCTCCCAGACTCACACTCTTAATTTTTTTTTTTACAGGGAAAATTTACCCCCCCCCAAAAAAAGGCCAAGTATTACACAGTGGTTTCGGTGGCACACAATGAGAGACAGATGCCACACACAGCAATGGCACAGAGTCAGACTTGCCAATATTTATCTCCCACTAATTATTTTTTTTGGAAAAGGGAGAATTTGTAAAAAAAAAAAAAAAAATGGCCAAGTATTACACAGTAGTTTTCGGTTGCACACAATGAGAGACAGATGCCACACAAAGCAATGGCACAGAGGCAGACTTGCCAATATTTATCTCCCACTAATTATTTTTTTTTGAAAAGGGAGAATTTGTAAAAAAAAAAAAAAATGTCCAAGTATTACACAGTGGTTTTCGGTGGCACACAATGAGAGACAGATGCCACACACAGCAATGGCACAGAGGCAGACTTGCCAATATTTATCTCCCACTAATTATTTTTTTTGGAAAAGGGAGAATTTGTAATAAAAAAAAAAAAGGCCAAGTATTACACAGTGGTTTTCGGTGGCACACAATGAGAGACAGATGCCACACACAGCAATGGCACAGAGGCAGACTTGCCAATATTTATCTCCCACTAATTATTTTTTTTTGAAAAGGGAGAATTTAAAAAAAAAAAAAAAAAATGGACAAGTATTACACAGTGGTTTTCGGTGGCACACAATGAGAGACAGATGCCACACACAGCAATGGCACAGAGGCAGACTTGCCAATATTTATCTCCCACTAATTATTTTTTTTGGAAAAGGGAGAATTTGTTAAAAAAAAAGGCCAAGTATTACACAGTGGTTTTCGGTGGCACACAATGAGAGACAGATGCCACACACAGCAATGGCACAGAGGCAGACTTGCCAATATTTATCTCCAACTAATTATTTTTTTTTTAAGAGGGAGAATTTGTAAAAAAAAAAAAAAAAAAGGCCAAGTATTACACAGTGGTTTTCGGTGGCACACAATGAGAGACAGATGCCACACACAGCAATGGCACAGAGGCAGACTTGCCAATATTTATCTCCCACTAATTATTTTTTTTTGAAAAGGGAGAATTTGTAAAAAAAAAAAAAAAATGGCCAAGTATTACACAGTGGTTTTCGGTGGCACACAATGAGAGACAGATGCCACACACAGCAATGGCACAGAGGCAGACTTGCCAATCTTTATCTCCCAGACTCACACTCTTAATTTTTTTTTTTACAGGGAGAATTTACCCCCCCCAAAAAAAAGGCCAAGTATTACACAGTGGTTTTCGGTGGCACACAATGAGAGACAGATGCCACACACAGCAATGGCACAGAGGCAGACTTGCCAATATTTATCTCCCACTAATTATTTTTTTTTGAAAAGGGAGAATTTACCCCCCCAAAAAAATGGCCAAGTATTACACAGTGGTTTTCGGTGGCACACAATGAGAGACAGATGCCACACACAGCAATGGCACAGAGGCAGACTTGCCAATATTTATCTCCCACTAATTATTTTTTTTTGAAAAGGGAGAATTTACCCCCCCCCAAAAAAATGGCCAAGTATTACACAGTGGTTTACGGTGGCACACAATGAGAGACAGATGCCACACACAGCAATGGCACAGAGGCAGACTTGCCAATATTTATCTCCCACTAATTATTTTTTTTTGAAAAGGGAGAATTTTAAAAAAAAAAAAAAATGGCCAAGTATTACACAGTGGTTTACGGTGGCACACAATGAGAGACAGATGCCACACACAGCAATGGCACAGAGGCAGACTTGCCAATATTTATCTCCCACTAATTATTTTTTTTTGAAAAGGGAGAATTTGTAAAAAAAAAAAAAAAAGGCCAAGTATTACACAGTGGTTTTCGGTGGCACACAATGAGAGACAGATGCCACACACAGCAATGGCACAGAGGCAGACTTGCCAATCTTTATCTCCCAGATTCACACTCTTAATTTTTTTTTTTACAGGGAGAATTTACCCCCCCAAAAAAAAGGCCAAGTATTACACAGTGGTTTTCGGTGGCACACAATGAGAGACAGATGCCACACACAGCAATGGCACAGAGGCAGACTTGCCAATATTTATCTCCCACTAATTATTTTTTTTGGAAAAGGGAGAATTTGTTAAAAAAAAGGCCAAGTATTACACAGTGGTTTTCGGTGGCACACAATGAGAGACAGATGCCACACACAGCAATGGCACAGAGGCAGACTTGCCAATATTTATCTCCCACTAATTATTTTTTTTTGAAAAGGGAGAATTTGTAAAAAAAAAAAAAAAAAAGGCCAAGTATTACACAGTGGTTTTCGGTGGCACACAATGAGAGACAGATGCCACACACAGCAATGGCACAGAGGCAGACTTGCCAATATTTATCTCCCACTAATTATTTTTTTTTGAAAAGGGAGAATTTACCCCCCCCAAAAAAATGGCCAAGTATTACACAGTGGTTTACGGTGGCACACAATGAGAGACAGATGCCACACACAGCAATGGCACAGAGGCAGACTTGCCAATATTTATCTCCCACTAATTATTTTTTTTTGAAAAGGGAGAATTTAAAAAAAAAAAAAAATGGCCAAGTATTACACAGTGGTTTTTGGTGGCACACAATGAGAGACAGATGCCACACACAGCAATGGCACAGAGGCAGACTTGCCAATATTTATCTCAAACTAATTATTTTTTTTTGAAAAGGGAGAATTTGTAAAAAAAAAAAAAAAGGCCAAGTATTACACAGTGGTTTTCGGTGGCACACAATGAGAGACAGATGCCACACACAGCAATGGCACAGAGGCAGACTTGCCAATCTTTATCTCCCAGACTCACACTCTTAATTTTTTTTTTACAGGGAGAATTTACCCCCCCCCAAAAAAAGGCCAAGTATTACACAGTGGTTTTCGGTGGCACACAATGAGAGACAGATGCCACACACAGCAATGGCACAGAGGCAGACTTGCCAATATTTATCTCCCACTAATTATTTTTTTTGGAAAAGGGAGAATTTGTTAAAAAAAGGCCAAGTATTACACAGTGGTTTTCGGTGGCACACAATGAGAGACAGATGCCACACACAGCAATGGCACAGAGGCAGACTTGCCAATCTTTATCTCCCAGACTCACACTCTTAATTTTTTTTTTACAGGGAGAATTTACCCCCCCCCAAAAAAAGGCCAAGTATTACACAGTGGTTTTCGGTGGCACACAATGAGAGACAGATGCCACACACAGCAATGGCACAGAGGCAGACTTGCCAATATTTATCTCCCACTAATTATTTTTTTTTGAAAAGGGAGAATTTGTAAAAAAAAAAAAAAAAGGCCAAGTATTACACAGTGGTTTTCAGTGGCACACAATGAGAGACAGATGCCACACACAGCAATGGCACAGAGGCAGACTTGCCAATCTTTATCTCCCAGACTCACACTCTTAATTTTTTTTTTTACAGGGAGAATTTACCCCCCCCCCAAAAAAAGGCCAAGTATTACACAGTGGTTTTCGGTGGCACACAATGAGAGACAGATGCCACACACAGCAATGGCACAGAGGCAGACTTGCCAATATTTATCTCCCACTAATTATTTTTTTTGGAAAGGGGAGAATTTGTTAAAAAAAAGGCCAAGTATTACACAGTGGTTTTCGGTGGCACACAATGAGAGACAGATGCCACACACAGCAATGGCACAGAGGCAGACTTGCCAATATTTATCTCCCACTAATTATTTTTTTTTGAAAAGGGAGAATTTGTAAAAAAAAAAAAATGGCCAAGTATTACACAGTGGTTTTCGGTGGCACACAATGAGAGACAGATGCCACACACAGCAATGGCACAGAGGCAGACTTGCCAATATTTATCTCCCACTAATTATTTTTTTTTGAAAAGGGAGAATTTGTAAAAAAAAAGAAAAAGGCCAAGTATTACACAGTGGTTTTCGGTGGCACACAATGAGAGACAGATGCCACACACAGCAATGGCACAGAGGCAGACTTGCCAATCTTTATCTCCCAGACTCACACTCTTAATTTTTTTTTTTACAGGGAAAATTTACCCCCCCCCAAAAAAAGGCCAAGTATTACACAGTGGTTTCGGTGGCACACAATGAGAGACAGATGCCACACACAGCAATGGCACAGAGGCAGACTTGCCAATATTTATCTCCCACTAATTATTTTTTTTTGAAAAGGGAGAATTTAACCCCCCCAAAAAATGGCCAAGTATTACACAGTGGTTTTCGGTGGCACACAATGAGAGACAGATGCCACACACAGCAATGGCACAGAGGCAGACTTGCCAATATTTATCTCCCACTAATTATTTTTTTTTGAAAAGGGAGAATTTACCCCCCCCAAAAAATGGCCAAGTATTACACAGTGGTTTTCGGTGGCACACAATGAGAGACAGATGCCACACACAGCAATGGCACAGAGGCAGACTTGCCAATATTTATCTCCCACTAATTATTTTTTTTTGAAAAGGGAGAATTTGTAAAAAAAAAAAAAAAATGGCCAAGTGTTACACAGTGGTTTTTGGTGGCACACAATGAGAGACAGATGCCACACACAGCAATGGCACAGAGGCAGACTTGCCAATATTTATCTCCCACTAATTATTTTTTTTTTAAAAAGGAGAATTTACCCCCCCCAAAAAATGGCCAAGTATTACACAGTGGTTTTCGGTGGCACACAATGAGAGACAGATGCCACACACAGCAATGGCACAGAGGCAGACTTGCCAATATTTATCTCCCACTAATTATTTTTTTTTGAAAAGGGAGAATTTACCCCCCCCAAAAAAATGGCCAAGTATTACACAGTGGTTTTCGGTGGCACACAATGAGAGACAGATGCCACACACAGCAATGGCACAGAGGCAGACTTGCCAATATTTATCTCCCACTAATTATTTTTTTTTGAAAAGGGAGAATTTGTAAAAAAAAAAAAAAGGCCAAGTATTACACAGTGGTTTTCGGTGGCACACAATGAGAGACAGATGCCACACACAGCAATGGCACAGAGGCAGACTTGCCAATATTTATCTCCCTGCAGTATTGTCAGGAAAGTATGGCAGGCAGCTATAGAAAGGACTGCTGCACACAAAAGTGTGGAAAAACACACAAGATAGCTGTGCAGAAAGGAAGGAAAAACAGGATTTGTGCTTTGAAAAAAGCAGTTGGTTTGCACAGCAGCGTACACACAAAGCAACGCAGCTATCAGGGAGCCTTCTAGGGCAGCCCAATGAGCTACAGCGCTGAGGAAAAAAAAATGTAGCTTCCACTGTCCCTGCAAACAAAAGGTGGTGTTGGACAGTGGAAATCGCTACAGCACAAGCGGTTTGTGGCTTTATGTACCCTGCCTATCACTATCCCTGCTTCTGAAGAAGCGGCAGCAACCTCTCCCTACGCTCAGATCAGCAGCAGTAAGATGGCGGTTGGCGGGAACGCCCCTTTATAGCCCCTGTGATGCCGCAGAAAGCAAGCCAATCACTGCAATGCCCTTCTCTAAGATGGTGGGGACTGAGATCTATGTCATCACGCTGCCCACACTCTGCGTCCACCTTCATTGGCTGAGAAATGGTGCTTTTAGCATCATTGAAAAGCGACTTTGGCGCGAAAGTCGCGTACTGCATGGCAGACCCCACACAGGGATCGGCTCGGTTTCATGAGACGCCGACTTTGCCAAAAGTCGGCGACTTATGAAAATGAACGATCCGTTTCGCTCAACCCTACCATTAACCCTGTGTGACCAACTTTTTACTATTGATGCTGCCTATGCATATATAAATATATAAATATGAATATATGGAGAAATGGTGAAACCATGGACTCAAGTCTCAAAAATGGCATTAGAATAGTCTCCAGACGTGCCCCAACTCTGGGCAATTCCCTGTCCCCCAGCTTCTACGAGGCGAACAAAAGTAAAAATTCTCTGAATTGCTTGTCAACTACGGGTTTTTTAAATGCGGCCAACATCCTTGCAAAACGTGCTCCTACACTAAAAAAAAATCTAATTTTTTCCTGTTCAAAAAATCAAAAAACTACAGGATAAAGAATTTTTTGAATTGCAATTCAAATTATGTAGTTGACATCATAGAATGCTTGGATTGCAAATTATTATATGTGGGATCCACTATCGGGAGGCTCAAAGATCGGTTCAGAGAGCATTTATCTGACATCCTTCAACCCACAACCCGTCACGTTTCAGATGCATCGAACCATTTTATTAATGCTCATTATAGACAGACAACACATCGCAAAGTTTTTGCAATAGAACAGGTACATAGGAATGTTCGCGGTGGAGACAGAGAGAACAAACGGCGAGATAGGGAGGCTTTCTGGATCTACCTATTAAACACTAGAGTGCCCTCAGGCTTACATTTAAAAAAGGAAATCATGTTGCACTATTAGTATAAATGTTTTTCTGTTATTGCATTATTATTATTTTTGTATCATCTGTATTTTTGTTTAATTTATCATGTAATTTTTTACTTATGTTTTTTATAAATTGTGTCTACGTTTCCTGCATTCATATTAAGGAGATTATCTTGATAATAATTAATCATCACATGTGTTTCTCACCTGTCAGGAACGCTCTTATTCTGAGCCAGACTGCTCACTTAGATACTGAGGACTAAGAACACTACAAGGGCTCGAAACGCATTCAGTGGTTCGTGGCATTTTCTCCTTGGCAAATGACGGTTATTTATAAGCGGCTTTTCATTTTAAAGATGTGAAAATAAAGACTTTTGTTTTTGTCTCCGGAGCTGGATACCTCTTTTTCTCCTCATTAACCCCTTAATCTCATACGATGTCCTATCCCGTCGAGGTGACCTGGGACTTAATTCCCAGGGACGGGATAGTACCTCATATGTGATCGGCCCCGCTCACGGGGAAAATGCGGCCGATCGCTGCCAGATGTCAGCTGATTATTAAAGCTGACATCCGGCACTATGTACCAGGAGCAGTCACGGACCGCTCTCAGCACATTAACCCCCGGGACACTGCGATCAAACATGAACACAGCGTTCTGGCGGCATAGGGAAGCATAGGGCAGGGAAAGGGCTCCCTGCGTGCTTCCCTGAGACCCTCGGTGCAACATGATGTGATTGCGTTGTACTGAGCGTCTCCTCCCTGCAGGCCCCGGATCCAAAATGGCCGCGGGCTCCATCCGGGTCCTGCAGGGAGGTGGCTTGCAAGCGCGCCTGCTCAGAGCAGGAGCTGGCAAGCCTGCAGCACTGCCTGTCAGATCGCTGATCTAACACAGGGCTGTGCAAAGTGTCAGATCAGCAATCTGACACTATAACATGATGTCCCCCCAGGGGCAATGTTATAAAGTAAAAAAAAAAAAAAAAATTAAATATGCAAAGAAAAAAAAAATCCTAAATAAAGACAAAAAATATATTGTTCCAATAAATACATTTCTTTATCTAAATAAAAAATTAAATAAAAGTACATATATTTAGTATTGAAGCGTCCGTAACGACCCGACCTATAAAACTATCCCACTAGTTAACCCCTTCAGTGAACACCGTAAAAAAAAAAAAAAAACCACTTTATTTTCATATCGCTGAACAAAAAGTGGAATAACACGCGATCAAAAAGACGGATATAAATAACCATGGTACCGCTGAAAACGTCATCTTGTCCCGCAAAAAATGAGCTGCCATACAGCATCATCAGCGAAAAAATAAAAAAGTTATAGTCCTCAGAATAAAGCGATGCAAAAATAATTATTTTTTACATAAAATAGTTTTTATCGTATAAAAGCGCCAAAACATAAAAAAATGATGTAAATGAGGTATCCCTGTAATTGTACTGACCCGGAGAATAAAACTGCTTTGTCAATTTTACCAAAAGTGGAACAGTATAAACGCCCCCCTCCAAAAGACATTCATGAATAGCTGGTTTTGGTCATTCTGCCTCACAAAAATCGGAAGAAAAAGCGATCAAAAAATGTCACATGACCGAAAATGGTACCAATAAAAATATCAACTCGTCCCGCAAAAAAAAAGACCTCACATGACTCTTTGGACAAAAATATGGAAAAATTATAGCTCTCAAAACGTGGAGATGCAAAAACTATTTTTTGCAATAAAAAGCGTCTTTTAGTGTGTGACAGCTGCCAATCATAAAAATCCGCTAAAAAACAGCTATGAATCGTAAATTAAACCCCCCTTCATGACCCCCTTAGTTAGGGAAGAATAATGAAATTAAAAAATGTATTTATTTCCATTTTCCCATTAGGGTTAGGGTTAGAGTTGGGGCTAAAGTTAGGGTTAGAGTTGGGGCTAAAGTTAGGGTTAGGCTTGGGGCTAAAGTTAGGGTTAGGTTTGGGGCTGAAGTTAGGGTTTTGGCTAAAGTTAGGGTTAGGGTTGGGGCTAAAGTTAGGGTTAGGGTTTTGGCTAAAGTTAGGGTTAGGGTTTGGATTACATTTACGGTTGGGATTAGGGGTGTGTCAGGGTTAGGGGTGTGGTTAGGGTTATAGTTTGGATTAGGGTTAGGGGTGTGGTTTGGATTAGGGTTAGGGGCATGTTCGCGTTAGGGGTGTGGTTAGGCTTAGGGTTGTGATTAAGGTTAGGGTTATGGTTTCAGTTAGAATTGGGGGGTTTCCACTGCTTAGGCACATCAGGGGCTCTCCAAATGCGATATGGCGTTCGATCTCAATTCCAGCCAATTCTGCTTTGAAAAAGTAAAACAGTGCTCCTTCCCTTCTGAGCTCTCCCGTGCGCCCAAACAGGGGTTTACCCCAACATATGGGGTATCAGCGTACTCAGGACAAATTGGAAAATAACTTTTCGGGTCCAATTAATCTTGTTACCTTTGGTAACATAAAAATTTGGGGGCTAAAAAAACACATTTTTGTGGGGAAAAAAATGACTTTTTATTTTCACAGCTCGGCGTTATAAACTGTAGCGAATCACTTGGGGGTTCAAAGTTCTCACAACACATCTAGATAAGTTCCTTTGGGGGTCTAGTTTTCAATATGGGTCACTTGTGGGGGGTTTCTACTGTTTAGGTACATCAGGGGCTCTGCAAATACAATTTGACGCCTGCAGAGCATTCCATCTAAGTCTGCATTGATTCCCCCCCCATATGGGGTATCAGTGTACTCAGGACAAATTGGACAACAACTTTGGGTCCAATTTCTACTGTTACCCTTGGGAAAATACAAAGCTGGGGGCTAAAAAATAATTTTTGTGGAAAAAAATGATTTTTTATTTTCTTGGCTCAGCGTTATAAACTGTAATGAAACACTTGGGGGTTGAAAGCTCTCACAACACATCTACATAAGTTACATAGGGGGTCTACTTTCCAAAATGGTGTCAATTGTGGGGGGTTTCAATGTTTACGCACATCAGGGGCTCTCCAAACGCGACATGGTGTCCCATCTCATTTCCTTCCCTTCCGAGCTCTGCAATACGCCCAAACAGTGGTTTACCCCCTCATATGGGGTATCAGCATACTCAGGATAAATTGCTAAACAACTTTTGGGGTCCAATTTCTTCTGTTACCCTTGGGAAAATAAAAAATTGGAGGCGAAAATATCATTTTTGTGAAAAAATATGATTTATTTTTACGGCTCTACATTATAAACTTCTGTGAAGCACTTGGTGGATCAAAGTGCTCACCAAACATCTAGATAAGTTCCTTATGGAATCTACTTTCCAAATGTCACGGGAAGACTAGGTGGGCAAGAGCTAATAACCCGGGCCCCTGCAATTTCCCTCAGACTAGGGAAATCCTGACTGACCCTCTACCTAGAGTTTACACTGATGGTGTGCATGTCTAGGCCTCGACCTTCACCCTGTCTCCTGTTTCAACCCCAGGCTGAAACCACCGCCCACCACCCAGTGAAAAGATCATACACCAATACCCACAGTTAGCACAGACAAGGATAACGGAAAATATACACCACGCCGCAGTCACTCAGGAATACACTATAAATGCGCAGGGCAAAATAAATACAAATATAGGAAGGAGTAAATAAGACAAAGGGAAATACACCACCAGATACGATACTCCAACTCCTAGCTCACCACTCCAGACCGAGATAACCAAGCACTAGACAGAAGCTATAATTGGCGACGCCCAATGTTCAGAAGAACTATTTAAAGGCAGTGGGCGTGGCCCAGCTTCCAATCCGAGCACCAGCTAAATTAACCCCGGACCAGCTAGATAAAATCTAGCCGACGCGACTGAGCACATAGTGGACAAAAGCGGAATTACCGCTGTCTGTCGAACGCCCTGGTATGAACAGTGTCAGACATGACACCAAAATGGTGTGACCTGTGGAGGTTTTCAATGTTTAACCACATCAGGAGCTCTCCAAATGCGACATGGCGTCCCATCTCAATTCCAGTCAATTTTGCATTGAAAAGTCAAACGTCGCTCGTTCCCTTCCGAGCACTGCCATGCGCCCAAACAGTGGTTTACCACCACATATGGAGTACCAGCGTACTCAGGACAAATTGTACAACAACTTTTGTGGTCCAATTTCTCCTTTTACCCTTGGTAAAATGAAACAAATTGGAGCTGAATTAAATTTTTTGTGAAAAAAGTTAAATGTTCAATTTTTTTTAAACATTCCAAAAACTCCTGTGAAACACTTGGTTATTTTCTATCATATAGTCCCCTCAAAGTGACTTCAAATGTGATGTGGTCCCTAAGAAAAAATGGTGTTGTAAAAATGAGAAATTGCTGGTCAGCTTCTAACCCTAAGGCTATGTGCGCACGTTGCGGTTTTTACTGCTGAACTGCAGCGTTTCTGCAGCTGCGGGTCCGTAGCAGTTTCCATTGCATTTACAGTTACATGTAAAACCTATGGAAACCGCAATCGGCTGTGCACATGCTGCAGGAAAAAACACGCAGAAACCCAGCGGTTTACATTCCGTAGCATGTCACTTCTTTGTGCAGAATCGCGGCGATTCTGCACACATAGGAATGCATTGATCCGCTTACTTCCCGCATGGGGCTATGCCCATGATGCAGGAAGTAAGCGGATCTTGTGCAGATGGTACCCAGGGTGGAGGAGAGGAGACTCTCCTCCAGGCCCTGGGAACCATATTTGTGTAAAAAAAAAAGAATTAAAATAAAAAATAATGATATACTCACCTCTCAGCGCTGCACGCGGCCGTCCGGTCGCAGGGTTGCTGTGCGAGCAGGACCTGCGATGACGTCGTGGTCACATGACCATGACGTCACGAAGGTCCTTCTCGCACAGCATCTTTGGAACCGGACCGCCGCGTGCAGCGCCGAGGAGTTCGGGACGTCATAGGGTGAGTATATAACCATTTTTTCATTATTTTAACATTACTATTGATGCTGCATATTGCTGCATATTAGAGAAATTGTCAACACTTTAAGGGGAAATATTGTGTGATATATTATAATATGTATATATATGTATACATATATGTATATAAGTATATAGAAACCCCAGTGAAAACAACAAGGGACGAGTGGAAACCACTCCTTATGTATAAGAGCAAAGAACCAATCACCTAGAGCAAGGATACCAACCCCAGAAGCAAGGAAAACAGAGCAGGGTATACTTATAATATATTTAATTCTTTATTAATGGTGGTGGTACATATAAATAACAGTGCACATGTTGGATGTATAACAGATTAAAATAATATAGCCAATATAAGCATACGGTTTCCCCAAAAAGGATAAAATAGGAAATGTTTGTATAATACCTATATGTATATGTCTTCCAAGATGGAGTAAAATAAGTGAAAAAAACGTGGAAACATTAAAAGATAATAACCCGTAATAGGGTAAAAACGAGAAAATTCAGAGCTAAATATAAAGTGACAAAGTGCTAAATGAAATCGTGCAATATAACCTGGTGTGAATCACTCACACATATATAAAGTGTTTTGCACCAAAGCAGAAAAAAGAGAATGGAGGACAATTACCTTAATGGGTCACCGTATCCAACAGAGCGCACCCCGACGCGCGTTTCGGATACACGATCCTTCGTCAGGGGGTGATGGATATAAGGGGCTAGGAGTTTATATATGATGCTGACAGCTGGTGCCATTGCGTTAGCGGCGCAGGCACCGACAGATGGACCGGAAGCTCCCGCCCCCCACGTCACGTGGTCGGACGCACAGGATGTACCCGGCGTTACCAAGACCACAGAGACGCTAGGAGCAGAGACCGCGGGCCCCCGAAGGCGCATGCGCACCACTCCGGCACTCAGGCGTGAGCAATCAATTGAGAACTAATACATTAAAAGACCGGATAAGAGGCTTACCGAATAGAAAAAGACGCTAGTGATGTCCTAATATATAGCCGAAAAAGGGAATTTAATATGAAAAAAGAGATTAACTAAGTAAAAAGTAATAAGGTGAAGAATGAAAAGGAGGACTAACCCTTAAAAATAAAAATAATAATAATAAATAAATAATAAGGTGTTAATTGGAATATATCAGGCAAAGTGCGATAGCAAAATATGAATATCCCTATTAGTGTGCCCAAGGGGTATACAAAAAAGGGGGGGACCTAAACAAAAGAGAGATGAGTCGAAAGACCCCAAATAAACCCTCTCAAACCCATAAAAATTGTAAGTGCAACAGGGAGATCAGGATGAACACAAGTAATTTAGCAAAATAATATGTGCTACCCAATTACACACCTAAAAAATATTAATATACTAATAATACTCAGTAGAATTATATGGTTAAATGGACTCATAAGAGTCTAACACTCATAATTAATACAATCAGAAACGTACTATATGTTAAACAACTCGACCCTTATGTACTAACATCTTAATATTACGCAGTAACTATGTAAATACACTAAATATACAAAAGAGAAGGAACTATATGCATATATAAATAGATATACATAGTGTAGTAACAAAAGTCTCTTTTTTATAGGTCAGATATCCGTCAACATCTCCACTGGGACAAGCCGATCACATGGAAGGAATAGGCGACCTGATGGTGAGGAATAGTGGACATCATGATGACAAGGTAAGTAAAATCTGAAAGGTTAATATAAAAAGATATGAGCACCATAGTATAAAAATAGACATTTAAAATATAAAACTCCTAGATAAAAATAATAAAAGAATAAAAATCCAAAACTAGTAAAATTACACTAATGCTGAAGTTTACAAGAAAGGGGCAAAACTTAGGTTTTCATTGAGACCAAGTGGGGAAACAGTATCTAAAACCCATATCCACTTGGCCTCCATTTGGGCTAAAGGTGTACTAATTTTGCCCCCACGTTCATTTGGTTTAATCATATCGATGCCTATGACTTTCAAAAGTGAGGCATCACACTTGTGGTGGACCCTAAAATGCTTCGGGATTGTTTTTAGGGTGGAAATATCCTCCACATCCTTAGCTGCTAAAATTCCCAAGACGTGTTCCCTGGTCCTGACTTTTAATTGTCTTGTTGTAAGTCCCACGTAAATGAGGGAACAGGGACATGTGGCATAGTATATTACGGCCTTTGACATGCAGTTGATAGTATGTTTTATTCGATATGTATTGGTCCCTTTTGAGTTGGTAAATTCTTGGGCTCTTTGGATGTTAGGGCATGATACGCATTTCCCACAGGGTTTACATCCAGTCTGTAACCTAGGACAAAAGGGGAGGGGAGAAAGAAGAGTGTTGTTGTGTGTATAATGACTTTGTACCAGGTAGTCACCCAGGTTTTTAGATCTCCTATAGGTAATATTGGGCCTATCTCCAATGTATTTTTGTAGAATAGGATCAGATTGGAGAATTGACCATGATTTCATTATATATGATTTCATCAGGTCAGCTTGTCCATGATACTGTGTGATGAACCTTACTGGCTGATTAAGAGCAGACGTTTTTTTGGAGTATAGGGCCTCATGTCTGGTTATATGTTTAGCTCTATTGTAAGCTTTTTTTATAGAGCGCCTACTGTAGCCTCTTTCCAAAAATCTTATTTTCAGCTCTTCAGATTGTCTTTTAAAGTCTGTTCTTCGATGCAAATCTGTACATAAACAACCATCCATGCCCCTGCGGACGGTGACGTCAAGAAAATCAAGCGCATTGCGATCAAATTTATAAGTCAGGTGGATGTTATATTCATTCTGGTTTAAGAGTGTCATGAATTCTTTAAGGGTGTCAACCGACCCCTGCCAAATTAGAAAAATATCATCGATTTGCATCGAAAAACCACTTCCATGAACTCCTTACTTCATGCCACGTCAGCACACCCTCCAGCAACAATAAGAGCAATACCGATAGGACAATTCCTGCGGTTACGCAGGATTTGTTCTGATGAGACAGACTTTAAAAGACAATCTGAAGAGCTGAAAATAAGATTTTTGGAAAGAGGCTACAGTAGGCGCTCTATAAAAAAAGCTTACAATAGAGCTAAACATATAACCAGACATGAGGCCCTATACTCCAAAAAAACGTCTGCTCTTAATCAGCCAGTAAGGTTCATCACACAGTATCATGGACAAGCTGACCTGATGAAATCATATATAATGAAATCATGGTCAATTCTCCAATCTGATCCTATTCTACAAAAATACATTGGAGATAGGCCCAATATTACCTATAGGAGATCTAAAAACCTGGGTGACTACCTGGTACAAAGTCATTATACACACAACAACACTCTTCTTTCTCCCCTCCCCTTTTGTCCTAGGTTACAGACTGGATGTAAACCCTGTGGGAAATGCGTATCATGCCCTAACATCCAAAGAGCCCAAGAATTTACCAACTCAAAAGGGACCAATACATATCGAATAAAACATACTATCAACTGCATGTCAAAGGCCGTAATATACTATGCCACATGTCCCTGTTCCCTCATTTACGTGGGACTTACAACAAGACAATTAAAAGTCAGGACCAGGGAACACGTCTTGGGAATTTTAGCAGCTAAGGATGTGGAGGATATTTCCACCCTAAAAACAATCCCGAAGCATTTTAGGGTCCACCACAAGTGTGATGCCTCACTTTTGAAAGTCATAGGCATCGATATGATTAAACCAAATGAACGTGGGGGCAAAATTAGTACACCTTTAGCCCAAATGGAGGCCAAGTGGATATGGGTTTTAGATACTGTTTCCCCACTTGGTCTCAATGAAAACCTAAGTTTTGCCCCTTTCTTGTAAACTTCAGCATTAGTGTAATTTTACTAGTTTTGGATTTTTATTCTTTTATTATTTTTATCTAGGAGTTTTATATTTTAAATGTCTATTTTTATACTATGGTGCTCATATCTTTTTATATTAACCTTTCAGATTTTACTTACCTTGTCATCATGATGTCCACTATTCCTCACCATCAGGTCGCCTATTCCTTCCATGTGATCGGCTTGTCCCAGTGGAGATGTTGACGGATATCTGACCTATAAAAAAGAGACTTTTGTTACTACACTATGTATATCTATTTATATATGCATATAGTTCCTTCTCTTTTGTATATTTAGTGTATTTACATAGTTACTGCGTAATATTAAGATGTTAGTACATAAGGGTCGAGTTGTTTAACATATAGTACGTTTCTGATTGTATTAATTATGAGTGTTAGACTCTTATGAGTCCATTTAACCATATAATTCTACTGAGTATTATTAGTATATTAATATTTTTTAGGTGTGTAATTGGGTAGCACATATTATTTTGCTAAATTACTTGTGTTCATCCTGATCTCCCTGTTGCACTTACAATTTTTATGGGTTTGAGAGGGTTTATTTGGGGTCTTTCGACTCATCTCTCTTTTGTTTAGGTCCCCCCCTTTTTTGTATACCCCTTGGGCACACTAATAGGGATATTCATATTTTGCTATCGCACTTTGCCTGATATATTCCAATTAATACCTTATTATTTATTTATTATTATTATTTTTATTTTTAAGGGTTAGTCCTCCTTTTCATTCTTCACCTTATTACTTTTTACTTAGTTAATCTCTTTTTTCATATTAAATTCCCTTTTTCGGCTATATATTAGGACATCACTAGCGTCTTTTTCTATTCGGTAAGCCTCTTATCCGGTCTTTTAATGTATTAGTTCTCAATTGATTGCTCACGCCTGAGTGCCGGAGTGGTGCGCATGCGCCTTCGGGGGCCCGCGGTCTCTGCTCCTAGCGTCTCTGTGGTCTTGGTAACGCCGGGTACATCCTGTGCGTCCGACCACGTGACGTGGGGGGCGGGAGCTTCCGGTCCATCTGTCGGTGCCTGCGCCGCTAACGCAATGGCACCAGCTGTCAGCATCATATATAAACTCCTAGCCCCTTATATCCATCACCCCCTGACGAAGGATCGTGTATCCGAAACGCGCGTCGGGGTGCGCTCTGTTGGATACGGTGACCCATTAAGGTAATTGTCCTCCATTCTCTTTTTTCTGCTTTGGTGCAAAACACTTTATATATGTGTGAGTGATTCACACCAGGTTATATTGCACGATTTCATTTAGCACTTTGTCACTTTATATTTAGCTCTGAATTTTCTCGTTTTTACCCTATTACGGGTTATTATCTTTTAATGTTTCCACGTTTTTTTCACTTATTTTACTCCATCTTGGAAGACATATACATATAGGTATTATACAAACATTTCCTATTTTATCCTTTTTGGGGAAACCGTATGCTTATATTGGCTATATTATTTTAATCTGTTATACATCCAACATGTGCACTGTTATTTATATGTACCACCACCATTAATAAAGAATTAAATATATTATAAGTATACCCTGCTCTGTTTTCCTTGCTTCTGGGGTTGGTATCCTTGCTCTAGGTGATTGGTTCTTTGCTGATATTGCTGCATATGCAGCATCAGTAGTAGGAGTAAATCCGCAGCGGAAACCGCAAGATAAACCGCGATAAATCTGCAGGGATAACCGCAGCGGTTTTGCCCTGCAGATTTATCAAATCCGCTGCGGGAGAACCCGCAGAGGACCCTCCCTACCTGTGCACATAGCCTTATAACTCCCTAAAAAAAAAATTTTGGTTCCAAAATTGTGCTGATGTAAAGTAGACATGTGGGAAATGTTGCTTATTAAGTATTTTGTGTGAGATATCTCTGTGATTTAAGGGCATAAAAATTCCAAGTTGAAAAATTGCAAAATTTTAAAATTTTTTGCCAAATTTCCATTTTTTTCACAAATAAACACAGGTAATATCAAATAAATGTTACCACTATCATGAAGTACAATATGTCACGAGTAAACAGTGTCAGAATCATCAGGATCCGTCTAAGCGTTCCAGATTTATAACCTCATAAAGGGACAGTGGTCAGAATTGTAAAAATTGGCCCGGTCATTAACGTGCAAACCACCCTTGGGGGTTAAGGGGGTTAATATCTCCAGCCTGGTATTCCAGGCAGCAGGGCTGCCAATAGGAGTTTTGGAGCCCCTTTCTGGCAAAATTTTTGAGACTCCGCCCAGGCTCCACCCCAGCTACGCCTCCACCCTTCGAACCTTCCACAGTCCCACCGCCCACTCATGGTAAAACTCAACTTCTCCACAATGTCCTCATCAATCAGATATTAGCAGTTCACATCAATCACTAGATCACATTCATAACCAGCAACTTTTGTTCTGGCCAAAAGAATTTTTAAGCAGCGACCATTACACGGGCCCTATTCTACTCTAACCTTTTAAATATAAATATATTTCTGTTTATTTTTCTTCAAGGGAATGAGTCACATCCTTTTCTTAAAATGACCATTAATACCACATACAAGGGACAAATACATTACATTATGACCAGACCACATATTACCAACCACATAGTGACCAAATATTACCCCATACAAGGAACAAATACTACCACACCATGACCAGATCACAGATCACCACCACATAGTGTCTGAATACTACAATACTGAGGAATAATTGAGGACTCTCAATTCTAAAATTCTTCAGAGTTTGTATTAGGCTAGTTTCACATTTGCGTCTAAATCCGCAGCATTTAAAACGCATCCGCAAGTGGTGGAAAAAACGCATGTAAACGCGTACAAACGCGGCGTTTTTTGACGCATGCGGTTAAAAAAACGCCACGTTTGTACGCGTTTACATGCGGTTTTTCCTGCGTTTGCGTTTTTGGTGCGCATGATGAGAAATTTCACAAGAGAAAAATCAAGATAACCAGACACTGCCAATGGGACTACAGAGGGCGTGTATTATGGGATCTCTATATATAGACCCTAGGGCTACAGAAATTTTAACAGTTTGCTACTGTATCCTGTGTCATGATGGATCTTCACATGGAGAGCTTTTATTTCAACTTGGATTTCAGCTTCAAAATGTTTCTTGCCTGTGCTTTCGCTTGGGAGCAAGACAGAAATCGCCAAAAATGGAGGAGACAATGTAGGCGTTTTTGGAGGCACCCCATTATCGAACTACATTAGAGCCGTGGAGCCTACCACACGCTCTATGCCGAGCTTAATGCCAACCCGGAGAAATTCCAGGAATACACACGAATGTCGCAAGACTCATTCCTGGATTTGCTGTCTCGTGTCCAAGGAGCCATATGGCGACAGGACACCCAGCTCCGTAAAGCGATTCCACCCGAGGAACGTCTGCTGGTTACATTAAGGTACGTTCCAAATCTAAACCAATGATAGTCCAAATTTACTGTTTTATGACATGTATTTTTTGGGTTTTTTCCTTTCTTTCTTTAGCGTAACCACGCCATAAAAAGAATAGAATGTAATGGTTTTTGTGTTTGTTTTTCTTACAGATTTCTGGCCACCGGAGAGAGTTTATCATCCCTCCACTTCCAATACCGGCTTGGAATATCCACCCTGTCCAGAATAGTTGCGGACACCTGCCGGGCTTTGTGGAATGTACTCCGGGATGAGTTTATACCCCTACCCACCTTGGACATGTGGCTAGAAATTGCGGAGAAATTCTGGAGTGTGTGTGATTTCCCCAACTGTTTAGGAGCGGTGGATGGAAAGCACATTCGCATTATCAAACCAGCCAGAATGGGATCGGAGTACTTCAATTTCAAAAAATATTTTTCTGTTGTGCTCATTGCAATAGCCGATACGAACTGTCGCTTCATCGCCGTGGACATTGGAGCTTTTGGCCGTGGCAACGATTCGCAGACTTTCAAGAACTCGTATATGGGCCGCCGTGTGTATGGCAAAAATTTCAATTTTCCCCCGCCACAACCGCTTCCCAACACTCAAAGACCACCGATGCCATTTGTTATGGTTGGGGATGAGGCCTTTCAGATGTGTGAAAACCTACTGAAGCCCTATTCCAGTCGGGACTTGAACCACACTAGAAGGATCTTTAACTACAGACGACCAGGGCACGAAGAACAGTGGAGTGTACCTTTGGCATTCTGGTCGCTAAATGGTGCATTCTTGCATCAGCCATAAATCTAAAAGTGGAAACAGTCGACGAGGTGGTCAAAGCCTGTGTGGTTCTGCATAATTATATAATGGTTAAGGAGCAACCCAACATTGAACTAGATGAACCAGTTGCACACCCACTGCCCGATTTCCAGCATCACCCGCTGTGGTCAACTGCAGCAGTTGGCCACATGCGGGACCAATTTGCGGCCTTTTTTGATTCAGATATTGGACGTGTCTCATGGCAGGACAATGTAGTGTAAAAGTCCTAATGTAATTCGATATGTACCAGTTATTTTCTACAATGATAATAATATTTCTCATTAATAAACTTTATAATATTTCTCATTAATAAACTTTAGTTTTGGTTGAGTTGATCGTGTCTCCTATTTTTTTCCTCTCCAAACCCAGGCTGTCCTAAAACTGGCAGTATTTGATCTGTATTTAATATCAGTTTTTGTAATCCAAAACCAGGAGTGGGTGATAAAAGCAAATGTGCTAGTTATTATGTTAATATCATAATTTACCTAATTGTTCCACTCCTTGTTTAGGCTTACAAATACTCATATAAAACACTGGCCACATACTGCTAGTAAAGGCAGCCATGTTGCTTTATTGGTAAGCTTGTTGACGTCATTGCGTCATGATTCTCTTCTCCTGTATCCATTGGACACAAACTGAAGAGACAATCACTGTCACACTATCTATAGTCATCAAGTCAGGTGTCAGAAATAGGGTTGAGCGACTTTTCATTTTTTGAGATCGAGTCGGGTTTCACGAAACTCGACTTTCTCAAAAGTCGGGTCGAGTGAAATCGGCCAATCTTATTGAAAAGTCGGGGTCGGGGATCGGCCAAAACACGAAACCCAATGCATTTCAATGGGGAAGCATACTTTTTTAATATTTGCTTCAGCGCGATAATGTTGAAAAGCCGGTAATTCAATTGCCGGCTTTTCATTTCTCCTGCCTAAACCCGACATGATATGAGACATGGTTTACATACAGTAAAACATCTCATATCCCCCTTTTTTTTGCATATTCCACACTACTAATGTTAGTAGTGTGTATGTGCAAAATTTTGGCACTGTAGCTATTAAATTTAAGGGTTAAATCGCGGAAAAAATTGGCGTGGGCTCTCGCGCAATTTTCTCCACCAGAGTGGTAAAGCCAGTGACTGACGGCAGATATTAATAGCCAGGAGAGGATTCATTGTTATTGGCCCCCCCGTGGCTAAAAACATCTGCCCCAGCCACCCCAGAAAAGGCACATCTGGAAGATGCGCCTACTCTGGCACTTGGCCTCTCTCTTCCCACTCCCGTGTAGCGGTGGGATATGGGGTAATGAAGGGTTAATGCCACCTTGCTATTGTAAGGTGACATTAAGCCTGGTTAATAATGGAGAGGCGTCAATTATGACACCTATCCATTATTAATCCAATTGTTTGAAAGGGTTAAAAAACACACACACACATGATTAAAAAGTATTTTAATGAAATAAACACACCGGTTGTTTTAATATTTTATTGCTCTCTCAATCCATTTGAAGACCCTCGCTTGGAAAAATAATAAACCCACAATATACATACCTTCAGATGAACTGTCACGTCCCACGAGGTAATCCATCTGAAGGGGTTAAAATATTTTACAGGCAGGAGCCCTGCTAATGCAGCTGTGCTCGTGTCTGTAAGCGCCGGCGAATGAAGGAAATGTAAGTCAATGACCTATAGTTACCTTCAGTCGCGGTGATGCGCCCCCTGGTGGATGTCCTCATATGACCTGGAGCGTGGGAAAAAGTTCCCAGGCTGCAGTGCATGAGGACATCCACCAGGGGGCGCATCACTGCGACTGAAGGTAACTATAGGTCATTGACCTACATTTCCTTCATTTGCGGTGATGCGCCCCCTGCTGGATGATCTCATGAACTGCAGCCTGGGAACTTTTTCCCACGCTCCAGGTCATATGAGGACATCCACCAGGGGGCGCATCACTGCGACTGAAGGTAACTATAGGTCATTGACCTAAATTTCCTTCATTCGCCGGGGCTTACAAGCACGAGCACAGCTGCATTAGCAGGGCTCCTGCTTGTAAAATATTTTAACCCCTTCAGATGGATTACCTCGTGGGACGTGACAAGTCATCAGAGGGTATGTATATTGTGGGTTTATTATTTTGCCAAGCGAGGGTCTTCAAATGGATTGAGAGAGCAATAAAATATTAAAACAACCGGTGTGTTTATTTCATTAAAATACTTTTTAATCATGTGTGTGTGTTTTTTAACCCTTTCAAACAATTGGATTAATAATGGATAGGTGTCATAATTGACGCCTCTCCATTATTAATCTGGCTTAATATCACCTTACAATAGCAAGGTGGCATTAACCCTTCATTACCCCATATCCCATCGCTACACGGGAGTGGGAAGAGAGTGGCCAAGTGCCAGAATAGGCGCATCTTCCAGATGTGCCTTTTCTGGGGTGGCTGGGGGCAGATGTTTTTAGCCATGGGGGAGCCAATAACCATGGACCCTCTCCTGGCTATTAATATCTGCCCTCAGTCACTGGCTTTACCGCTCTGGCGGAGAAAATTGCGTGGGAGCCCACGCCAAGTTTTTCCGCGATTTAACCCTTAAATTTAATAGCTACAGCGCCGAAATTTTGCACATACACACTACTAACATTAGTAGTGTGGAATATGCAAAAAAAAAGGGGGATATGAGATGGTTTACTGTATGTAAACCATGTCTCATATCATGTCGGGTTTAGGCAGGAGAAATGAAAAGCCGGCAATTGAATTACCGGCTTTTCAACATTATCGCGCTGAAGTAAATATAAATATATATATATATGTGTCTCTCTGTGACATATATATATATATATATATATATATATATATATATATATATATATATATATATATATGTGTGTATATATATATATATATATATATATATATATATATATATATATATATATATATATATATATATATATATATATATATAACGAAACCCGACTTTGGAGCTAAGATCGTGTACCGCCGACCCGATCCCAGAGTGGGATCGGGTCGGGTTTCACGAAACCCGACTTTGATAAAAGTCGGCGACTTTTGAAAAGTGCCGATCTGTTTCGCTCAACCCTAGTCAGAAATAATGAATTCATGATAAACATATACAGGCTCATGAATTCACTATTTCTGACACCTGTGCAGGTGAGCATAGATATGTAGTGTGTGACCACCATTGTAACTCAAGTTGTGTGTAATATAAGAAGAGAAAATGGTGGTTATACAAGGCAGTTTTCTACTCAACAGGTCAGGTGTCAATAACTAATGAGTTTTTTGACACCTCACCTTTTCAGTAGAGTTCTGCATTGTATTTCCACCATTTTCTCTTCAGACTGGCACACTAAGCACAGACCTAAAGAGATTATGGAGATACATGTAATATTTTTTGGGCCACCTCATATCTGTTTACTAAACAAACATAAAGCTGCAGTCTTTTTATTTTTAAGTAGAGGAGATATGATGTGGCCCAAAAAATTAGTGTGTGGCGAAGTTTCATGGCGCACGGTGTGTTGCCGGCGGCAGAAGACACAATAAACTAAACATACTGTAATTGTGGCAAATCAAACTTTTTTATTTTGTTAACAGCAGGAAAAAAAATATTTTTTACTGCGCCGGCTTGGGGTAGAGTGATGTAAACGGGGGGTGTGAAGTACTGAGGCCTGGCTAACCGTGGATGACGCAGAGGCGGCAGGAGAAGGGACAATGAAACTAGAAGGGTCTGGAAGTTCGGGGATGGGGCTTGACACATGAGAGGCTTCAGACGCACTGGAAGGGTGAGACAAACCTGACATTACAGACACATTGGGAGGTGAAGGGTGAGGAATTCTTAGAGTCCTTGGTTTTTGTTTTTTTTGTGTTTTTTTTTTTTGCCTGGTTGTGGGAGGTCTTGGTGGGCTCATATGGCGTGGCGTGGTGGTGGGTGATCTGTCAGCATCCGGCTGCACTGTGTCAGAGTCCATAGTGCTCGTAGAGCGTGCAGCCATGCCAGAGTCCATAGTGCTCGTAGAGCGTGCAGCCATGCCAGAGTCCATAGTGCTCGTAGAGCGTGCAGCCATGCCAGGGTCCTGCTGCATCGTGGAGGAGGCGGTACGGAAGGCTATGCCAGGGTCCTGCTGCATCGTGGAGGAGGCGGTACGGAAGGCCATGCCAGGGTCCTGCTGCATCACGGAGGAGGCGGTACGGAAGGCCATGCCAGGGTCCTGCTGCATCGTGGAGGAGGCGGTACGGAAGGCCATGCCAGGGTCCTACTGCATCGTGGTGTCAGTGGAGGAGGTCCAAGCAGGAGCAGCGGATGTCATGGTGGTGGCGGTGGGATGTCCAACTGCACTCGGCATGGTGGTGGTGCTGTAGTGGTGTCCGGCTGTGGAAGGAATTGAGGTGGCCGTGCAGTGGGATGCAGCAGAGGTCGACATCAAGCGTGACAGTGAAGGCACAGGTGGATATGCTGAAAATACTGACTCTGCTGCATAGCCTGCACATAAGCAGCATTGCAGGCCTTCATGACACTCAGCTGGAGATCAGGAGTAAGGTGTTCCGACATGCCCTGCTCAATTTGATTAACAAAATGATGTGCTGGCCTCTGGAGATCGGCTTTCACTTGATCAAGGCTTTTGCTGACCTCCTGGATACGTGCATTTAAGAGGTTATGCGAAGCATCCATTCGGTCACCCAAAGCCCTGATCGCATCGTGTAAAACCGAGCTCAAGTGCAAAAACTCGGGCATGAGTGACCTGTCCGAAGCCCTCTGCTGCTGCCGGGATGAGCCCAAAAAAAAGGGGGCAGTGGAAGAGGACTGCGAAAGGGGAAGACCTGATGGACCAGCTCCCTGGTCTCCAGTTAGTGTGGAAGGCCCACTTGCTGCTGCGCTGCTGGATGGCTGGGACGGGTCCGTGGCTGTCGGATGAATGACCGCTCCAGAACCTGGGCTGACAGTCGTGCTGTATGTGCTGTGAAAAAAGGAAAAAGAAAATTAATATCAAAAATTTACCAGACGCAAAATCCTGTGGAACTTAAAAATACAGATTATGGCAATACAATACAACCTAATGCACGTGATAAATACTTACGTTCTCTGGGCAAGGACCGGTCTTAAGAATGACAGTACTCGACGGTATTTGTAATGTCTGATCCTTGCTCCTGAACCACTGGGAACACGGCTCTCTTGACACAGGTTCTTGTTGAAGTGGTCCTTCATCGAACGCCAACGTGTTTTGACTTTGGATACTGTTCCAAAAAAAATTGTGGTCAGAAAAAGGACTTTTGGCCGTGCTCACACAACTGTGTGTGATGAAAGAAACTCCTGAGGGTTTCTTTCATCACACACAGTCGAGTGAACACGACCAAGGTCTCTGCTGCTTCACACTGCAGTGCAATACTTACCAAATGCAGCTCGGACCCGTGTCGGGGCATTGTCCCAGCCATCCCACATCGCTTGGGCCACCTCATTCCATAACCGCCGGATCGTGATGTTGTTCGAGTGCAGTGGATCCACAATGGGACTCGCTCCTGGACCAGGGTGATAAGGAGGTCATTTTCGATTAGGTCATCCTCCCGTTGTGAAACCTAAAAATTAAAGAAAGTCATTAAAGTTTGCTCAATTTACATAAGGAAAAGAAAGAAAAAAGATGCTGAGAAATGGCATGAATAGAAAAGTCAACATACAAAAGGATTCCAGAAGAAAAAAGTAAAGAAATACAAGTGTAAAGAAAGGAAGATTCAAGAATAATACACGGAGGACAGTCAGCCTTGTATACGTACCCGCTGCCGCCTTTCCACCGGACCTTGACTCCGCTGCTCCTGCCTGTCTCAGCCGCAGTAGAAGAGCTCTAAAAAACAGAAAAAATCAAATTGTCACATGTGTCGATGTGACAGTGAATACTTACCAATCTGACGAGGCAAGTACTCATGCTCCACTTCCGACTGTCCTGGCCGAAACTCCTCACCAGATGAAGAATCCAAAGAAGACATTCTGATGCATGTAGAAAGAAAGAAATGGCAGAAATTAGGACATGTAGAGACAGAAAATAGAAAATGAAGGCATTGGATAGGATATACTCACATTGTTCTGAGTCTTGTTTTCCTCCAAGGATGTAGCCTGCGTCTCGTCTGCTTCAGTGTCTGGTGAGAAGTGACCTGCAACTGTCCACACCCTCCCTTTTATCACCTTGATGGTGGGGGGTGGCTTATCAGTGTCTAGACATGTTTTTCTCAATTGAAACGCATGCGTTCAAAAACGCAACCAAACGCATGTGCAAAAAAACGCATGCGTTTACATAGACAGCAATGCGTTTTTTTGTCGCAATCCTTGTGCAATCGACCGCATGCATTTCCTGGCGGCAAATAGACGCCTCCAGAAATTACTACATGTTGCATTTCCGCGCCAAGCCGCAAACGGCGAGACGACGCATGCGTCGTCAAACGCGGCAAAACGCGAAAAAAAAAACGCATGCGTTTTTAATGTTAAATATAGGAAAACACGACGCATGCGTTTATATGCGGTACAAACGCTGCGGCAACAAACTCAAATGTGAAACCAGTCTTAGTCTATGCCTGATGAAGAGACCTGCGTAGTCTCGAAAGCTTGCAATTTGTTACCATCTTTTCAGTTAGCCATTAAAAGGTATCAACCACTGAGGACTCTCAATTCTAAATATTTTTCTACAATACTGATCATTAATTTAAGAAAAACAAAAACACAATACTAATTAACATTATGCACAGGAGATCTGTATATAGTGTACAGGTAATAAAGTGATCATCGGTGACATTATGCACAGGAACTCTCTATATAGTGTCAGTGTACAGGTAATACAGTGATCATCATTGACATTATACGCAGCAGCTCTGAATATAGTGTCAGTGTACAGTGATCACCGGTGACATTATACACAGTAGCTCTGTATATAGTGTCAGCATACAGATAATACTAGTAATACTGTGATCACCAGTGACATTATACACAGGAGCTCAGTATATAAGCCAAACTAAAATAAAATATATAAACAACCACAAGATGGCAGTGTAATCTCTGTCATCTACAAAGAAGCCAACCATAAATTAAAATCCAATGAATTTTTATTTTAAAGAAAAAATGACAAAAAATGCACAAACATATTAAAAACTACTGCATAAATACAGGATAGTGCCCCATGGGAAAGCCACAAAGAGCTCACCGACCAATATACAATATATATGATACAAAGTTTCACAAATCCCCTATTACCTCTTATTCAGACGCACAATGACTGTATAAGGTGCTTAAAGCATCCCCTGTAAACCTATGCGTCCTATATGTATATAGAGGCAACCTATTAAACCTTACTATCATACCATACCAGCATGATCCGATCACATGACATAATAATAATTAACGTAAGGTAAATAGGAGATAGGAATACAATTACCTAGATGGATAATAGAAGGTGTACGTCCTCCCACGGCTCTTCCCAGCGCCCCGACGCGCGTTTCGCCCTAGCTTCTTCTGGGGGCGTGTCTATACCCAGGTAAGGTCACTAGTATTTATGGTGCCTCCTGTCCAATAACACATTGCCAAAAAATCACGTGTAACCGCCGGACCCCATCATGGTGGCGAATGCGCAGATCCACCCTACTCCAGATGGAACGACACTGCATGACAACCGCCGAGTGGAGCGCAAGCTGGAACGCAAGCTAACACCACCAGTGGCGCTGTCAGAAGCGTAATGAGAGGGAGACCCACACATTTTATGTGTTGTGTATATACACTCACCGGCCACTTTATTAGGTACACCATGCTAGTAACGGGTTGGACCCCCTTTTGCCTTCAGAACTGCCTCAATTCTTCGTGGCATAGATTCAACAAGGTGCTGGAAGCATTCCTCAGAGATTTTGGTCCATATTGACATGATGGCATCACACAGTTGCCGCAGATTTGTCGGCTGCACATCCCAAAGATGCTCCATACAAGGCAGGATGGATCCATGCTTTCATGTTGTTTACGCCAAATTCTGACCCTACCATCCGAATGTCGCAGCAGAAATCGAGACTCATCAGACCAGGTAATTGTATTCCTATCTCCTATTTACCTTACGTTAATTATTATTATGTCATGTGATCGGATCATGCTGGTATGGTATGATAGTAAGGTTTAATAGGTTGCCACTATATACATATAGGACGCATAGGTTTACAGGGGATGCTTTAAGCACCTTATACAGTCATTGTGCGTCTGAATAAGAGGTAATAGGGGATTTGTGAAACTTTGTATCATATATATTGTATATTGGTCGGTGAGCTCTTTGTGGCTTTCCCATGGGGCACTATCCTGTATTTATGCAGTAGTTTTTAATATGTTTGTGCATTTTTTGTCATTTTTTCTTTAAAATAAAAATTCATTGGATTTTAATTTATGGTTGGCTTCTTTGTAGATGACAGAGATTACACTGCCATCTTGTGGTTGTTTATGTATAATCTAGGAAGTACCATTTATATTATATGGTTGGACATTTTTTGGTAAACATTTGATTGCTGTTTTATAACAGATTGTCCGTTTATAATGGATTTGAAAGCCAGGGAGAATGCCTGGCAATCTAAAGCTACAGACATTTTTTCTCAAAGTGCCCCAGTAGTTTCGCATAATGCCTCTCAAGAATTAAAGGATTTGACACAGAAATATAGATATACTCTACAACGTAAAACCAAGATCTGGTGGAACAAAACCACCCTTGAGAATTATTTTGAAAAAAAGATAGTCCCTAGAGGACTGAGAATTCAGTTATACCCTACATATGAGCTGGGAGGAAAGGATCTGGTTACTAGATGGATGGCAGCAACTTCTAGATGTTCTTTGGAGTTCATCCAAATCTTAATTGATAATAATGCTGCTTCACTTCTTGAATTGGATAAGGAATTGGAATCCATTTCTACTATATTGGCCAAAGATATGACAACGGATCAATTTAACAAATGGTCTAAAGATTTGGAAATGGACGCCATAAAATGGGAAGAGAAAATTAGCCAGGAGAAATCCAAGAAATATCAGCGTGATGTTGAAGATTATAATTCTAACAAAATCTTCAGATGGCAGTTGAAAGGGGTTAAAAATGGCCATAGAGGTAGAAGTAGAACACAATCAGATAGGTCGTATGCCTCTGAGGTGGAGAGTGCAGCATCAACAAGTGATGTGGAGGATGTCCGGGACTTGCAATCTAAAGGAATTGAGAAAAGAAAGAAATTCCCTGATATGTTCCATAAAGCACAGAAAAATGGCAGACCGAACGATCGTTATCAGGTAGTCAATTTGTCCAAACATGTTTTAACTAGGGAACAGATGGATGTGTTGCAACGTGGATTGACTTTTTCTCCCTCTAATCATCTAGACACGTTCACATCGGTAAAGGACACTCACCTGTTTGCTAGGAAATTAATCCTGAAAAAGTTGCATGCATCTAAGAAAGATAAGGATTTGACATCTACAAAGGCTGAAGAGGAGGCCTTGGAGGCTTTGATCTCTTTGGAGGAAGAAAATATGGGAAGACCTAATGTAAGTACGATTCCTAAGCATTTATTCACCAAATGTAAAACCTTCCCAGCATTGAATTTGTGCCCTGCAATTATTAGGGTTGAACAATTAATAAAATGTTCAATTCTCTAGTTGCCTACTCCTGGCCTAATGGATATTGATCATGTGCACTAAAGAAATACACCAGACACAGTCAGCTGTTACTCTCCTTGATCAATGTGTGGCTCAGCTCCAAGAAGAACTTTATTGGCTTAAAACACATCTTATATATCTCCTGTAAGGGGGCTCGGTTAGCTCTAAAATGGGAGTGATCGGATGTATTCCATTGGTTAGTGGGTTGGGCAATGAGCAAGTCCATGGGCGGATCCGTGAGGTCATCAGGGTGGGTTGGTCCATGAGGTCATCAGGGTTGGCGTCACTGTGGGTGGATCCATGAGGTCATCAGGGTGAGCGTCATCTTGGACACCAACACATGGTCTGCTGATACAGGAAATGGCGGCCATCTTTAGTGTCTTCATTGTTCATCTTGGATACCAGAGCACATGGATCTGATACAGGAGATGGTAGCCATCTTTAGTGTCTCACTTTGATCTGAGGAAAACTTATGTAAGGTTAAACAATACATGTTATGGGTTGCTTCTCTCAATTACCTTATGTGTTGAGGTTAATTAAGTATTTGATCTTATGCCTCTCCTCAACAGTCCCCCCTAAATACTTTATTAACCTTTTTTTTTATCTTGATCCCACCGTGGTTCCCTAACCCACCAGTGTTAAGTGTCACTATGACATCAGAGGCTTCATGACAATACGGATGCTACTGACACCAGAGAATGTGTGACCAATTATGGGTATACCGAGGAGGTATATCGGAGAGCGTTACCCATGTCCTCGGGACTTCCTTACGTGCTGGATCTATTACTCTCCAATCTCCCATCTCCATGGTTACATAAAATACACATGTGCGACTAACCCTTATGTACACATCCTAGATCTGACCGTCTTGCCCGGGAGGGGGGAATTGGAGTTTTCACCAGTTTGAGACAAGTTTTCCCTTGTGGAAAACCTCCCTTTGTAGCTGGACTTTGACAAGCAGGTCAGATCCTACTCTGTCCCTAACTGTCTAACAAGTTCATAATGTGAGAGATGGATCCAGGAGGCGCTCAGCAACCCAGACCGAAGTAGGAGTAGTCAGGAGCACTTGGTAGGGACCCTCAAATCTCAACTCCAGGGATGTCTTTCTGATTAACTTCTTTACCAGCATGTAGTCACCAGGTTGGAAAGCATGGGTACCTTCACTGGAATCTAGACCTGGAATGGATGATAAAACTTGTACATGTGTTACTGACAGTTCTTTAGTAAGGACAATGACATAGTTTACAAGAATATCACTTCCTAAGGCTAGCTGTTGTGGAAAATATTGACCCAACCTTGGAGGCCCCCCAAAAAGAATCTCGTATGGTGTGAGTTTAGTGGGACCCTTTGGAGTGTTTCTGACTGAGTTTAAGGCAGTGAGCAAAATGTCTGTCCAAGTCTGACCTCCTAACTGGCTTCCAGTATTTTATTTTTGAAGGTGCCATTCAGTGTTTCTACTTTCCCACTGCTCTGTGGGTGATATGGAGTATGTAAACCCAAATCTGCTCCCACCAATGTCCATAGTTCCTTAGTCAGTGCTGCAGTGAACGCAGGTCCTTGGTCACTCTCAATTACCTCTGGGACCCCATATCTGCATACTACTTCAGTCATCAGTCTCTTAACAGTCACTCTGGCAGTCATGTTTGTTACTGGATAGGCTTCGGGCCATCCTGAGAACATGTCAGTCACTACCAGTACATACTCGTACTTCCCTACTTTTGGCATTTGAATGTGATCAATCCGAATCCTCTGAAAGGGATAAAGTGGTTTAGCCAAATGTTTCTGAGTAACTTTCTGAGGCGGTGCTGGATTGCATGTTGCACACACAAGGCAGGATTTGCAATATTTTTGGGTGACAGTAGAGATTCCAGGTGCCATATATGTCTTCCAAATTAGGTCATTCATCTGATTCTTGCCTCTGTGGGTGATACCGTGTGCCCATTCTGTCACTGAGGGGTACAGATTACGGGGTAGACAGACCTTTTTGTTCATCCTCCAGACTCCATCTTCATCCTTTTTAGCTCCTCCTTCTTGCCATGACTTCTTTTCATCATCTGATGTCTTGATGTAGATGGATAATCCTCATAAGAGAGGCTTTAGTCCCTTCTTCAGCGTCTTGTGACACGTACACCGCTGCTTTCTCTTTCCCAAATGGATCCACAGCATAGGTTTTTGCTATTTTGTCAGCAAAGAAGTTTCCCCTTGCCTCTGGAGAATCCAGTCTCCCGTGAGCTTTGATCTTGATCACTGCAACCTTTGAAGGTAGATGCAGAGTGACCACAAGTTCTTGCATGGTAGCAGCATGTTTTACAGGAGTTCCACTGGACGTTAGGTATCCTCTGGCTGCCCAGATACTGCCGAAGTCATGAGCCACTCCAAAAGCGTATCTTGAATCCATGTAGATGTTGACCACCTTCTCCGTCGCTTCCTGACAAGCCAACGTCAAAGCTTTAAGTTCCGCTTCTTGTGCAGACGTGCGGTGGTAGGGATCCGGCTGAGATGACCTGGTCATGTGTAACCATGGCATATCCCATATGGAACCTTCCTGTTTCATCTGCAAATCTGGAACCATCAGTGAAGAACGTCAGGTCAGCATGTGGGAATGGGTCTTCAGACACGTTTTTTATTTTGGGAGGCTACTTCTTCCTGCATTTGTTCGAGACAGTCATGATCCTCTGAGTGTGTAGAGGCATCTTCTCCGAGAGCATCAGTATCATCATCCACATCCCCCCTGGAAAGAGGAAGCAGCGTGGACAGTTTGAAGATGCTGCAGTGGACAAGAGTGACATTATCCGGAACCAAGAGCGAACATTGGAGTCTCATATGATGCTGCACCAACAGATGTTTAGGTTCCAAGAATAGCAATTATGTCGTGTGGAGCCATTAAGAGAACTGGATGTCCTCAGATGATATCAGGATTTGGGATTCCAAGAGCTGGTGCAGACTGTATGGCCTGTTTAAGAGCGTAGAAAGCTTCCACGGATTTGGTACATAGTGGAAACGCTGACGTCTTGAGGTCATCGTACAATGGCTGCATCAGCTTTGAGGCATCTGGAAACCTTTGGCGACAATAAGTGATAAGTCAGCCAGCTCATCCGAGGCCCAAGTCTTAGGTTCTTGGCAGAACTCAACACCAGAGTCCCATGTCTCGTCACTGGCAAGTGAGTCATCATTGAACACGATATCCATAACAGGCCAATATGCATCGCCTGCTTTAAGATTTGGCAAGGAAATGAGATCTTGCCACGTGGCTGAGTAATTCCTTTGGATTTGAAGCATGCTTCTGTTGAAAGTCATTGGCTGTTTTTCTGGATCTGGAAGTTGGTTCAACAGAGTAGCAGCTTGCTGGGGTGTAAACTTGACATAGATGGTGGGCTCCTCAGACATGAGCATTGGCACTGTTGGTGGTGGCACCTGAGGAGGGAGTAGAGATGGCACCGGGAGTACAGATGTAATCACTTGTATGAGGAGCAGGAGGAGTCTTGGAATGAGGAGCTCTATTTGGGCAGCTCCAGTATCATGGTGTGGGTCCAGGTGACACAGGCAGTCTTAAAAGCTTTAACAGTCCTGTCCTCATTAATGCGAGTTATTGCTGCACGAAGTTGTTGAGCACTAACGTCTGGTTGAATAGGGTCAACATTAAGGGTCACAGCGTATATGATCATTCTACACGAGAGATTGCCAGCTTTAGTCACCGCTATGTCCCCAACAGCTATCTGACCACGTGACTCAACAATGATTTGACTGTCAGCTTGAATAGTCGCCTGTCATGATCTCAATGGCAAGAGATCATAGCATCAGCATATATAGGAACTAGCTCTTGGAAGATGGAAACTGAGCTGACCATGAACTAAACCTAACGCACAACTAGCAGTGGCCGGGTAGCATGCCTACGTTGATTCTAGATGCCCAGCACCAGCCGGAGGACTAAATAAAGCTAGCAGAGGAAAATATTAGTCCTAGCTCACCTCTAGAGAAATACCCCGAAAGGAGACAGAGGCCCCCCACATGTATTGGCGGTGAATCAAGATGAAATAACAAACGTAGTATGAAAATAGGTTTAGCAAATTTGAGGTCCACTTACTACATAGCAGAAGACAGAAAGGACACTTTCATGGTCAGCTAAAAAACCCTTTCAAAACACCATCCAGAAATTACTTTAAAACTCTGGCATTAACTCATAACACCAGAGTGGCAATTCCTGTTCACAAGAGCTTTCCAGACACAGTAACGAAACTACAGCTGTGAACTGGAACAAAAATGCAAAAACAAACATGGACAAGAGTCCAACTTATCTAGTAGTTGTCTAGGAGCAGGAACAAGCACAGAGAGGCTTCTGATAACATTGTTGACCGGCAAGCAACTAACAGAGCAGCAAGGCTATATAGCGACTCCCACATCTTGATGGGAACAGGTGAACAGAGAAGATGAAGACACCAGTTCAATTCCACCAGTAGCCACCGGGGGAGCCCAGAATCCAAATTCACAACAGTACCCCCCCCTCAAGGAGGGGGCACCGAACCCTCACCAGAACCACCAGGGCGATCAGGATGGGCCCTATGAAAGGTACGAACCAGATCAGAGGCATGAACATCAGATGCATTCACCCAAGAATTATCCTCCTGGCCGTATCCCTTCCACTTGACCAGATACTGGAGTCTCCGTCTGGAAACACGAGAGTCTAAGATTTTCTCCACAACGTACTCCAACTCACCCTCAACCAACACCGGAGCAGGAGGCTCAACGGAAGGCACAACCGGTACCTCATACCTGCGCAATAATGACCGATGAAAAACGTTATGAATAGAAAAGGATGCAGGGAGGTCCAAACGGAAGGAAACAGGGTTAAGAATCTCCAATATCTTAAATGGGCCGATGAACCGAGGCTTAAACTTAGGAGAAGAGACCCTCATAGGGACAAAACGAGAAGACAACCACACCAAATCCCCAACACAAAGCCGAGGACCAACACGACGGTGGCGGTTGGCAAAAAGCTGAGTCTTCTCCTGGGACAACCTCAAATTGTCCACCACCTGCCCCCAGATCTGATGCAATCTCTCCACCACAGCATCCACTCCAGGACAATCCGAAGATTCCACCTGACCAGAGGAAAATCGAGGATGAAACCCCGAATTACAGAAAAACGGGGACACCAAAGTGGCAGAGCTGGCCCGATTATTGAGAGCGAACTCCGCCAATGGCAAAAAAGCAACCCAATCATCCTGGTCAGCAGACACAAAACACCTCAGATATGTCTCCAGGGTCTGATTAATCCGCTCAGTCTGGCCATTCGTCTAAGGATGGAAAGCGGACGAAAAAGATAAATCTATGCCCATCCTAGCACAGAATGCCCGCCAAAATCTAGACACGAATTGGGTCCCTCTGTCAGAAACGATATTCTCAGGAATACCATGCAAACGAACAACATTTTGAAAAAACAGAGGAACCAACTCGGAAGAAGAAGGCAACTTGGGCAGAGGAACCAAATGGACCATCTTAGAGAAACGGTCACACACCACCCAGATGACAGACATCTTCTGAGAAACAGGCAGATCTGAAATAAAATCCATCGAGATGTGCGTCCAAGGCCTCTTAGGAATAGGCAAGGGCAACAACAATCCACTAGCCCGAGAACAACAAGGCTTGGCCCGAGCACAAACGTCACAAGACTGCACAAAGCCTCGCACATCTCGTGACAGGGAAGGCCACCAGAAGGACCTTGCCACCAAATCCCTGGTACCAAAAATGCCAGGATGACCTGCCAACGCAGAAGAATGAACCTCAGAGATGACTCTACTGGTCCAATCATCAGGAACAAACAGTTTATCAGGTGGGCAACGATCAGGTCTATCCGCCTGAAACTCCTGCAAGGCCCGCCGCAGGTCTGGAGAAACGGCTGACAATACCACTCCATCCTTAAGGATACCTGTGGGCTCAGAGTTACCAGGCGAGTCAGGCTCAAAACTCCTAGAAAGGGCATCCGCCTTAACATTCTTAGAACCCGGTAGGTATGACACCACAAAATTAAACCGAGAGAAAAATAATGACCAGCGCACCTGTCTAGGATTCAGGCGCCTGGCGGTCTCAAGATAAATCAAATTTTTGTGGTCAGTCAATACCACCACCTGATGTCTGGCCCCCTCAAGCCAATGGCGCCACTCCTCAAAAGCCCACTTCATGGCCAAAAGCTCCCGATTCCCAACATCATAATTCCGCTCAGCGGGCGAAAATTTACGGGAAAAGAAGGCACAAGGCCTCATCACGGAGCAGTCAGAACTTTTCTGCGACAACACTGCCCCAGCTCCGATCTCAGAAGCGTCGACCTCAACCTGAAAAGGTAGAGCAACATCAGGCTGACGCAACACAGGGGCAGAGGAAAAACGGCGCTTAAGCTCCCGAAAGGCCTCCACAGCATCAGGGGACCAATCAGCAACATCAGCACCCTTCTTAGTCAAATCGGTCAATGGCTTAGCAATATCCGAAAAACCAGCAATAAATCGACGATAAAAGTTAGCAAAGCCCAAAAATTTCTGAAGACTCTTAAGAGAAGAGGGCTGCGTCCAATCACAAATAGCTTGAACCTTGACAGGATCCATTTCAATGGAAGAGGGGGAAAAAATATATCCCAAAAAGGAAATCCTCTGTACCCCAAAAACACACTTAGAACCCTTCACACACAAAGAATTAGACCGCAAAACCTGAAAAACCCTCCTGACTTGCTGGACATGAGAGTCCCAGTCATCCGAAAAAATCAGAATATCATCCAGATACACAATCATAAATTTATCCAAATAATCGCGAAAAATATCATGCATAAAGGACTGGAAAACTGACGGAGCATTTGAAAGACCAAAAGGCATCACTAAATACTCAAAGTGGCCCTCGGGCGTATTAAATGCGGTTTTCCACTCATCCCCCTGCCTGATTCGCACCAAATTATACGCCCCACGAAGGTCAATCTTAGAGAACCACTTGGCCCCCTTTATGCGAGCAAACAAATCAGTCAGCAACGGCAATGGGTATTGATATTTAACAGTGATTTTATTCAAAAGCCGATAATCAATACATGGTCTCAAAGAGCCGTCTTTTTTTGACACAAAGAAAAAACCGGCTCCTAAGGGAGATGACGATGGACGAATATGTCCCTTTTCCAAGGACTCCTTTATATATTCACGCATAGCAGCATGTTCAGGCACAGACAGATTAAATAAACGACCCTTTGGGTATTTACTACCCGGGATTAAATCTATGGCACAATCGCACTCTCGGTGCGGAGGTAACGAACCAAGCTTGGATTCTTCAAAGACGTCACGATAGTCAGACAGGAACTCAGGAATTTCAGAGGGAATAGATGATGAAATGGAAACCACAGGTACATCCCCATGAGCCCCCTTACATCCCCAGCTCAACACAGACATAGCTTTCCAGTCGAGGACTGGGTTGTGAGATTGCAGCCAAGGCAATCCTAGCACCAAATCATCATGTAGATTATACAGCACCAGAAAGCGAATAATCTCCTGGTGATCCGGATTAATACGCATAGTTACTTGTGTCCAGTATTGTGGTTTATTATTAGCCAATGGGGTGGAGTCAATCCCCTTCAGAGGAATAGGAGTCTCCAAAGGCTCTAAATCATACCCACAGCGTTTGGCAAAGGACCAATCCATAAGACTCAAAGCGGCGCCAGAGTCGACATAGGCGTCCGTGGTAATAGATGACAAAGAGCAAATCAGGGTCACAGATAGAATAAACTTAGACGGTAAGGTGCAAATGGAAACAGATTTACCAAGCTTTTTAGTGCGCTTAGAGCATGCTGATATAACATGAGTAGAATCACCACAATAGAAACACAACCCATTTTTCCGTCTAAAATTCTGCCGCTCGCTTCGGGACAGAATTCTATCACACTGCATACTCTCTGGCGATTTCTCAGTGGACACCGCCAGATGGTGCACTGGTTTGCGCTCCCGCAAACGCCTATCGATCTGAATAGCCATTGTCATGGACTCATTCAGACCCGCAGGCACAGGGAACCCCACCATAACATCCTTAATGGCATCAGAGAGACCCTCTCTGAAAGTCGCCGCCAGGGCGCACTCATTACACTGAGTAAGCACAGACCATTTACGGAATCTTTGGCAGTAAATTTCCGCTTCATCTTGCCCCTGAGATAGGGACATCAAAGTTTTTTCTGCCTGAAGCTCCAAATGAGGTTCGTCATAAAGCAACCCCAAGGCCAGAAAAAACGCATCCACATTGAGCAACGCAGGATCCCCTGGTGTCAATGAAAAAGCCCAGTCTTGAGGGTCGCCCCGGAGCAAGGAAATCACAATCCTGACCTGCTGTGCAGGATCTCCGGCAGAGCGAGATTTCAGGGACAAAAATAATTTGCAATTATTTCGAAAATTCTGAAACCCAGATCTATTCCCCGAGAAAAATTCCGGCAAAGGAATTCTCGGCTCAGATACAGGTGCATGACAAACAAAATCTTGCAAATTTTGTACCTTCGTGGCGAGATTATTCAAACCTGCAGTTACACTCTGAAGATCCATTGCAAACAGGTGAACACAGAGCCATTCAAAGGAGAGAAAAAAAAAAAAAAAAAATTTCAGCAGACTACTTATTTCTCTCCTTTCTCAGCCAAGGATTTTAACCCTTTAGTGGGCCGGTCAAACTGTCATGATCTCAATGGCAAGAGATCATAGCATCAGCATATATAGGAACTAGCTCTTGGAAGATGGAAACTGAGCTGACCATGAACTAAACCTAACGCACAACTAGCAGTGGCCGGGTAGCATGCCTACGTTGATTCTAGATGCCCAGCACCAGCCGGAGGACTAAATAAAGCTAGCAGAGGAAAATATTAGTCCTAGCTCACCTCTAGAGAAATACCCCGAAAGGAGACAGAGGCCCCCCACATGTATTGGCGGTGAATCAAGATGAAATAACAAACGTAGTATGAAAATAGGTTTAGCAAATTTGAGGTCCACTTACTACATAGCAGAAGACAGAAAGGACACTTTCATGGTCAGCTAAAAAACCCTTTCAAAACACCATCCAGAAATTACTTTAAAACTCTGGCATTAACTCATAACACCAGAGTGGCAATTCCTGTTCACAAGAGCTTTCCAGACACAGTAACGAAACTACAGCTGTGAACTGGAACAAAAATGCAAAAACAAACATGGACAAGAGTCCAACTTATCTAGTAGTTGTCTAGGAGCAGGAACAAGCACAGAGAGGCTTCTGATAACATTGTTGACCGGCAAGCAACTAACAGAGCAGCAAGGCTATATAGCGACTCCCACATCTTGATGGGAACAGGTGAACAGAGAAGATGAAGACACCAGTTCAATTCCACCAGTAGCCACCGGGGGAGCCCAGAATCCAAATTCACAACAGTCGCCCCTCCTGCTTCCACTATAGCTCTAGCTACACCTCTATTGTGTCCTAACCGAGAATTGGCAGCATTAACAATAGCGTCTGTCTCAATTGTTGTTATGTCACCCTTTCCCACCACTACCAAGGGTCCCTCAGGAAGTTCTTTTTCAAAAATAGGTTGCCACCATTCCCTCTCCTTTGTGCTTCCTGTGCTATTGGTATCCCCCTCCCAGATTGAGCCCCCCTTGTTACAGTTGCCACCATCCCATACAGGTGTGCACTTGGCTGTGAGACTGCCTGTGAGGTACCAGGTATAGGGTTAGGTAGACTGCGTGAGAGTGCTGTTGTAGTGGAAGCATTGGGAGGAGAGGCCGCTGCTTGGAGCATCTCATGTGGGTGTGCGGCTAAATTGGCAGTGGAAGTGACAGTAGAAAGGGTTGGTGCCGGGGACAATCCAGGTGGGAGTATTGCTGGATTCACGATAGGTGTGATAGGGGAAAGGGTCAGTGCCCCACTGGAAACCACTGAGACGGGAAACATGGGTAAAGCCTGTTCACTTCCCGAAGGAATATAGTATTGGCCATCAGTGGTCATTACTGGGTAACAAGGATTTTGTGATGTGGGGTATAGCCTTAGTCTGAGATGTTCACCACCAGGACCAGCACATTTGCCTTCCACAAAATGCTGCCATTAGAATTACATTTGCCATCCACAAAATGGCCGATATTAGAATTAAAACATTTGCCATCCACAAAATGGCTGCTGCCATCAGAATAAGCACATTTGCCATCCACAAAATGGCCGCTATTAGAATTAAAACATTTGCCATCCACAAAATGGCTGCTGCCATCAGAATAAGCACATTTGCCATCCACAAAATGGCCGCTATTAGAATTAAAACATTTGCCATCCACAAAATGGCTGCTGCCATCAGAATAAGCACATTTGCCATCCACAAAATGGCCGCTATTAGAATTAAAACATTTTCCATCCACAAAATGGCTGCCGCCATCAGAATAAGCACATTTGCCATCCACAAAACGGCCGCTATTAGAATACATTTGCCATCCACAAAATGGCTGCCGCCAGCATTACATTTGCCATCCACAAAATGGCCGATATTAGAATTAAAACATTTGCCATCCACAAAATGGCTGCTGTTACAATAAGCACATGGCTCTGGGCCACCATTATATGGTGGTGGCCGCTCACAGAATATATTTTTGTAATACACACAACTCAAAACTCTATTCTTTCTATTCCTTTCCTCTTCTACCCAATTTCCAATTTTTTTTTTTTATACAGACTTTCAGAGACTCTTTCTTCTGCCCTAGCAATAGACAACAATCCATTATCTTCTAGGATACCTTTTCTTTCTTTTAAGACAATCTTCTACTCCAGGGGCTGTAACCATCCCCCCTTCTGGCATTCCACGAACTTCCACTAATGTACACGAGTCTAACTTGCCATCTGAATTTGGCTTAGTGCCAATACGGCAGAACTGCATTAATTTATCCATCTTTCTATAGATACACAGTATATATATCTATCTATCAAGATAACAAACACCAAACAAACAATAAGACGTGGGAGATGACTCAAACCTGAGATTCTAAAGGGAACTGAGTCTGCAGTACTCAGTTCCTATTGCTTCTTGTCACGTGGTCCCTGTCTGACTTTCGTGCTCCGTACTTTACAAACCAATTATTCCCTACCTTGTCATATTGCTCCCTAACTTACCAGTCCCAGTGCAGAGTCAACTCACTCGATGTCACGGGGCAAAAAAAAAAAAAGAAAAACTATAAATTTAATTGGCTCGAACTGAGCCAATTCGCTCCAAGTTTTAACGAGCCGCTACACAATTTATTATGCCCGAACTGAGTCAATTCACTCCAAGCTTTACCGGGCCCCCCTAGGCCGAGTCAATCACTCTAGGTCCTAGTCTCTCTTATACAGAACTGAAAATCTTACCACAGGCGACAACCGTATACCACAGACAAAAATTATTTTATTTTTTTAATTTTTTTCTACACTTGCTTGCTTATCCTTCTCTAAAAAACCTGCTCTTCCTGTTCCAAACACAATGCTTAACTTGCTCTTCCTGATCCAAACGCATGGTTCTCCTTCTGTAAACACTTGCTTCTTTTCTTTCCTAGAAACCTGCTTTTCCTGTTTTTAACTACCAGTCATCTCCTTCTGTAGAAACAAAACAAACAAACTTGCTCTTCCTGTCCTTATCACTTGCCTCTCCCTCTGTAGAAAAAAAACTTGCTTCTCTTATCTACTAGTCATCTCCCCTCTTCACAACATGTAACAGGCAGCAGGCAACTAAAATATGTGACGGTTCTTGCAATTAAATGACCAGCAGCGGAGAGACCTTTCTGCCGTCTTACAGATACCAAGAAAACCGGACACGGTCAGGCAATCTGCACAGGATACCCCGAAGGACACAGGTAAAGACTACAGATTATAAAAATCAGCAGACTTACCGTGTTCTGTTAAGGAAGTGATCAGTCTCCAGGTTCGGGGTATTCAGTGTGTCCAGCCATTCCACTCGCCGGTCCTCAGGGTTCAGGGCTCTCCTCTGCTGGCCCCACGTTGGGCGCCAAATATTAGGGTTGAACAATTAATAAAATGTTCAATTCTCTTGTTGCCTACTCCTGGCCTAATGGATATTGATCATGTGCACTAAAGAAATACACCAGACACAGTCAGCTGTAACTCTCCTTGATCAATGTGTGGCTCAGCTCCAAGAAGAACTTTATTGGCTTAAAACACATCTTATATATCTCCTGTAAGGGGGCTCGGTTAGCTCTAGAATGGGAGTGATCGGATGTATTCCATTGGTTAGTGGGTTGGGCAATGAGCAAGTCCATGGGCGGATCCGTGAGGTCATCAGGGTGGGTTGGTCCATGAGGTCATCAGGGTTGGCGTCACTGTGGGTGGTGTCATGGTTCTCAATGGCAAGAGAACGTAATAAAGCATACAAAAGGGCTAGCTCTTGGAAGATGGGAACTCGAGCTGACCATGAGCTAAACCTACCGCACAACTAACAGTGGCCGGGTAGCGTGCCTACGTTTTATCCCTAGACGCCCAGCGCCAGCCGGAGAACTGACTGACCCTAGCAGAGGAAAATACAGACCTGGCTTACCTCTAGAGAAATTTTCCCCAAAAGGCAGACAGTAGCCCCCACATATATTGGCGGTGATTTTAGAGGAAATTGACATACGAAGTATGAAGATAGGTTTAGCAAATTGAGGTCCGCTTACTAGATAGTAGGAAGACAGAAAAGGGAACTTCACGGTCAGCTGAAAACCCTTTCAAAATACCATCCTGAAATTACTTTAAGACTCTAATATCAACTCATGACACCAGAGTGGCAATTTCAGCTCACAAGAGCTTCCAGCCTCAGAAATATTCAATCACAGAGAACTGGAACAAAAATGCAAAACAAACTTAGGACAACAAGTCCAACTTAGCTGATAGTTGTCTAGGAGCAGGAACATGCAACAGAAAGGCTTCTGGTAACATTGTTGGCCGGCATAGAAATGACTGAGGAGCAAGGCTAAATAGAAAACTCCCACATCCAGATGGAAAACAGGTGAACAGAGGAGATGAAGCACACAAGTGCAGTACGACCAGAAACCACCGGGGGAGCCCAGAAACCAAATTCACAACAGTACCCCCCCCTCAAGGAGGGGGCACCGAACCCTCACCAGAACCACCAGGGCGATCAGGATGAGCCCTATGAAAGGCACGGACCAAATCGGAGGCATGAACATCAGAGGCTGTCACCCAAGAGTTATCCTCCTGACCGTAGCCCTTCCACTTGACCAGATACTGAAGTCTCCATCTGGAAACACGGGAGTCCAAGATCTTCTCGACAACGTACTCCAACTCACCCTCAACCAACACCGGAGCAGGAGGCTCCACGGAAGGCACAACCGGTACCTCATACCTGCGCAACAATGACCGATGGAAGACATTATGAATAGAAAAAGATGCAGGGAGGTCCAAACGAAAGGACACAGGGTTAAGAATCTCCAATATCTTGTACGGGCCGATGAACCGAGGCTTAAACTTAGGAGAAGAAACCTTCATAGGGACAAAACGAGAAGATAACCACACCAAGTCCCCAACACAAAGACGAGGACCAACACGACGACGGCGGTTGGCAAAATGCTGAGTCTTCTCCTGGGACAAGTTCAAATTGTCCACCACATGCCCCCAAATCTGATGCAACCTCTCCACCACAGCATCCACTCCAGGACAATCCGAAGACTCCACCTGACCGGAAGAGAAACGAGGATGAAACCCCGAATTACAGAAGAAAGGAGAAACCAAGGTGGCAGAACTAGCCCGATTATTGAGGGCAAACTCCGCCAAGGGCAAAAAGGCAACCCAATCATCCTGATCCGCAGACACAAAACACCTCAAATAAGTCTCCAAGGTCTGATTAGTTCGCTCGGTCTGGCCATTAGTCTGAGGATGGAAAGCAGACGAAAAAGACAAATCAATGCCCATCCTAGCACAGAACGCTCGCCAAAATCTAGACACGAATTGGGTTCCCCTGTCAGAAACGATATTCTCCGGAATACCATGCAAGCGCACCACATTTTGAAAAAACAGAGGAACCAGCTCGGATGAGGAAGGCAATTTGGGCAAGGGAACCAAATGGACCATCTTAGAGAAACGGTCACACACCACCCAGATGACAGACATCTTCTGAGAAACAGGGAGATCAGAAATAAAATCCATGGAGATGTGAGTCCAAGGCCTCTTCGGAATAGGCAAGGATAACAACAATCCACTAGCCCGAGAACAACAAGGCTTGGCCCGAGCACAAACATCACAAGACTGCACAAAACCTCGCACATCTCGCGACAGGGAAGGCCACCAGAAGGACCTAGCCACCAAATCCCTGGTACCAAAGATTCCAGGATGACCTGCTAACGCAGAAGAATGGACCTCCGAGATGACTCTACTGGTCCAATCATCAGGAACAAACATTCTACCAGGCGGGCAACGATCAGGTCTATTCGCCTGAAACTCCTGCAAGACCCGACGCAAGTCTGGGGAAACAGCAGATAATATCACTCCATCCTTAAGGATACCTGTAGGTTCAGAATTACCAGGGGAATCAGGCTCAAAACTCCTAGAAAGGGCATCCGCCTTCACATTTTTAGAACCTGGTAGGTAAGAAACCACAAAATTAAACCGAGAGAAAAATAACGACCAGCGCGCCTGTCTAGGATTCAGGCGCCTGGCAGACTCAAGATAAATCAAATTCTTGTGGTCGGTCAATACCACCACCTGATGTCTAGCCCCCTCAAGCCAATGACGCCACTCCTCAAAAGCCCACTTCATAGCCAAGAGCTCCCGATTACCAATATCATAATTTCGCTCAGCGGGCGAAAATTTACGAGAAAAGAACGCACAAGGTCTCATCACGGAGCAGTCGGAACTTTTCTGCGACAAAACCGCCCCAGCTCCGATTTCTGAAGCGTCAACCTCAACCTGAAAAGGAAGAGTAACATCAGGCTGACGCAATACAGGGGCGGAAGAAAAGCGGCGCTTAAGCTCCCGAAAGGCCTCCACAGCAGCAGGGGACCAATCAGCAACATCAGCACCCTTCTTAGTCAAATCAGTCAACGGTTTAGCGACATCAGAAAAACCAGTTATAAATCGACGATAAAAATTAGCAAAGCCCAAAAACTTCTGAAGACTCTTAAGAGAAGAGGGTTGCGTCCAATCACAAATAGCCTGAACCTTGACAGGGTCCATCTCAATGGAAGAGGGGGAAAAAATGTACCCCAAAAACGAAATCTTTTGAACCCCAAAAACGCACTTAGAACCCTTTACACACAAGGAATTAGAGCGCAAAACCTGAAAAACCCTCCTGACCTGTTGGACATGAGAGTCCCAGTCATCCGAAAAAATCAAAATATCATCAAGATACACAATCAAAAATGTATCCAAATAATCACGGAAAATGTCATGCATAAAGGACTGAAAGACTGAAGGGGCATTTGAAAGACCAAAAGGCATTACTAAGTACTCAAAATGGCCCTCAGGCGTATTAAATGAGGTTTTCCACTCATCCCCCTGCTTAATTCGCACCAAATTATATGCCCCACGAAGATCAATCTTAGAGAACCACTTGGCCCCCTTTATTCGAGCAAACAAATCAGTAAGCAGTGGCAAAGGATACTGATATGTAACCGTGATTTTATTCAAAAGCCGATAATCAATACACGGCCTCAAAGAGCCATCTTTTTTAGCTACAAAGAAAAAACCGGCTCCTAAGGGAGATGACGAAGGACGAATATGTCCCTTTTCCAAGGACTCCTTAATATATTCCCGCATAGCAGCATGTTCAGGCACAGATAGATTAAATAAACGACCCTTTGGAAACTTACTGCCCGGAATCAGATCTATAGTACAATCGCAATCTCTGTGCGGAGGTAGTGAACCAAGTTTAGGCTCCTCAAAAACGTCACGATAATCAGATAAAAATTCCGGAATCTCAGAGGGAATAGATGACGAAATGGAAACCAAAGGTACGTCCCCATGAGTCCCCTGACATCCCCAGCTTAACACAGACATTGCTTTCCAGTCGAGGACTGGGTTATGAGATTGCAGCCATGGCAATCCAAGCACCAACACATCATGTAGATTATACAACACAAGGAAGTGAATAATCTCCTGGTGATCCGGATTAATACGCATAGTTACTTGTGTCCAGTATTGTGGTTTGTTACTAGCCAATGGCGTGGAGTCAATACCCTTCAGAGGTATAGGAACTTCCAGAGGCTCTAAATCAAACCCACAGCGTTTGGCAAAGGACCAATCCATAAGACTCAAAGCGGCGCCAGAGTCGACATAGGCGTCCGCGGTAATAGACGATAAAGAGCAAATCAGGGTCACAGATAGAATAAACTTAGACTGTAAAGTGCCAATTGAAACAGACTTATCAACCTTCTTAGTACGTTTAGAGCATGCTGATATAACATGAGTTGAATGACCACAATAGAAGCATAACCCATTTTTTCGCCTAAAATTCTGTCGTTCGCTTCTGGACAGAACTCTATCACATTGCATAATCTCTGGCGTCTTCTCAGTAGACACCGCCAAATGGTGCACAGGTTTGCGCTCCCGCAAACGCCGATCAATCTGAATAGCCATTGTCATGGACTCATTCAGACCTGTAGGCACAGGGAACCCCACCATAACATCTTTAATGGCATCAGAGAGACCCTCTCTGAATTTCGCCGCCAGGGCGCACTCATTCCACTGAGTAAGCACAGACCACTTACGAAATTTTTGGCAGTATATTTCAGCCTCATCTTGCCCTTGAGACAGGGCCATTAAGGCTTTTTCAGCCTGAATTTCTAAATGAGGTTCCTCATAATAATAATAATAATCTTTATTTTTATATAGCGCTAACATATTCCGCAGCGCTTTACAGATTCCACACATTATCATCACTGTCCCCGATGGGGCTCACAATCTAAATTCCCTATCAGTATGTCTTTGGAATGTGGGAGGAAACTGGAGTGCCCGGAGGAAACCCATGCAAACACAGAGAGAACATACAAACTCTTTGCAGATGTTGTCCTTAGTGGGGTTTGAACCCAGGACTCCAGCGCTGCAAGGCTGCAGTGCTAACCACTGCGCCACCGTGCCGCTCATAAAGCAACCCCAAAGCCAGGAAAAACGCATCCACATTGAGCAACGCAGGATCCCCTGGTGCCAAAGCAAATGCCCAATCCTGAGGGTCGCCCCGGAGCAAGGAAATTACAATCCTGACCTGCTGTGCAGGATCTCCAGCGGAGCGAGATCTCAGAGACAAAAATAATTTACAATTATGTTTGAAATTCTGGAAGCGAGATCTATCCCCAGAGAAAAATTCAGGTAAAGGAATTCTAGGTTCAGATGTAAGAGCATGAATAACGAAATCCTGTAAGCTTTGATCCTTCATAGCGAGATTATTCAAACCTGTAGCTAAACTCTGAGGATCCATATTAATCAGGTGAAATCAGAACCATTCAAGGATTAGAAGGAGAGAGAGACGAAGGCTGCAGAAAGCAGAGATGCTAGTGAATCAACTAATGAGCAAACTCAGGAAAAAAAAAAAAAAAAAAATCTCTGCAGACTTCTTTTCTCTCCTTTCTTCTGCCAATTATTTTAACTCTGGGCCGGCCAAACTGTCATGGTTCTCAATGGCAAGAGAACGTAATAAAGCATACAAAAGGACTAGCTCTTGGAAGATGGGAACTCGAGCTGACCATGAGCTAAACCTACCGCACAACTAACAGTGGCCGGGTAGCGTGCCTACGTTTTATCCCTAGACGCCCAGCACCAGCCGGAGAACTGACTGACCCTAGCAGAGGAAAATACAGACCTGGCTTACCTCTAGAGAAATTTTCCCCAAAAGGCAGACAGTAGCCCCCACATATATTGGCGGTGATTTTAGAGGAAATTGACATACGAAGTATGAAGATAGGTTTAGCAAATTGAGGTCCGCTTACTAGATAGTAGGAAGACAGAAAAGGGAACTTTACGGTCAGCTGAAAACCCTTTCAAAATACCATCCTGAAATTACTTTAAGACTCTAATATCAACTCATGACACCAGAGTGGCAATTTCAGCTCACAAGAGCTTCCAGCCTCAGAAATATTCAATCACAGAGAACTGGAACAAAAATGCAAAACAAACTTAGGACAACAAGTCCAACTTAGCTGATAGTTGTCTAGGAGCAGGAACATGCAACAGAAAGGCTTCTGGTAACATTGTTGGCCGGCATAGAAATGACTGAGGAGCAAGGCTAAATAGAAAACTCCCACATCCAGATGGAAAACAGGTGAACAGAGGAGATGAAGCACACAAGTGCAGTACCACCAGAAACCACCGGGGGAGCCCAGAAACCAAATTCACAACAGGGTGGATCCATGAGGTCATCAGGGTGGGCATCATCTTGGACACCAACACATGGTCTGCTGATACAGGAAATGGCGGCCATCTTTAGTGTCTTCATTGTTCATCTTGGATACCAGAGCACATGGATCTGATACAGGAGATGGTAGCCATCTTTAGTGTCTCACTTTGATCTGAGGAAAACTTATGTAAGGTTAAACAATACATGTTATGGGTTGCTTCTCTCAATTACCTTATGTGTTGAGGTTAATTAAGTATTTGATCTTATGCCTCTCCTCAACAGTCCCCCCTAAATACTTTATTAACCTTTTTTTTTATCTTGATCCCACCGTGGTTCCCTAACCCACCAGTGTTAAGTGTCACTATGACATCAGAGGCTTCATGACAATATGGATGCTACTGACACCAGAGAATGTGTGACCAATTATGGGTATACCGAGGAGGTATATCGGAGAGCGTTACCCATGTCCTCGGGACTTCCTTACGTGCTGGATCTATTACTCTCCAATCTCCCATCTCCATGGTTACATAAAATACACATGTGCGACTAACCCTTATGTACACATCCTAGATCTGACCGTCTAAGGTTAAACAATACATGTTATGGGTTGCTTCTCTCAATTACCTTATGTGTTGAGGTTAATTAAGTATTTGATCTCATGCCTCTCCTCAACACAATAGAGATCTTCACTAAATTAGTGACACAGGATATAGAAGATCTAGCGCGCAAACAATGGAAAAAATCCAACCTCTCTAAATCAGAATGGCTGGCTTTGAGGGAGATGAAAACGTGGAATGACATTGTATTCAAACCTGCTGATAAAGGGGGTAATTTGGTGATTTGGCCTATTGGCCAATATGAAAAACAAGCTAATAGACTTTTGAATGACTCCAAATGCTACCACCAACTAGCCTTTAATCCCCTGTCCTCCTTTCAGGATCAACTGGTTGAGATCATGGAAAAAGCTTTTGTACAAGGTTTGGTTACTAAAAAACTGGTGGAACAGATTCGTGGAAGTCATCCTAGGCTTTCAACTTTTTATTTAATACCGAAAATCCACAAGAATCAGTTGGATCCCCCAGGCCGTCCCATCGTGGCAGGTAATGGAGGACTTTGTGAGTTGATTGGGAATATCATAGATCATTTTTTGAAACCTTTGGTGAATGATCTGCCATCTTACATTAAGGACACCACATCGGCATTACAGCGTTTGGATCAATTATGCTTGGATGATAATATGATTTTTGTAACTGCCGATGTGGAGTCACTGTACACATCCATAAGACATCAGGACGGTTTGGATGCGGTGCGATTGTTTCTTGGCTCTGGTTCTATGGAGATTGAGATGGTGGAACTTGTTTTGGTTCTTCTGGAGTTTTTATTGACCCATAACGTTTTTACTTTTAATGACCGTATATATCTACAATTACAGGGCACTGCGATGGGGGCCTCTTGTGCCCCCTCGTATGCCAATTTATTTTTGGGGGCTTGGGAGAGGGAGGTTCTTCAAGATGATCTCATCCAGGGGGTATGTCATATCCATAACTGGATGAGATACATCGATGATGTTCTGTTCATATGGGAAGGCTCGGTGGATGGCCTGGAACGTATGATGCAATATCTGAACAATAACAACAAGAATATCAGATTATCATATGAATATGGAAGAGAAATAGACTTTCTAGATATTAAGATTGCAGTAGGTCAGGATGGTGTGGTCAACACAGACATCTTTAGAAAGTCTACATCTACTAATTTTTTCCTATATGCAGAATCCTCGCATCCCGTCTCTACGATTCGAGGAATTCCGGTCGGTCAATTCCTCCGGGCCCGGAGAATTTGTTCTGATGAGTGCAAGTTTGAAAAACAAGCTATGGACTTGACAAGAAGATTCACTGAAAGGGGCTACAGCAAAAGGATGATTAAAAGAGGATACCTCAGGGCCTCCAAGACTTCACGTAATCAGTTATTGTACAAAGATTTCTCTAATATCAATAACCAGGACTGCTCAGAACAGGTGCGCTTTATTTCAACCTACAATAATAAATGGAATGAACTTAAAGAAATTGTATTAAAACACTGGAAAGTTCTACAAGTGGATCCCACTCTACGACAGATCTTACCCGATCGTCCATCTTTTGTGGCCAAACGATCAGCAAATTTGAAAGATACCTTGGTCCACAGCCACTATGAGCGGAAGAAAAAAGAGAAGACTGTGGGGAGATTGGGATTCTTTCCATGTGGCATGTGCAAAGGTTGCTACAATCATACCAAGGCAACCAGCTTCTGTAATTTTGATGGATCTAGAATGTATGAAATCCGAAAACATCTAACTTGTAGCTCTCAAGGAGTTATATATCATGCACAATGTCCTTGCGGGAAAGTGTATATTGGCCTTACTACAAGAGAACTGAAGGTAAGAACGAGAGAACATGTCAGGGACATAGAGAAGGCCAAAAAAGTTGATAATGATGTGCCCCTGAAACCCATTGCTAGGCACTTTAAATTTTATCATGGGTGTAATGCTAGAGGTCTGGTCGTTAAGGCCATAGACCAGGTTACGTTGGGTATTCGAGGGGGAGATTTGGCAAGAATTCTTGCCCAGGTTGACAGTAAATGGATTTTTCGCCTGGGTACTCTAAGTCCCTATGGCCTTAATGAGAACTTTGGTTTTTCAGCGTTTTTGTAGATAGTATAGTATTCCATAACATTGAGGGGCATTTTTTAAGGGTTAGGGTGATTTTATTTTATGTGTTGTGTATATATACACTCACTGGCCACTTTATTAGGTACACCTGTCCAACTTCTTGTTAACACTTAATTTCTAATCAGCCAATCACATGGCGGCAACTCAGTGCATTTAGGCATGTAGACATGGTCAAGACAATCTCCTGCAGTTCAAACCGAGCATCAGTATGGGGAAGAAAGGTGATTTGAGTGCCTTTGAACGTGGCATGGTTGTTGGTGCCAGAAGGGCTGGTCTGAGTATTTCAGAAACTGCTGATCTACTGGGATTTTCACGCACAACCATCTCTAGGGTTTACAGAGAATGGTCCGAAAAAGAAAAAAAATTCAGTGAGCGGCAGTTCTGTGGGCGGAAATGCCTTGTTGATGCCAGAGGTCAGAGGAGAATGGGCAGACTGGTTCGAGCTGATAGAAAGGCAACAGTGACTCAAATCGCCACCCGTTACAACCAAGGTAGGCCTAAGAGCATCTCTGAACGCACAGTGCGTCGAACTTTGAGGCAGATGGGCTACAGCAGCAGAAGACCACACCGGGTACCACTCCTTTCAGCTAAGAACAGGAAACTGAGGCTACAATTTGTACAAGCTCATCGAAATTGGACAGTAGAAGATTGGAAAAACGTTGCTTGGTCTGATGAGTCTCGATTTCTGCTGCGACATTCGGATGGTAGGGTCAGAATTTGGCGTAAACAACATGAAAGCATGGATCCATCCTGCCTTGTATGGAGCATCTTTGGGATGTGCAGCCGACAAATCTGCGGCAACTGTGTGATGCCATCATGTCAATATGGACCAAAATCTCTGAGGAATGCTTCCAGCACCTTGTTGAATCTATGCCACGAAGAATTGAGGCAGTTCTGAAGGCAAAAGGGGGTCCAACCCGTTACTAGCATGGTGTACCTAATAAAGTGGCCGGTGAGTGTATATATATATGTTAATTGGATGTTTTTTATTTATTTATAATATATTGTTACGGTCTTTTGCCCATCCCATTGCCATCAAGAATGTGAGACTTCTGTTGCGTTGGCCTTCGTGTCTGGACGTCCATCAAGAATTATGAACAGATGCCGTTTTGTTGTTTTTATATTGCATCATAGAATATATTGTTATGGTTGTAGTTCCATATTTATGGATTTTGATATGTGTTATTATTTATTTATTATTTTCTATTAACATTATATGACCATAAGGTATCTGTATACATATAGCTATAGTGGGTTTAACTTTGAGGATATTCGGGGAGTTGTGGTCCTATATATAGGTGTTTGTTTCTTGTGTATACTGGTATATATATATACGTATGTTGCTACAATGATGCATCAATTTGGCATACCTATATGTTTACAGGACTTCATCAAGTAGATGTTGTTATTGCACAAGTTCACTTTTTATCTTTATATAGGTTCTATTTTAATATTTTGATATATTAAATGGTATTAAAATTAAATTTAATAAATATTTTAATATTTTTATCACAGTTTTATTATTTATGAGCACAACATTCACTGCACTTATATGGATATTAATTGCACTATGTAATATTATATTTTTAGCCTATGGGGTTTTTTTCACGCATGGACTATATATACTAGGTATTTATTATTTATTATTCATGCACTTTTTTCATAGATTCACATTATGCACTTTACACTATGTATTTTCACTTATATATTTAATTCTGCCTTCACTCGGTGGTTGTCATGAAGTGTCGTTCCATCTGGAGTAGGGTGGATCTGCGCATGCGCCACCAGCGTCATTGATGGGGTCCGGCGGTTACACGTGATTTTTTGGCAATGTGCTATTGGACAGGAGGCACCATAAATACTAGTCACCTTACCTGGGTATAGACATGCCCCCGGAAGAAGCTAGGGCGAAACGCGCGTCGGGGCACTGGGTAGAGCCGTGGGAGGACGTACACCTTCTATTATCCATCTAGGTAATTGTATTCCTATCTCCTATTTACCTTACGTTAATTATTATTATGTCATGTGATCGGACCATGCTGGTATGGTATGATAGTAAGGTTTAATAGGTTGCCTCTATATACATATAGGACGCATAGGTTTACAGGGGATGCTTTAAGCACCTTATACAGTCATTGTGCGTCTGAATAAGAGGTAATAGGGGATTTGTGAAACTTTGTATCATATATATTGTATATTGGTCGGTGAGCTCTTTGTGGCTTTCCCATGGGGCACTATCCTGTATTTATGCAGTAGTTTTTAATATGTTTGTGCATTTTTTGTCATTTTTTCTTTAAAATAAAAATTCATTGGATTTTAATTTATGGTTGGCTTCTTTGTAGATGACAGAGATTACACTGCCATCTTGTGGTTGTTTATGTATAATCTAGGAAGTACCATTTATATTATATGGTTGGACATTTTTTGGTAAAATAAAATATAGCATGAGACGACTATCGAGAGTTAATAGAACTCTCCATCATATTCTTGGATGGAGATGTTGTGCGACGTGACATGAAAATCAGACCTCCAGGTACAAGCACCAAGCTCGTTGGATGGCGAGAGCACTTTCCTCTCTGAAGATATCACTGCTCAGCTCTCTGTCATGGTTCTCAATGGCAAGAGACCGTAGTAAAGCATACAAAGGACTAGCTCTTGGAAGATGGGAACTCGAGCTGACTGTGAGCTAAACCTACCGCACAACTAACAGTGGCCGGGTAGCGTGCCTACGTTTTATCCCTAGACGCCCAGCGCCAGCCGGAGAACTGACTGACCCTAGCAGAGGAAAATACAGACCTGGCTTACCTCTAGAGAAATTTTCCCCAAAAGGCAGACAGTAGCCCCCACATATAATGTCGGTGATTTTAGAGGAAATAGACATACGAAGTATGAAGATAGGTTTAGCAAATTGAGGTCCGCTTACTAGATAGTAGGAAGACAGAAAAGGGAACTACACAGTCAGCTGAAAACCCTTTCAAAACACCATCCTGAAATTACTTTAAGACTCTAATATCAACTCATGACACCAGAGTGGCAATTTCAGCTCACAAGAGCTTCCAGCCTCAGAAATATTCAAACACAGAGAACTGGAACAAAAATGCAAAACAAACTTAGGACTCAAAGTCCAACTTAGCTGATAGTAGTCTAGGAGCAGGAACATGCAACAGAAAGGCTTCTGGTAACATTGTTGGCCGGCATAGAAATGACTGAGGAGCAAGGCTAAATAGACAACTCCCACATCCTGATGGAAACAGGTGAACAGAGGAGATGAAGCACATAAGTGCAGTACCACCAGAAACCACCGGGGGAGCCCAGAAACCAAATTCACAACAGCTCTCAGTTCGGACTAACCCAGAAGGACAAGTCGGCAGTGCTAGGTGTGAGCTTCATTATTGTCACATGCCATGTTCAGCCATGGCTTCATTGCATTTCTGCCGTAAAAAGAACCTTACCAAGGTTTATGCTTCCTAAAGTTGATGACATTTTATGAAAATGTGGATGAAAACGTCTCGAAAGCAGCTTTACAGAAGTTTTGCCAGCATTTATGGAATTTAACTGACAAAGTAGCTGTCTTGTCATTGTTTGACAATGAAGGTGACCAAGAAACAAAAGCAAAAATGGTGACAAAAGAACGAATATATGTCGGCCCATGGGAAATGATACATGCCATCGGAGGAAGAACCTTGCTGCTCATTGTATGGTCAGTTTCTTTATTCCATTACTACTTTTGTGCTAACCATTTGTTCTTTTATTTCTGAGAAAAACATTGATGATTTTATAACAATCAAAAGCAAAGATTTGTTCTCTCGTCTCAAGATTGATGATAATTTTCTTCATGGGAGACTAATACCAGACTTTCGAAGGCCAAAAATCGTGTATTAACCCTTATAGCATTGAAATATGCCACTGAGAGGGCTGTAAAGTTAATATAAGACTTCCACGGTCTAGTTACTGCAGAGGAGGAAAAAAAAACTATTTTTGATACACTGTGTACAAGAACACAGAAAGTTGGACCAGGACTGCAAGAAAGTAACTTTAAAAAGAAACTATCCTAATTAAATATTACGAGCATATTAAGATATTATCTTTTTAAAGAATTTATTACTTTAATGAAAAGTAATAAATAATGAACGACTTCAATAAATTCTTGTTTTTTTCCTTCACAACATGAAATGTGAAATCATAGCTTAGTGACTTAATACTACAGAAGTTTCCATGTATTAAGGCCCCGTCTCACTTAGCGATTTACCAACGATCACGACCAGCGATATGACCTGGCCGTGATCGTTGGTAAGTCGCTGTGTGGTCGCTGGGGAGCTGTCACACAGACCGCTCTCCCCAGCGACCAACGATCAGGGGAACGACTTCGGCATCGTTGAAACTGTCTTCAACGATGCCGAAGTCCCCCTGCAGCACCCGGGTAACCAGGGTAAACATCGGGTTACTAAGCGCAGGGCCGCGCTTAGTAACCCGATGTTTACCCTGGTTACCAAAAAAAACAAACACTACATACTCGCCTTTCGGTGTCCAGGTCCCTTGCCGTCCGCTTCCTGCTCTGACTGAGCCGCCGTACACTGAGAGCAGAGCGCAGCGGTGACGTCACTGCTGTGCTCTCACTTCTCACTGTACGGCCGGCAGTCAGTGAGAGCAGGAAGCAGACGGCAAGGGACCTGACGGACATCAGAAGGCGAGTATGTATTGTTTGTTTTTTTTTACATTTACGCTGGTAACCAGGGTAAACATCGGGTTACTAAGCGCGGCCCTGCGCTTAGTAACCCGATGTTTACCCTGGTTACCAGTGAAGACATCGCTGGATCGGTGTCACACACACCGATTCAGCAATGTCAGCGGGGCCTCAACGACCAAAAAAAGGTCCAGGCCATTCCGACACGACCAGCGATCTCGCAGCAGGGGCCTGATCGCTGGTACGTGTCACACATAGCGAGATCGCTATGGAGGTCGCTGTTGCGTCACAAAACTTGTGACTCAGCAGCGATCTCGCTAGCGATCTCGCTATGTGAGACGGGGCCTTTAAAGGGAATCTGTCACCTCATTTTTCACATATAAGCTGCGGCCACCGCCATTAGGGGCTTATCTACAGCATTCTGTAATGCTGTAGATAAGCCCCCGATGTAACCTGAAAGATAAGAAAAACAAGTTATATTATACTCACCCAGAGGTTGTCCAGTGCAGTTCGGGTCCGATGGGCGTCCGGCGCCTTCCATATTCATGCGATGACGTCCTCTTCCTTGCTTGTCTCGCAGCTCCTGTGCAGGCATACTTTATCTGCCCTGTTGAGGGCAGAGCAAAGTATTGCAGTGTGCAGGAGCCTGGAAAGGTCAGAGAGGCCCATCGGACCGGACCGCCCTCCCAGGTGAGTATAATATAACGTGTTTTTCTTATCTTTCAGGTTACATCGGGGGCTTATCTACCGCATTATAGAATGCTGTAGATAATCCCCTAATGGCGGTGTCCGCAGCTTATATGCGAAAAATGAGGTGACAGATTCCCTTTAACTTTGTCATCATGTTGTCACATATTAACGTTTTCCTATGCGGATGATATTTCACAAATGACTTTTTAGGACTAAATGTAAACATTTGTAGGGTATGCTTATCAGAATCCTTCAAAATAAATGTTTGCCTCGTAAAAGGGACACCCTGATATACTATCTATAATATAAGGCTGGGAGCGTCACTCTGTCCCACCACTTTATAGACTGCGCAAGCGCCTGTGCAGACGCTCCCAGCGTTACATTATAGCCACAGTGTCCGTGACGCAGCCCAGGAGATCACGGTATGCGTAAGCACTGAACGCATACCGCAATCTCCGACGGAGAAGCAGGGACGTGCCAGGATAGTATATTCTATATTCACCTTTCCCCGTTCCACCACTGCGCGCCGCTCTGTCAGTGTCTTTCGCGTCCTCTGCCTGTGACGTTCAGGTCAGAGGGCACAATGACACGATTAGTCCTCGCTGCCCTCTGACTGAACAGTCACAGACAGAGAACCTGAAATACGGAGGCGCATCAGTGGAATGGGGAAAGGTAAATATAGCAAGTGCCGGGGGCCTGAGCCAGCAGCGACTTTGGCACCTGACCCCCATAGCACGCCGGTGTACCCGCCTGCTCAGGCCCCTGGCACTCGGCGCCCAGTGACGATAGGTGAGTATATTGTTTTTTTATCGCAGCAGCATGCAGGGCATATTATGTTATGGATCATCTTATGGTATGGGGCCATCAACCTTTATGGAGCAGCATAAGGGGCATATTATGCTATGGAGCATCTTATGGGGGCCATCAACCTTTATGGAGCAGCATACGGGGCATATACTATGGAGCACGTTATAGGGGCCATCAACCTTTATGGAGCAGCATACGGCGCATATGAATGGGAGCAGCACATGACAGAATGGGCGAAGGATGGGAGCAGCACATGACAGGATGGGGACACAAGATGGGAGCAGCACATTACAGAATTGGGGTGCACGATAAGAGCAGCACATGACAGCATAGGGGTGCAGGATGGGAGCAGCACATGACAGAATGGAGTGCAGGATGGGAGCAGCACATGACCGGATGAGGGCTCAGGATGGGAGCAGCACATAACAGAATGGGGCCTCAGGATGGGAGCAGCACATGAGAGGATGGGGGTGCAGGATGGGATCAGCACATTACAGAATGGGGGCGCAGGATGGGTGCAGCACATGACAGGATGGGGGCGCAGGATGTGAGCAGCAAATTACAGAATAGGGGTGCAGGATGGGAGCAGCAAATTACAGAATGGGGGTGCAGGATGGGAGCAGCACATGACAGGATAGGGGCTCAGGATGGGAGCAGCACATGACAGAATGGGGGCGCAGGATGGGAGCAGCACATGAGAGGCTGGGGACGCAGGATGGGAGCTGTTGTGAATTCTGCTCTTGGGCTCCCTCCGGTGGTTATAAGTGGTACTGCTGCTGTCTTTGGATCGCAGCATTCATCAGGTGTGTCCACTTATTACCAATTCTGACTGGGCTATTTAGTCTGGCTGGATCCTTTAGTCAGTGCCAGTTGTCCATGGTTTTTGGAGGATTCACATCTCTGCCTGGTTTCTCCTGCTATGCTGTCCAAATCAACAAAGATAAGTTCTGGCTTTGTTTTTGCAGTCCACATGCTGTGGGCCCTATAGTTCTGAGCATTTCTATGTTTTTTCTTGTCCAGCTTGGTCTGAGTAAGGATTTATTCAGCCAAGCTGGAATCTCTGGAGATGCAGAAATACCCTCCATATCTTTAGTTAGATGTGGAGATTTTGTATTTTCTGTGGTGGATATTTTCTAGAGTTTTAAGACTGACCGCATAGTACTCTGTCCTGTCCTTTTCTGTTTAGCTAGAGTGGCCTCCTTTGCTAAATCCTGTTTTCAGTCTGCGTATGTTATTTCCCTCTCCTCTCACAGTCAATATTTGTGGGGGGCTGTCTATCCTTTGGGGATTTTCTCTGAGGCAAGATAGTTTTCCCGTTTCTATCTTTAGGGGTATTTAGTCCTCCGGCTGTGTCGAGGTGTCTAGGCCGTGTTAGGTACATCCCACGGCTACTTCTAGTTGCGGTGTTAAGTTCAGGGTCTGCGGTCAGTACAGGTACCACCTTCTCCAGAGTGTTATGACCCCAATGGCAGAGGGTCTCAGAAATAATTACTAAGTCTGCAAACACAAAAAACCAGCTCATAGGGCAGTGGTAACTGAGCTGACCATATATCTAATCCTAGCACCACAAATAGCAGCAGCCGGGGAACGTGCCTACATTGGTTCTAGATGTCTCGCGCCAGCCGGAGAACTAACTAACCCTAGAAGGGAAAAGAAAGACCTTTCTTGCCTCCAGAGAAAAGACCCCAAAAGTTGGATACAAGCCCCCAACAAATAATAACGGTGAGGTAAGAGGAAAAGACAAACGTAAGAATGAGCTAGGTATTTAGCAAAGAGAGGCCCACTAGCTAATAGCAGAATATAGTAAGATGACTTATAAGGTCAGCAAAAACCCTATCAAAATATCCACGCTGGATATTCAAGAACCCCCGAACCGTCTAACGGCCCGGGGGGAGAACACCAGCCCCCTAGAGCTTCCAGCAAAGTCAGGAATAACATTTAGTACAAGCTGGACAAAAATAAGAGCAAAGCAAATAACCAAAAAACAAAGAAGCAGGACTTAGCTTAATTTTGCACGAAACAGGACCCGCAGACAGGAGCAAACAGAAAGGATCTGATTACAACGATGCCAGGCACTGGACTAAGGATCCAGGAAGTTTATATAGCAACACCCCTGGACTAACGACCCAGGTGGGTGCCAAACTGAAGAAAGACAATCCCAGAGTCATATCACTAGTAACCACAAGAGGGAGCCAAAAAGTCTAATTCACAACAGTACCCCCCCCTTAAGGAGGGGTCACCGAACCCTCACCAAGACCACCAGGGCGATCAGGATGAGCAGCGTGAAAGGCACGAACTAAATCGGCCGCATGCACATCAGAAGCAACCACCCAGGAATTATCCTCCTGACCATAGCCCTTCCACTTGACCAGATACTGAAGCCTCCGTCTGGAGAGACGAGAATCCAAGATCTTCTCCACCACGTACTCCAACTCGCCCTCAACCAACACCGGAGCAGGAGGCTCAACAGAAGGAACCACAGGTACAACGTACCACCGCAACAAAGACCTATAGAACACGTTGTGAATGGCAAACGACACCGGAAGATCCAAGCGAAAGGACACAGGATTAAGGATTTCCAATATCTTGTAAGGACCGATGAAGCGAGGCTTAAATTTAGGAGAGGAGACCTTCATAGGAACAAATCGAGAAGACAGCCATACCAAATCCCCAACACGAAGTCGGGGACCCACACCACAGCGGCGGTTGGCAAAACGCTGAGCCTTCTCCTGTGACAACTTTAAGTTGTCCACCACATGATTCCAGATCTGCTGCAACCTATCCACCACAGAATCTACCCCAGGACAGTCAGAAGGCTCCACATGTCCCGAGGAAAAACGAGGATGGAAACCAGAGTTGCAGAAAAATGGCGAAACCAAAGTAGCGGAACTAGCCCGATTATTAAGGGCAAACTCAGCCAACGGCAAGAAGGTCACCCAATCATCCTGATCTGCCGAAACAAAACACCTCAAATAAGCCTCCAGAGTCTGATTAGTTCGCTCCGTTTGTCCATTAGTCTGAGGATGAAAGGCAGACGAAAACGACAAATCAATGCCCATCCTAGCACAAAAGGATCGCCAGAACCTGGAAACAAACTGGGATCCTCTGTCAGACACAATATTCTCAGGAATGCCGTGTAAACGAACCACATTCTGAAAGAACACAGGAACCAGATCGGAAGAGGAAGGCAGCTTAGGCAAAGGCACCAAATGGACCATTTTAGAAAAGCGATCACATACCACCCAGATGACAGACATGCCCTGAGACACCGGGAGATCTGAAATGAAATCCATGGAAATGTGTGTCCAAGGCCTCTTCGGGACAGGCAAGGGCAAGAGCAACCCGCTGGCACGAGAACAGCAAGGCTTAGCTCGAGCACAAGTCCCACAGGACTGCACAAATGACCGCACATCCCGTGACAAGGAAGGCCACCAAAAGGACCTAGCCACCAGATCTCTGGTGCCAAAAATTCCCGGATGCCCTGCCAACACCGAGGAATGAACCTCGGAAATGACTCTGCTGGTCCACTTATCAGGAACAAACAGTCTGTCAGGTGGACAAGAGTCAGGTCTACCAGCCTGAAATCTCTGCAACACACGTCGCAAATCAGGAGAAATGGCCGACAAGATAACTCCCTCTTTAAGAATACCAACTGGTTCTGCGACTCCAGGAGAGTCAGGCACAAAGCTCCTTGAAAGAGCATCAGCCTTCACATTCTTTGAACCTGGTAAATACGAGACCACAAAGTCAAAACGGGAGAAAAACAATGACCAGCGGGCCTGTCTAGGATTCAGGCATTTAGCAGACTCGAGATACATCAAATTTTTGTGATCAGTCAAGACCACCACACGATGCTTAGCACCCTCGAGCCAATGACGCCACTCCTCAAATGCCCACTTCATGGCCAGCAACTCCCGATTGCCAACATCATAATTCCGCTCAGCAGGCGAAAACTTCCTAGAGAAGAAAGCACATGGTCTCATTACCGAGAAACCAGGGCCTCTCTGCAACAAAACGGACCCTGCCCCAATCTCAGAAGCATCCACTTCGACCTGAAAGGGAAGTGAGACATCAGGCTGGCACAAAACAGGCGCCGAAGTAAACCGGCGCTTCAACTCCTGGAACGCCTCCACGGCTGCAGGAGCCCAGTTAGCAACATCAGAACCCTTCTTGGTCATATCCGTCAAAGGTTTAACAACGCTAGAAAATTAGCGATAAAACGACGGTAGAAGTTAGCAAAACCCAAGAACTTCTGAAGACTCTTAACTGACGTGGGTTGAGTCCAATCATGAATAGCTCGGACCTTGACTGGGTCCATCTCCACAGCAGAAGGGGAAAAAATAAACCCCAAAAAGGGAACCTTCTGTACTCCAAAGAGACACTTTGAGCCCTTAACAAACAAAGCATTCTCACGCAAAACCTGAAACACCATCCTGACCTGCTCCACATGTGAGTCCCAATCTTCAGAGAAAACCAGAATATCATCCAGATAAACAATCATAAATTTATCCAGATACTTCCGGAAAATATCATGCATAAAGGACTGAAACACTGAGGGAGCATTAGAGAGCCCAAAAGGCATCACCAAGTACTCAAAATGACCTTCGGGCGTATTAAATGCTGTCTTCCATTCATCTCCTTGCTTAATGCGCACAAGGTTGTACGCACCACGAAGATCTATCTTGGTGAACCACTTGGCACCTTTAATCCGGGCAAACAAGTCCAACAACAGAGGCAAAGGATACTGAAATTTAACAGTGATTTTATTCAGAAGCCAATAGTCAATACAAGGTCTCAAAGATCCGTCCTTCTTGGCCACAAAAAAGAATCCCGCACCAAGAGGGGAAGAGGATGGACGGATATGCCCCTTCTCCAGAGACTCCTTGATATACGAACGCATTGCGGCATGCTCAGGCACAGACAGATTAAATAGTCTTCCCTTAGGAAATTTACTACCTGGAATCAAATCTATGGCGCAGTCACAGTCCCTATGAGGAGGCAGAGCACTGGACCTGGACTCGCTGAATACATCCTGATAATCAGACAAATACTCAGGAACTTCCGAAGGAGTAGAGGAAGCAATAGACACCGGCGGGGAATCAGCATGAATTCCCTGACAGCCCCAACTTGACACAGACATTGCCTTCCAATCCAAGACTGGATTGTGGGTCTGTAACCATGGCAGACCCAAAACGACCAAATCATGCATTTTATGCAGAACAAGAAAACGAATCACCTCCCGATGTTCAGGAGTCATGCACATGGTTACCTGCGTCCAAAACTGCGGTTTATTTTCCGCCAATGGCGTAGCATCAATACCTCTAAGAGGAATAGGATTTACCAACGGTTCAAGAACAAAACCACAGGGCTTGGCAAATGACAGATCCATAAGACTCAGGGCAGCACCTGAATCCACAAACGCCATAACAGGGTAAGAAGACAATGAGCAAATTAAAGTCACAGACAAAATAAATTTAGGTTGCAAATTACCAATGGCGACAGGACTAACAACCCTTGTTAGGCGTTTAGAGCATGCTGATATAACATGTGTAGAATCACCACAGTAAAATCACAACCCATTCTGACGTCTATGATTTTTCCGCTCATTTCTAGTCTGAATTCTATCACATTGCATTAAATCAGGTGTTTGTTCAGACAACACCACCAGAGGATTAGCGGTTTTGCGCTCCCGCAAACGCCGGTCAATTTGAATAGCCAGCGCCATGGAATCATTCAGACTTGTAGGAATGGGGAAACCCACCATCACATTCTTAATGGCTTCAGAAAGGCCATTTCTGAAATTTGCGGCCAGAGCACACTCATTCCACTGAGTAAGCACGGACCATTTCCGAAATTTTTGGCAATACACTTCAGCTTCATCCTGGCCCTGAGAAATAGCCAGCAAGGCTTTTTCTGCCTGAACTTCAAGATTGGGTTCCTCGTAAAGCAATCCGAGCGCCAGAAAAAACGCATCAATATTTGCCAATGCCGGATCTCCTGGCGCTAGCGAGAAAGCCCAATCCTGAGGGTCGCTCCGTAAAAAAGAGATAACAATTTTAACTTGCTGAGCTGAATCTCCAGATGAACGGGGTCTCAGAGATAGAAACAATTTACAATTATTCCTGAAATTCCTAAACTTAAATCGGTCTCCAGAAAACAGTTCAGGAATAGGTATTTTAGGTTCAGACATTGGACTACTGGTAACAAAATCTTGTATGCCCTGCACACGAGCAGCAAGCTGGTCTACACTTGTAATCAAGGTCTGGACATTCATGTCTGCAGCAAGCACAAGCCACTCAGAGGTAAAGGGGAGGAAGAGAGGAAAGAAAAAAAAACAAAAAAAAAAAACAACCTCAGAATTTCCTTTCTTATTATCCCACTTCTGCAATGCATTAAACATTCAATGTTGGCCTGGCATACTGTTATGACCCCAATGGCAGAGGGTCTCAGAAATAATTACTAAGTCTGCAAACACAAAAAAACAGCTCATAGGGCAGTGGTAACTGAGCTGACCATATATCTAATCCTAGCACCACAAATAGCAGCAGCCGGGGAACGTGCCTACGTTGGTTCTAGACGTCTCGTGCCAGCCGGAGAACTAACTAACCCTAGAAGGGAAAAGAAAGACCTTTCTTGCCTCCAGAGAAAAGACCCCAAAAGTTGGATACAAGCCCCCAACAAATAATAACGGTGAGGTAAGAGGAAAAGACAAACGTAAGAATGAGCTAGGTATTTAGCAAAGAGAGGCCCACTAGCTAATAGCAGAATATAGTAAGATGACTTATATGGTCAGCAAAAACCCTATCAAAATATCCACGCTGGATATTCAAGAACCCCCGAACCGTCTAACGGCCCGGGGGGAGAACACCAGCCCCCTAGAGCTTCCAGCAAAGTCAGGAATAACATTTAGTACAAGCTGGACAAAAATAAGAGCAAAGCAAATAACCAAAAAACAAAGAAGCAGGACTTAGCTTAATTTTGCACGAACCAGGACCCGCAGACAGGAGCAAACAGAAAGGATCTGATTACAACGATGCCAGGCACTGGACTAAGGATCCAGGAAGTTTATATAGCAACACCCCTGGACTAACGACCCAGGTGGGTGCCAAACTGAAGAAAGACAATCCCAGAGTCATATCACTAGTAACCACAAGAGGGAGCCAAAAAGTCTAATTCACAACAACAGAGTACGTCTCATGCTGCTCCTGGGCCACCAGATCATAACAGTACAACTGGCCAACAATGAGTTAAATGCATCTCAGAAGAAGGGAAGAAAAGCGCTGAGCCATTTTTTTTCTGTAGCCTGTTTTGTCTTTTCTTCCCTCTTTGCCTCTGGGTGGTGCAGGAGTTTTGCGCTGGCATGGATGTTCAGGAATTGGCTTCTCGTGTGGATCAACTTGCTGCAAGAGTACAGGGTATTTCCGATTATATTGTTCAGACTCCGGTGTTAGAGCCTAGAATTCCAACTCCTGATTTGTTTTTTGGGGACAGGTCCAAATTTTTGAGCTTTAAAAATGATTGTAAACTGTTTTTTGCTCTGAAACCACGTTCCTCTGGTGATCCCATTCAGCAGGTTAAAATTGTCATCTCCCTGCTGCGTGGTGATCCTCAGGATTGGGCATTTTCCCTGGAATCTGGGAATCCAGCTTTGCTTAATGTAGACACCTTTTTTCAGGCGCTAGGGTTATTGTATGATGAACCTAATTCAGTGGATCATGCAGAGAAGACCTTGTTGGCCCTGTGTCAGGGTCAAGAAGCGGCAGAATCGTATTGCCAGAAATTCAGAAAATGGTCTGTGCTGACTAAATGGAATGAGGATGCTTTGGCGGCAATTTTCAGAAAGGGTCTTTCTGAAGCCGTTAAAGATGTTATGGTGTGGTTCCCAACGCCTGCTGGTCTGAGTGATTCTATGTCTCTGGCCATTCAGATTGATCGGCGCTTGCGCGAGCGCAGAATTGTGCACACTATGTCGTTGTCCTCCGAGCGGAGTCCTGTGCCTATGCAGTGTGATAGGATTTTGTCTAGAGCTGAACGACAAGTATTCAGACGTCAGAATAGGTTGTGTTTTTACTGCGGCGATTCTGCTCATGTTATTTCTGATTGTCCTTAGCGAACAAAGAGAATCGCTAGTTCAGTTACCATCAGTACTGTACAACCTAAATTTCTGTTATCTTTGACCTTGATCTGCTCATTATCGTCATTTTCTGTCATGGCATTTGTGGATTCAGGCACCGCTTTGAACTTAATGGACTTAGAATTTGCCAGGCGTTGTGGTTTCCCTTGCAGCCTTTGCAGAATCCTATTCCTTTAAGGGGCATTGATGCTACACCTTTGGCTAAAAATAAACCTCAGTTTTGGACACAGCTGACCATGTGCATGGCCCCAGCCCATCAGGAAGATTGTCGTTTTCTGGTGTTACACAATTTGCATGATGATATTGTGCTGGGTTTTCCATGGTTACAGGTACATAATCCGGTGTTAGATTGGAAATCTATGTCTGTGACTAGTTGGGGTTGTCAGGGGGTTCATAATGACATTCCTTTGATGTCAATTACCTCTTCCCCTCTTCTGAAATTCCTGAGTTTTTGTCAGATTTCCAGGATGTATTCGATGAGCCCAAGTCCAGTTCCTTCCACCGCATAGGGACTGTGATTGTGCTATTGACTTGATTCCAGGCTGTAAGTTCCCTAATGGCCGACTTTTCAACTTGTCGGTGCCTGAACATACCGCCATGCGGAGTTATGTTAAGGAGTCTTTGGAGAAAGGGCATATTCGGCCATCTTCTTCACCATTGGAAGCGGGTTTTTTTTTGTTGCCAAGAAGGATGGCTCCTTGAGACCCTGTATTGATTATCGCCTCTTGAATAAGATCACGGTCAAATTCCAATTTCCCTTTGCCTTTGCTTTCTGATTTGTTTGCTATGATTAAGGGGGCTAGTTGGTTTACTAAGATTGAAGGGGCATATAATCTTGTTCGTATTAAGCAGGGGGACGATTGGAAAACTGCGTTTAATACGCCCGAAGCCCATTTTGAAAACCTTGTGATGCCATTCGGGCTCTCTAATGCTCCATCTGTGTTTCAGTCCTTCATGCATGATATCTTCCGGAACTATCTTAATAAATTCATGATTGTATATTTGGATGATATTTTAATTTTTTCCAATGATTGGGAGTCTCATGTGAAACAGGTCAGGATGGTATTTCAGATCCTTCGTGATAATGCTTTATTTGTGAAGGGGTCTAAGTGCCTATTTGGAGTGCAGAAGGTTTCTTTTTTGGGCTTCATTTTTTCTCCCTCATCTATAGAAATGGATGCGGTTAAGGTTGAGGCCATTCATGATTGGATTCAGCCCACATCCGTGAAGAGTCTGCAGAAATTTTTAGGCTTTGCTAATTTTTATCGCCGTTTCATTGCCAACTTCTCCAGTGTGGTTAAACCCCTGACCGATTTGACGAAGAAGGGCGCTGATGTGACGAATTGGCCCTCTGCAGCTGTTTCTGCCTTTCAGGAGCTTAAACGCTGATTTACTTCTGCCTCTGTGTTGCGTCAGCCGGATGTTTCTCTTCCTTTTCAGGTTGAGATTGACGCTTCTGAGATTGGGGCAGGGGCCGTTTTGTCTCAGAGGAATTCTGATGGTTCCTTGATGAAACCGTGTGCCTTCTTTTCTCGAAAGTTTTCGCCTGCGGAACGCAATTATGATGTCGGCAATTGGGAGTTGTTGGCTATGAAGTGGGCATTTGAGGAGTGGCGACATTTGCTTGAGGGGGCCAAGCACCGTATTGTGGTCTTGACTGATCATAAGAATCTGATTTATCTCGAGTCTGCCAAACGGCTGAATCCTAGACAGGCTCGATGGTCCCTGTTTTTCTCCCGTTTTGATTTTGTGGTCTCGTATCTTCCGGGTTTTAAGAATGTTAAGGCTGATGCCCTCTCTAGGAGCTGATTCTCCTGGGGTCCTTGAACTGGTCGGCATTCTGAAGGAAGGGGTGATTGTTTCTGCCATCTCCCCTGATCTACGATGGGTTCTTCAGGAATTTCAGGCTGATAAACCTGACTGCTGTCCAGTAGGGAAACTGTTTGTTCCTGATAGATGGACCACTAAGGTGATTTCTGAGGTTCATTGTTCTGTGTTGGCTGGCCATCCTGGGATTTTTGGAACCAGAGATTTGGTTGGTAGGTCCTTTTGGTGGCCTTCTTTGTCATGGGATGTGCGTTCTTTTGTGCAGTCCTGTGGGACTTGTGCGCGGGCCAAGCCTTGCTGTTCCCGCGCTAGTGGGTTGCTTTTGCCTTTGCCGGTCCCTGAGAGGCCTTGGACGCATATTTCTATGGATTTTATTTCAGATCTTCCGGTTTCCCAGAGAATGTCGGTTATCTGGGTGGTTTGTGACCGGTTTTCTAAGATGGTTCATTTGGTACCTTTGCCTAAGTTGCCTTCCTCTTCTGATTTGGTTCCGTTGTTTTTTCAGCATGTGGTTCGTTTGCATGGCATTCCGGAGAATATTGTGTCCGACAGAGGTTCCCAGTTTGTTTCTAGGTTTTGGTGGGCCTTTTGTGCTAGGCTGGGCATTGATTTGTCTTTTTCTTCCGCATTTCATCCTCAGACAAATGGCCAAACCGAGCGAACTAATCAGACTTTGGAAACTTATTTGAGATGCTTTGTGTCTGCTGATCAGGATGATTGGGTGGCTTTCTTGCCATTGGCCGAGTTTGCCCTTAATAATCGGGCTAGTTCTGCTACCTTGGTTTCGCCATTTTTTTGTAATTTTGGTTTTCATCCTCGTTTTTCTTCAGGGCAGGTTGAGCCTTCTGATTGTCCTGGTGTGGATTCTGTGGTGGACAGGTTGCAGCAAATTTGGGCTCATGTAGTGGACAATTTGGTGTTGTCTCAGGAGGAGGCTCAGCGTTTTGCTAACCGTCATCGGTGTGTTGGTTCCCGGCTTCGGGTTGGGGATTTGGTCTGGTTGTCTTCCCGTCTTGTTCCTATGAAGGTTTCTTCCCCTAAGTTCAAGCCTCGGTTTATTGGTCCTTATAGGATTTCTGAGATTATCAATCCAGTGTCTTTTCGTTTGGCCCTTCCAGACTCTTTTTCCATCCATAATGTTTTCCATAGATCTTTGTTGCGGAAATATGTGGTGCTCGTTGTTCCCTCTGTTGATCCTCCTGCCCCCGTGTTGGTAGAGGGGGAGTTGGAATATGTGGTGGAGAAGATTTTAGATTCTCGTTTTTCGAGGCGGAAGCTTCAGTATCTTGTCAAGTGGAAGGGTTATGGCCAGGAGGATAATTCTTGGGTTTTTGCCTCCGATGTTCATGCTGACGATTTGGTTCGTGCTTTTCATTTGGCTCGTCCTGATCGGCATGGGGGATCTGGTGAGGGTTCGGTGACCCCTCCTTAAGGGGGGGGTACTGTTGTGAATTCTGCTCTTGGGCTCCCTCCGGTGGTTATAAGTGGTACTGCTGCTGTCTTTGGATCGCAGCATTCATCAGGTGTGTCCACTTATTACCAATTCTCACTGGGCTATTTAGTCTGGCTGGATCCTTTAGTCAGTGCCAGTTGTCCATGGTTTTTGGAGGATTCACATCTCTGCCTGGTTTCTCCTGCTATGCTGTCCAAATCAACAAAGATAAGTTCTGGCTTTGTTTTTGCAGTCCACATGCTGTGGGCCCTATAGTTCTGAGCATTTCTATGTTTTTTCTTGTCCAGCTTGGTCTGAGTAAGGATTTATTCAGCCAAGCTGGAATCTCTGGAGATGCAGAAATACCCTCCATATCTTTAGTTAGATGTGGAGATTTTGTATTTTCTGTGGTGGATATTTTCTAGAGTTTTAAGACTGACCGCATAGTACTCTGTCCTGTCCTTTTCTGTTTAGCTAGAGTGGCCTCCTTTGCTAAATCCTGTTTTCAGTCTGCGTATGTTATTTCCCTCTCCTCTCACAGTCAATATTCGTGGGGGGCTGTCTATCCTTTGGGGATTTTCTCTGAGGCAAGATAGTTTTCCCGTTTCTATCTTTAGGGGTATTTAGTCCTCCAGCTGTGTCGAGTTGTCTAGGTCGTGTTAGGTACATCCCACGGCTACTTCTAGTTGCGGTGTTAAGTTCAGGGTCTGCGGTCAGTACAGGTACCACCTTCTCCAGAGTACGTCTCATGCTGCTCCTGGGCCACCAGATCATAACAGGGAGCAACACATTACAGAATGGGGATGTAGAATGGGAGCAGCACATAAAAGGATAGAGTGAAGGATGGGAGCAGCACATGACAGGATGAGGGCTCAGGATGGGAGCAGAATATTACAGAATGATGGCGCAGGATGGGAGCAGCACATGACAGAAAGGGGGCTCAGGATGGGAGCAGCACATGACAGGATGGTGGCTCAGGATGGGAGCAGCACTTGACAGAATAGGGGCACAGGATGGGAGCAACACATGACAGGATGGGGACACAAGATGGAAGCAGCACATTACAGGATGGGGGTGCAGGAAGGGAGCAGCACATGACAGAATGGGGGACCAGGATGGGAGCAGCACATGACAGAATGGGGGATCAGGATGGGAGCAGCACATGACAGGATGGGGGTGCAGGATGGGAGCACCACATGACAGCATGGGGGTGCAGGATGGGAGCACCACATGACAGCATGGGGGTGCAGGATGGGAGCACCACATGACAGAATGGGTGCAGGATGGGAGCAGCACATGACAGAATAGGGGTGCAGGATGGGAGCAGCACATGACAGAATGGGGGTGCAGGATGGGAGCAGCACATGACAAAATGGGGAGCAGGATGGGAGCAGCACATTACTGAATGGGGGCGCAGGATGGGAGCAGCACCTGACAGAACAGTAGTGCAGGATAGGAGCAGCACATGACAGAATGGGGGCACAGGATGGGAGCATCACATGACATAATGGGGAACGGGATGGAGCAGCACATGACAGCATGGGGGTCCCGGATGGGAGCAGCAAATGACACAATGGGGGCTCAGGATGGGAGCAGCACATGACAGAATGGGGGTGCAGGATGGGAGCAGCACATGACAGAATGGGGGCTCAGGATGGGAGCAGCACATGACAGAATAGGGGTGCAGGATGGGAGCAGCACATGACAGAATGGGGGTGCAGGAAGGGAGCAGTACATGACAGATTGGGGCTCAGGATGGGAGCAGCACATGACAGGATGGGGGTGCAGGATGGGAGCAGCACATTACAGAATGGGGGCACAGGATGGGTGCAGCACATTACAGAATGGAGGTGCAGGATGGGAGCAGCACATGACAGAATGGGGGTGCAGGATGGGAGCAGCACATGACAGAATGGGGGTGCAGGATGGGAGCAGCACATGACAGAATGGGGGTGCAGGATGGGAGAAGCACATGACAGAATGGGGGTGTAGGATGGGAGCAGCACATTACAGGATGGGGGCTCAGGATGGGAGCAGCACATTACAGAATGGGGGCACAGGATGGGTGCAGCACATTACAGAATGGAGGTGCAGGATAGGAGCAACACATGAAAGAATTGGGGGCGCAGGATGGGAGTGGTGCATGAAAGAATTGGGGTGCAGGATGGGAGCAGCACATTGCAGGAAGGGTGCAGCACATGACAGAATTGGGGCGCAGGATGGGAGCAGCACATTACAGAATGGGGCGCAGGATGGGAGCAGCACATTACAGAATGGGGCGCAGGATGGGAGCAGCACATGACAGCATGGGGGTGTAGGATGGGAGCAGCACATGACAGAATGGGGGATCAGGATGGGAGCAGCACATGACAGAATGGGGGCGCAGGATAGGATCAGCACAAGACAGAACGGGGGCGCAGGATGGGAACATCACATGACAGAATGGGGCACAGGATGGGAGCAGCACATGACAGCATAGGGGTGCAGGATGGCAGCAGCACATGACAGCATTTGGGCACAGGATGGGAGAAGCGCATGACAGAATGGGGGCGCAGGATGGGAGCTGCACATGACAGAACAAGGGAGCAGGATGGGAGCAGCACATGACAGAACAAGGGAGCAGGATGGGAGCAGCACATCACAGAACAATGGCGCAGGATGGGAGCAGCACATGACAGAACAGGGGCGCAGGATGGGAGCAGCACATGACAGCATGGGGGAGCAAGATGGTAGCAGCACGAGAGAATGGGGGCTCAGGTTGGGAGCAGCACATGACAGAATGTGGGCTCAGGATGGGATCAGCACATGACAGCATGGGGTTGCAGGATAGGAGCAGCACATGACAGCAGGTGGGCGCAGGATGGGAGCAGCACATGATAGCATGGGGGCACAGGATGGGAGAAGAGCATGACAGAATGGCGGTGCAGGATGGGAGCAGCACATGACAGAACAAGGGGGCAGGATGGGAGCAGCACATGACAGAACAGGGGTGCAGTATGGGAGCAGCACATGACAGCATGGCGGAGCAGGATGGTAGCAGCACATGACAGCATGGGGGCTCAGGATGGGAGCAGCACATGACAGCATGGGGCGCAGGATAGGAGCAGCACATGACAGCATGTGGGTACAGGATGGGAGAAGCGCATGACAGAATGGGAGTGCAGGATGGGAGCAGCACATGACAGAACAACGTCGCAGGATGGGAGCAGCACATGACAGACCAGGGGCGCAGGATGGGAGCAGCACATGACAGCATGGGGGAGCAGGATGGTAGCAGTTCATGACAGAATGGGGGATCAGGTTGGGAGCAGCACATGATAGCATGGGGGCGCAGGATAGGAGCAGCACATGACAGCATGTGGGTGCAGGATGGGAGCAGCACATTGGAGGATGGGAGCAGCACATGACAGAATGGGGGTTCAGGATGGGAGCACATGACTGGATTGGGGCGCAGGATGGGAGCAACACATGACAGAACGGGGGTGCAGGATGTGAGCAGCACATTACAGAATGGGGGAGCAGGATGGGAGCAGCACATTACAGAACGGAGGCGCAGCATGGGAGCAGCACAGGACAGAATGGGGGCACAGGATGGAATCAGCACATGACAGCATGGGGCGCAGGATAGGAGCAGCACATGAAAGAATGGTGGCACAGGATGGGAGCAGCACATGACAGAATGGGGGCTCAAGATGGGAGCACATGACAGGATTGGGGCACAGGATGGGAGCAGCACATGAAGAATGGGGGCACAGGATGGGAGAAGCGCATGACAGAATGGGGGTGCAGGATGGGAGCAGCACATGACAGAATGGGGGCGCAGGATGGGAGCAGCACATGACAGAACAGGGGCGCAGGATGGGAGCAGCACATGACAGCATGGGGGAGCAGGATGGTAGCAGCACATGACAGAATGGGGGCTCAGGATGGGAGCAGCACATGACAGCATGGGAGCGCTGGATAGGAGCAGCACATGACAGCATGTGGGCGCAGGATGGGAGCAGCACATGGCAGGATGGGAGCAGCACATGACAGAATGGGGGTTCAGGATGGGAGCACATGACTGGATTGGGGCGCAGGATGGGAGCAACACATGACAGAATGGGGGCGCAGGATGGGAGCAGCATATTACAGAACGGGGGTGCAGGATAGGAGCAGCACATGACAGAATGGGGGAGCAGGATGGGAGCATCACATGACAGACTGGGGGCTCTGGATGGCAGCAGCACATGAGAGAATGGGGGTGCAGGATGGGAGCAGCACATGACAGAATGGGGGAGCAGGATGGTAGCAGTTCATGACAGAATGGGGGATCAGGTTGGGAGCAGCACATGACAGCATGGGGGCGCAGGATAGGAGCAGCACATGACAGCATGTGGGTGCAGGATGGGAGCAGCACATTGGAGGATGGGAGCAGCACATGACAGAATAGGGGTTCAGGATGGGAGCACATGACTGGATTGGGGCGCAGGATGGGAGCAACACATGACAGAACGGGGGTGCAGGATGTGAGCAGCACATTACAGAATGGGGGCGCAGGATGGGAGCAGCACATTACAGAACGGAGGCGCAGCATGGGAGCAGCACAGGACAGAATGGGGGCACAGGATGGAATCAGCACATGACAGCATGGGGCGCAGGATAGGAGCAGCACATGAAAGAATGGTGGCACAGGATGGGAGCAGCACATGACAGAATGGGGGCTCAAGATGGGAGCACATGACAGGATTGGGGCACAGGATGGGAGCAGCACATGAAGAATGGGGGCACAGGATGGGAGAAGCGCATGACAGAATGGGGGTGCAGGATGGGAGCAGCACATGACAGAATGGGGGCGCAGGATGGGAGCAGCACATGACAGAACAGGGGCGCAGGATGGGAGCAGCACATGACAGAATGGGGGCTCAGGATGGAAGCAGCACATGACAGCATGGGAGCGCTGGATAGGAGCAGCACATGACAGCATGTGGGCGCAGGATGGGAGCAGCACATGGCAGGATGGGAGCAGCACATGACAGAATGGGGGTTCAGGATGGGAGCACATGACTGGATTGGGGCGCAGGATGGGAGCAACACATGACAGAATGGGGGCGCAGGATGGGAGCAGCATATTGCAGAACGGGGGTGCAGGATAGGAGCAGCACATGACAGAATGGGGGAGCAGGATGGGAGCATCACATGACAGACTGGGGAATGGGATGGGAGCAGCACATGACAGAATGGGGGCTCAGGATGGCAGCAGCACATGAGAGAATGGGGGTGCAGGATGGGAGCAGCACATGACAGAATGGAGGCGCAGGATGGGAGCAGCACATGACAGAATGGGGTGCAGGATGGGAGCAGCACATGACAGAATGGGGGCTCAGGATGGGAGCAGCACATGACAGGATGGGGGTGCAGGATAGGAGCAGCACATTACAGAATGGGGGCACAGGTTGGGTGCAGCACATTACAGAATGGGGGTGCAGGATGGGAGCAGCACATGACAGAATGGAGGTGCAGGATGGGAGCAGCACATGACAGAATGGGGGTGCAGGATCGGAGCAGCACATGACAGAATGGGGGTGCAGGAAGGGAGCAGCAGATGACAGAATGGGGGTGTAGGATGGGAGCAGCACATGACAGGATGTGGGCTCAGGATGGGGGCAGCACATTGCAGGATGGGGGCAGCACATGAAAGAATTGGGGGCGCAGGATGGGAGTGGCGCATGACAGAATTGGGGCGCAGGATGGGAGCAGCACATTGCAGGAAGGGTGCAGCACACGACAGAATTGGGGCGCAGGATGGGAGCAGCACATTACAGAATGGGGCGCAGGATGGGAGCACCACATTACTGAATGGGGGAGCAGGATGGGAGCAGCACCTGACAGAACGGGGGTGCAGGATGGGAGCCGCACATGACAGAACAGGGGCGTAGGATGGGAGCAGCACATGACAGCATGGGGGAGCAGGATGGTAGCAGCACATGACAGAATGGGGGCGCAGGATGGGAGCAGCACATTTCAGGAAGGGTGCAGCACACGACAGAATTGGGGCGCAGGATGGAAGCAGCACATTACAGAATGGGGCGCAGGATGGGAGCAGCACATTACTGATTGGGGGAGCAGGATGGGAGCAGCACCTGACAGAACGGGGGTGCAGGATAGGAGCAGCACATGACAGAACGGGGGCGCAGGATGTGAGCATCACATGACAGAATGGGGCACGGGATGGGAGCAGCACATGACAGCATGGGGGTGCAGGATGGGAGCAGCACATGACAGAATGGGGGCTCAGGATGGGAGCAGCACATGACAGAATGGGGGCGCAGGATAGGAGCAGCACAAGACAGAACAAGGGTGCAGGATGGGAGCAGCACATGACAGAACAAGGGCGCAGGATGGAAACAGCACATGACAGAACAAGGGCGCAGGATGGGAGCAGCACATGACAGCATGGGGGCGCAGGATGGGAGCAGCACATGAAAGAATGGTGGCACAAGATGGGAGCAGCACATGACAGAATGGGGGCTCAAGATGGGAGCACATGACAGGATTGGGGCACAGGATGGGAGCAGCACATGAAGAATGGGGGCACAGCATGGAAGCAGCACATGACAGAATGGGGGCGCTGGATGGGAGGAGCACATGTCAGAATGGTGGCACAGGATGGGAGCAGCACATGACAGAATTGGGGGAGCAGGATGGAAGCAGCACATGACAGGATGGGGGTTCAGGGTGGGAGCAGCCATGACAGGATGGGGGCACAGGATGGGAGCAACACATACCAGAATGGGGTCAGGATGGGGGCAGCACATGACAGCATGGGGGTGCAGGATGGGAGCACCACATCACAGCATGGGGGTGCAGGATGGGAGCACCACATCACAGCATGGGGGTGCCGGATGGGAGCACCACATGACAGGATGGGGGAGCAGGATGGGAGCAGCACATTCTAGAATGGGGGTGCATGATGGGAGCAACACATGACAGGATTGGGGTGCAGGATGGGAGCAGCACATTACAGAATGGGGCGCAGGATGGGAGCAGCACATTACTGAATGGGGGAGCAGGATGGGAGCAGCACCTGACAGAATGGGGGTGCAGGATGGGAGCAGCACATGACAGAACAGGGGCGCAGGATGGGAGCATCACATGACAGAATGGGGCACGGGATGGGAGCAGCACATGACAGCATGGGGGTGCAGGATGGGAGCAGCACATGACAGAATGGGGGCTCAAGATGGGAGCAGCACATGACAGAACGGGGGCGCAGGATAGGAGCAGCACAAGACAGAACAAGGGTGCAGGATTGGAGCAGCACATGACAGAACAAGGGCGCAGGATGGGAACAGCACATGACAGAACAAGGGCGCAGGATGGGAGCAGCACATGACAGCATGGGGGCGCAGGATGGGAGCAGCACATGGAAGAATGGTGGCACAAGATGGGAGAAGCACATGACAGAATGGGGGCTCAAGATGGGAGCACATGACAGGATTGGGGCACAGGATGGGAGCAGCACATGAAGACTGGGGGCACAGCATGGAAGCAGCACACGACAGAATGGGGGCGCTGGATGGGAGGAGCACATGTCAGAATGGTGGCACAGGATGGGAGCAGCACATGACAGAATTGGGGGAGCAGGATGGAAGCAGCACATGACAGGATGGGGGTTCAGGGTGGGAGCAGCCATGACAGGATGGGGGCACAGGATGGGAGCAACACATACCAGAATGGGGTCAGGATGGGGGCAGCACATGACAGCATGGGGGTGCAGGATGGGAGCACCACATCACAGCATGGGGGTGCAGGATGGGAGCACCACATCACAGCATGGGGGTGCCGGATGGGGAGCACCACATGACAGGATGGGGGAGCAGGATGGGAGCAGCACATTCTAGAATGGGGGTGCATGATGGGAGCAGCACATGACAGGATTGGGGTGCAGGATGGGAGCAGCACATTACAGAATGGGGCGCAGGATGGGAGCAGCACATTACTGAATGGGGGAGCAGGATGGGAGCAGCACCTGACAGAACGGGGGTGCAGGATGGGAGCAGCACATAACAGCATGGGGGAGCAGGATGGTAGCAGCACATGACAGAATGGGGGCGCAGGATGGGAGCAGCACATTGCAGGAAGGGTGCAGCACACGACAGAATTGGGGCACAGGATGGGAGCAGCACATTACAGAATGGGGCGCAGGATGGGAGCAGCACCTGACAGAACGGGGGTGCAGGATAGGAGCAGCACATGACAGAACGGGGGCGCAGGATGGGAGCATCACATGACAGAATGGGGCACGGGATGGGAGCAGCACATGACAGCATGGGGGTGCAGGATGGGAGCAGCACATGACAGCATGGGGCGCAGGATAGGAGCAGCACATGACAGCATGTGGGTACAGGATGGGAGAAGCGCATGACAGAATGGGAGTGCAGGATGGGAGCAGCACATGACAGAACAACGTCGCAGGATGGGAGCAGCACATGACAGACCAGGGGCGCAGGATGGGAGCAGCACATGACAGCATGGGGGAGCAGGATGGTAGCAGTTCATGACAGAATGGGGGATCAGGTTGGGAGCAGCACATGACAGCATGGGGGCGCAGGATAGGAGCAGCACATGACAGCATGTGGGTGCAGGATGGGAGCAGCACATTGGAGGATGGGAGCAGCACATGACAGAATGGGGGTTCAGGATGGGAGCACATGACTGGATTGGGGCGCAGGATGGGAGCAACACATGACAGAACGGGGGTGCAGGATGTGAGCAGCACATTACAGAATGGGGGCGCAGGATGGGAGCAGCACATTACAGAACGGAGGCGCAGCATGGGAGCAGCACAGGACAGAATGGGGGCACAGGATGGAATCAGCACATGACAGCATGGGGCGCAGGATAGGAGCAGCACATGAAAGAATGGTGGCACAGGATGGGAGCAGCACATGACAGAATGGGGGCTCAAGATGGGAGCACATGACAGGATTGGGGCACAGGATGGGAGCAGCACATGAAGAATGGGGGCACAGGATGGGAGAAGCGCATGACAGAATGGGGGTGCAGGATGGGAGCAGCACATGACAGAATGGGGGCGCAGGATGGGAGCAGCACATGACAGAACAGGGGCGCAGGATGGGAGCAGCACATGACAGCATGGGGGAGCAGGATGGTAGCAGCACATGACAGAATGGGGGCTCAGGATGGGAGCAGCACATGACAGCATGGGAGCGCTGGATAGGAGCAGCACATGACAGCATGTGGGCGCAGGATGGGAGCAGCACATGGCAGGATGGGAGCAGCACATGACAGAATGGGGGTTCAGGATGGGAGCACATGACTGGATTGGGGCGCAGGATGGGAGCAACACATGACAGAATGGGGGCGCAGGATGGGAGCAGCATATTACAGAACGGGGGTGCAGGATAGGAGCAGCACATGACAGAATGGGGGAGCAGGATGGGAGCATCACATGACAGACTGGGGGCTCTGGATGGCAGCAGCACATGAGAGAATGGGGGTGCAGGATGGGAGCAGCACATGACAGAATGGGGGAGCAGGATGGTAGCAGTTCATGACAGAATGGGGGATCAGGTTGGGAGCAGCACATGATAGCATGGGGGCGCAGGATAGGAGCAGCACATGACAGCATGTGGGTGCAGGATGGGAGCAGCACATTGGAGGATGGGAGCAGCACATGACAGAATGGGGGTTCAGGATGGGAGCACATGACTGGATTGGGGCGCAGGATGGGAGCAACACATGACAGAACGGGGGTGCAGGATGTGAGCAGCACATTACAGAATGGGGGCGCAGGATGGGAGCAGCACATTACAGAACGGAGGCGCAGCATGGGAGCAGCACAGGACAGAATGGGGGCACAGGATGGAATCAGCACATGACAGCATGGGGCGCAGGATAGGAGCAGCACATGAAAGAATGGTGGCACAGGATGGGAGCAGCACATGACAGAATGGGGGCTCAAGATGGGAGCACATGACAGGATTGGGGCACAGGATGGGAGCAGCACATGAAGAATGGGGGCACAGGATGGGAGAAGCGCATGACAGAATGGGGGTGCAGGATGGGAGCAGCACATGACAGAATGGGGGCGCAGGATGGGAGCAGCACATGACAGAACAGGGGCGCAGGATGGGAGCAGCACATGACAGAATGGGGGCTCAGGATGGGAGCAGCACATGACAGCATGGGAGCGCTGGATAGAAGCAGCACATGACAGCATGTGGGCGCAGGATGGGAGCAGCACATGGCAGGATGGGAGCAGCACATGACAGAATGGGGGTTCAGGATGGGAGCACATGACTGGATTGGGGCGCAGGATGGGAGCAACACATGACAGAATGGGGGCGCAGGATGGGAGCAGCATATTACAGAACGGGGGTGCAGGATAGGAGCAGCACATGACAGAATGGGGGAGCAGGATGGGAGCATCACATGACAGACTGGGGAACGGGATGGGAGCAGCACATGACAGAATGGGGGCTCAGGATGGCAGCAGCACATGAGAGAATGGGGGTGCAGGATGGGAGCAGCACATGACAGAATGGGGGCGCAGGATGGGAGCAGCACATGACAGAATGGGGTGCAGGATGGGAGCAGCACATGACAGAATGGGGGCTCAGGATGGGAGCAGCACATGACAGGATGGGGGTGCAGGATAGGAGCAGCACATTACAGAATGGGGGTGCAGGAAGGGAGCAGCAGATGACAGAATGGGGGTGTAGGATGGGAGCAGCACATGACAGGATGTGGGCTCAGGATGGGGGCAGCACATTGCAGGATGGGTGCAGCACATGAAAGAATTGGGGGCGCAGGATGGGAGTGGCGCATGACAGAATTGGGGCGCAGGATGGGAGCAGCACATTGCAGGAAGGGTGCAGCACACGACAGAATTGGGGCGCAGGATGGGAGCAGCACATTACAGAATGGGGCGCAGGATGGGAGCACCACATTACTGAATGGGGGAGCAGGATGGGAGCAGCACCTGACAGAACGGGGGTGCAGGATGGGAGCCGCACATGACAGAATGGAGGTGCAGGATGGGAGCAGCACATGACAGAATGGGGGTGCAGGATCGGAGCAGCACATGACAGAATGGGGGTGCAGGAAGGGAGCAGCAGATGACAGAATGGGGGTGTAGGATGGGAGCAGCACATGACAGGATGTGGGCTCAGGATGGGGGCAGCACATTGCAGGATGGGTGCAGCACATGAAAGAATTGGGGGCGCAGGATGGGAGTGGCGCATGACAGAATTGGGGCGCAGGATGGGAGCAGCACATTGCAGGAAGGGTGCAGCACACGACAGAATTGGGGCGCAGGATGGGAGCAGCACATTACAGAATGGGGCGCAGGATGGGAGCACCACATTACTGAATGGGGGAGCAGGATGGGAGCAGCACCTGACAGAACGGGGGTGCAGGATGGGAGCCGCACATGACAGAACAGGGGCGTAGGATGGGAGCAGCACATGACAGCATGGGGGAGCAGGATGGTAGCAGCACATGACAGAATGGGGGCGCAGGATGGGAGCAGCACATTTCAGGAAGGGTGCAGCACAAGACAGAATTGGGGCGCAGGATGGAAGCAGCACATTACAGAATGGGGCGCAGGATGGGAGCAGCACATTACTGATTGGGGGAGCAGGATGGGAGCAGCACCTGACAGAACGGGGGTGCAGGATAGGAGCAGCACATGACAGAACGGGGGCGCAGGATGTGAGCATCACATGACAGAATGGGGCACGGGATGGGAGCAGCACATGACAGCATGGGGGTGCAGGATGGGAGCAGCACATGACAGAATGGGGGCTCAGGATGGGAGCAGCACATGACAGAATGGGGGAGCAGGATAGGAGCAGCACAAGACAGAACAAGGGTGCAGGATGGGAGCAGCACATGACAGAACAAGGGCGCAGGATGGAAACAGCACATGACAGAACAAGGGCGCAGGATGGGAGCAGCACATGACAGCATGGGGGCGCAGGATGGGAGCAGCACATGAAAGAATGGTGGCACAAGATGGGAGCAGCACATGACAGAATGGGGGCTCAAGATGGGAGCACATGACAGGATTGGGGCACAGGATGGGAGCAGCACATGAAGAATGGGGGCACAGCATGGAAGCAGCACATGACAGAATGGGGGCGCTGGATGGGAGGAGCACATGTCAGAATGGTGGCACAGGATGGGAGCAGCACATGACAGAATTGGGGGAGCAGGATGGAAGCAGCACATGACAGGATGGGGGTTCAGGGTGGGAGCAGCCATGACAGGATGGGGGCACAGGATGGGAGCAACACATACCAGAATGGGGTCAGGATGGGGGCAGCACATGACAGCATGGGGGTGCAGGATGGGAGCACCACATCACAGCATGGGGGTGCAGGATGGGAGCACCACATCACAGCATGGGGGTGCCGGATGGGAGCACCACATGACAGGATGGGGGAGCAGGATGGGAGCAGCACATTCTAGAATGGGGGTGCATGATGGGAGCAACACATGACAGGATTGGGGTGCAGGATGGGAGCAGCACATTACAGAATGGGGCGCAGGATGGGAGCAGCACATTACTGAATGGGGGAGCAGGATGGGAGCAGCACCTGACAGAACGGGGGTGCAGGATGGGAGCAGCACATGACAGAACAGGGGCGCAGGATGGGAGCATCACATGACAGAATGGGGCACGGGATGGGAGCAGCACATGACAGCATGGGGGTGCAGGATGGGAGCAGCACATGACAGAATGGGGGCTCAAGATGGGAGCAGCACATGACAGAACGGGGGCGCAGGATAGGAGCAGCACAAGACAGAACAAGGGTGCAGGATTGGAGCAGCACATGACAGAACAAGGGCGCAGGATGGGAACAGCACATGACAGAACAAGGGCGCAGGATGGGAGCAGCACATGACAGCATGGGGGCGCAGGATGGGAGCAGCACATGAAAGAATGGTGGCACAAGATGGGAGCAGCACATGACAGAATGGGGGCTCAAGATGGGAGCACATGACAGGATTGGGGCACAGGATGGGAGCAGCACATGAAGACTGGGGGCACAGCATGGAAGCAGCACACGACAGAATGGGGGCGCTGGATGGGAGGAGCACATGTCAGAATGGTGGCACAGGATGGGAGCAGCACATGACAGAATTGCGGGAGCAGGATGGAAGCAGCACATGACAGGATGGGGGTTCAGGGTGGGAGCAGCCATGACAGGATGGGGGCACAGGATGGGAGCAACACATACCAGAATGGGGTCAGGATGGGGGCAGCACATGACAGCATGGGGGTGCAGGATGGGAGCACCACATCACAGCATGGGGGTGCAGGATGGGAGCACCACATCACAGCATGGGGGTGCCGGATGGGAGCACCACATGACAGGATGGGGGAGCAGGATGGGAGCAGCACATTCTAGAATGGGGGTGCATGATGGGAGCAGCACATGACAGGATTGGGGTGCAGGATGGGAGCAGCACATTACAGAATGGGGCGCAGGATGGGAGCAGCACATTACTGAATGGGGGAGCAGGATGGGAGCAGCACCTGACAGAACGGGGGTGCAGGATGGGAGCAGCACATAACAGCATGGGGGAGCAGGATGGTAGCAGCACATGACAGAATGGGGGCGCAGGATGGGAGCAGCACATTGCAGGAAGGGTGCAGCACACGACAGAATTGGGGCACAGGATGGGAGCAGCACATTACAGAATGGGGCGCAGGATGGGAGCAGCACCTGACAGAACGGGGGTGCAGGATAGGAGCAGCACATGACAGAACGGGGGCGCAGGATGGGAGCATCACATGACAGAATGGGGCACGGGATGGGAGCAGCACATGACAGCATGGGGGTGCAGGATGGGAGCAGCACATGACAGAATGGGGGCTCAGGATGGGAGCAGCACAAGACAGAACAAGGGTGCAGGATGGGAGCCGCACATGACAGAACAAGGGCGCAGGATGGGAACAGCACATGACAGAACAAGGGCGCAGGATGGGAGCAGCACATGACAGCATGGGGGCGCAGGATGGGAGCAGCACATGAAAGAATGGTGGCACAAGATGGGAGCAGCACATGACAGAATGGGGGCGCTGGATGGGAGGAGCACATGTCAGAATGGTGGCACAGGATGGGAGCAGCACATGACAGAATTGGGGGAGCAGGATGGAAGCAGCACATGACAGGATGGGGGTTCAGGGTGGGAGCAGCCATGACAGGATGGGGGCACAGGATGGGAGCAACACATACCAGAATGGGGTCAGGATGGGGGCAGCACATGACAGCATGGGGGTGCAGGATGGGAGCGCCACATCACAGCATGGGGGTGCAGGATGGGAGCACCACATCACAGCATGGGGGTGCCGGATGGGAGCACCACATGACAGGATGGGGGAGCAGGATGGGAGCAGCACATTCTAGAATGGGGGTGCATGATGGGAGCAGCACATGACAGGATTGGGGTGCAGGATGGGAGCAGCACATTACAGAATGGGGCGCAGGATGGGAGCAGCACATTACTGAATGGGGGAGCAGGATGGGAGCAGCACCTGACAGAACGGGGGTGCAGGATGGGAGCAGCACATAACAGCATGGGGGAGCAGGATGGTAGCAGCACATGACAGAATGGGGGCGCAGGATGGGAGCAGCACATTGCAGGAAGGGTGCAGCACACGACAGAATTGGGGCACAGGATGGGAGCAGCACATTACAGAATGGGGCGCAGGATGGGAGCAGCACCTGACAGAACGGGGGTGCAGGATAGGAGCAGCACATGACAGAACGGGGGCGCAGGATGGGAGCATCACATGACAGAATGGGGCACGGGATGGGAGCAGCACATGACAGCATGGGGGTGCAGGATGGGAGCAGCACATGACAGAATGGGGGCTCAGGATGGGAGCAGCACATGACAGAACAGGGGTGCAGGATAGGAGCAGCACAAGACAGAACAAGGGTGCAGGATGGGAGCCGCACATGACAGAACAAGGGCGCAGGATGGGAACAGCACATGACAGAACAAGGGCGCAGGATGGGAGCAGCACATGACAGCATGGGGGCGCAGGATGGGAGCAGCACATGAAAGAATGGTGGCACAAGATGGGAGCAGCACATGACAGAATGGGGGCGCTGGATGGGAGGAGCACATGTCAGAATGGTGGCACAGGATGGGAGCAGCACATGACAGAATTGGGGGAGCAGGATGGAAGCAGCACATGACAGGATGGGGGTTCAGGGTGGGAGCAGCCATGACAGGATGGGGGCACAGGATGGGAGCAACACATACCAGAATGGGGTCAGGATGGGGGCAGCACATGACAGCATGGGGGTGCAGGATGGGAGCGCCACATCACAGCATGGGGGTGCAGGATGGGAGCACCACATCACAGCATGGGGGTGCCGGATGGGAGCACCACATGACAGGATGGGGGAGCAGGATGGGAGCAGCACATTCTAGAATGGGGGTGCATGATGGGAGCAGCACATGACAGGATTGGGGTGCAGGATGGGAGCAGCACATAACAGCATGGGGGTGCAGGATGGGGAGCACCACATGAAAGGATGGGGCGCAGGATGGGAGCACATGACAGGATGAAGGCTAAGGAAGAGAGTAGTACATGACAAGATGCAGGCGCACAAAACAAAATGGGGGCTGCACATGACAGGATGGGGGCGCAATATGGTAGCAGCACATGACAAGATTAGGGCACAGGATTAGGGAGCACAACGGTAGCAGCACACACCAGGTTGGAGACCATATACCAATATAAATGCTCGCCACCCGGGCGTAGAATGGGTTCATTAGCTAGTATATGTATATATATATATATATATATATATATATATATATATATATATATATATATATATATATTCCTCTGCCCCAGTTCTTCAGACCTTTCTGCTAGGTGCAAACAATTATAAATTACAGAATAATTGTTCTTTATATAATTTATTTAGTTGTTATTGAAACATCCGGATATTTTAGTTTATACATATTTTATTCATAGAATTTTAATAGTTTTCTTAATTCTTGTACAAGTATCTGCGCTTTGAGTACATTATGAAAAAAGGGAACAAATGTTTATTTTAACCCCTTAAAGACTGCCAATGTGCAATAAACTGACGTCCGTTAAAGGGCCTTATTGCCTCATCGCTGTTTTGAGACGGGAATAAGTAAAAAGCCCACCCCCTTGCAGCCAAAATAACTGCAAATAACAGCTGTATGTGACAGTTGACACCCAATGGTATTGACCCCAACAAGTTTTGTAACCGATTGAGTCTGATAAAATCCTTAAATATAGCTGTCAATCGTGACAGCGGCATTTAAGTGGTTTAAAAGGGTTAAAAGGTTCCCTTTGACACAATCAGACCCCACGATCGTAAAAACGAGTGCCAATCGTTGCCATGATTCCCTAAGGTCATCTTATGACCCCAGGGTACAGTGGCCTGTAAGATCCTGCTGTCAACAGGGTCTAAGGGTATGTTTCCACGGTCAGTAAATGCAACGGATTGGACCCTACATACAGCCACAGCGTCCAATCTGCAGTGTCCAGATGTTACAGCATAATGTGGCACGTGTTTCTAGGCTGCAGCATGTCAATTTATCTTGCGAATGCGCTCTGTCTCCATAAGATAAATATCACCGTCCAATGTATAGGATGCGGTGATTCCGCATGGTTCAATAAGCACATGCGGAATCACAGCGCATACAAAAAGCCGGCAGCGGTTTGGACAGAGCGGACATGTGCTGCGTCCAAAGCGCTGCCGGTTTGTGCTCATGGAAACGTACCCTGACAGGCTGAGTCGGTGAGACACTGACAGGTCTCATAGCAAAAAACTCGGCACTCAGACTTAACTTAATCAGATAAAGTGTTTTAATGGTGTCCACGGTAAGTAACAGAAGAAACGTTTCGGTCCGATAGCCGGACCTTCATCAGTCACATACAGTATATATAGGTGGACACAACCAGTTTCTCAGGGGGATGGCCGAATCCGGCGGTATTGCCTTCTGTGGAATGGAGCATGCGTGTCCTCCACTGACCAGGACACGCAGGCTCCATTCCACAGAAGGCAATACCGCTGGATTCGGCCATTCACCTGAGACACTGGCTGTGTCCATCTATATATATATGTGACTGATAAATGTCCGGCTATCGGACCGAAATGTTTCTTCTGTTACTTACCGTGGACACCATTAAAACACTTTATCTGATCAAGTTAAGCCTGAGTGCCGGGTTTTTTTCTATTATTCATGTTATTGAAACCTACTTTGGCACCTCTCTAATGGCTGTGCACGCGTTTATTCTTATATACTGACAGGTCTCAGACACAGCACTACAAGAATACAGCAGTGCATGAGACCATCGATCAAGGTAAAAAAATATATATATTTCACAGTTGGACTAAATGAAAAATCGAAAAAAGTTAAATTAAATATGTAAATTTAAAAAGCACTAAATCCATACAAAAATTACAAAAAGCCGTTTTGCCACTGAAAACCCAGCCTGTGTGCTGAAACTAAAAAAAGAAAAAGTGCACATAATTGGTATCGCCGTGCACAGAACGACCTGATTTATAAAACTGTCAAGTTATTTATTCTGTATGATGAATACCCTAAAAGTTGGGACCTAAAAAGTCCTGGAAGTTGGGACTTAAATTCATTGGTCTCTATCAAATAACCGTCATCATTAATCCAGCAGCATTTCGTCTTGAGCTACTTCTGGCTCTTAAAATCCACAGTTTCTTCCACAGGTCGTTACTCAAGAAATATGTGGAACCTCATGAGTTTCAGATTTCGAGGATTCTAGATTCTCATCTCCAATGTCGTTTCCTACAATACCTGGTGCACTGGAAGGGTTATTGTCCAGAGGAAAGGATGTGGGTCTCGGCATCTGAGGTGAATACTCCCGGGATGGGTCGTTCATTTCACACCTCTTATCTTGAGAAGCCTGGTCCTGGGTGTCCAGAGGCCACTCGTAGAAGGGTGGTACTGTCACGGGTATGTCAGAGGCTGCAGGCAGTCACACTGCATCTAGCTGCAGAGGGTCTCAGCGGTTGGCAGTGCAGACTAGTGGCTACCTCCCCAGGCCCTAATTGTGTCTCCTGAATCTGGGTGTTTATTACTTCTGACTTCCTGTCTGGAGTTGTGGGTGATATTTTCTGTTTGCACTTTCCTGTTGAGGCTTGGAGCTGTAGCAGTCTGCTATCATCCTAGTTGGAGCTTGGATGATGTCTGTCTCTCTCTGAGTGTGTCCCCCTTGTTTCATTTATCCTTGCTGTATTTAGTGTTAGTGGGATTGACTAACGCTCATCCTGTCCTTCCCGATGCAGAGCTTATCACCAGGGTCAGGCAGGAACTAGGTATCCTGCTCGGCAATAGCTGCAGAACCTATATAGAGATGATAGGAGAGACAGGGTCACATTAGATCTGTCTAGGGGTCTCCACTTTCCCCTTCCCTAGTGTTTGGTTCCCGTTCCGTGATCCCTTCGTATTGCACTTAGCCTGTCCTGCACTGTGTGTGACACCGATCTAGCTAACTGACAAGATCACTTTCAGCAACAGCAGCAGTACTAGGAGCAGTGGCCTCTCTGCACTGTGACACTAAGAAATTGGTGACAGCAAAACAAGATGTCTGCTTTTAGTATGGACAGGGACATGTGAATTCGGCAGCCTATTACAGAAGACCTTGTGTCATGACGTTGTGGATGATTTCTGCGCCCTAATTGGATGCCGGAATGTACACACATTAACTTATTAAAGTAAAAAAAATTACATTGCACAGCTCCTCTGACCTAGACACCTCCCCTCCTCATCAATCAGTCCCCTTGTAACCCCTTCTAATCAAATAGCCCCATTATCCTCGCCAAAGTCATAACAAAAGCATTAATGGAAACGCAATCATTTACCGAACTGTGACCGGATTTTGTCGACTTTTGAGAAAAATAATGCTCGGGAAACCGAACATGAATCTGAACGCTCCAGATTTGTGCCGAATTTGAGATTGGCGAACGTTTTCTGAACAAGTTCACAAATCGATAGAGTGAGCAGTCATTTGTGATATTAGTGTTCCAACCAGTGGCGTAACTTAAAACTCATGGGCATGTGAAAGCTCCAACGGGGCCCCCAAATATTATAAATCTTTAATGGCAATAGTCTTTTTCTATAGGTCAAAGGGACTTTTGGGGCCCCCTAGGCTCCAGGGCAAGGGTGCGATTGCAACCCCTGCACCTGTTGTAGTTACGCCCCTGGTTCCTCTGTGACAAGGTAGAGGCAGGATTGAGGTGCAATAGGGTTTGTCTTTACCACAATTGTTGACATATCTTGAAAATGTGGCTACTTTTTGATAAAGCACGAAATTATGAAAAAATATTGGACAGTGTCACCAATATATTTTGAAACAGCAGCAGGGAGATCACGCAGATTCAAACACTGCCACCAATTTGTATGGGAACAACACTCCGCTGCCTCCAATCGTCAAGACAATTATGCAATTGACTGACGAGTGATGGACGAGACCAAGGCTGATGTTACTACTACACTAGTTAGAGGGGAACTCACAATGAACGTAGAGCATAAACACCTCCGATTCCAACAGATGGAATATATACAGTCATAGAGGAAAACTAAAATCCATAACACATCTAAAGGGAATGGGGAAGAGCTGATAACTCCCTTTGAAATAGGCCTTCACAAGGAACATATAAGGATGAGGGAAAATGAGTTATAGCTAGGGAGAGAGGAACAAATTAACCCTTTCATGACCGGAGGTATTTTTTGTTTTGTATTTTTGCTTATTGCTACCCTTCTTCCCTGAGCCATAACTTTTTTATTTTTCCGTCAATATGGCCATGTGAGGGCTTCTTTTTTGTGGGACGAGTTCTACTTTTGAAAGACACCATTGATTTTAACATATTGTGTCCTGGAAAATGGGAAAAAAATTCATTCAAAGTGCGGTGAAGTTGCAAACAAAGTGCAATTCCACTGTTGGTTTTTGTTTTGCTTTTTTACTAAGTTCACTAAATGCTAAAACTGACCTGCCATTATGATTCTCCAGGTCATTATGAGTTCATAGACATCAACATGTCTAGGTTCTTCTTTATCTAACCGGTGAAAAAAAATTCCAAAATTCCAAAAGAAATTAATAAAATTGCCCCATTTTCTGATACCCGTAGCGCCCCCACTTTTTGTGATCGTGGGTCGGGTGAGGGATTTTTGCGTGCTGAGCTGACATTTCTAATTATACCATTTTGTTGCAGATGTGATCTTTTGATAGCTCATTTTTGCATTTTTATGCAATGTCGCAGTGACCAAAAAAACATAATTCTGGCATTTTTAATTTTTTCTACACTGTTTAGCGATCAGGTTAATCTTTTTTTTATTGATTGAGCGATTATGAATGCGGCAATACCAAATATGTGTATGTTTGAATTTTTTTTATTGTTTTATTTTGAATGGGTCGAAAGGGGGGTGAGTTGAACTTAAATATTTTTTTTATTTTTTAATATTTTTGAAAACATTTTTTTTCACTTTTGGCATGCTTCAATAGTCTCCATGGGAGACTAGAAGCTGCCATAACCTGATCGACTCTGCTACATAAAGGCAATGATCAGAATACCTCACTTGTTATGAGCGCCGACCACCAGGTGGCGCTCATAGCAATCCGGCACTGACAACCATAAAGGTCTCCAAGAGACCTCTAGTTGTCATGCCAACCCATCGATGACCCGTGATCACGTGACAGGAGTCACCGATGGGTGGATTTCCAGCGCAATTGTAGGAAATTCATGTTAATGCTGTCAGCATTTGACAGTGGCATTTAATGGGTTAACAGCCGTGGGAGGATCACGATTCCTCCTGCAGCTGTTAGCAGCACATCAGCTGATCAGATAAGCTGACATGTGCCGGAAAAGGTGCAGGCTCATCGCTGGAGCCCGCACCAAACATGGGGAGGCGTCCAATGACGGATAGATCCGTCATTGGTCGTGAAGGGGTTAAAACAGGGGAATTATAGAGAGCGTGAACAACTCATCTCCTGTGAACCTGTTTCTCCCTGCAGTGTCCAGGTAATTACCATATATACTCGAGTATAAGCCGAGATTTTCAGCCCTTTTTTTAGGCTGAACGTGCCCCTCTCGGCTTATACTGGAGTCATTGTCCCAGGGGGTAAGCGGGGGAGGGGCGAGTGGCGTCTGTCACATACTCACATGCAGCTCCGATGGTCTTCGGGCGCCGGCAGCTTGTTCCTGTGTTCAGCGGTCAAGTGGTACTGCTCATTAAAGTAATGAATATGGACACAACTCCACTCCAATAGGGATGGAGCGAATATTCTTTGCTTTAATGAGCAGTACCAGTCACCGCTGAACACCAGAACAAGCTGCCGGCGCCGAAACCATCTGTCAGTGAGAGGCAGGGACCGCGCAGGGAGTAGGTAAGTATAACGGGGGAGGGTGAGCATTGCGATATTCACCTGTCCCCGTTCCACCGCCGGGCGCCACTCCGTCTTCCGCGTCCTCTGGCTGTGGCGTTCAGGTAAGAGGGCGTGATGACGTGATTAGTAGTGTGAACAGTCACTGCAGAGACCCAGAATATAAAGCGGCGCCCGGCGGTGGAACGGGAACAGGTGAATATCGCAAGTGCCAGGGGCCTGAACATCGAAAGGTTAGTATGCCATTTTTTTTTATTCGCAGCAACAGCATATGGGGCATATTACTCTATGGAGCATCTTATGGGGCCGTAATCAACCTTTATGCATCACTGTATGGGGCAAATGTTTCTATGGAGCATCTTATGGGGCCATAATGAACCTTTATGCAGCACTGTATGGGGCAAATGTTTCCATGGAGCATCTTATGGGGCCATTATTAACCTTTGTGCAGCATTATATGGGGCATATTTTAATATGGAGCATCTTATGGGGCCATCATAAACTTTATGGAGCATTATATGGGGCGTATTTTGTATGGAGCATATCATGGACCCATCATGAACTGTATGAAGCATATGGGGCTCCTGATTCAATATGGATATTCAAAAACACTTAATCTACTGATGTCTCAATTAATTTTACTTTTATTGGTATCTATTTTTATTTTTGAAGTTTACCAGTAGCTGCTGCATTTTCTACCCTAGGCTTATACTCCCAGTTTATTTTCCCATTTTTTTGTGGCAAAATTAGGGGTCTCGGCTTATTCTCGGGTCGGCTTATACTTGAGTATATACGGTAAACAGGAAAAATCTTTTTTCTAGGAACCTGATACCAAAAGGAGATCTGTTTACACAGAAGTAATTTTTGTTCTCATCAAAGCATCTTTCATAGACTCTATGTCTTCGGGGTTCAGATAGGAATAGTTATGTTTGTATCGATCCGATATTTATGGGATATAGATTTTCAGTGTCGTTAAGAAAGTTAACTGAAATATTGTCCAGGCAGCTAGACATGAAATTGTAAAATCAATTGGAAATAGAATGCAGCAGGACAGATGGACCCTTCACCTTGGAAAGCAGACACCCCCAAAAGAATTGCACTCAAAAGACCCCACGAGACACAAAACGAGAATGTTTGGCAAGTGCCAGGCTGTAAAGCCCACATTGGGTAGCCCCACTAGCGTCACTCCGCTCCCGAGCCCATTATATTAGAGCATTGTGGCTCTTTCCGGGTCATCAGGTGAAGCAAACCAAAGAGAATAGAAGGAACGCCAAGGGACCGTACAGAACATAACACGCCTGTGACAGGAATGATGCCATCAGGACTCCCCGATCTATGTGTGAGAGAGCCCGGCACTTAATAACTCTTATTGTTTGGGTCTTGTGGGGTCTTTTCAATTAGATTCTTTTGTCTGTTTTTCTTGGCAAAGGGTTTATCCACCATTTTAAGTGGTACAGTACCTTCTGTAAACAGATGAACAAGACATATTCCGTACTGATATTTTGATCCACAGACACTATAAGTGTCCAGGCGTTCACTCCCCGCACCCCTCTCCTCACCAGCCGCCGCAGAAAATGTCTGTAATCTGCTAATCGCAAATAAAGGACAACATATACTGCACAGAAGGGTTAGTGCCACTTTTTCTTCTCTCACTTACTTCATAATCTTATATAATATAACAATGAGGCTTCAGATGAGCAGCGAGTTTGGGGGGACAGGGGTCTCCCATTTCACACTACTTCTGTTAGGAATTGTAATGGATAACGGGATAATTATGTTATAAACATACAACACAGAAAAAGAGAAACTTTACCCCTCTGGTTACAAAGCCGACACTAACACAACGTGATCGCAGATTTATTTTATTTTTTGTCTCTTGATTCTTGTGTTATAACATTTTATTATTGGAGCAGAGTGAAATCCGTCACATATTACTCATGTCACTTTTACATCACAAATACTTCTCAGGTTACAGACATAGAAGATTATTAGTAATTAGTAATAAGCTGTAATATCAGTGCTATAAAGATACAACAAATCCATGTCCAGTAATATTCTCAGGGCACAGGACACATCCCACCATTACACATCTCAGTGTTGGAGCTGGGGGGCGCCGTCCTGTGATTGATGGATAAATGTCTGACATTTTATTACCTCTGTAAGAAACACGACTTTATTGGGAATGTGAAATACCTATAAAGATGGCGCTTATCAGCCTGCAGATCCCTGCGGGTATGTAGGTGTAAGGGAACCTGCCATGTAATATAAGGCTAATAACGGCAGATATGGGGTTAATGTATAGGCTAATAGCGCTCTGACACTGTGAGTGAGAGGGTGAGAGATGCTCTCTCTGATGCCCCGGCAGTGCGGGAAATGGTATCAGACACGTTTTTGAGGCATTTTTATTGTGAACCACTAATCACATTTAAAAGAGTATGAATTCACGTGAAATCATGAATTTCAGGAAATTGGACTCAAACTCGATCCTCTGCGGATTGATCCGCTCATCTGTAATATATATGCATATATACTCCTTTCCCACATTAGTCGTATAAGTACGTCCAAGATCGTCTCCTCTACCTGTATGCTTCTGGCTCCGGCGATGAGCCTGCAACCTCTCTGGCACATGTCAGCTGATTTCATTAGCTGACACGTGCCCCTAACAGCCTCGGGTGGAATCATGATCCCCCCACAGCTGTTAACATGTTAAATGCCGCTTTTAATATATCACAGTGGCATTTAACATGATCGCGACGGAAGTGCGTCAGAAACCCCATCCATCGGCTCTCGTGTCACATGTCCTTGGGTCACCGATGGGTTGGTATGACAACACGGTGTCTGCAGGAGACTCCTGTGGTTGTTATTGTCTGATAGCTATGAGGGGCCGCCCAGCGGTCGGCGCTCACACCTGATGAGCATTTTAGCTACACATACTGTAGCAGGGCTAAAGGCCTGCTATGTGCAGCACAAGCGATCAGAAGATCGCAGCTTCAAGTCTCCTTAGGGGACTATTGAGTAAAGTAAAAAGTAAAAAAAAGTTTAAAAAAAAATAAATAAAAAGTTTAAATCACCCCCCATTCTTCCCATTCAAAATAAAACAATTAAAAAAAAAATAAAAAATATGTGTTTGGTATCGCCGAGTTCAGAATCGCCTGATCTATTAATATACAAAAATAATTAATCCAATCAGTAAATGACGTAACAAGAAAAAAAATCAAGACTCCTGAATTACGTATTTTTGGTCGCCGCAACATTGCATTAAAATACAATAATGGTATATTATCTACACCAAAATGGTATCAATAAAAACGTCAGCTCAGCTCGCAAAAAATAAGCCCTCACCCAGCCCCAGATCACAAAAAATGACGACTTTGTTCTTTACAAACTTTGGATTTTTTTTTCACTACTTAAATAGAAAAGAAATATCAAGAGAAACAAATCTTGGACCCGCAAAAGCTCTGGAATAAGCGCAAAACGGCTGTTGTCCTCCTTCACTTCCCGCTCCCCCTGCTGCTCTAAGGATTGTCCCACCACATGGAATAAATGACATTAGTTTTTTAAAAAGCTATGGGGAGTGCTGCTTTATATAGAAAAAAATCCTATATCAGCATGGGTTTATGAGAAATCGCTCATGTCAAACCAATCTAATCAGTTTTTATGAAGAGGTAAGCTATAGGATGGACCACGGTGAGTCATTGGACGTGGTATATCTCGATTTTTCCAAAGCGTTTGATACCGTGCAGCACAAGAGGTTGGTACACAAAATGAGAATGCTTGGTCTGGGGGAAAATGTGTGTAAATGGGTTAGTAACTGGCTTAGTGATAGAAAGCAGAGGGTGGTTATAAATGGTATAGTCTCTAACTGGGTCGCTGTGACCAGTGGGGTACCGCAGGGGTCGGTATTGGGACCTGTTCTCTTCAACATATTCATTAATGATCTGGTAGAAGGTTTACACAGTAAAATATTGATATTTGCAGATGATACAAAACTATGTAAAGCAGTTAATACAAGAGAAGATAGTATTCTGCTACAGATGGATCTGGATAAGTTGGAAACTTGGGCTGAAAGGTGGCAGATGAGGTTTAACAATGATAAATGTAAGGTTATACACATGGGAAGAAGGAATCAATATCACCATTACACACTGAACGGGAAACCACTGGGTAAATCTGACAGGGAGAAGGACTTGGGGATCCTAGTTAATGATAAACTTACCTGGAGCAGCCAGTGCCAGGCAGCAGCTGCCAAGGCAAACAGGATCATGGGGTGCATTAAAAGAGGTCTGGATACACATGATGAGAGCATTATACTGCCTCTGTACAAATCCCTAGTTAGACCGCACATGGAGTACTGTGTCCAGTTTTGGGCACCGGTGCTCAGGAAGGATATAATGGAACTAGAGAGAGTACAAAGGAGGGCAACAAAGTTAATAAAGGGGATGGGAGAACTACAATACCCAGATAGATTAGCGAAATTAGGATTATTTAGTCTAGAAAAAAGACGACTGAGGGGCGATCTAATAACCATGTATAAGTATGTAAGGGGACAATACAAATATCTCGCTGAGGATCTGTTTATACCAAGGAAGGTGACGGGCACAAGGGGGCATTCTTTGCGTCTGGAGGAGAGAAGGTTTTTCCACCAACATAGAAGAGGATTCTTTACTGTTAGGGCAGTGAGAATCTGGAATTGCTTGCCTGAGGAGGTGGTGATGGCGAACTCAGTCGAGGGGTTCAAGAGAGGCCTGGATGTCTTCCTGGAGCAGAACAATATTGTATCATACAATTATTAGGTTCTGTAGAAGGATGTAGATCTGGGGATTTATTATGATGGAATATAGGAATATAGGCTGAACTGGATGGACAAATGTCTTTTTTCGGCCTTACTAACTATGTTACTATGTTACTATGTTACTATACCTGCAGCATTGGACTGGAGCACTTTGGGCCCACCAGAGAAAATCATTCTTGTGGCCCGCTATGTAGCTACATTGAAATAAATACAAGACCACCAATTGTGCGGTAACACGCTAATATCAGGGTATAAAAAGGTAGCATACATCTTAATGATATAGCAGGGGTTGGGGTAGCCCCCTCATAGAAAATAATGTAGCCCTCATATTATAAAATGTAGCCCCCCTCATAGAATATAATATAGCCCCCTCATAGAGTATAATGCGGACCCCCCATAGAATACAATGCAGCCCTACAGTATTATGGCCACCACGTACGCCCTCGCTCACTGATATATACCGTATTTTTCGGACCGTAAGACACACCTAGGTGTTAGAGGCGGAAATTAGAGAAAAAAATTGAAGTAAAAAATGTGGTAAATTCTGTACTAATATCCCCCATCCTGGTATATATATTTCTCCAATCCAGGTAAACATAGCCCCCCTCATCACCATCCTGGCATGCATGGCCCCCTCATCACCATCCTGGTATACAATGTCCCCTCATCCCCATCATGGTATATATGGCACCCTGATCCCTATCCTGGTATATATGGCCCCCTCATCCCTATCCTGGTATACATGGCCCCCTCATCCCTATCCTGGTATGTATGGCCCCCTCATCCCTATCTTGGTATGCATGGCACCCTGATTCCTTTCCTGGCATACATGGCCCCCTCATCCCTATCCTGGTATGCATGGCCCCCTCATCCCTTTCCTGGTATGCATGGCCCCCTCATCCCTTTCCTGGTATGCATGGCCCTCTCATCCCTATCCTGGTATACATGGCACTCTGATCCTCATCCTGGTTTGCATGGCTCCCTCATCCCATTTCTGGTATGCATGGCCACCTCATCCCTATCCTGGTTTGCATGGCCCCCTCATTGATTTCCTGGTATACATGGCCCCCTCATCCCTATCCTGGTATGCATGGCCCCATCATCCCTATTCTGGTATACATGGCCCCCTCATCCCTATCCTGGTATGCATGGCCCCCATCCCTATCCTGGTATGCATGGCCCCATCCCTATCCTGGTATATATTGTCCCCTCATCCATATCCTGATATGCATGGCCCCCATCCTGGTATATATTGTCCCCTCATCCCTATCCTGGTATGCATGGCACCCTGATCCCTATCCTGGTATACATGGCCCCTGTCCTGAATCCCCAATGGCTAGGGATAGCACAGGATTAGCAAAGTATAATAAATATCGGACGAGCTCTAGGGTGATGGAACCTGGGCTGACCGCTGCCCTACGCCTGACAAACGCAACTAGAGATAGCCAGGGAGCGTGCCTACGTTGGTTCTAGACGCCACGCACCAGCCTAAGAGCTAACTAGTACTGCAGAGGAAACAAAGACCTCACTTGCCTCCAGAGGAATTAACCCCAAAGATATAGTTGCCCCCCACATGTATTGACGGTGAAATGAGAGGAAGGCACACACATAGAGATGATGTACACTCACCGGCCACTTTATTAGGTACACCATGCTAGTAACGGGTTGGACCCCCTTTTGCCTTCAGAACTGCCTCAATTCTTCGTGGCATAGATTCAACAAGGTGCTGGAAGCATTCCTCAGAGATTTTGGTCCATATTGACATGATGGCATCACACAGTTGCCGCAGATTTGTTGGCTGCACATCCCAAAGATGCTCCATACAAGTTGTTTACGCCAAATTCTGACCCTACCATCCGAATGTCGCAGCAGAAATCGAGACTCATCAGACCAAGCAACGTTTTTCCAATCTTCTACTGTCCAATTTCGATGAGCTTGTACAAATTGTAGCCTCAGTTTCCTGTTCTTAGCTGAAAGGAGTGGTACCCGGTGTGGTCTTCTGCTGCTGTAGCCCATCTGCCTCAAAGTTCGACGCACTGTGCGTTCAGAGATGCTCTTAGGCCTACCTTGGTTGTAACGGGTGGCAATTTGAGTCACTGTTGCCTTTCTATCATCTCGAACCAGTCTGCCCATTCTCCTCTGACCTCTGGCATCAACAAGGCATTTCCGCCCACAGAACTGCCGCTCACTGGATTTTTTTTCTTTTTCGGACCATTCTCTGTAAACCCTAGAGATGGTTGTGCGCGAAAATCCCAGTAGATCAGCAGTTTCTGAAATACTCAGACCAGCCCTTCTGGCACCAACAACCATGCCACGTTCAAAGGCACTCAAATCACCTTTCTTCCTCATACTGATGCTCGGTTTGAACTGCAGGAGATTGTCTTGACCATGTCTACATGCCTAAATGCACTGAGTTGCCGCCATGTGATTGGCTGATTAGAAATTAAGTGTTAACAAGAAGTTGGACAGGTGTACCTAATAAAGTGGCCAGTGAGTGTATATAGCTTTAGCAAATAGAGGCCTGCTGAAAACTAGAAAGCAGAATGACACAAAAGGGGACTGAGCGGTCAGCAAAAAACCCTAATCAAAAAAACCATCCTGAGATTACAAGAACCCATGTGCCAACTCATGGCACATGGGGAGAACCTCAGTCCACTAGAGCAACCAGCTAACAAAGAGACATTCTAAGCAAGCTGGACAAAAAACCAAACAACTGAAAATCAGCACTTAGCTTATCCTGAAAGATCTGGGAGCAGGTAGGCAGGAACCAAACAGAGCACATCTGAACACATTGATAGCCGGCAAGGGAAATGACAGAAAGGCCAGGTAAAATAGGAAACACCCAGCCTCTGATGGACAGATGGAAACCAAAGGCCGCAACCCACCAAAGTCACCCAGTACCAGCAGTAACCACCAGAGGGAGCCCGCAAACAGAATCCATAACAGTACCCCCCCCTTGAGGAGGGGTCACCGAACCCTCACGAGAACCCCCAGGGCGATCAGGGTGAGCTCTATGGAAGGCGCGGACCAAATCAGTCGCATGAACATCGGAGGCGACCACCCAGGAATTGTCCTCCTGACCATAACCCTTCCACTTAACCAAATACTGGAGTTTGCGTCTGGAAACACGAGAATCCAAGATCTTTTCAACAACATACTCCAATTCTCCCTCCACCAGCACCGGAGCAGGAGGCTCGACCGAAGGAACAACAGGCACCTCATACCTCCGCAACAACGACCGATGGAACACATTATGAATAGCGAACGATGCTGGGAGATCCAAACGGAAAGATACAGGGTTAAGAATCTCCGAGATCCTATAAGGACCGATGAACCGAGGCTTGAACTTAGGAGAAGAGACCTTCATAGGGACAAAACGAGAAGACAACCACACCAAGTCCCCAACAAAAAGTCGGGGGCCCACGCGGCGACGGCGATTAGCAAACTGCTGAGTCTTCTCCTGAGATAACTTCAAATTGTCCACCACCTGATTCCAAATGTGATGTAGCCTGTCCACCACCACGTCCACTCCAGAACAATCCGAAGACTCCACCTGACCAGAGGAAAAACGAGGATGAAACCCCGAATTACAAAAAAAAGGAGAGACCAACGTGGCCGAACTAGCCCGATTATTAAGAGCAAATTCGGCCAGTGGCAAAAAAGCAACCCAGTCATCCTGATCAGCAGAAACAAAACACCTCAAATAAGTTTCCAAGGTCTGATTAGTTCGCTCCGTCTGGCCATTCGTCTGAGGATGGAATGCAGACGAGAAAGACAAATCAATGCCCATCTTGGCACAAGACGTCCGCCAAAATCTAGACACAAACTGGGATCCCCTGTCAGAAACGATATTCTCCGGAATCCCATGCAAACGAACCACGTTCTGAAAAAACAAAGGAACCAACTCAGAGGAGGAGGGCAACTTAGGCAAGGGCACCAAATGAACCATCTTAGAAAAGCGGTCACACACAACCCAGATAACGGACATTTTCTGTGAAACCGGGAGATCAGAAATAAAATCCATGGAAATGTGCGTCCAAGGCCTCTTCGGGATGGGCAAGGATAACAACAACCCACTAGCCCGTGAACAGCAAGGCTTAGCTCGAGCACACACTTCACAAGACTGCACAAAGGTACGCACATCCCTAGACAAGGAAGGCCACCAAAAAGACCTGGCCACCAAGTCTCTTGTACCAAATATTCCAGGATGACCAGCCAACACAGAAGAATGGACCTCGGAGATGACTCTACTGGTCCAATCATCCGGAACAAACAGTCTTTCTGGTGGACATCGATCCGGTTTATCCACCTGAAACTCCTGCAATGCGCGTCGCAAGTCTGGGGATACGGCGGACAATATTACCCCATCCCTAAGGATACCAGCAGGCCCAGTGTCTCCAGGAGAGTCAGGCACAAAACTCCTGGAAAGAGCATCTGCCTTCACATTCTTTGAACCTGGCAGGTATGAAACCACGAAATTGAAACGAGAAAAAAATAACGACCAACGAGCCTGTCTAGGATTCAAACGCCTGGCAGACTCAAGGTAAATGAGATTCTTGTGATCAGTCAAGACCACCACGCGATGTTTAGCACCCTCAAGCCAATGACGCCACTCCTCAAATGCCCACTTCATGGCCAAAAGCTCCCGATTACCCACATCATAATTGCGCCCGGCGGGCGAGAATTTTCTAGAGAAGAAAGCACATGGCTTCATCACCGAGCCATTAGAACTTCTCTGTGACAAAACCGCCCCCGCTCCAATCTCGGAAGCATCAACCTCCACCTGGAAAGGAAGTGAAACATCTGGTTGACACAACACAGGAGCAGAAGAAAACCGGCGCTTAAGTTCCCGAAAGGCCTCCACGGCCGTAGGAGACCAATCAGCAACATCAGCACCCTTTTTAGTCAAATCAGTCAAAGGTTTAACAATACTGGAAAAATTAGCAATGAACCGACGATAAAAATTAGCAAACCCCAAGAACTTCTGAAGGCTCTTAACAGATGTAGGTTGTGTCCAGTCACAAATAGCCTGAACCTTAACGGGATCCATCTCAATAGTAGAAGGAGAAAAAATGTACCCCAAAAAAGAAATCTTCTGGACTCCGAAGAGACACTTTGAGCCCTTCACAAACAGAGAATTGGCCCGCAAAACCTGAAACACCTTCCTGACCTGTAGAACATGAGACTCCCAGTCATCAGAAAACACCAAAATATCATCCAAATACACAATCATAAACTTATCCAGATATTCACGGAAAATATTGTGCATAAAGGACTGAAAGACTGACGGAGCATTGGAGAGTCCAAAAGGCATTACCAAATACTCAAAATGGCCCTCAGGCGTATTAAATGCGGTTTTCCACTCATCACCCTGTTTTATCCGCACCAGATTATACGCACCACGAAGATCTATTTTAGTGAACCACCTAGCCCCCTTAATGCGAGCAAACAAATCAGTAAATAATGGCAATGGATACTGGTATTTGACTGTAATCTTATTCAGAAGGCGATAATCTATACAAGGCCTCAGGGAACCATCTTTTTTTGCCACAAAAAAAAAACCTGCTCCCAGAGGGGACGAAGATGGACGAATATGTCCCTTTTCCAAGGACTCCTTAATATAATTCCGCATAGCAGTATGCTCTGGCAGTGACAGATTAAATAAACGACCCTTAGGGAACTTACTGCCAGGAATCAATTCTATAGCACAGTCACACTCTCTATGGGGAGGGAGCGAATTGAGCTTAGGCTCCTCAAAAACATCCCTATAATCCGACAAAAACGCAGGGATCTCCGAAGGAGTAGATGAAGCGATAGAAATCGGAGGTGCATAATCATGAACCCCCTGACATCCCCAGCTTAGCACAGACATTGTTTTCCAGTCCAGGACAGGATTATGAGTTTGTAACCATGGCAGACCAAGCACTAGTACATCATGTAAATTATACAGTACAAGGAAGGGAATCACCTCCTGATGAACGGGAGTCATGCGCATGGTCACTTGTGTCCAATACTGCGGTTTATTCATAGCCAATGGTGTAGAATCAATTCCTTTCAGAGGAATAGGAACTTCCAGAGGCTCTAGACTAAAACCGCAGCGTTTAGCAAATGACCAATCCATAAGACTCAGGGCAGCGCCTGAATCCACATAGGCATCGACGGAAATGGAAGACAGTGAAAAAATCAGAGTCACAGACAAAATGAACTTAGACTGCAGAGTATCAATGGCAAAAGATTTATCAACCCTTTTTGTGCGTTTAGAGCATGCTGATATAACATGAGCTGAATCACCACAATAAAAACACAAACCATTTTTCCGCCTATAATTTTGCCGTTCACTTCTGGACTGAATTCTATCACATTGCATAGTCTCAGGTGCCTGTTCAGAAGACACCGCCAACTGGTGCACGGGTTTGCGCTCCCGTAAACGCCGATCAATCTGAATGGCCATAGCCATAGACTCATTCAGACCTGTAGGCGCAGGGAACCCCACCATAATATCCTTAATGGCCTCAGAAAGACCATTTCTGAAGTTTGCAGCCAGGGCGCACTCATTCCACTGAGTAAGCACCGACCATTTCCGAAATTTCTGACAATATATTTCCGCTTCATCATGCCCCTGAGAGAGGGCTAATAAAGCCTTTTCAGCCTGAATCTCTAGGTTAGGTTCCTCATAGAGCAATCCCAATGCCAGAAAAAACGCATCCACACTGAGCAATGCAGGATCCCCTGGTGCCAATGCAAATGCCCAATTCTGAGGGTCGCCCCGTAGGAACGATATAACAATCTTGACCTGTTGAGCAGGGTCTCCAGAGGAGCGAGATTTCAAAGAGAGAAACAATTTACAATTGTTCCTGAAATTCAGGAAGGTAGATCTATCTCCAGAAAAACACTCTGGAATAGGAATTCTAGGTTCAGACATGGGAGTGTGAACAACGAAATCCTGTATGTTTTGAACCTTTGCCGCGAGATTACTCAGGCTGGAAGCCAAACTCTGGACATCCATGATAAACAGCTAAGATCAGAGCCATTCAAGGGTTAAGAGGAGGTAAGAAGCAGCTAGACAGCAATTAAGGGCTAGGCAGCAAAACTCTGAAGGGAAAAAAAAAAAAAAATTTCCCTTGAACACTTCTATTTCTCCTGCTTCAGCCCAAACAATTAACACTTTGTGGGCTGGCTATACTGTCCTGAATCCCCAATGGCTAGGGATAGCACAGGATTAGCAAAGTATAATAAATATCGGACGAGCTCTAGGGTGATGGAACCTGGGCTGACCGCTGCCCTACGCCTGACAAACGCAACTAGAGATAGCCAGGGAGCGTGCCTACGTTGGTTCTAGACGCCACGCACCAGCCTAAGAGCTAACTAGTACTGCAGAGGAAACAAAGACCTCACTTGCCTCCAGAGGAATTAACCCCAAAGATATAGTTGCCCCCCACATGTATTGACGGTGAAATGAGAGGAAGGCACACACATAGAGATGATGTATATAGCTTTAGCAAATAGAGGCCCGCTGAAAACTAGAAAGCAGAATGACACAAAAGGGGACTGAGCGGTCAGCAAAAAACCCTAATCAAAAAAACCATCCTGAGATTACAAGAACCCATGTGCCAACTCATGGCACATGGGGAGAACCTCAGTCCACTAGAGCAACCAGCTAACAAAGAGACATTCTAAGCAAGCTGGACAAAAAACCAAACAACTGAAAATCAGCACTTAGCTTATCCTGAAAGATCTGGGAGCAGGTAGGCAGGAACCAAACAGAGCACATCTGAACACATTGATAGCCGGCAAGGGAAATGACAGAAAGGCCAGGTAAAATAGGAAACACCCAGCCTTTGATGGACAGATGGAAACCAAAGGCCGCAACCCACCAAAGTCACCCAGTACCAGCAGTAACCACCAGAGGGAGCCCGCAAACAGAATCCATAACAGGCCCCCTTATCCCTAACCTGGCATGCATGGTCCGCCCATCCTGGTATGCATGGCCCCCTCATTCCTGTTCTGATATGCATGGCCCCCTCATCCCTATCCTGGTGTGCATGGCCCCCTCATCCCCAGCCTGGTATGCATGGCCCCATCATCCCTATCCTGGTATGCATGGGATTGTCATCACCATCCTGGTATACATGGCACCCTGATCCTTATCCTGGTTTATATTGTCCCCTCATCTCTATCCTGGTATGCATGGTCCCCTCATCTCTATCCTGGTATGCATGGTCCCCTCATCCCTATCCTGGTATGCATGGCCCCCTCATCCCTTTCCTGGTATGCATGGCCCCCTCATCCCTTTCCTGGTATGCATGGCCCCCTCGTCCCTTTCCTGGTATGCATGGCCCCCTCATTCCCCATTCTGGTATGCATGGTCACCTCTTACGGCACACGGACGGCATGTTTACACGGACACATAGACTTATATTGGTCCTTGTCATCTGTGCTGCAGCCTTTTCACTTGCAGTTTTGTTTCCCATTCATTTGACTAGGGAAACAAACACTGAAAGACCACAGCAACAGATTTATAAAAAAAAGTGTCTTCTGGCCGGTGTCCGTGTCTGGCCAGTGTCTGTGTCTGGCCCCTGTCCGTGTCTGTCCAGTGTCTGTGTCTGGCCGGCGTCCGTGTCTGGCCTGTGTCTGGCCGGTGTCCGTGTCTGTGTCTGGCCAGTGTCCGTGTCTGGCTGCGTCCGTGTCTGGCCGGTGTCCGTGTCTGGCCGCTGTCCGTATTTGGCCGGTGTCCGTGTCTGGTCGGTGTCCGTGTCTGGCTGCTGTCCGTATCTGGCCGGTGTCCATGTCTGGCCGGTGTACGTGTCTGGCAGGTATCCGTGTCTGGCTGCTGTCCATATCTGGCCTCTGTCTGTATCTGGCCAGTGTCCATGTCTGGCCAGTGTCCGTGTCTGGCCGCTGTCCGTATCTGGCCGGTGTACGTGTCTGGCAGGTGTCCGTGTCTGGCCACTTTCCATATCTGGCCTCTGTCCGTGTCTGGCCGGTGTCCGTATCTGGCCTCTGTCCATGTCTGACCGGTGTCTGTGTCTGGCCGATGTCCGTGTCTGGCCGCTGTCCGTATCTGGCCGGTGTATGTATCTGGCAAGTGTCTGCATCTGGCCGCTGTCGGTATCTGGCCTCTGTCCGTGTCTGGCCAGTGTCTGTGTCTGGCCGGTGTCCGTGTCAGGCCGGTGTCCGTGTCTGGCCGCTGTCCGTGTCTGGCCGCTGTCCGTATCTGGCCTCTGTCTGTGTCTGGCCAGTGTCCGTGTCTGGCCGGTGTCCGTGTCTGGCCGCTGTCCGTATCTGGCCTCTGTCTGTGTCTGGCCAGTGTCCGTGTCTGGCCGGTGTCCGTGTCTGGCCAGTGTCCGTGTCTGGCCGGTGTCCGTGTCAGGCCGGTGTCCATATCAGGCCGGTGTCCATATCAGGCCGGTGTCCGTGTCTGGCCGCTGTCTGTATCTGGCCACTGTCCGTGTCTGGCCGCTGTCTGTATCTAGCCATTGTCTGTGTCTGGCCACTGCCCGTATCTGGCCGGTGTCCGTGTCTGGCCGACGTCCGTGTCTGGCTGGCGTCCGTCTCTGGCCGGTGTCTGTGTTTGGCTGCTGCACTGGGACAGCGTGGAATAGTATAGACTGCACTATTCCACACAATAGTATATTAGGCCCTGTTCACACTGAGCTTCTGCAGGGTGTCCGGGGGCTCTGCCTGAATCCCCCTAAAATAGGAGTCACATAAATGAATTCCATTTGTTTCTTTTTTCTGAAATTGACCGTCTGATGTATTTTCTTAGAGTCTCAGTTTGTGTTTTTCTTCTAGGGTCCACTTTTCTGTAGCAGTTGGGGCAGACGAACACATTCAGAAAAAAAAAAAAATCACATGGAATTCATGTGAGCTCCTTTCCTGTCATTGCAATCTATGTCTCTATACAGGATTCAGGCAGAACCCACCGGGCGCAGTAAAGACAGTGTGAACAGGCCGTAATGTAAAGCACAGGCATTAGACATTAACTGCTGATCTCTATTATGGCGACTCTACAATTACAGAATTATATATGCAGCACATATACACAGATATAAACTATACATGTACACATTACATATACTTTATACATATAGAAACATTCACTATATACTATATATACAGTATACAGACACATACACATATATCAAGTATATACACACAGAAACATTCAGTTTATATACAGTATGCTCACATACATATACGGTTTATACATATATATTTACACAATATACTGCGCACATGCAGTATACATATATAATAAATACACACACACACTGTATACTGTATGTACATGCATATACAGTACTTCAAGCTGTCATTGATGTTAGAGGGGGAATACACGGTAATAAGAAATGGGGTAGGTGAACTTTTGATCAGGGTCATTTGGGTGTTTTGGGTTGTCATTATGATTTATAAAGAGAAAACACAGTAGTTTGACAATAAATGGCTTCACCCAACCACTAACCATGAGTGGAGGAAAGGTTTTGGTGTTATCATTCATATTCTCTGAGAACAGGCCAAGAAAGAAAAAATTCTGACAGGGTATGTAAACTTTTGTGCACAACTATATATTTATATATTTACACACCGCAGATATACACAATCATACTATATACTGTATATATGTACACACATACTATATACACACATACACACACTGTATACTGTACATGTACACACGGATACACATATATATGTATACTTAGCAGGTCCTGCTGATTCACTTGTGCAGATCCCAGGACAGTGGTTTAGGAGCAGCCATGATGAGTAGGAGGGGACACAGAGAGGGCTGCAGACATCTTCCTGACCCCCGCGCCATCTAAACTGTGCTGTGAGACGGCCCCTCCCCCTCACTCTCACATTCTAACCCGACATTGCCGGCTATTAAAGTGAAATTAATATTCACTGCTCTCCACGCCCATGAGCTCATTTCTCTTTAGCAGCAGGCACAAGCTTTAGCCAGCAGCCAGCTCCTGCCTCCTGTCACCCGCTGCTCCCCCGCTGCTGGTGCTGGGCAGACCCCCTGACAGGCCCCATAGCAGCTGTGTGGTGTGCCGTTATTAGTGACACACCACTGGCTGTGGCCCCTGAGGCAGCGGGGGCCCTCAGCAGCTGCCGGCCCTGTATGCCAGCAGATGTCAGTGCCTGGGCCCACTGGAGAATGTTCCGGTGGGCCAGTCCGACCTGGTGTACATGTTTGGTATCTGCATGCTCATACTGACCTGGAGAATCATCATGGCAGGTCAGTTTTAGCATTTGGTGAACATAGTTAAAAAAAAATAAAAAACAATTGTGGAACTACTCTTTTTTTTGCAATTTGGCCGCAGTTTGATTTTTTCTCATTTTTCAGTACATTATATGGCAAAACCAATGGCGTCAATCAAAAGTGCAACTCGTCCCGCAAAACACAAACCCTGACATGGCCATAGTGACGGAAAATAACAAAGTTATGGGGCAAAAAACAGAAACACCCAAGGTGGTGAAGGGGTTAACTGATGTGATCTACTGGGTCACTTTATTATTATGGCGGAATTACAATTTGTTGTTTACCATTTCACTTCACTTGGGAATATTTTTCTCCCATTTTTCAGCACATTATGTGGTAACATGAAGGGAGACTTTCATTATTACTTTTCAGCCTGCAACAATCAGTCCTTCATGGGAAAATAATGTTTTATGATTTATGGAAAGGAAAAAGGAAGGAAACTGGAAAAATGTCCCAGTCTCCAAGGGGTTAAGAGGTGTGACATAGAGGAGGTCCCAGGAATATCCATTACACAGCAGCAGGGTGAGTGTCTCCTGTGTCTCCTCGCTCTCTGCTCAGGTCATTAGGATGGTCACCGAAGGCTCTTTCTAGCCTGGAGGGGATGGAGCTGAGGAAACCGTGTTGGAAATCTGGTGTCAGGAACACATAAATGATCGGATTCAGGCAACTGTTCAGATAAGCCAGACTGGTAGTGATAGTGGGTGCTATATAGAATGTACTGTAAGACCAATAATAGGTTGTTATGTAATATCCATAATACCAGGCTATTAGTGGGCAGATGTAATATGGAAACCAGCAGATGAAGAAACACGATATAACAGCGGTGATGATCCTGGAGGATCTCTGAGATCTCTGGGATCTCTTACTGTTTCTAAGTTTGTAGAAAATGGTGACATAAGAGGCGACGATGATGAGAAACGGGATCACACACATCATAACCAATCTGATCCACTGAATGGTCAGATGTAACTCTGGGTTATAAGGAGATATGGGATAATCATATACACACCATTCATATAGATCACCTACATGGTAGTCATGCACATAATACAGAGCACCGGCCACAGTGATGCTCAGCCCCCAGATGACAGCTGCAATGATTCTCACCAGGTTACGAGATCTATGGACTTTGGCCCAGAATGGCCACATGACGGACACCCAGCGGTCAGTACTCATGGCCGTAAGGAGGAGAACACTGGCGCTCATGTTCACATTAAACAGAACAATGTTCGCTACACAATATGCAACACCTGTGCCGAGAGAGTAATATGCAGCCCAGTCAGCAATTCTCAGGGGGAGAGATGAGCAGCACAGGAAGTCCGCGATGGCCAGGTGGAGGAACCACACAGCACTGATTGTGTTCTTCATCCTGAATCCGGCAATCCAGATGACTAATCCATTACCGATAATCCCGAGAGCAGAAACAATGCTGAATAATGTAATGGACGTCTTCTGCATAATCTTATCATAATCAATCGCGTCGTATCCGCCAGATGACCTGAGGAGACAGAACAGGGCAGACATTAGGGGAATGGAGAGTTTATAGTTCCATCAGTTTCTCCCTTGTACCTGGAGGACGGGGCTGACATCACAGTGGGGTCACACTGTAGGAAGGTAATAAGGCTAATCTGTAATACATATGGTCGTACATCCAGACACCTCCCAGGTAGAGGGATGGACCATGCACATTCTGGCCACGCCCCTGACCATGCCCATTTCCCTTTTCTCCCCCAGCAGGAGGAGTTGTCAGAGGGGCGCTAGCAATGAGGGACATTCAGCAGATGCCTGAGACTGCCAGGGGTAGACCCAAATCCAGGACTGTCCGCTGTATCCAGCACAGGTGGGACTAGAGATGGATCGATCCCGGTGTAACCGGCCAGATTATACCCCCCGCCCAGAATATACCTGGGGTTACAGTGTAACAGAGCTGAGCCGTGTGTGTACAAGGTGTACGGAGCAGAGTCGTGTGTGTATGGAGCAGAGCCGTGTGTGTACGAGGTATACGGAGTGGACCCGCGTGTGTACGAGGTGACCGGAGCGGATCCGCGTGTGTGTGCGGAGCGGAGCCGCGTGTATGCAAGGTGTACGGAGCGGAGCCACGTGTGTAAGATGTGTACGGAGCAGAGCCGTGTGTGTACGTGGTGCACGGAGCGAAGCCGCCTGTGTACAAGGTGTACGAAGCAGAGTCGTGTGTGTACAAGGTGTACGGAGCAGAGCCGTGTGTGTACGAGGTATACGGAATGGACCCACATGTGTACGAGGTGTACGGAGCTGTCACGATATTGTATGAAATATCATATAAGTTTAGTTTCTTTTGTCCGACCCCATGTTGTGTAGAAAAGGTTTTATTGCTCTAGTCGTAAATTCCAGGCTTTGGGCAAGTTCCTCATCTCCCCTCCCATTTAGAAGCAGCTAGAACTGGTAAAGAAGTTTCCCAGAATCCATGAAGTCCTTTGTTCCAATATTGTAAGATTCTGGGCCAACGACTGGGGATAAGAAAATAATAGATACATATTGTGAATCTCCCTCGGCGGTTCTGTCCGCCACTCTAAACATGGGCTTCTAACTTCATCAGGTATAAAGTAGGGATTTCTCTGTAATTATGCATCACAAATAGGACATATTTAATCTCATTAGAATGCCAACGTTAATACAAGATGAATGCTGGGTTTGTTATGACTATGACATGTTCTGTAGCGGAGTTATAGGTATTAGGCAAATTTAGGTTGAATTTAGTTAAACTGAAGAGATAAGAGGTTCTGGGAAAAGCAACCCTTTTTGGTGATGTCACCGAGCTACACTTTATAAGTTTCTACCCTCACCCTAGCCTAGAGTCTGTCTGCTGGAGTCTGTGTGAGCCTGATCTTACTCCAGAGTCCTGATGCATTGGGACATATGGGAACTTCACTAGCCTGGTTGCCTCAAATGATCTGAACACATGTAAGTGTTATTTCTCATTTAACCCCTGTTTGTTTTATAATTACCTTGTACATATTTGCAATTGTCTCTTTTGTAACATCCTTGTAATATTTTTATATAAACACTGCCTTAAACTTTTATGGAGTATAATGGTTAATACTAGTTCGTTCTTCTTGTTCTAAAACGTACCTTAAGCCTTCTGAAGAGAATTACGCTACTGTTTTGGGTTAGCTTCGGACCCGTTTAATCGAAGCTGGTGGCAGCAATACCGTGCACTGTGCCTTTGGGAGTCGTTGTAGCGACGGCGACATTGATAATTATTGTTCCTGCCTGAGTGGGAGTAGTTTATCGCGTCGCTGCAGCATGCCCAATAGCCAGTACATAGCAGGCAGCCTGTCTGGTGACTAATTACCCTAGGTGCAGTACCTAATCTGACCTGAGAGTAAGGGGGGCGCCAGAGAGCTGCAAGTTTCAAGTGGAACTGTAAGCGGGATATACATAAATCCCTGCAGTTTGTGGTATATTGTAGAGCAGTGGAATACCTAAAATAAGCCCCTGCTCTAAACTAAGAGGTCAATAGCCTTGTGTGTGGTTTTTTCATCACATTGTAGCAGTGGAGGGATAACTAAGATAAGCCCCCCTGCACATGTGATAGCCGTCTGTTGGCCTAAAGTCACCCCGATCCGTGACGTAGGGGTGACGGTCACGGTGTGAATCGTGACATAATTGGGTGCAGAGGTCTGGATTCCTGACACAGTTCAAAATTGGTAACAGGATTTAACAGGCAGCATTGCTTTGTTCAGTGGAGGAAAACTGTAATGAGTGGCAGACACAGTTCGTAGGCCCAAGTAATAAAGTGGGCCAAATAAAGTTCAAAATTGGTAACAGGAGTAAACAGGCGGCACTGCTTTGTTCAGTGGAGGAGGACAACAAGCAGCGGCAGACACCGTTAGTAGGCCCAACCAAGCAAGTAGGCCAAATACAGTTTAATATTTCCTATAGGCTGAAAGCCTGAAGATTGAAGCACAACTTTGTTCAGTGGAGGAGAACAGCAAGGAGCGGCAGACACTGTTAGTCAGCCCAACCAAACAAGTAGACCAAATGCAGTTTCATATTTGAAATAGGCCGAAAGCCTGAAGATTGAAGCACAGCTTTGTTCAGTGGAGGAGAACAGCAAGGAGCGGCAGACACCGTTAGTCGGCCCAACCAAACAAGTAGGCTAAATGCAGTTTCATATTTCAAATAGGCCGAAAGCCTGAAGATTGAAGCTCAGCTTTGTTCAGTGGAGGAGAACAGCAAGGAGCGGCAGACACCGTTAGTCGGCCTAACCAAACAAGTAGGCCAAATGCAGTTTCATATTAAAATAGGCTGAAAGCCTGAAGATTGAAGCTCAGCTTTGTTCAGTGGAGGAGAACATCAAGGAGCGGCAGACACCGTTAGTCGGCCCAACCAAACAAGTAGGCCAAATGCAGTTTCATATTTGAAATAGGCCGAAAGCCTGAAGATTGAAGCTCAGCTTTGTTCAGTGGAGGAGACAAGCAAGGAGCAGCAGACACCGTTAGTCGGCCCAACCAAACAAATAGGCCAAATGCAGTTTCATATTTGAAATAGGCCGAAAGCCTGAAGATTGAAGCACAGCTTTGTTCATTGGAGGACAGCTGTATTAAGTGGTGCAGACAGAGATAGGCAGTAGGCCTAAAATAAAAAAGTAGGCTCAAAGCAGTGTAAAATAGGTTACAGGGGTACACAGGCAGCACAGCTGTGTTCAGTGGAGGACAGCTGTATTGAGTGGCGCAGACAGAGACATGTAGTAGGCCTAAAATAAAAAAATAGGCTCAAAGCAGTGTAAAATAGGATACAGGGGTACACAGGCGGCATAGGTTTGATCAGTGGAGGACAGCTGTAAGGAGTGGATGACACAGTTAGTAGGGCAAAATAATAAAGTGAGGTAAATGTCTTCCCAAAAAATTTTCATACATAAACTGGTGGCATAGCTACGTACAGGGGTGGGCTCCTCTGCTGAGTAGCAGACAGTGGTAGTTGGCGCAAAGTATTAACTGGTGTAAATGGAGGCCAGGGCCCCTGTATATTTTTGCTGTCATCTATCAATCAAACAAAATTTAATTGGCAGTGCCATTGAAGGATTTAACAGCACAGACTACACAGTGGTGGAGCCGGGAGAGGAAAGTTTTGCAAGTGTTAGAGCGCAGTTTGAGCTGGGGGGGACACTCTCTCGTGGGCGGCGGTACTGGCCCAGGGCCCCTCATATTACCACGGTGTGTCTGACGCTGGTTGTGCACCACCACCGTCAGAGACACTTCATTGTACTATGAGGGACCCTGTGCTAGTGCCGTCGCCCAAGAGTTGGCACACCCACCTGTCCAGGCAAACGGCACTCGCACGGGTGCTTGCGCTAGGTGGTGACCACGGCCCTGTGGGGGGAGTCAGCCCATTTAGGGAGGTAAAAAAATGGCCTATGGTGGACATTCAGCAGCTGAAAATGGAGGAATTGGAGCAGTCAGTAAGAGGAGGCCAAAAGCAAGACCTTTTTCAGGCAAGCTACATGTCAGCAGGGGAAGGTGGGGCAAAATAATTAGAAATCCATGATTGGTTCATTTTAATGAAGGTTAAATCATCAACATTTTGGGTAGCCAGACGAGTCCTTTTTTCGGTCAGTATTGAACCAGCAGCACTGAATACTCTTTCTGATAGCACACTAGCAGCTGGGCAAGTGAGATCCTGTAATGCATATTCTGCCAATTCAGGCCAGGTGTCTATTTTAGATGCCCAGTAATCAAAGGGGAATGACAGGTGAGGGAGAACATCAATAAAGGAGGAAAAATAATTCGTAACCATACTGGACAAATGTTGTCTCCTGTCACTTTGAATTGATGCAGCGGTACCTGTCGTGTCTGCGGTCATTGCGAAATCACTCCACAACCTGGTCATAAAACCCCTCTGTCCAACGCACTTCTGATTTGTGCACCTCTAACACCTCTGCCATGTTGCCCCCTCCAGCTCGTGTGAGAACCATCACCGCCGCTGTGTGGAATGCCTGAACCAAACGGTCTACAAGAGTTGCTTGTTTGGTAGCCAATATTTGCTCAAGGTTCTCATGTGGCATGATATTTTGCAATTTCCCTTTATAGCGTGGATCCAGGAGGCAGGCCAACCAGTAATCGTCATCGGTCATCATTTTTAAAATGCGGGGGTCCCTTTTTAGGATACACAAGGCATAATCAGCCAGGTGGGCCAATGTTCCAGGTGTCAATTCACTGCTTGTGCTGGGTTAAGGAGCACTTTTTTTCAAATCAACATCAGTTGTCTCCCTCAAAAACCCTGTACCTGACCTTGCAAAGACACCAGTTTCTATTGCCCCCTGAGAAGCTTCCTCCTCCCATAAATATTCATCCCCATCATCCTCCTCCTCCTCTTCGTCCGCCACCTCGTCCAGGAGAGTTCCCTGTGCAGACAATGGCTGACTGTCATCAAGGCTTCCCTCCTCCTCGGCTGCAGACGCCTGCTCCTTAATGTGCGTCAAACTTTGCATCAGCAGACGCATTAGTGGGATGCTCATGCTTATGATGGCGTCGTCTGCACTTACCAGCCGTGTGCATTCCTCAAAACACTGAAGGACTTGACAGAGGTCTTGTAGCTTCGACCACTGCACATCTGACATCTCCATGACTGCCATCCAACTGCCTGCCCGTGTATGTGTATCCTCCCACAAATACATTACAGCATGCCTCTGTTCGCACAGCCTCTGAAGCATGTGCAGTGTGGAGTTCCACCTTGTTGCTACGTCGATTATTAGGTGGTGCTGGGGAAGCTTCAACGATCGCTGATGATTCTGCATACGGCTGGAGTGTACGGGCGACCGGCGGATGTGCGAGCAAAGTCTTCGCACCTTCAGGAGCAGGGCTGGTAACCCCAGATAACTTTTCAGGAAGCACTGCATCACCAGGTTCAAGGTGTGAGCCAGGCAAGGTATGTGTTTCAGTTCTGAAAGGGCTTTGGCAGCCATAAAATTCTTTCCGTTATCACTGACTACCTTGCCTGCCTCAAGATGTACACTGCCCAGCCATGACTGAGTTTCTTGCTGCAAGAACTCGGCCAGAACTTCCACGGTGTGTCTGTTGTCACCCAAACACTTCATTTCCAACACAGCCTGCTGACGCTTACCACTAGCTGTTCCATAATGGGACACCTCGTGTGCAACACTGGCAGCTGCGGATGGAGTGGTAGGGCGACTGCGCTCTGTGGACGAGCTTTCGGTTCTGGAGGAGGAGGAGGAGGGTTGTCGTACGCCTACTGACAACTGTTTCCTAGACCTTGGGCTAGGCAGAACTGTCCCACTATGGCTGTCACCTGTGGATCCTGCATCCACCACATTAAGCCAGTGTGCCGTGATGGACACGTAACATCCCTGGCCATGCCTACTGGTCCATGCATCTGTTGTGAGGTGCACCTTTCTACTGACTGATTGCCTGAGTGCATGGTCTTTGACATGCTGGTAGTGGAGGGCTGGGATGGCTTTTCTCGAAAAGAAGTGTCGACTAGGTAGGTCATAGCGTGGTACTGCATAGGCCATCAGGGCTTTGAAAGCTTTGCTTTCAACCAACTGGTAGGGCATTATCTCTAACGAGATTAGTCTAGCAATGTGGGTGTTCAAACCCTGTGTACGTGGATGAGGGGGTGAGTACTTTCTTTTCCTAACGAGAGTCTCTTGTAGGGTGAGCTGGAATGGAGAGGTGCATATGGTGGAACAAGCGGATTGAGAGAGGGTTGGTGATGGTATTCTCGATGTTGACCTACATACAGTGTTTCCTACCAAAAACCTTGTGATTCCCTGACTGCTTTGGCCTTGCGACGATACCTCCACATTTGCTGCTGGTGGTGTCCTAACCGGTGGGCTTACAGTGAGGGAAGCAATGTAGCATTGCTGACTACCTTCATTCTGAGCAGGTGCACCAATGGTATGGGCCGTTTGGCAGTTAGTTCAGGCTTGCAAGTGCATGCTGGTTAAATGTCTACGCATGCACGTTGTATTTAAATTTTTGAAATTCTGCCCTCTGCTAAAGGTCTTTGAGCATTTCTTACAGATAACTTTGCACTGATCATTCAGATCTTGGTTATAAAATTGCCACACTACACTCTTCCTACTATCGAATACCTTATCAGACATTGCACGCTGTGCTGCTTTCACCGGATGGCCACGCTGTCCTAAAACTGGTTTTGTTTTTGACACACATTTTTGGCCTGATACGGGCCTGCCAGATGAAAGATGTTGCGATGTTGATGCCTGCTGTGGCTCATCCTCCTCTGCTTCAGAGCTACTGCCAGCTGCACCCTGTTTCCCCAATGGCTGCCAATCTGGGTCAACAACTGGGTCATCTATCACCTCCTCTTCAATGTCCTGTGCACCTTCCTCTGTGTCACCGTGTAAGGTGCTATAGCGTTCAGGACGGGGCACCATAGTCTCATCAGGGTCAGATTCTGGCTGAGTACAGTGCAAGGGCAATGTTGTGATCTGAGTCAGTGGAACAGCATAAAAATCTAGCTGTGGCTGTGCATCTGTGCACACCATGTCTGATTCATCTTGTAATGGGCTGTGAACTATTTCCCTTTCTAACCCTGGCACGGTATGTGTAAAGAGCTCCATGGAGTAACCTGTAGTGTCACCTGCTGCATCCTTCACTTTTGCTTTGGGTGAAGGACACAAGGAAGCGACTTGTTCCTGACCGTGAGCATCCACTGAGGACTCGCTGCTTTTAAATTTGGAACTTTCGGAAGAGGAGGCGAAAGAGCTAGAGGCTGAGTCAGCAAGGAAAGCCAAAACTTTTTCCTGCTGCTCCGGCTTTAAAAGCGGTTTTCCTACTCCCAGAAAAAGGAGCGTTCGAGGCCTTCTGTAGCCAGACGATGACGGTGGCTCAACAACTCGAGCCTTAGGTGCTATTTTGCCTTTCCCACTACCACCAGATGCTCCACCACCACCACCAACATCATTACCAGCTGGCAATGACCGCCCACGGCCTCTTCCACCAGACTTCCTCATTTTTGGGAAAGTGTATGTCACGATATGGTATGAAATATCATATAAGTTTAGTTCTGTTGCTAGCAAGCTGTGGGCTAAACCCCCCCCCCTTCCCTTTCACTCAGCCAAGAGCTGCCTTGTCAATGTACACAGGTGAAGAAGTAGGGATTGCTCTGTAAATAATAGGACATATTTGATCTCATTAGAAAGCCCATCTTAATGCCAGATGAATGCTGGGTTTGTCACAACTATGACATGTTCTGGAGCGAAGTTATGGGCATCAGATATATTTAATGCACAGTGAGTAACCCTGACGAGGTAGGAGGGGTTGGAAAAGCCAGCCCTTTCTGTGAGGTCACAGACTGTAGGTTTTAAGTGCTGGCAGGCGTCCAAGAGATCATTTTGGAGTCTTCTTGTCCTTTCCTGAAGTGCCCTCAGCACGTCCAATGAGCTGGGATGTATGGTTGCCTGCAATGCAATGATCTGAGAAATGTGAGTGTTACCTTTTCTTCATTTAATCCTTTTATTTTCATAATTACCTTGTACATATTTGCAATTGTCTCATTTGTAACATCTTTGTAAAATATTTTTATAAAGCACTGCCTACACCTTATGGGGTATAGTATTTCATGCCAGTTATTTCTCCCTGCTCTAAACACGTACCCTGTCTCTAGAAGGGAATTTACGCTACTGTGTTGGGTTAGCTCCGGACCCGTTTAATCGGAGCTGGTGGCAGCAATACCGTGTACAGGCTGTTGGGTGTCACTGCAGCGACTGCGGCTTGATAATTATCGTTCCTGCCCGAGCAGGAGTAGTTATCGCCTCGCTGCAGCGTGCCCAATAGCCAGAACATAGCAGGCAGCCTTTCTGGCGACTAATTACCCTAGGTGCAGTACCTAATCTGACCTGACGGTAAGGGGGGCGCCAGAGAGCTGCAAGGTTTAAGTGGAACTGTAAGCAGGATACACAAATCCTTGCAGTTCATGGTATATTGAAGAGCAGTGGGATACCTAAAATAAGCCCCTGCTGTAACCTAAGAGGTCATTAAACTTGTGTGTGTTTTTTTATCACATTGTGGCAGTGGAGGGATAACTAAGATAAGCCCCCTGCACATGTGATAGCCGTCTGTTGGTCTAAAGTCACCCCAATCCGTGACATATTGGTGGCAGTGGTCAGGAATCCCTGTGGATTTCGTGACAAACTGCTGGCCACGGCTAAGGGATCTTGACAGTCACGGTGTGAATCGTGACAATTGGTGGCAAGGCGGTGGGATATTAGAGCATTAGTGATTTGGTTTGAGCAATCATTCCTCTCACTAAAAACTTGCAGAAAGTTCTTGTGAGGACTCTGCGCAAATAAGTTTGGGAGAACGAACTCAGTGCTTATTAGTTGTGAGACAATTGTGTACTGGTAATTATCCCCTCCCTTTCTCTTCGTTTTTCTATCCTATCTTTTATTTGGCAACCATGGCTGCAAAAGGAGAAGCCTGGTACACCCAGCAGAAGAAGGACACTCTTGCTGGGATATGCACGTACCATGGCCTGAACCCCCAGGGTAAGAACAAGGCTCAAATGGTCGCTGAACTGATGCAATTTGAAGCAGACCGAGCCAGGCCACAGAGCCCAGAGGATGCAGAAGCCAGCACCAGCGAACATGGTGGTGCAGCAGAGGTCCAACCACTGAATACGGGCCCTACTGGCAACCAGGGGGGCGCAGACCTCCTCCTGCAGCTGGCTCTGCAACAATGCTCCGCAGATGACCTAGAGAGACGCCTGCAGCTGATCCAGCAATACCAGGAGCGAGCCGAGCGAGAGGCAGAGAGAGCCGAGCGAGAGGCCCAGGCCCAGCGAGCCGAGCGAGAGGCCCAAGCGCAGCGGGAGTACCAGCTGCAGATGGCCCAACTGCAAATGCAGGGATCGTCCCAGTCCAGCCGTGAGCCCAGCAGCGCTCAGATACCTAAGCCCCGGCCTGACCACTTCCCTGTTATGGAAAAGGATGGGGACTTGGACACTTTTCTGCGGGCCTTTGAGAAAGCCTGCAGGCAGTACCAGCTACCTACACAAGAATGGGCACGATACCTGACACCAGGGCTGAGAGGCAAAGCTCTGGAGGCGTTTGCTGCCCTCCCTCAAGAACAAGATGGTGACTATGAGGCTATCAAGCAGGCCCTCATAGCCAAGTACCAGCTTACACCCGAGGTGTACCGTAAAAAGTTCCGGACCCTCCAATGTGGCCCACACGACAGTTACAGTGATGTGGTGCATGGACTGGGGACCCACTTTGACCAGTGGACCCAAGGACTGTCAGTGACCACCTTTGCACAGCTGCGCGACCTGATGATCAAAGACCAGTTCTTCCATCTTTGCCCAGCTGAGGTGCGACAGTTCGTGATGGACAGAGAACCCAAAGACGTGACGAAAGCAGCGCAGATTGCCGATGCCTATGAGGCCAACCGGAGATCGGAAGTGCTTAAGCCAGTCACCTCCAGCTGGAGAGGGGGTAAGCCTGCATCCATCGCCAGTACCCCTGCCAGCCAACACACCAGAGGTCTTGTCCCCGTGGCCAACAGCACCAGACCCACCACCGAACTTCGACAGTGTTACCACTGCAGGCAGCCTGGTCATATCAGTCCCCAGTGTCCAGTCAAGCAGAAGAACCCCCCCAGCCAAGGCCCCAGGGCCTAATGCAGCAGTTCTTTTGGTGGGTGGTGTGGTTGGGAGGGTGTGTGACAACGTACAGCACGTCACTGTGGGAGGCCATGTTGCTACAGGCCTCAAGGACACCGGGGCTGAACGAACCCTCATCCGACCCGAACTGGCGGCCCCTGAAGAAATCATTCCAGGGAAAACCCTAACTGTCACTGGGATTGGGGGCACCAGCTGTCCCTTACCGATGGCCCGGGTTTATATTGATTGGGGTGCTGGGAGCGGGGTGAAGGAAGTGGGGCTATCTGATAATTTGCCCACTGATGTTTTGTTGGGGACTGATTTGGGGAGGTTGGTTGCATACTACGTCGTTGACACCCCTCCCCAATCTGCTAATAAGGGTAACGTTAACCCTGATGATGATGATGATGATGGGAAATCGCATGTGTTACCTGACCATGCTTTATCTTGTAATGATGCATCTGTTAACCATTTTTTCCCTAGGATTGATGGTGAAAATGTTGTACCTGTGCCAACTGAATCTGATAATGATGTTTCTGTGCAAGTTGATGTGTCCATAGGTACAGGAGTGCTCAGCCACGTCGCTCTGCGGAGTGAGACGGCTGAGGAACCCCTGGCAGGGGCAAGTGTCGAGTGTCGGTGCTACAAGAAATGGGGAGATACATGGGAACCGTGAGGAAGGTGATGCCATGCAATTGACCAGTGCCACCGAGGAAGGTAACTGGCCCATAAGTAGCAATGCTCCTGCGGTAATGGGGGTGGATGGGGAGGTAGAGCCCATAGCAGCGTCGGCTGATGGGTCTGTAGAAATCCCCGGGGAGACAGCCTACGTAGCTGCTGTCACCCGCAGTCAGAGTGCCCGGAACGCAGATACCTGTTTGCCTCCCAGACCCTCCTCAGTCATCAGCATGACTGAACCAGAGGTGAACCCAGAGCAGGTCCCAGAGGGCTCCCGTGGGGAAGGGACCCTGACGTCGCTTCTGGCTTCCCCTAGCCAGGAGTTTCAGGCTGCTCAGCACACAGATGCGAGCCTAGAGAGTTTGAGACAACTCGCCGGGACGCCATTCTCCGAGACTGATAAGGAGAAGGTGTTCTGGGAAGGAGGAAGATTGTACCGGGAGACAGTACCCGGAGAATCACAAAAGGAGTGGTTGAGGGAAAGACAGCTGGTCGTCCCGCAGCAATTCCGGGGTGAGTTGTTGCGAATTGCCCATGAGATCCCGCTAGCTGGACACTTGGGGATCAGCAAAACTAAGGCCCGGCTGTCTCAACACTTCTATTGGCCTAAGATGGGGACAGATGTGTCAAACTACTGCCGCTCCTGTGTCACCTGTCAAAGAGTGGGGAAGGCGGGGCCTGCTCTTAAGGCGCCCCTGTTCCCTTTGCCAGTGATAGAGGAGCCTTTCCAGAGGATTGCGGTGGACCTTGTGGGCCCGCTGGCCGTCCCCAGCAGCTCTGGAAAGTGATTTATTCTTACTGTGGTAGACTACGCTACCCGGTACCCAGAGGCAGTAGCTCTGTCTTCAACTAGGGAAGATAAGGTGGCGGATGCCCTGTTGGCTATCTTTGCACGGGTAGGATTTCCCAGAGAAATGCTTACTGATCAAGGGACCCAATTTATGTCTCACCTAATGGAGGCTCTCTGTAAGAAAATGCAGGTGAAGCACCTGGTATCGAGTGCGTATCACCCACAGACCAATGGCTTGTGTGAATGCTTCAATGGTACCCTCAAACAGATGCTACGCATGCTGGTTGAGACACAAGGGTGCGACTGGGAGCGGTACCTCCCACACCTGCTGTTCGCTTACCGAGAGGTTCCGCAGGCCTCGACGGGGTTCTCCCCCTTCGAGCTCCTGTATGGCAGGCGAGTCCGGGGACCCCTTGGGTTGGTTAGAGAATCCTGGGAAGAGGAGCCGAACCCTTCTGAAGTGTCCATAGTGGAGTATGTCATGCGCTTCCGTGACAAGATGCAGACCTTGACGCAGTTGGTGCATGACAACATGACGCAGGCTCAGGCTGATCAGAAGCACTGGTACGACCAGAACGCCTGGGAGCGGACCTACCACGTGGGTCAAAAGGTGTGGGTGCTGGTCCCCGTACCAACGGATAAGCTATAGGCAGCCTGGGAAGGCCCGTACGTCGTCCACCAACAGCTCAACCCGGTCACCTACGTGGTCACGCTTGACCACACTCGGGGTAGGCGAAAGGCCTTTCACGTCAACATGATGAAGGCTCATCACGAACGTGAACCTTTCGTCCTACCGGTCTGCAGTCCACCCGAAGAAGGGGAGGAAGACACCCTCCTGGACATGCTGGCCCAAGCCAAGGCCGGTGGGTCCATTGAGGACGTGGAGGTGAGCGCCTCGCTAGATGAACCACAGCGGTTGCAGTTGAAAACCACCCTGGAACCCTTCCGGGTCGTGTTCTCCAACCGGCCGGGAAGGACTGAGTTAGCCGTCCACGAGGTGGATACCGGGAATCACGCCCCACTACGGCGAACACCCTATCGAATCTCTGACCAGGTGCAGCAGATTATGCGCCAGGAGATCGATGAGATGTTACAGCTGGGGGTGATTCGACGGTCAAAGAGCGCGTGGGCCTCACCGGTAGTTCTCGTGCCAAAGAAGGACCGGACCACCCGGTTCTGCGTGGACTACAGGGGGCTCAATGCCATTACAGCCTCTGACGCGCACCCAATGCCGTGCATCGAAGAGCTGCTTGAGAAGTTAGCGGGCGCAAAATACCTGACAATAATGGATCTGAGTCGCGGATACTGGCAGATTCCCCTGAGCCCCGAGGCGCAGGAGAAGTCAGCCTTTATCACACCCTTTGGACTGTACGAGTCCACGGTCATGCCCTTCGGCATGAAGAATGCCCCTGCCACTTTCCAGCGGATGGTCAATCTCCTGCTTCAGGGACTGGAGAAGTATGCAGTGGCGTACTTAGATGACATTGCCATCTTCAGTCCCTCCTGGGATGAACACCTGCAGCATCTCGAGGAGGTGCTCGGGCGAATTCACCGATCAGGACTGACTATCAAGCCGGGAAAGTGCCAGATGGGCATGAGGGGGGTTCACTACCTGGGGCACCGGGTAGGTGGAAACACCCTAAAGCCAGAGCCTGACAAAGTGGGCGTGATCGTGAACTGGCCCACTCCCAGGACCAAGAAACAGGTGATGTCCTTCCTGGGCACTGCAGGGTACTATAGGCACTTCGTGCAGCACTATAGTAGCCTGGCAAAACCTTTGACGGACCTCACCAGGAAGAAGCTACCCCACATCGTCAACTGGACAGATGGCTGTGAGGGGGCCTTCCAGGCGTTGAAAACCACACTGTGCAACACCCGTGTGTTGAAAGCAGTCGACAGCAGTCGACCATTCTTGGTACAGACTGATGCCAGCGAGTTTGGCCTTGGTGCTGTGCTCAGCCAGGTTGACTCGGAGGACCAAGAGCACCCCGTGTTGTACCTGAGCCGGAAACTTTTGCCAAGGGAAGTGGCCTACTCCACCATCGAGAAGGAGTGCCTGGCCATAGTCTGGGCCCTGCAGCGCTTGCAGCCCTACTTGTACGGTCGCACCTTCACTGTGGTGACCGACCACGACCCTCTGCGCTGGCTAAGCACCATGTGTGGAACCAATGGCAGGTTGCTACGCTGGAGCCTTGCCCTTCAGCAATTTGATTTCACCATCAAACACAAAGCCGGCAAAGAGCATGGGAATGCAGATGGACTCTCCCGCCAGGGTGAACCCACGGAGGTGCGCATGGAGGCATACCGAGAGGTTCTGCTGCCGTAGCGCACGCTAAAAGGGGAGGTGTCACGATATGGTATGAAATATCATATAAGTTTAGATCTGTTGCTAGCAAGCTGTGGGCTAAAAAAAAACCCCTTCCCTTTCACTCAGCCAAGAGCTGCCTTGTCAATGTACACGGGTGAAGAAGTAGGGATTGCTCTGTAAATAATAGGGCATATTTGATCTCATTAGAAAGCCCACGTTAATCCCAGATGAATGCTGGGTTTGTCACAACTATGACATGTTCTGGAGCGAAGTTACGGGCATCAGATATATTTAATGCACAGTGAGTAACCCTGACGAGGTAGGAGGGGTTGGAAAAGCCAGCCCTTTCTGTGAGGTCACAGACTGTAGGCTTTAAGTGCTGGCAGGCGTCCAAGAGATCATTTTGGAGTCTTCTTGTCCTTTCCTGAAGTGCCCTCAGCACGTCCAATGAGCTGGGACGTATGGTTGCCTGCAATGTAATGATCTGAGAAATGTGAGTGTTACCTTTTCTTCATTTAATCCTTTTATTTTCATAATTACCTTGTACATATTTGCAATTGTCTCATTTGTAACATCTTTGTAAAATATTTTTATAAAGCACTGCCTACACCTTGTGGGGTAAAGTATTTCATGCCAGTTATTTCTCCCTGCTCTAAACACATACCCTGTCTCTTGAAGAGAATTTACGCTACTGTGTTGGGTTAGCTCCGGACCCGTTTAATCGGAGCTGGTGGCAGCAATACCGTGTACAGGCCGTTGGGTGTCACTGCAGCGACTGCGGCTTGATAATTATCGTTCCTGCCCGAGCGGGAGTAGTTATCGCCTCGCTGCAGCGTGCCCAATAGCCAGTACATAGCAGGCAGCCTTTCTGGTGACTAATTACCCTAGGTGCAGTACCTAATCTGACCTGACGGTAAGGGGGGTGCCAGAGAGCTGCAAGGTTTAAGTGGAACTGTAAGCGGGATACACAAATCCCTGCAGTTCATGGTATATTGAAGAGCAGTGGGATACCTAAAATAAGGCCCTGCTGTAGACTAAGAGGTCCCTAGCCTTGTGTGTGTTTCTTTTTTCATCACATTGTGGCAGTGGAGGGATAACTAAGATAAGCCCCCTGCACATGTGATAGCCGTCTGTTGGTCTAAAGTCACCCCAATCCGTGACATATTGGTGGCAGTGGTCAGGAATCCCTGTGGATTTCGTGACAAACTGCTGGCCGCGGCTAAGGGATCTTGACAGTCACGGTGTGAATCTTGACAGTGTAAACAAACTATCAACCGTTATATGGTACTGTAAAGCAAGATAGAAGGTGTATATAAACTTTTTGATAATTTAACTCTCCCATGTGTGGGAGACTGCTGCAAAAAACAGGCCCACTGTATTACACTACACAGTATAAGTGGCAGAAAGTGGCTGGAAGATATACGCCAAACAGAACTGACCCAGATCCACTTAGTGGCAATATAAATCTCCCTTTTTATGTGTGGGAGACTGCGGCAAAAATAAGGCCCACTGTATTACACTACACAGTATAAGTGGCAGAAAGTGGCTGGAAGATATACGCCAAACAGAAATGACGCAGATGCACTTAGTGGCAATATAAATCTCCCTTTTTTGTGTGGGAGACTGCTGCAAAAATCAGGCCCACTGTATTACACTACACAGTATAAGTGGCAGAAAATGGCTGGCAGATATACGCCAAACAGAAATTAAGCAGATGCACTTAGTGGCAATATAAGTCTCCCTTTTTATGTGTGGGAGACTGCTGCAAAAATAAGGCCCACTGTATTACACTACATAGTATAAGTGGCAGAAAGTGGCTGGCAGATATACGACAAACAGAAATGACGCAGATGCACTTAGTGGCAATATAAAGCTCCCTTTTTATGTGTGGGAGACTGCTGCAAAAATAAGGCCCACTGTATTACACTACACAGTAAAAGTGGCAGAAAGTGGCTGGCAGATATACGCCAAACAGGACTGACGCAGATGCACTTAGTGGCAATACAAATCTCCCTTTTTATGTGTGGGAGACTGCTGCAAAACTAAGGCCCACTGTATTACACTACACAGTATAAGTGTCAGAAAGGGACTGGCAGATATATGCCAAACAGGACTGACCCAGATGCACTTAGTGGCAATATAAATCTCCCTTTTTATGTGTGGGAGGCTGCTGCAAAAATAAGGCCCACTGTATTACACTAAACAGTAAAAGTGGCAGAAAGTGGCTGGCAGATATACGCCAAACAGAAATGACGCAGATGCACTTAGTGGCAATATAAATCTCCCGTTTTATGTGTGGGAGACTGCTACAAAAATCAGGCCCACTGTATTACACTACACAGTATAAGTGGCAGAAAATGGCTGGCAGATATAAGCCAAACAGAACTTACCCAGATGCACTTAGTGGCAATATAAATCTCCCTTTTTATGTGTGGGAGACTGCGGCAAAAATCAGGCCCACTGTATTACACTACACAGTATAAGTGGCAGAAAGTGGCTGGCAGATATACGCCAAACAGAAATTAAGCAGATGCACTTAGTGGCAATATAAATCTCCCTTTTTATGTGTGGGAGACTGCTGCAAAAATAAGGCCCACTGTATTACACTACACAGTATAAGTGGCAGAAAGTGGCTGGCAGATATACGACAAACAGAAATGACGCAGATGCACTTAGTGGCAATATAAAGCTCCCTTTTTATGTGTGGGAGACAGCTGCAAAAATAAGGCCCACTGTATTACACTACACAGTATAAGTGTCAGAAAGGGGCTGGCAGATATACGCCAAACAGGACTGACCCAGATGCACTTAGTGGCAATATAAATCTCCCTTTTTATGTGTGGGAGACTGCTGCAAAAATAAGGCCCACTGTATTACACTAAACAGTAAAAGTGGCAGAAAGTGGCTGGCAGATATATGCCAAACAGAAATGATGCAGATGCACTTAGTGGCAATATAAATCTCCCGTTTTATGTGTGGGAGACTGCTGCAAAAATAAGGCCCACTGTATTACACTACACAGTGTAAGTGTCAGAAAGGGGCTGGCAGATATACGCCAAACAGAAATGACACAGATGCACTTAGTGGCAATATAAATCTCCCTTTTTATGTGTGGGAGACTGCGGTAAAAATCAGGCCCACTGTATTACACTACACAGTATAAGTGGCAGAAAATGGCTGGAAGATATTTAAAATGAAAGGGACTGTACTACAATAACAATTTCCCTACAATGATCTCAGGAAAAGTATGGCAGCCAGCAATAAAAAGGACTGCTGCACACAAAAGTGTGGACAAATAAACAATAGAACTGTGCAGAAAGGAGCAACAGGATTTTTGCTTTAAAAAAGCAGTTGGTTTGCACAGCGGCGAACAAACAGCAATGCAGCTATCAGGGAGCCTTATAAGGCAGCCTAATAAGCTACAGAGCTGATGCACAGAAATCTAGCCTCCACTGTCCCTGCAAAGAAAAGGTGGTGTTGGACAGTGGAAATCGCTACAGCACAAGCGTTTTGGGGTTAATCTTCCCTCCCTAACTATATCCCTGCTTCTGACGAAGCTGCAGCAACCTCTCCCTATGCTCAGATCGGCATTAGTAAGATGGCGGTCGGCGTGCACGCCTCTTTATAGCCCCTGTGACGCCGCAGAAAGCAAGCCAATCACTGTCATGCCCTTCTCTAAGATGGTGGGGACCGAGACCTATGTCATCACGCTGCCCACACTCTGCGTCCACCTTCGTTGGCTGAGAAATGGCACTGAAAGCATCATACGAAATGCGACTTTGGCGCTAAGATCGCCGACAGCATGGCCGATCCCACACTGGGATCGGGTCGGGTTTCACGAAACCCGACTTTGCCGAAAGTCGGCGATTTTTGAAAATGTCCGATCCGTTTCGCTCAACCCAAGTGGTGGATATACATTCTTCTGGAGTGGTCGAGGTAGCACTGAAAAACGAGAAGCAGGCGTGGGATTTGCTATCAAAACTCATCTTGCTTGTAAACTTACCAGGCTTCCGGAGGACATCAACGACCGTCTGATGACATTTTAGCTCCCACTTACAAACAAGAAACACGTGACTCTGATCAATGCCTATGCTCCCACGATGACAAATCTGGATGACATTAAAGATAAGTTCTACGATGAACTTGACACACTTATTTCAGCAATCCCACAGGCAGACAAGCTCAATATACTTGGAGACTTTAATGCCAGAGTGGGAACAGACCATCAAAACTAGGAAGGGGTCATTGGGAGACACGGCACTGGCAAGTGTAATAGTAATGGCCTGCTGCTGCTCAAGATGTGTGCCACACATGACCTTGTCATCACCAACACTTTATTCCACTTACCAACACACAAGAAGACATCATGGATGCACCCACGCTCAAGGCATTGGCATCTAATTGATTACATCATTGCCAGGAAAAGGAATGAGATGGACTTTAGAGTGACGAGGGCCATGTGCGGTGCAGACTGCTGGACTGATCATCGCCTCATTGTGTCTAAGTGCAGGCTCCGCATCCCGCCTGCGAGGAGACCCCAAGGGCAGAAAACGACAAAGAGGCTGAATATCTATAAGCTGCAAAATAAAAGAATTGCAAGGGAATTTGCCAATGACCTTGATGGCAGACTGTTAAATATACTACAGGCAGAGGAGATTGGCATTGAGGAACAGTGGACAATTCTGAGAGATGCTGTTTATAATACTGCTCTGGAGCATCTCGGATCAGCAGCCAGAAAAAATCAAGACTGGTTCAATGAAAACGACGAGGAAATAAAGACACTCCTAGAAGAGAAACATCAGCGGTATAAGGTGTATCAAAATGACCCCACGTCGTTAGCTAAGAAAGGTGCCTTTACCAACATAAAAAGAAAGGTACAAATCAAGCTACGCGAGATGCAGGATATCTGGTTTAGCAAGAAGGCCGACAAAATTCAGGGCTATGCAGATACCCATGACCAGAAACTCTTCTACGATGCGCTCAAAGCTGTATATGGACCCCAGTCATCAAGCTCTTCATCTCTGCTTAATGCAGATGGAACTAAGCTGCTGACATAAAAGAAACAAATTCTGGAACGGTGGGCTGAGCACTTTAATAATATTCTTAATCGCCCTGCCAATATCAATGATGAGGCTATTGCTCGCCTGCCCCAGGTAGAAATCAACAAGGAGCTTGATGTTCTTCCAAGTGGAGATGAAGTCAGGAAAGCAGTAAAACAACTTTCTTGTGGAAAAGCACCCGGAAATGATACTATACCTGCTGAGGTATATAAAGCTGGCGGCCCTGTTCTGATGCAAACGGTGACCAAACTATTCCAATATATGTGTACAAAGGAACAGGTTCCACAACAGATGAAAGATGCCAGCATAATTCACATATACAAGAGGAAAGGTAATCGCCAATCTTGTGACAACCATCGAGGCATCTCCCTTCTGTCCACTGCAGGCAAGATATTGGCTCGTCTCTTGCTCAACCGCCTTTTACATGACCTTGAGCAAGGACTATTACCCGAAAGCCAGTGTGGTTTCTGTGCTAAACGTGGAACAGTAGTTATGGTCTTTTCAGCACATCATCTTTAGGAAAAGTGCCAGAAGCAACACCGTGACCTTTATGTAACTTTTGTTGATTTGACCAAGGCTTTCGACACAGTCAGTAGAGACAGCCTATGGAAGATCATGGGAAAATTCGGCTGCCCGAGCAAGTTCATCTCAGTCATCCGGCAGTTCCATGATGGCATGATGGTGAAGGTTCTGAACGATGGAGACGTATCTGAGGCTTTCTGTTGTGAATTCTGTTGTGGGTTCTGCTCTTGGGCTCCCTCCGGTGGTTATAAGTGGTAGTGCTGCTGTTTGTCCTTCACAGCAGTCATCAGGTGCGTCCACTTCGGACGGGGCTATTTAGTCTGGCTTCACCCTTTAGTGAGTGCCAGTTGTTCATTGTTTCTGGAGGATTAACATCCCTTCCTGGTCGCTCCTGCTTGCAGTTCATTTCTTCAAGATAAGTTCTGCTTGTTTTTCTGCCCACATGTTGTGGGCCTCATTGTTCAGTGCATTGCATGTTTTTTTTTGTCCAGCTTTATCTGTGTAAGGATTTATGCAGCCAAGCTGGAATCTCTGGAGAGGCAGATTTACCCTCCATGTCTTTAGTTAGATGTGGAGTTTTTGTATTATCTGTGGTGGACATTTCTTAGTATTTTAATACTGACCGCGTAGTCCTCTGTCCTATCTTTTCTATCTAGCTAGATTGGCCTCCTTTGCAAAATTCTGTTTTCAGCCTGTGTATGTTTTTTCCTCTCCTCTCACAGTCAATATTTGTGGGGGGCTGCCTATCCTTTGGGAATTTTCTCTGAGGCAAGATAGTTTTCCCTTTTCTATCTATAGGGTTAATTAGTCCTCCGGCTGTGTCGAGGTGTCTAGGATTGGTAGGTACATCCCACGGTTACTTCTAGTTGCGGTGTTAAGTCAAGGGTCTGCGGTCAGTACAGTTACTACATTCTCCAGAGTACGTCTCATGCCGCTCCTAGGCCACCAGATCATAACAGTACAACTGGCCAACAATGAGTTAACCGCATCTCAAAAGAAGGGAAAGAAAGTGCTGAGCCATTTTTTTTTTCTGTACTCTGTTGTGTTTTTTATTTCCCTCTTACCTCTGGGTGGCTCAGGAGATAGGCGCTGACATGGATGTTAAGGGACTTGCTTCTCGTGTGGATCAACTTGCTGCTAGAGTACAGGGTATTTTTGATTATATCGTGCAGACTCCTGTTTTAGAGCCTAGAATTCCTACCCTTGATCTGTTTTTTGGGGACAGGTCCAAATTTTTGAGCTTTAAAAATAATTGTAAACTGTTTTCTGCTCTGAAGCCCCGTTCCTCTGGTGATCCCATCCAGCAGGTAAAAATTGTCATATCTCTGTTGCGTGGCGACCCTCAGGATTGGGCATTTTCCCTGGAATCTGGGAATCCGGCCTTGCTTAATGTAGACACCTTTTTTCAGGCGCTTGAGTTATTGTATGATGAGCCTAATTCTGTGGATCATGCTGAGAAAACCTTGTTGGCCCTGTGTCAGGGTCAAGAAGCGGCAGAATCGTATTGCCAGAAATTTAGAAAATGGTCTGTGCTTACTAAATGGAATGAGGATGCTTTGGCGGCAATTTTCAGAAAGGGTCTTTCTGAATCTGTTAAAGATGTTATGGTGGGGTTCCCCACGCCTGCAGGTCTGAGTGATTCTATGTCTCTGGCCATTCAAATTGATCGGCGCTTGCGTGAGCGCAGAGTTGTGCACACTATGGAGTTGTCTTCCGAGCGGAGTGCTGAGCCTATGCAGTGTGATAGGATTGTGTCTAGAGCTGAACGCCAAGGATTCAGACGTCAGAATAGGTTGTGCTTTTACTGCGGCGATTCTGCTCATGTTATTTCTGATTGCCCTAAGCGTGCCAAGAGAATCGCTAATTCCGTTACCATCAATACTGTACAAATTAAATTTCTGTTATCTGTGACCCTGATCTGCTCATTATCATCATTTTCTGTCATGGCATATGTGGATTCAGGCGCCGCTTTAAATTTAATGGACTTAGAATTTGCCAGACGTTGTGGTTTTCCCTTACAGCCTTTCCAGAGTCCTATCCCTTTGAGGGGCATTGATGCTACACCATTGGCTAAAAATAAACCTCAGTTTTGGACACAGTTAACCATGTGCATGGCGCCAGCCCATCAGGAAGATTGTCGTTTCCTGGTGTTGCATAATTTGCATGATGCTATTGTGCTGGGGTTTCCATGGTTACAGGTACATAATCCGGTGTTGGATTGGAAATCTAAGTCTGTGACTAGTTGGGGTTGTCAGGGGGTTCATGATGACGTTCCTCTGATGTCAATTTCCTCCTCCCCCTCTTCTGAAATTCCTGAGTTTCTGTCAGATTTCCAGGATGTTTTCGATGAGCCCAAGTCCAGTTCCCTTCCACCGCATAGGGACTGTGATTGTGCTATTGACTTGATTCCAGGCTGTAAGTTCCCTAAGGGCCGACTTTTCAACCTGTCTGTGCCTGAACATGCCGCCATGCGTAGTTATGTTAAGGAGTCTTTGGAGAAGGGGCATATTCGGCCATCTTCTTCTCCATTGGGAGCAGGTTTTTTTTTTGTTGCCAAGAAGGATGGCTCCTTGAGACCCTGTATTGATTATCGCCTCTTGAATAAGATCACGGTCAAATTCCAATACCCTTTGCCTTTGCTTTCTGATTTGTTTGCCAGGATTAAGGGGGCTAGTTGGTTTACTAAGATTGACCTTCGAGGGGCATATAATCTTGTTCGTATTAAGCAGGGTGACGAATGGAAAACTGAGTTTAATATGCCAGAGGGCCATTTTGAATATCTTGTGATGCCATTCGGACTCTCTAATGCCCCATCTGTGTTTCAGTCCTTCATGCATGATATTTTTCGGAATTATCTTGATAAATTCATGATTGTATATTTGGATGATATTTTGATTTTTTCAGATGATTGGGAGTCTCATGTGAAACAAGTCAGGATGGTATTTCAGGTCCTTCGTGATAATGCCTTGTTTGTCAAGAGGTCTAAGTGCCTCTTTGGAGTACAGAAGGTTTCTTTTTTGGGCTTCATTTTTTCTCCATCATCTATAGAAATGGATCCGGTTAAGGTTCAGGCCATTCATCATTGGATCCAGCCCACATCCGTGAAGAGCCTTCAGAAATTTTTGGGCTTTGCTAATTTTTATCGCCGTTTCATTGCCAACTTCTCCAGTGTGGTTAAACCCCTGACCGATTTGACGAGGAAGGGCGCTGATGTAACGAATTGGTCCTCTGAGGCTGTTTCTGCTTTTCAGGAGCTTAAGCACCGATTTACTTCTGCCCCTGTGTTGCATCAGCTGGATGTTTCTCTTCCTTTTCAGGTTGAGGTTGACGCTTCTGAGATTGGGGCAAGGGCCGTTTTGTCTCAGAGGAATTCTGATGGTTCCTTGATGAAACCGTGTGCCTTCTTTTCTCGAAAGTTTTCGCCTGTGGAACGCAATTATGATGTCGGCAATCGTGAGTTGTTGGCTATGAAGTGGGCATTTGAGGAGTGGCGACATTGGCTTGAGGGGGCCAAGCACCGTATTGTGGTCTTGACCGATCATAAGAATCTGATTTACCTCGAGTCTGCCAAACGGCTGAATCCTAGACAGGCCCGATGGTCCCTGTTTTTCTCCCGTTTTGATTTTGTTGTCTCGTATCTTCCGGGCTCTAAGAATGTTAAGGCTGATGCCCTCTCTAGGAGTTTTTTGCCTGATTCCCCTGGGGTTCTTGAGCCGGTTGGTATTCTGAAGGAGGGGGTGATTCTTTCTGCCATCTCCCCTGATTTGCGACGGGTTCTTCAGTAGTTTCAGGCTGATAAACCTGATCGTTGTCCAGCGGGGAAACTGTTTGTTCCTGACAGATGGACTAGTAAAGTGATTTCTGAGGTTCACTGTTCTGTGTTGGCTGGGCATCCTGGGATTTTTGGTACCAGAGATTTGGTTAGTAGGTCCTTTTGGTGGCCTTCTTTGTCACGGGATGTGCATTCTTTTGTGCAGTCCTGTGGGACTTGTGCGCGGGCCAAACCTTGCTGCTCCTACGCCAGTGGGTTGCTTTTGCCTTTGCCGGTCCCTGAGAGGCCTTGGATGCATATTTCTATGGATTTTATTTCGGATCTTCCTGTTTCCCAGAGGATGTCGGTTATCTGGGTGGTCTGTGACTGGTTTTCTAAGATGGTTCATTTGGTATCTTTGCCTAAATTGCCTTCCTCTTCTGAGTTGGTTCCGTTGTTTTTTTAGCATGTGGTTCGTTTGCATGGCATTCCGGAGAATATTGTGTCCGATAGAGGTTCCCAGTTTGTTTCTAGGTTTTGGCGGTCCTTTTGTGCTAAGCTGGGCATTGATTTGTCTTTTTCTTCCGCATTTCATCCTCAGACAAACGGCCAAACCGAGCGAACTAACCAGACTTTGGAAACTTATTTGAGATGCTTTGTGTCTGCCAGGATGATTGGGTGGCTTTCTTGCCATTGGCCGAGTTTGCCCTTAATAATCGGGCTAGTTCTGCTACCTTGGTTTCACCCTTCTTTTGTAATTCTGGGTTTCATCCTCGTTTTTCTTCAGGGCAGGTTGAGTCTTCTGATTGCCCTAGGGTGGACTCTGTGGTTTACAGGTTGCAGCAAATTTGGGCTCATGTTGTGGACAATTTGGTGTTGTCTCAGGAGGAGGCTCAGCGTTTTGCCAACCGTCGGCGTGTGGGTTCCCGGCTTCGGGTTGGGGATTTGGTCTGGTTGTCTTCATGTTCCTATGAAGGTTTCTTCCCGAAGTTCAAGCCTCGGTTTATTGGTCCTTATAGGATTTCTGAGATTATCAATCCAGTGTCTTTTCGTTTGGCCCTTCCAGCCTCTTTTTCCATCCATAATGTTTTTCATAGATCTTTGTTGCGGAAATATGTGGTGCATGTGGTTCCCTCTGTTGATCCTCCTGCCCCGGTGTTGATTGATGGGGAGTTGGAGTATGTTGTGGAAAAGATCTTGGATTCTCGTTTTTCAAGACGGAGGCTTCAGTATCTTGTCAAGTGGAAGGGTTATGGCCAGGAGGATAATTCTTGGGTTGTTGCCTCCGATGTTCATGCTGACGATTTGGTTCGTGCCTTCCATTTGGCTTGTCCTGATCGGCCTGGGGGCTCTGGTGAGGGTTCGGTGACCCCTCCTCAAGGGGGGGGGGGTACTGTTGTGAATTCTGTTGTGGGTTCTGCTCTTGGGCTCCCTCCGGTGGTTATAAGTGGTAGTGCTGCTGTTTGTCCTTCACAGCAGTCATCAGGTGCATCCACTTCGGACGGGGCTATTTAGTCTGGCTTCACCCTTTAGCGAGTGCCAGTTGTTCATTGTTTCTGGAGGATTCACATCCTTTCCTGGTCGCTCCTGCTTGCAGTTCATTTCTTCAAGATAAGTTCTGCTTGTTTTTCTGCCCACATGTTGTGGGCCTCATTGTTCAGTGCATTGCATGTTTTTTTTTGTCCAGCTTTATCTGTGTAAGGATTTATGCAGCCAAGCTGGAATCTCTGGAGAGGCAGATTTACCCTCCATGTCTTTAGTTAGATGTGGAGTTTTTGTATTATCTGTGGTGGACATTTCTTAGTTTTTTAATACTGACCGCATAGTCCTCTGTCCTATCTTTTCTATCTAGCTAGATTGGCCTCCTTTGCTAAATTCTGTTTTCAGCCTGTGTATGTTTTTTCCTCTCCTCTCACAGTCAATATTTGTGGGGGGCTGCCTATCCTTTGGGAATTTTCTCTGAGGCAAGATAGTTTTCCCTTTTCTATCTATAGGGTTAATTAGTCCTCCGGCTGTGTCGAGGTGTCTAGGATTGGTAGGTACATCCCACGGCTACTTCTAGTTGCGGTGTTAAGTCCAGGGTCTGCGGTCAGTACAGTTACCACATTCTCCAGAGTACGTCTCATGCCGCTCCTAGGCCACCAGATCATAACAGCTTTCCCAGTAGCAAACGGCGTAAAACAAGGCTGTGTGCTTGCTCCAACCCTGTTCAGTATGCTGTTCTCTGCAATGTTAAGTGATGCCTTTAACAACTGTGGAAAATGAAATGCTAGGTGAAATCCCAAGAAACAATGAAAACCCTATATTAAGGGTCACCAATCTAACCCAAGAAGAGGTGCGAAACTGGCTAAATAAGATTAAAATAGATAAATCTCCAGGTCCGGATGGCATACACCCATGAGTACTAAGAGAACTAAGTAATGTAATAGATAAACCATTATTTCTTATTTTTAGGGACTCTATAGCGACGGTGTCTGTTCCGCAGGACTGGCGCATAGCAAATGTGGTGCCAATATTCAAAAAGGGCTCTAAAAGTGAACCTGGAAATTATAGGCCAGTAAGTCTAACCTCTATTGTTGGTAAAATATTTGAAGGGTTTCTGAGGGATGTTATTCTGGATTATCTTAATGAGAATAACTGTTTAACTCTATATCAGCATGGTTTATGAGAAATCGCTCCTGTCAAACCAATCTAATCAGTTTTTATGAAGAGGTAAGCGATAGGCTGGACCACGGTGAGTCATTGGACGTGGTATATCTCGATTTTTCCAAAGCGTTTGATACCGTGCCGCACAAGAGGTTGGTACACAAAATGAGAATGCTTGGTCTGGGGGAAAATGTGTGTAAATGGGTTAGTAACTGGCTTAGTGATAGAAAGCAGAGGGTGGTTATAAATGGTATAGTCTCTAACTGGGTCGCTGTGACCAGTGGGGTGAAACAGGGGTCGGTATTGGGACCTGTTCTCTTCAACATATTGATTAATGATCTGGTAGAAGGTTTACACAGTAAAATATCGATATTTGCAGATGATACAAAACTATGTAAAGCAGTTAATACAAGAGAAGATAGTATTCTGCTACAGATGGATCTGGATAAGTTGGAAACTTGGGCTGAAAGGTGGCAGATGAGGTTTAACAATGATAAATGTAAGGTTATACACATGGGAAGAAGGAATCAATATCACCATTACACACTGAACGGGAAAACACTGGGTAAATCTGACAGGGAGAAGGACTTCGGGATCCTAGTTAATGATAAACGTACCTGGAGCAGCCAGTGCCAGGCAGCAGCTGCCAAGGCAAACAGGATCATGGGGTGCATTAAAAGAGGTCTGGATACACATGATGAGAGCATTATACTGCCTCTGTACAAATCCCTAGTTAGACCGCACATGAAGTACTGTGTCCAGTTTTGGGCACCGGTGCTCAGGAAGGATATAATGGAACTAGAGAGAGTACAAAGGAGGGCAACAAAATTAATAAAGGGGATGGGAGAACTACAATACCCAGATAGATTAGCGAAATTAGGATTATTTAGTCTAGAAAAAAGACGACTGAGGAGTAGTGTTGAGCATTCCGATGCTGCAAGTATCGGGTATCGGCCGATACTTGCTGTATCGGAATTCCGATACCGGGATTCCGATACTCTTGTGGTATCGGGTATCGGGTATCGGAACAACATTTTATTTTAATTCTCTCTTTTACACATTTTAACATTGTTAAAATGTGTAAAAGAGAGAATTAAAATAAAAAATATCGCTATACTCACCTGTCCGACGCAGCCGGGACCTCAGCGCAGGAACCGGCAGCGTTGTTTGTTTAAAATTCCCGCTTTTACATGGTTACGCGAACTCCCGGCTTGTGATTGGTCAGGGCGCCCATGTTGCCGGGCCGCGGACCAATCACAGCAAGCCGTGACGAAAATACGTCACGGCTTGCTGTGATTGGTCCGCGTCCCGGCAACATGGCCGCCATTAACCAATCACAAGCCGTGACGTCACGGGAGGCTGGACTTGCGCGCTTTTGAAAAAGCGCGCGTGTCCAGCCTCCAGTGACGTCCCGGCTTATGATTGGTTGCGCCGCGATCAACCAATCACAAGCCGGGAGGCTGGACACGCGCGCAATTTTAAAATGCGCGCTTGTCCTGCCTCCCGTGACGTCACGGCTTGTGATTGGTTAATGGCGGCCATGTTGCCGGGCCGCGGACCAATCACAGCAAGCCGTGACGTATTTTCGTCACGGCTTGCTGTGATTGGTCCGCGTCCCGGCAACATGGCGCCGTGACCAATCATAAGCCGGGACGTCACTGGAGGCTGGACACGCGCGCTTTTTCAAAAGCGCGCAAGTCCAGCCTCCCGTGACGTCACGGCTTGTGATTGGTTAATGGCGGCCATGTTGCCGGGACGCGGACCAATCACAGCAAGCCGTGACGTATTTTCGTCACGGCTTGCTGTGATTGGTCCGCGGCCCGGCAACATGGGCGCCCTGACCAATCACAAGCCGGGAGTTCGCGTAACCATGTAAAAGCGGGAATTTTAAACAAACAACGCTGCCGGTTCCTGCGCTGAGGTCCCGGCTGCGTCGGAGAGGTAAAGTATAGCGATATTTTTTATTTTAATTCTTTCTTTTACACATTTATATGGTTCCCAGGGCCTGAAGGAGAGTTTCCTCTCCTTCAGACCCTGGGAACCATCAGGAATACCGTCCGATACTTGAGTCCCATTGACTTGTATTGGTATCGGGTATCGGTATCGGATTGGATCCGATACTTTGCCGGTATCGGCCGATACTTTCCGATACCGATACTTTCAAGTATCGGACGGTATCGCTCAACACTACTGAGGAGCGATCTAATAACCATGTATAAGTATATAAGGGGACAATACAAATTTCTCGCTGAGGATCTGTTTATACCAAGGAAGGTGACGGGCACAAGGGGGCATTCTTTGCGTCTGGAGGAGAGAAGGTTTTTCCACCAACATAGAAGAGGATTCTTTACTGTTAGGGCAGTGAGAATCTGGAATTGCTTGCCTGAGGAGGTGGTGATGGCGAACTCAGTCGAGGGGTTCAAGAGAGGCCTGGATGTCTTCCTGGAGCAGAACAATATTGTATCATACAATTTTTAGGTTCTAGAGACCTATAGCGAACTGGAGTCTTATGCCCCTGAATGATGAGGTACTACCAAAACTATTGTAACAATAATAACCTTTATTAAACATAAAAACACACACCAATAGACAATGTGTCTAGTAAAAATGACCGGAAAATGGTGATGACACAGAAAATCAGAGACAGTGACACCCTGTATGCAAAATAGCAGCACTAAATAACGTATAGGGGATGCCCAGTGTATATGACACCCCATATAATACAAACACCTGTGTAATGTTTGTATAGCCACAACCCCTCCAAAGTAAGAGGTATAGCAGCGCCTAATTAAAGCCCAATATCATAATAAACCAATGTAAACAGCAGAGGGCATTATAAAGTGCAAACAAGTGCATGGCAAAAAACGCTACTCCAAGTGCTTACCCATGTGGGTGCGGTGTCAGCTGAATCCGTGTAGCCCCGATGCACGTTTCGCTATATCTAGCTTCCTCGGGAGGCTTGTGTCAATTATTAGGTTCTGCAGAAGGACGTAGATCTGGGGATTTATTATGATGGAATATAGGCTGAACTGGATGGACAAATGTCTTTTTTCGGCCTTACTTACTAACTATGTAACTATGAATCCCAATTCAACCCAAAATGCCTGAAGGCGGTTACGAAAGTGCATGAGACTGTTATCCATGAATTATTACTTGCTGATGACTGTGCACTTAACGCTAGCACGGAACAGCAGATGCAGGATGAAATGGACTGTTTTTCATAAGCTTGCGAAAGTTTTGGTCCCGAGATCAACATTAGAAAAACCGAAGTCATGTATCAACCGGTTCCAGGAAAACTGTACAAGGAGCCACGTATCACGGTGAAGGAGCAAAACCTCAAAGCAGTCGATAACTTCACCTACTTAGGCAGCACACTTTCCCGTGAAGTAACCATAGATGCTGAGGTTAATAACAGAATTGCCAAAGCCAGTGCCGCCTTCGGGAGACTGCGTAAGAACGTCTGGGAACGAAGGGGACTCAGCCTTACCACCAAGCTGAAGGTCTACTGCACGGTGGTCCTCACCACACTTCTCTATGCTAGCGAGACCTGGACAGTGTACAGCCAGCATGCTAAACAGCTTAATCATTTCCACATGAGTTGCCTCCGCAGACTCCTCCACATCAGGTGGCAAGACAATGTCCCGGACACAGCAATTCTGGAACAAACTGGGCTCTGCAGCGTTTACACTCTCCTGCTGAAAGTCCAAGCCAGGTGGGCTGGACATGTGGTCAGAATGCCTGACAGCCGACTACCAAAACAACTGCTGTACGGAGAACTGTGCCAAGGAATGCGAGCAGTTGGGGGGGGGCAGAAGAAGTGCTATAAAGACTGCTTTAAGATGTCTCTCAAAAACCTGGAAGTCAACACCAATGAATGGGAAGAGCTTGCCCTGGATCGTCTCGGTTGGCGGGGCAGGATCACCTCAGGAGCACATGCAGCTGAAGATAGGAAAATCTTTGACGCAAAAAGAAAGCACGCTGTACGCAAGGCACAAGTAGAATCTGGTGTACTGACCACATCTGCTTCCTTATGTCAAGTATGTGGGCGAACCTTCAGGGCCCGGATTGGACTCATCAGCCACCTCCGGACCCATAACTACTAATTCTCTTCTAACCCTGAAGTCATGGTCATCTACGAAAAAGAAGAACCAACATCAATTCTAACATCTGCCATTTTCTGGATGGCAAATGTGCTGCTCCTGGTGGTGAACATCTTAGTCTAAGGCTACACACCACATCACCAAATCCTTGTTACCCAGTAATGACCACTAACGGCCAATACTATATTCCTTCGGGAAGTGAACAGGCTTTACCCATGTTTCCTGTCTCAGTGGTTTCCAATAGGGCACCGACCCTTTCTCCTATCACTCCTGTCTTGAATCCAGCAATCCTCCCACCTGGATCGTCCCCGGCACTGACCCTTTCTACTGTCACTTCCACTGCCAATTTAGCTGCACACCCAGACGAGATGCTCCAAGCAATGGCCTCTCCTCTCAATGCTTCCACTACAAAAGCACTCTCACGCAGTCTACCTAACCCTATACCCGGTACCTCACAGGCTCTCTCGCAGCCAAGCACACACCTGTATGGGACGGTGGCAACTATATCAAGGGGGGCTCAATCTAGGAGGGGGATACCAATAGCACAGGAAGCACAAAGGGGAGGGAATGTTGGCAACCTATTTTTGAAAAAGAAAGTCCTGAGGGACCCTTGTTAGTGGTGGGAAAGGGTGAAATAACAACAATGGAAAAGAATGCTATTGTTAATGCTGCCAATTCTCGGTTAGAGCACAATGGAGGTGTAGCTAGAGCTACAGTGGAAGCAGGAGGGGCGACTATTCAATATGACAGTCAAATCATTGTTGAGTCACGTGGTCAGATAGCTGTTGGGAACATATTGGTGACTAAATCTGGTAATCTTCCATGTAGAATGATCATACACGCTGTGACCCCTACTTTTGACCCTATTCATCCAGACGTTAGTACTCAACAACTTCGTGCAGCAATAACTCACATTTTAGAGTATGCGAATATTAGTGAGCAGATTGAGACCTTGACAATTCCCGCCATTGGTGTTGGCATTTTCGGTTTCCCTGTTCATGCATGTACAAGAGAAATCATTTGAATAAACAAGTGTAGCCCCCCAAGCATTTGCTGCCTCTCTGAAATCAGGTTGATTAGTATTGAGGACAGGACTGTTAAAGCTTTTAAGACTGCCTGCGTCACCTGGACCCCACAACATATTGGAGCTTCCCAAATAGAGCCCCTCATTCCAGGATTGTTACTTCCTCCTGCTCCTCATACAAATGTGATTACATCTGTACTCCCGGTGCAATCTCTACTCCGGCCCCAGGTGCCACCACCAACAGTGCCAATGCTCATGTCTGAGGAGCCCACCCTCTATGTCAAGATGTCTGAGGAGCCCACCCTCTATGTCAAGTTTACACCCCAGCAAGCTGCTACTCTGTTGAACCAAGTTCCAGATCCAGAAAAACAGCCGATGCCTTTCTACAGAAGCATGCTTCAAATCCAAAGTAATTACCCAGCCATGTGGCAAGATCTCATTTCCCTGGCAAATCTCAAAGCAGGCGATGCATATTGACCTGTTATGGAAATCGCGTTCAATGATGCCTCACTTGCCAGTGACACTACATGGAACTCTGGTGTTGAGTTCTGCCAACAACTTAAGACATGGGCCTCTGATGAGTTGGCTGACCTATCACATATTGTCGTCAATGGATTCCAGATGCCTCCAACCTGATGCAGCCATTGTACGATGACCTCAAGATGTCAGCATTTCCACTATGTCCCAAATCCGTGGAAGCTTTCTACGCTCTTAAACAGGCCATACAGTCTGCACCAGCTCTTGGAATCCCAAATTCTGATATCATCTTAAGACATCTGGTTCCCTTAATAGCGCCACACAACATAAAAGCTATTTTTGAAACCTAAACGTCTGTCACTGCAGCGTCATATGAGACTCCAATATTCCCTCTTGGTCCGGATAATGTCACTCTTGTCCGCTGCACCATCCTCAATCCGTCCATGCTGCTTCCTCTTTCCAGGGGGGATGTGGATGATAATACTCATGCTCTCGGAGAAGACGTCTCTACACACTCAGAGGATCATGACTGTCTCTAACAAATGCAGGAAGAAGCATTCTCCAAGAAAAACGTGTCTGAAGACCCATTCCCACATGCTGACCTGACATTCTACACTGATGGTTCCAGATTTGCAGATGAAACAGGAATGTTCCATACGGGATATGCCGTGGTTACACATGACCAGGTCATCTCAGCTGGATCCCTACCACCGCACATGTCTGCACAAGAAGCGGAACTTAAGGCTTTGACATTGGCTTGTCAGGAAGCGACGGAGAAGGTGGTCAACATCTACACGGATTCAAGATATGCTTTCAGAGTGGCTCATGACTTTGGCAGTATCTGAGCAGCCAGAGGATACCTAACGTCCAGTGGAACTCCTGTAAAACATGCTGCTACCATACAAAAACTTGTGGCTGCTCTAGATCTACCTTTGGAGGTTGCAGTGATCAAGATTAAAGCTCACGTGAGAATGGATTCTCTAGAAGCAAGGGGGAACTTCCTTGCTGACAAAACAGCAAAAACCTATGCTGCGGATCCATTTGGGAAAGAGAAAGCAGCGGTATACGTGTCACAAGACACTGAAGAAGGGCCTAAAAGCTCTCTTATGAGGATTATCCATCTACATCAAGACAAGACATCAGATGATGAAAAGAAGTCATGGCAAGAAGGAGGAGCTATATAGGATGAAGATGGAGTCTGGAGGATGAACATAAAGGTCTGTCTACCCTGTAATCTGTACCCCTCAGTGACAGAATGAGCACATGGCATCACCCACAGAGGCAAGAATCAGATGAATTACCTGATTTGGAAGACTTATATGGCACCTGGGATCTCTACTGTCACCCAAAAATATTGCAAGTCCTGCCTTGTGTGTGCAACATGCAATCCAGCACCGCCTCAGAAAGTTACTCAGAAACATTTGGCTAAACCACTCTATCCCTTTCAGAGTATTCAGATTGATCACATTCAAATGCCAAAAGTAGGGAAGTACGAGTATGTACTGGTAGTGACTGACATGTTCTCAAGATGGCCCGAAGCCTATCCAGGAACAAACATGACTGCCAGAGTGACTGTTAAGACACTGATGACTGAAGTAGCATGCAGATATGGGGTCCCAGAGGTAATTGAGAGTGACCAAGGACCCACATTCATTGCAGCACTGACTAAGGAACTATGGACATTGGTGGGAGCTGATTTGGATTACATTCTCCATATCACCCCCAGATCAGTGGAAAATGAATAACCAAAAACACAACAAAAATCAACATAGCTAAGGCAGATCCTTATTTAATTGCCATAAAGGTAAATTAGTTACTTATGCTGTGGATAAACCGTAGAACAAAGAAGCTACAAATCAGGACAAGTCGCTAAAGAATACAGCAAGAAGATTATGGGTCACAAGGGCCCAAAAGAAACGACCTATACATCCAAGTAGAACAATGTATAAAACTTTAAACTTTATTACTTCACAAAAATTATCAAAAATAGGAAAAATACACAAACATACATCACATTAACAAGAACAGGTGAAGTGCAGTACTACATGGTATAAATATGTGATGTATATTTGTGTATTTTTCATAATATTTGTGAAGTAATAAAGTTTAAAGTTTTATACATTGTTCTACTTGGATGTATAGGTCGTTTCTTTTGGGCCCTTGTGACCCATAATCTTCTTGCAGTGGGAAAGTAGAAAGATTGAATGGCACCTTGAAAAATAAAATATTGAAAGCCAGTCAGGAGGTCAGACTTGGACAGACATTTTGCCCATTGCCTTATACTCAGTCAGAAACACTCCAAGGGGTCCCACTAAACTCACACTATACAAGATTCTTTTTGGGGGGCCTCCAAGGCTGGGTCAATATTTTCCACAACAGCTAGCCTTAGGAAGTGATACTCTTGTAAATTATGTAATTGCCCTTACTAAAGAACTGTCAGTAACACATGTACAAGTTTTATCATCCATTCCAGATCCGGATTCCAGTGAAGGTACCCATACTTTCCAACCTGGTGACTACGTGCTGGTAAAGAAGTTCATCAGAAAGACATCCCTGGAGTCGAGATTTGAGGGTCCCTACCCAGTGCTCCTGACTACTACTTTGGTCAGGGTTGCTGAACGCCTCCTGGAACAATCTCTCACATTGTAAACTTGTTAGACAGTTAGGGACAGAGTAGGATCTGTCCTGCTTGTCAAAGTCCAGCTACAAAGGGAGGTTTTCCACAAGGGAAAACTTGTCTCAAACTGGTGAAAACTCCAATTCCCCCCTCCCGGGCGAGACGGTCAGATCTAGGATGTGTTACATCAGGGTGAGTGACATGTGTATTTTATGAAACCATGGAGATGGGAAATTGGAAAGTAATAGATCCAGCAGGTAGCAAAGTCCCGAGGACATGGGTAACACGCTCCGATATACCTCCCTACCTCCCCGATATACCCATAATTGGTCACACATTCTCTGGTGTCAATAGCATCCGTATTGTCATGAAGCCTCTGATGTCATAGTGACACTTAACACCGATGGGTTAATGAACCATGTTGGGATCAAGATAAAAAAAAAAGGTTAATAAAGTATTTAGAGGGGACTGTTGAGGAGAGCCATAAGATCAAATACTTAATTAACCTCAAGACATAAGAGATTGAGAGGAGCGACCCATAACGTGTATTGTTTAACCTTACATAAGCTTTCTCAAATCAAAGTAAGAAACTAAAGATGGCTGCCATTTCCTGTTTCACCACACCATGTGCTGATATCCAAAATGACGCCCACCCTGATGACCTCATGGATCCACCCACAGTGATGCCCACTTTGATGACCTCATGGACCAACCCACCCTGATAACCTCATGGATCCGCCCACAGACTTGCTCATTGCCCAACCCACTAACCAATGGAATACATCCAATCACTCCCATTTTAGAGCTAACCGAGCCCCCCTTACAGGGGTTATTTAAACCTGTGTTCTGACTAAATAAAGACCCTTAGAGCTGAGCCATAGATTGATCAAGGAGAGTTTACATCTGACTGTGTGTGTCTGGTGTATTTCTTTAGTGCGCACCTGATCAATATCCATTAGGCCAGGAGTAGGTAACTAGAGTGAACATTTCTTATTGTTCAACCTAACATACTGTGTGTAAGGGATGTGAAATGTTTATTGTCGCTTCTTCTCCCCAACCCCTTTTAGCGTAAATACTGTATGTTATTGATGTGTTCATACACGGTGGTACTGCTACACATAAAGTGTATTACCACCGTGTATAACAGTACTGCTACACATTACAAGTGTATTGCTCTGATTATATATATATATATATATTTTTTAATGTTTTAATGTTTGGCATAATTTGCACACTGTTGATAAGGAAAGTTTGTCCCCGAGCCCAGTTCAGTGTTTGGGGCGTAGTGTCCCTAGTTGGCCACTAGAGGGGGGGCACTATAGGATACAGTTAGAATAGGAGGTGTAAGGTGGGGATAAGTTAGAGAGAGCTTCCTGACTGAGACAGTCAGGGCCTGGGCTGCCTGGCCAGGAGTCATCGTGCCCTGCAACGTTCAATTAAGGGGCTCAGCATAGTACGCCTAGCACAGAATAGTTCTTCTAGGAGGAAGAAGTGCGCCAGTGCTGCAGATGCAGCTGAAGAGAATCTGTCCCCCTAAAGGAGTAAAGTCTGATCAGCACGGGCAGTACAAGCAAGATGTGGCAGATCTTTGCCTAGGCAGCAGTTCCTAGAACCATTGCGAAACGGTGTATGACTCCCATATTTGAGGCAAGGATTCTGGAGGACACAGACTCTGCGAGACCGGAAGATACGGTCCGACCCGGTGCTGAACATAGAGGAGGAGAGGACAGAGCAGGGACAGAAAAGAAGGTACTGTGTTGTGAACTCCGTTTTCGGGCTCCCTCTTGTGGTCACAGATGGTATTGTGTGACTTTGGTTTTTTGGCTCCCCCTGGTGGTTTGGTTTATTATCCTGCGGGTCTGCTGGATCAGCTGCCTCGTTATTCACCAGGGAGGCTCCTATTTAGCTCTGCTTCACTTCCACTTGTTGCCGGCTGTCAATGTATTCAGTGCTATTCTGATTACTCCTGATTATCTCGTTTTCTGCCTCTTCAGGATAAGCTAAGTTCTGTTTGAATATTTTTTGCTCATCTGCCTGCAATATGATTTCTGTGTATGATGAGTCTAGTCCAGCTTGCTAACATGTGATTTCTTTTTGCTGTTAAGCTCTGGGGTACGGAGTTGCTTCCCCCGCACCGTTAGTTGGTGCGGGGGCTCGAGCAATCTCTGCGTGGATATTTTGAATAGGGTTTTTTATAGACCGCACAGTTTCCTTCCTATTTTCTGCTATCTAGTATTAGCGGGCCTCATTTGCTAAATCTGATTTCATCTCTGCGTTTGTGCTTTCCCCTTAACTCACCATTAATATTTGTGGGGGGCTATTCTATATCTTTGGGGGCATTCCACTGAGGCAAGTGAGGACTTACTTTCCCTCCACGAATAGTCAGTTTCTCAGGCCGTGACGAGACGTCTAGGATTTTTAGGTAACGTTCCACGGCTGCCTATAGTTGTTTGCGGATAGGATCAGGTTGCGGTCAATCTAGTTACCACTTCCCCCAGAGCTAGTAGTCTGTTCAGTTACTTAGCTAGTCCGACCTGCGATCCTTGCCACTAGGATCATAACAGTACAGCCGGCCTATAAAGTGTTAATTGCATGGCAGAAGCAGGAGAAAAGAAGCTTGGAAAATTTTTTTTTTTTTTTTTCTCTGCCGTGTGTCTAGCTGCTGTGTGTCTGGCTCCTCTCCTCCTCTTAATCTTGGTGTGGCTCTGAGTTCAGCTGCTGATATGGATATCCAAAGTTTAGCCTCCAGTGTAGATCATCTTGCTGCAAGGGTACAAAGTATTCAGGATTTTGTTGTGCACAGTCCTATGTCAGAGCCTAGAATACCTATTCCGGAGTTGTTTTCTGGAGATAGATCTAGGTTCCTGAATTTTAAGAACAATTGCAAGTTCTTTCTTTCTTTCTGGGGATTCTGTTCAGCAAGTTAAGATTATTATTTCTTTCTTGCGTGGCGATCCTCAAGATTGGGCTTTCGCATTGGCTCCAGGGGATCCTGCATTGCTCAGTGTGGATGCGTCTTTTCTGGCCCTTGGATTGCTCTATGAGGAACCTAATCTTGAGAACCAGGCTGAAAAAGCGTTGTTGGCCCTCTCTCAGGGGCAAGATGATGCAGAGGTGTACTGCCAGAAATTTCGGAAATGGTCGGTGCTTACTCAATGGAATGAGTGTGCCCTGGCTGCAAATTTCAGAAAAGGTCTTTCTGAAGCCATTAAGAATGTCATGGTGGGGTTCCCTACGCCTGCAGGTCTGAATGAGTCAATGACTCTGGCCATTCAGATTGATCGGCGTTTGCGGGAGCGCAAACCTGCGCACCATTTGGCGGTGTCTTCTGAACAGACATCTGAGTCTATGCAATGTGATAGAATTCTGACCAGAAGTGAACGGCAAAATTATAGATGGCAAAATGGGTTGTGCTTTTACTGTGGTGACTCAGCTCATGTTATCTCAGCATGCTCTAAGCGCACAAAAAAGATTGATAAATCTGTCACTATCGGTACTTTACAGCCTAAGTTTATTTTGTCTGTTACCCTGATTTGTTCCCTGTCATCTTACCCGGTTATGGCTTTTGTGGATTCAGGTGCTGCCCTGAGTCTGATGGATTTGTCATTTGCCAGGCGCTGTGGTTTTGTTTTGGAGCCTTTAAAATTCCCTATTCCACTAAGGGGAATTGATGCAACACCATTGGCTATGAATAAACCTCAGTACTGGACACAAGTGACCATGTGCATGACTCCTGTTCATCAGGAGGTGATTCGCTTTCTTGTGTTGCATAATTTGCATGATGTTGTCGTGTTGGGCCTGCCATGGTTGCAGACTCATAATCCAGTCCTGGATTGGAAAGCAATGTCTGTGTCAAGTTGGGGTTGTCAGGGAATTCATGGCGATGCTCCTGTGGTGTCAATTGCTTCATCCACTCCTTCTGAGGTCCCTGCGTTTTTGTCAGATTACGAGGATGTATTTGACGAGCCCAAACTCAGTTCTCTACCTCCTCATAGGGATTGTAATTGTGCTATAAATTTGATTCCTGGTAGTAAGTTTCCTAAGGGACGACTTTTCAATTTGTCAGTGCCGGAGCATGCTGCTATGCGGAGTTATATAAAGGAGTCTTTGGAGAAAGGACTTATTCGCCCCTCCTCCTCCCCTCTTGGTGCGGGGTTCTTTTTTGTGGCTAAGAAGGATGGTTCCTTGAGACCTTGTGTTGATTTTCGCCTTCTAAACAAAATCACGGTCAAATTTCAGTATCCTTTGCCATTGTTATCTGATCTGTTTGCTCGCATTAGGGGGTCTAGTTGGTTCACCAAGATAGATCTTCGTGGTGCGTATAACCTTGTGCGTATTAAGCAGGGTGATGAATGGAAAACTGCATTTAATACGCCCGAAGGCCATTTTGAGTACTTGGTGATGCCTTTTGGACTTTCTAACGCTCCTTCTGTCTTTCAGTCCTTTATGCACGACATCTTCCGTGAATATCTGGATAAATTTATGATTGTGTATCTGGATGATATTCTGTTTTTTTCGGATGATTGGGAGTCCCATGTTAAGCAGGTCAGGATGGTGTTTCAGGTCCTGCGTGCCAATGCTTTATTTGTGAAGGGCTCAAAATGTCTTTTTGGAGTCCAGAAGGTCTCTTTTTTGGGATTCATTTTTTCTCCTTCTGCTATTGAGATGGACCCAGTCAAGGTTCAGGCTATTCATGACTGGACTCAGCCTACATCTGTTAAGAGTCTTCAGAAGTTCTTGGGTTTTGCTAATTTTTACCGTCGCTTCATTGCTAATTTTTCTGGTGTTGTTAAGCCATTGACGGATTTGACCAAGAAGGGTTCTGATGTTACTAATTGGTCTCCTGCGGCTGTGGAGGCCTTTCAGGAGCTGAAGCGCTGGTTTTCTTCGGCTCCGGTCTTATGTCAGCCAGACGTCTCCCTTCCTTTCCAGGTCGAGGTTGATGCTTCTGAGATTGGAGCGGGGGCTGTTTTGTCGCAGAGAAGCTCTGATGGCTCTGTGATGAAGCCATGTGCTTTCTTTTCAAGAAAGTTTTTGCCTGCCGAGCGGAATTATGATGTTGGTAATCGGGAGTTGTTGGCTATGAAGTGGGCATTTGAGGAGTGGCGACATTGGCTCGAGGGAGCTAAGCATCGTGTGGTGGTCTTGACTGATCACAAGAATTTGATTTATCTCGAGTCAGCCAAGCGGCTGAATCCTAGACAGGCTCGTTGGTCATTGTTTTTCTCTCGTTTTGATTTCGTGGTCTCATACCTGCCTGGTTCGAAGAATGTGAAGGCTGATGCTCTTTCTAGGAGTTTTGTGCCTGACTCTCCTGGTGATTCAGAGCCAGCTGGTATCCTCAGGGAAGGGGTGATTTTGTCTGCCATCTCCCCAGATTTGCGACGAGTGCTGCAGGAGTTTCAGGTGGATAGACCTGACCGTTGTCCACCGGAGAGACTGTTTGTCCCGGATAGATGGACCAGCAGAGTTATTTCCGAGGTTCATTCTTCGGTGTTGGCAGGCCATCCTGGGATTTTTGGTACCAGAGATTTGGTGGCTAGGTCCTTCTGGTGGCCTTCCTTGTCGCGGGATGTGCGTTCCTTTGTGCAGTCTTGTGGAATTTGTGCTCGGGCTAAGCCTTGCTGTTCTCGTGCCAGTGGCTTGTTGTTGCCTTTGCCTGTCCCGAAGAGGCCTTGGACGCACATTTCCATGGATTTTATTTCAGATCTCCCTGTCTCTCAGAGAATGTCGGTCATTTGGGTGGTGTGTGATCGTTTTTCTAAAATGGTCCATTTGGTGCCCTTGCCTAAGTTGCCTTCCTCCTCCGAGTTGGTTCCTCTGTTTTTTCAAAATGTGGTTCGTTTGTATGGGATCCCTGAAAATATTGTTTCCGACAGAGGATCCCAGTTTGTGTCTAGATTTTGGCGGACCTTTTGTGCTAAGATGGGCATTAATTTGTCTTTTTCGTCGGCCTTCCATCCTCAGACGAATGGCCAAACCGAGCGCACTAATCAGACTTTGGAAACCTATTTAAGATGTTTTGTTTCTGCTGATCAGGACGACTGGGTGACTTTTTTGCCATTGGCCGAGTTTGCCCTTAATAATCGGGCTAGTTCTGCTACTTTGGTTTCGCCTTTTTTTTGTAATTCAGGGTTTCATCCTCATTTTTCCTCGGGTCAAGTGGAGTCTTCTGACTGTCCTGGAGTGGATGTTGTGGAGGATAGGTTGCATCAGATTTGGAATCATGTGGTGGACAATTTGAAGCTGTCACAAGAGAAGGCTCAGCGCTTTGCCAACCGCCGTCGCTGTGTGGGTCCCCGACTTCGCGTTGGGGATTTGGTGTGGTTGTCTTCTCGCTTTGTTCCTATGAAGGTCTCCTCTCCTAAGTTTAAGCCTCGGTTTATCGGTCCTTATAAGATTTTGGAAGTCCTTAACCCTGTGTCATTTCGTTTGGACCTCCCGGCATCGTTTGCTATTCATAATGTGTTCCATCGGTCGTTGTTGCGGAGGTATGTGGTGCCTGTGGTTCCTTCGGTTGAGCCTCCTGCCCCTGTGCTGGTTGAGGGAGAATTGGAATACGTGGTGGAGAAGATCTTGGATTCTCGTATTTCTAGACAGAGGCTTCAGTATTTGGTTAAGTGGAAAGGCTATGGTCAGGAGGATAATTCCTGGGTTGTCGCCTCTAATGTTCATGCGGCCGATTTGGTTCGTGCCTTCCATGTGGCTCACCCTGATCGCCCTGGGGGTTTTGATGAGGGTTCGGTGACCCCTCCTCAAGGGGGGGGTACTGTTGTGAACTCCGTTTTCGGGCTCCCTCTTGTGGTCACAGATGGTATTGTGTGACTTTGGTTTTTTGGCTCCCCCTGTTGGTTTGGTTTATTATCCTGCGGGTCTGCTGGATCAGCTGCCTCGTTATTCACCAGGGAGGCTCCTATTTAGCTCTGCTTCACTTCCACTTGTTGCCGGCTGTCAATGTATTCAGTGCTATTCTGATTACTCCTGATTATCTCGTTTTCTGCCTCTTCAGGATAAGCTAAGTTCTGTTTGAATATTTTTTGCTCATCTGCCTGCAATATGATTTCTGTGTATGATGAGTCTAGTCCAGCTTGCTAACATGTGATTTCTTTTTGCTGGTAAGCTCTTGGGTATGGAGTTGCTTCCCCCGCACCGTTAGTTGGTGCGGGGGCTCGAGCAATTTCTGCGTGGATATTTTGAATAGGGTTTTTTATTGACCGCACAGTTTCCTTCCTATTTTCTGCTATCTAGTATTAGCGGGCCTCATTTGCTAAATCTTATTTCATCTCTGCGTTTGTGCTTTCCCCTTAACTCACCGTTAATATTTGTGGGCGGCTATTCTATATCTTTGGGGGCATTCCACTGAGGCAAGTGAGGACTTACTTTCCCTCCAGGAATAGTCAGTTTCTCAGGCCGTGACGAGACGTCTAGGATTTTTAGGTAACGTTCCACGGCTGCCTATAGTTGTTTGCGGATAGGATCAGGTTGCGGTCAATCTAGTTACCACTTCCCCCAGAGCTAGTAGTCTGTTCAGTTACTTAGCTAGTCCGACCTGCGATCCTTGCCACTAGGATCATAACAGTACTGACTGCCTGTATTTGAGCAAGCTGTGCTGAGTAAACAAGTTCATATTGAAGTTAAGCCTTAGTGTGTCAACTTTATTTCGAAACCATCCAGGAGGAATACATCCCCGTATCGGGCAAGTTCAGATGGCCAGAGAGTCAGCACAGAGGTAACGCAGCAGAGAAATGTGAACGTTTGCTGGGAAGGGACCGGGGAGTGATCCAAGGATTGCTATTGGCCATGACGACCTCCCTGGCTCCCTCTTCCTACATTTGGTGTAGTCGATAATTAATTTAAGGAGAAAGATACGGAGCATTGATGAACAAAATATAAACGTTTATTCCATAAATTAGTACATAAACAGACGTAAAGTTCAATAGCAATTTTAACATTATCTAGTAACAGGAGCAACATGAATGTCTAAGAAATGCTGAAAAAAACCCCCATCCCAACCCCACGAATGATGCTCCGCAATGGGAAGCATACAAGCAAGCCCCCCCTCAGTGATAACACATGGTAAAGTGCTGGGTGCAAATAGACGGCCACAATAGGCCTGACTCAAGTAAGGCACCGAACTACCAGACAAGCGTCTATACATCGGACCCCATAATAACACCGCAAGTGTAAGGTGGCTGGTAATAGTGCAAAGCTTACCGATAGCAGGGGCAAGGTGGGGAGACGGTCAGGAGGTGGACCCCGACGCGCGTTTCGTGGCAGCACCGTGCCGCTTCCTCAAGGGGATTTGGTGTAGTCTGCAGGATCTCACTGCCCCATATGGCGGTGAAGCCAGCATGGCAAAGAAGAAAGAAAGAACTGTGATTGATGTGACTAAAGATGAAACTCCGGGAGGAATGGATGCCCTTGAGGTGATAAGAACACTGAATATGTCTACAGATTCATCAAGGACTGATTTGACAAAGATGGCAGCTGAGGTGGCGGAGAATGGTGCCAAAATGGGAGGTCACTGCTGTGCCTGCATTCCTCTGTGGGCGTAACTGCGTGGAAATGGTGAGAAGATCTTTTAGGCGGCGCCTCCGGAGAATGTGCCGAAGACACCTTGCCCCAAGTCTACTAAGATTGCTGGAGAGAGAATGGGAGGAGCGACAGGAAGTGACCCAGCCCTGGAATGGGTGGGGCCCAGAAAAGAGTCACAGGTGCAGCTGCGTGGTATCATTACACAACTCGGCACCAGCAACAATGCATCTTTCGGTGGCTCTGGAGGGGTTAGCCTCCTAGAGTAGCAATGGCGACAAGAGAGAGGTTAGACCCGGTTCGTGCAGCGGCGCAGTGAGGAGTGAGGACCGATGCCCTTACCTGAAGCCGGAAGACCTCGGCCACTGCCTGAGGTCATATGTTATCCAGATGGAGACAAGCGACAGAGCCCGGTTGGGCGGAGCAACCAACATCGGAAGCCTGTGGAGTAGGAGTCCGGACATCCATCGAGACCAGAGCCGTCGGCTTAAAGGCCGAAGCCTTCACGACCATGGGAGCCTGAACCGGAAGCTAGGCCACAGCGAGGACTACCTCCAGAGAGACCACTCCGCGCCACCTTCTCGGAAGTAGACAGCAGCCACGCCAACAACGGGGCCAGAAAGCTACAAGAGGTGGTGAGTGAGCCTCGACCCGTGTCCCAAGGCAGTGAGACCCCTTCCACGTCACCTGCTCCTGGGGTCCCATCCCAGCCCATCCACAGGGAGTCAGAGGTCCAGTGCTGCACTACAGCTCACCGGGTGCTGGAGGGGAGGTGCACCATGTATCACCAGGCGCCCCAGGGAGCCGCCGGTCCTGCTCACCTCGCGCGGGCTCCCTTCCCTTCCCCAATCAACAGGCATGGATCACTGGGGTCGTAGAACAAAAGAAGAAGAGGGAGAAGATAGTTCAGGCCGAGTTGCACCAGCCGGGAGGTGGCGCTATGGCTGGTCGCCGCACCTATGGCCAGCTTACTTATGTGGAAACAGGACGTGGCTACGGCTTTATTTGCGAGGTCAAGATCCATCATAAGGTCTACGTGAACACGGCCTTAGTAAAATTTGGAAGTCTTCTAAAGGAGGCACACTGGGTCTATTTCTACAGAGAGAACTGCTCTCAGGGCTATTTTGCCGTGGCGGTGGCCCTATGCACCCCGGAGGAGATAGCATAACATGCGGACTCGAGCTTGGCACGGTCGAGTGCCCGTGATGTTCCTGCCACCCCTGCCTCTCCGAGGCAACTTATGATTGCTGTGACCGCAGAGTCACACCTGTCCTGGGATCAGGAAATGGAACCTGTTGTTATCAGAGCACCACGAGGCACGTGCAGTTGAGATAAGACACTGCAACCATAAAGTTTGTGGTGCCGTTGCACTGTATGTGAAAGGACTTGTCAGGGCGGAGGAGAGGCCCTGCTGCTTTTCCCAGTATATAGGGAAGTTTTTTGACCGGAAGGGGTTATAAGGCCTTATGTTCGCTGTTCATTTGCCTGATCTGGAGGATTGCGAGCTGTGTATTATATTTAGAGCCTATGGACTCTTTTTTTTTTGTTGCACTCGTTGTGCCCATTCTTCTGGGGAAGCAGGACTCTCCAGGGAACTATGTTTTCCGATACAAGAGTACCATATTTAAAGGAAAGGGGTGGTCTCCCGTTAAAGATATTATGGACTTGACTCATATTGAGTCCTTTCTATTGTTTTATGATGTTTCCATATTAAAGTTTTGTAATGGTTGGGGACAATCATCTTAAAAGAAAGGGGGAAATGTAGGGGATGTGAAATGTTTATTGTCCCCTTCTTCTCCAAAACCCCTTTCAGTGTAAATACTGTATGTTATTGATGTGTTCATACACGGTGGTACTGCTACACATAAAGTGTATTACCACCGTGCATAAGAGTACTGCTACACATTACAAGTATATTGCTCTGATTATATATATATATATATACATATACACTCACCGGCCACTTTATTAGGTACACCATGCTAGTAACGGGTTGGACCCCCTTTTGCCTTCAGAACTGCCTCAATTCTTCGTGGCATAGATTCAACAAGGTGCTGGAAGCATTCCTCAGAGATTTTGGTCCATATTGACATGATGGCATCACACAGTTGCCGCAGATTTGTCGGCTGCACATCCCAAAGATGATCCATACAAGGCAGGATGGATCCATGCTTTCATGTTGTTTACGCCAAATTCTGACCCTACCATCCGAATGTCGCAGCAGAAATCGAGACTCATCAGACCAAGCAACGTTTTTCCAATCTTCTACTGTCCAATTTCGATGAGCTTGTACAAATTGTAGCCTCAGTTTCCTGTTCTTAGCTGAAAGGAGCGGTACCCGGTGTGGTCTTCTGCTGCTGTAGCCCATCTGCCTCAAAGTTCGACGCACTGTGCGTTCAGAGATGCTCTTAGGCCTACCTTGGTTGTAACGGGTGGCGATTTGAGTCACTGTTGCCTTTCTATCAGCTCGAACCAGTCTGCCCATTCTCCTCTGACCTCTGGCATCAACAAGGCATTTCCGCCCACAGAACTGCCGCTCACTGGATTTTTTTTCTTTTTCGGACCATTCTCTGTAAACCCTAGAGATGGTTGTGCGTGAAAATCCCAGTAGATCAGCAGTTTCTGAAATACTCAGACCAGCCCTTCTGGCACCAACAACCATGCCACATTCAAAGGCACTCAAATCACCTTTCTTCCCCATACTGATGCTCGGTTTGAACTGCAGGAGATTGTCTTGACCATGTCTACATGCCTAAATGCACTGAGTTGCCGCCATGTGATTGGCTGATTAGAAATTAAGTGTTAACAAGAAGTTGGACAGGTGTACCTAATAAAGTGGCCAGTGAGTGTATATATATGTTTTACATGTTTGGCATAATTTGCACACCGTTGATAGGGAAAGTTTGTCCCCGGGCCCAGTTTAGCTTTATTTGTAGTGTTGAGCATTCCGATACCGCAAGTATCGGGTATCGGCCGATACTAGCGGTATCGGAATTCCGATACCGAGATCCGATACTTGCCGCATATCGGATACCGGAATCGGAAGTTCCCAGGATTCAAACTGCACGAATTCAGCCAATGAGGAATGATTCTGAGTGTGGGCACATCCTGTTCAGCATGGTGGGCATGTAACTACTGGCAAGGCTGTGATTGGCTGCTGAAATGATGTCATGCTGCAGTTTAAAAGTCGCTGGCGCCATTTTGCGCTCACTCTGCTGTGAATTCAGTTAGTGACAGGACGCTGTGTGCTGACTGAGGGCCAGTTGAGATAGTGATTTGCTTCATTGTTCTTTTCCAAGGCTAATTTAGCAACCGCTGTGTTCACCTACTAATCACCTTGCTTTTGCCTTGCAGCGCTGTTTTCACAGCGATCTGCAAGGTCTCTGTGTGTGTGTGTGTGTGTGTGCAGCCCACTCTCTAGTCTGTGTGCAGCCATAGGCCATAGCTGGTTGTATTCAGTTCAGGGAGGGTGGTTCACTGCCTCATACTGTTCTATTTTCTTTTTTTTTTTTTTCAAGTAGTGCAGGCTGCTGCACATTTTTTCTAATAATTCCTATTAGTGACTTTCCACCCATATCCAGCTAAATTGTGGAAAAAACACTAGATAGGATAACGTAGAGGAGTGTTTTTGGGCCTTGCAGTGCCGTTTACGGCTGTCTGCATGGTCTCCATGTGACTGCAGCTCGCCCTGTAGTCTGTGTGCAGCCATAGCCGGTTGTATCCAGCTCAGGGTGCGTCACTGCGTCATACCGTAAAATCCATTTTCCTTTTTTTAAGTAGTGCAGGCTGCTGCACATTTTTTCAAAAAACTCCTATTAGTGTCTTTCCACCCGTATCCAGCTAAATTGTGGAAAAACACTACATAGGATAACGTAGAGGAGTGTTTTTGGGCCTTGCAGCGCCGTTTACGGCTGTCTGCACGGTCTCCGTGTGAGTGCAGCTCTCCCTGTTGTCAGTTCAGCCCCCACAAAATAAATAAATAATAAAGTTCACCAAACACACCACTTTACAGTTGTGTAGGCCACATTAGCTCATATTAAAGTCTAGTCCACACTTTAGAAAATTAGTGTTTCTTATACCTGTAAGGAGCTGTTCAGGAATAAGCACACAAAGCCGTTAGTACTTTTCTGCTTATCTTTATCAGTCAACCAAGATGAAGAAGGCAGGGAGTAAGGCACGTGGCCGTGGGCGCGGAGCAGGGAGAGGACGTGGGGATTCTGTGCCTGCTGCGGGCGCCGGTGACTCATCATCACCCAGTTTCAGCAGGGAACAGTCCTTCATGCGCAGCTTTGTCGGAGAGCGCCGTAAACCGCTGCTGCGTTAAGACCAAATTGAAGCCGTTGTCGGATGGATGGCAGCTAACGCATCGACTTCAATTAGTGCCACATCCTCTCAGACACAGAGCACTGGAGAGCACCCATCTGTCTCTTCACCACCTGCCAAATTGCCCAGGCAGACAGAGAGCCCAGGACAGGAGCCGTCTCTACTTCTGTTCTCTGAATCTCTTGGCTTGGAAACAGGGGGCCAGCCAAGCAGCATTGGAGAAATGGAAGGAGAGGCAGTGTGCAGTGATGCCCAACAGCTTTTTCTCTCTGAGTCTGAAGAGGCGGGTGGGCCAGTGCCTCCGGTCACCACACCGCAGAACGCATCCGCTGATGACACTCAGGTGCCACTTTCTGGTGCGTGCTCTGCTGCTGAGACTACCCAGGAGGAGCAGTTGGTGGCAGAGGGTAGTATAGATGATGAGGTCCTTGACCACTCCAAGGATTGCAGGAATCCAGTCTGTACGCATTGACTCCTCCTCTTACACAAGTTCCTCAGAATCATCGCTGCAGGAGCCGTCACAGTCCACCTCCACATGGACCCGTGAACGTTTACCTGTTACGACCGACATGAGCACAGCCGTGGCCAAACGTCAACAGGCCGTCTTGAAATTAATTTCTTTGGGGAATCGAAGCCACACAGCGCAGGAGCTCTGGAATGCCATCAAGCAGGAGAGCGATGTGTGGTTTGTGGCAGCGAATCTCCAGCCAGGCATGGTAGTGTGTGATAATGGCCGAAATCTGGTGGCAGCTCTGGGCCTCGGCAACCTCACTCACATCCCATGTCTGGCACATGTGCTCAATTTGGTCGTGCAGAGTTTTTTGAGGGACTATCCGGATCTTGATGCACTGCTGCACAAGGTCCGCCTAGAGTGTGCTCACTTGCGGCGTTCCAGCACGGCAAAATCGCGCATTGCGGTTCTGCAGCGCCGATTCCGCTTTCCGGAACATCGCATCATATGTGACCTACCTACCAGGTGGAATTCCACGTTACATATGTTGGAGCGGTTGTGTGAGCAGCAGCAAGCAGTAATGGAGTACCAGCTGCATCAGGCGCAAAGAAGTCGCACTCTGCGCCGTTCAGACTTCACAACCACAGAGTGGGCCACTATGAAGGACGTCTTCCAGGTTTTGCGTCCCTTCGATTATTCCACGCGGATGGCGAGTGCAGATGATGCACTAGTCAGCATGACTGTCCCCCTTATCTGCCTGCTTGAAAAATCACTGCAAGCGCTAAGGGATGATGTTGTGGAAGAGGTGGAGGATGAGGATTCACCATTTCCATCATCTTCTGGACAGTCAGCGCCACGTGGTTCCTCACAAACGCGTAGGCAGGGGACACTTTGTGAGGAGGATGAGGAGGAGTCAATGGAGGAGGAAGACATCCGTCCAGAGGAGGGAGTTACACAATTGTCCAGTAGTCAGTGTGTACAGCGAGGGTGGGGTGATGACGAGCGGGCAGAGATCACGCCTCAAGCAGGGGACAGCGTTTCTTGGCCAGTTGGCAGTCTGCAGCACATGGTGGATTACATGCTGCAGTGCCTGAGAAATGACCGCCGCATCGCCCACATTCTCAACATGTCTGATTATTGGATGTTCACCCTCCTCGATCCTCGCTACCGGGACAACGTAGAAAGCCTCATCACACCGTTGAACCGGGAGCGAAAAATGCGGGAGTACCAAGACACACTGGTGAATTCCATCATCTTCTCCATTCCAAGTGAGAGAAGTGCTGCTAGTGCATTACAAAGCAGCTCAGTGCATCCAGGCAGTGGAGGAGGCTCTGTTCAAAGAGGGAGCAGAAGCAGTGCCTCTGCCCAAGGCAAGACCAGTATGGCCCAACTGTGGCACAGTTTTGTGTGCCCGCCACAAAAGTCTACACCATCACAGACGGCTCCAGTCAGCAGGAGGCAACGGTTCCGTCAGATGGTGACAGACTACATGTCTTGCCCTCTTGCTGTAGTCCCAGACGGCTCTTCCCCTTTCAAGTTTTGGGTCTCAAAGCTGGATACATGGCCAGAGCTAAGCCAGTATGCATTGGAGGTGCTGGCTTGCCCTGCGGCTAGTGTATTATCGGAACGCGTCTTTAGTGCTGCAGGTGGTGTACTAACTGACCATCGCATGCGACTATCCTCCGATAACGTTGACCGGCTTACTTTCCTGAAAATGAACCAGGCCTGGATCTCGCAGGAATTTGTCACTCCTCTTCCTGATTAAATAATTAGGTGACTGTCTACAGTATCCAGGTCTCCTGTTGTGTTCATGTTTCTACCACCTGAACTTTAATTCCTGGGGTCCAACACCGCCAGTTGAGGCTCAGAAGTGCCGTCTGCACAGTCAAAACATACGACCCAGTGTTATTGGGTGTCAGTAACGTCAGCTGATCCCCAGCTGTGTAGCCGGCAATGTGTCCTGCGACCGCCACGCTGACACAACAACTGAAATGTAAGGGAACCTGTCCCCCCCCAGGCGTTTGTTACTGAAAGAGCCACCTTGTGCAGCAGTAATGCTGCACAAGGAAAAGGTAGCTATTTTTGTTTAGCTCCTTGCACACGCAGAACTTAACACTTATAAAATGTGTCCACTGATACCGTAAAACCGTCCCGGAGGTGAGACTTTCCTTCGTAATGTGACGCAGCACAGCCGTCATTCTTACCCCCTTGGCGCCGTGCGCTGGCTCCTCAGCGTTGTTTGATTCTGTCCCGAAGCCTGCGCTGTTATGTTATCCCTTGGCCAGGCACACTTAGCGCTGCCCCTCTTCTGACATCATTTGGTGTCAGGCTGACTGCGCCTGTGCGTCCACGCTGGCCGAGATCCCGCCTCGCAGTGTCTTCTGATTTAATCACACTGTGGGCCTGTGATCCATGGGCATGCACAGTGCATATCTTCACCTCCGCCTCTCACTCATCTCCCTTCGCCTTCTTCAGACTGTGCGCCGTCAGCTGATCCCTAATAGCATGCCACGGCCGTGACACCGCACAGTCTGAGGAAGCCGGAGGGAGGGGAGTGAGAGGTGAGGATATGCACTGCGCATGGCCACGGATCCCAGGCCCGCGGTGGGATTACATTAGACGACACTGCGAGGCGGGCTCTCGGCCAGTGCGGCCGCACAGGCGCAGCCAGACTGACACCAAATGATGTCAGAAGATGGGCAGCGCTAAGTGTGCCTGGCCAAGGGATAACATAACAGCGCAGGCTCCGGGACGGAATCAAACAACGCTGAGGAGCCGGGGCACGGCGCCAAGGGGGTAGGAATGACGGCTGTGCTGCGTCATATTATGAAGGAAAGTCCCACCTCCGGTACAGTCTGTGTTGTGGATTCTGTTTGTGGGCTCCCTCTGGTGGTTACTGCTGGTACTGGGTGACTTTGGTGGGTTGCGGCCTTTGGTTTCCACCTGTCCATCAGAGGCTGGGTGGTTCCTATTTTACCTGGCCTTTCTGTCATTCCCTTGCCGGCTATCAATGTATTCAGATGTGCTCTGTTTGGTTCCTGCCTACCTGCTCCCAGATCTTTCAGGATAAGCTAAGTGCTGATTTTCAGTTGTTGGTTTTTTTGTCCAGCTTGCTTATTATGTCTCTATGCTAGCTGGTAGCTCTAGTGGACTGAGGTTCTCCCCATGTGCCATGAGTTGGCACATGGGTTCTTGTAATCTCAGGATGGTTTTTTTGATTAGGGTTTTTTGCTGACCGCTCAGACCCCTTTTGTATCGTTCTGCTTTCTAGTTTACAGCGGGCCTCTATTTGCTGAACCTATATATATCATCTCTATGTGTGTGCCTTCCTCTCATTTCACCGTCAATACATGTGGGGGGCAACTATACCTTTTGGGGTTCATTCCTCTGAAGGCAAGTGAGGTCTTATTTTCTCTGCAGTACTAGTTAGCTCTTAGGCTGGTGCGTGGCGTCTAGAACCAACGTAGGCACGCTACCTGGCTATCTCTAGTTGCGTTTGTCAGGCGTAGGGCAGCGGTCAGCCCAGGTACCATCACCCTAGAGCTCGTCCGATATTTTGTATTACTTTGCTTGTCCCTTGCTATCCCTAGCCATTGGGATTCATGACAGTATAGCCGGCCCACAAAGTGTTAATTGTTTGGGCTGAAGCAGGAGAAAAAGAAGTGTTTAAGGGAATTTTTTTTTTTTTTCCTTCAGAGTTTTGCTGCCTAGCCCTTAATTGCTGTCTAGCTGCTTCTTACCTCCTCTTAACCCTTGAATGGCTCTGATATTAGCTGTTTAACATGGATGTCCAGAGTTTGGCTTCCAGCCTGAGTAATCTCGCGGCAAAAGTTCAAAACATACAGGATTTTGTTGTTCACACTTCCATGTCTGAACCTAGAATTCCTATTCCAGGGTTCTTTTCTGGAGATAGATCTACCTTCCTGAATTTCAGGAACAATTGTAAATTGTTTCTTTCTTTAAAATCTCGCTCCTCTGGAGACCCTGCTCAACAGGTTAAGATTGTAATATCTTTCCTGCGGGGCGACCCTCAGAATTGGGCATTTGCATTGGCACCAGGGGATCCTGCATTGCTCAATGTGGATGCGTTTTTTCTGGCATTGGGATTGCTCTATGAGGAACCCAACCTGGAGATTCAGGCTGAAAAGGCTTTATTAGCCCTTTCTCAGGGGCATGATGAAGTGGAAATATATTGTCAAAAATTTCGGAAATGGTCGGTGCTTACTCAGTGGAATGAGTGCACCCTGGCTGCAAACTTCAGAAATGGTCTTTCCGAGGCCATTAAGGATATTATGGTGGGGTTCCCTACGCCTACAGGTCTGAATGAGTCGATGGCTATGGCCATTCAGATTGATCGGCGTTTACGGGAGCGCAAACCCGTGCACCACTTGGCGGTGTCTTCTGAACAGGCACCTGAGACTATGCAATGTGATAGAATTCAGTCCAGAAGTGAACGGCAAAATTATAGGCGGAAAAATGGATTGTGTTTTTATTGTGGTGATTCAGCTCATGTTATATCAGCATGCTCTAAACGCACAAAAAGGGTTGATAAATCTTTTGCCATTGGTACTCTGCAGCCTAAGTTCATTTTGTCTGTGACTCTGATTTTTTCACTGTCTTCCATTTCCGTCGATGCCTATGTGGATTCAGGCGCTGCCCTGAGTCTTATGGATTGGTCATTTGCTAAACGCTGCGGTTTTAGTCTGGAGCCTCTGGAAGTTCCTATCCCTCTGAAGGGAATTGACTCTACACCATTGGCTATGAATAAGCCGCAGTATTGGACACAAGTGACCATGCGCATGACTCCCGTTCATCAGGAGGTGATTCGCTTCCTTGTACTGTATAATTTACATGATGTACTAGTGCTTGGTCTGCCATGGTTACAAACTCATAATCCTGTCCTGGACTGGAAAACAATGTCTGTGTTAAGCTGGGGATGTCAGGGGGTTCATGATGATGCACCTCCGATTTCAATCGCTTCATCTACTCCTTCTGAGATCCCTGCGTTTTTGTCTGACTATAGGGATGTTTTTGAGGAGCCTAAGCTCAATTCGCTCCCTCCTCATAGAGAGTGTGACTGTGCTATAGAATTGATTCCTGGCAGTAAGTTCCCTAAGGGTCGTTTATTTAATCTGTCACTGCCAGAGCATACTGCTATGCGGAATTATATTAAGGAGTCCTTGGAAAAGGGACATATTCGTCCATCTTCGTCCCCTCTGGGAGCAGGTTTTTTTTTCGTGGCCAAAAAAGATGGTTCCCTGAGGCCTTGTATAGATTATCGCCTTCTGAATAAGATTACAGTCAAATATCAGTATCCACTGCCATTATTGACTGATTTGTTTGCTCGCATTAAGGGGGCTAGGTGGTTCACTAAGATAGATCTTCGCGGTGCGTATAATCTGGTGCGGATAAAACAGGGTGACGAGTGGAAAACCGCATTTAATACGCCTGAGGGCCATTTTGAGTATTTGGTAATGCCTTTTGGACTCTCCAATGCTCCGTCAGTCTTTCAGTCCTTTATGCACAATATTTTCCGTGAATATCTGGATAAGTTTATGATTGTGTATTTGGATGATATTTTGGTGTTTTCTGATGACTGGGAGTCTCATGTTTTACAGGTCAGGAAGGTGTTTCAGGTTCTGCGGGCCAATTCTCTGTTTGTGAAGGGCTCAAAGTGTCTCTTCGGAGTCCAGAAGATTTCTTTTTTGGGGTACATTTTTTCTCCTTCTACTATTGAGATGGATCCCGTCAAGGTTCAGGCGATTTGTGACTGGACACAACCTACATCTGTTAAGAGCCTTCAGAAGTTCTTGGGGTTTGCTAATTTTTATCGTCGGTTCATTGCTAATTTTTCCAGTATTGTTAAACCTTTGACTGATTTGACTAAAAAGGGTGCTGATGTTGCTGATTGGTCTCCTGCGGCTGTGGAGGCCGGTTTTCTTCTGCTCCTGTGTTGTGTCAACCAGATGTTTCACTTCCTTTTCAGGTTGAGGTTGATGCTTCCGAGATTGGAGCGGGGGCGGTTTTGTCACAGAGAAGTTCTAATGGCTCGGTGATGAAGCCATGTGCATTCTTCTCTAGAAAATTCTCGCCCGCCGAGCGCAATTATGATGTGGGTAATCGGGAGCTTTTGGCCATGAAGTGGGCATTTGAGGAGTGGCGTCATTGGCTTGAGGGTGCTAAACATCGTGTGGTGGTCTTGACTGATCACAAGAATCTCATTTACCTTGAGTCTGCCAGGCGTTTGAATCCTAGACAGGCTCGTTGGTCGTTGTTTTTTTCTCGTTTCAATTTCATGGTTTCATACCTGCCAGGTTCTAAGAATGTGAAGGCAGATGCTCTTTCCAGGAGTTTTGTGCCTGACTCTCCTGGAGACTCTGGGCCTACTGGTATCCTTAGGGATGGGGTAATATTGTCCGCCGTATCCCCAGACTTGCGACGTGCATTGCAGGAGTTTCAGGTGGATAAACCGGATCGTTGTCCGCCAGAAAGACTGTTTGTTCCGGATGATTGGACCAGTAGAGTCATCTCCGAGGTCCATTCTTCTGTGTTGGCTGGTCATCCTGGAATATTTGGTACTAGAGACTTGGTGGCCAGGTCTTTTTGGTGGCCTTCCTTGTCTAGGGATGTGCGTACCTTTGTGCAGTCTTGTGAAGTGTGTGCTCGAGCTAAGCCTTGCTGTTCTCGGGCCAGTGGGTTGTTGTTATCCTTGCCCATCCCGAAGAGGCCTTGGACGCACATTTCCATGGATTTTATTTCTGATCTCCCGGTTTCACAGAAAATGTCCGTTATCTGGGTTGTGTGTGACCACTTTTCTAAGATGGTTCATTTGGTGCCCTTGCCTAAGTTGCCTTCCTCCTCTGAGTTGGTCCCTTTATTTTTTCAGAACGTGGTTCGTTTGCATGGGATTCCGGAGAATATCGTTTCTGACAGGGGATCCCAGTTTGTGTCTAGATTTTGGCGGACGTTTTGTGCCAAGATGGGCATTGATTTGTCTTTCTCGTCTGCATTCCATCCTCAGACGAATGGCCAGACGGAGCGAACTAATCAGACCTTGGAAACTTATTTGAGGTGTTTTGTTTCTGCTGATCAAGATGACTGGGTTGCTTTTTTGCCACTGGCCGAATTTGCTCTTAATAATCGGGCTAGTTCTGCCACGTTGGTCTCTCCTTTTTTTTGTAATTCGGGGTTTCATCCTCGTTTTTCCTCTGGTCAGGTGGAGTCTTCGGATTGTCCTGGAGTGGATGTGGTGGTGGACAGGCTACATCAGATTTGGAATCAGGTGGTGGACAATTTGAAGTTATCTCAGGAGAAGACTCAGCAGTTTGCTAATCGCCGTCGCCGCGTGGGTCCCCGACTTCTTGTTGGGGATTTGGTGTGGTTGTCTTCTCGTTTTGTCCCTATGAAGGTCTCTTCTCCTAAGTTCAAGCCTCGGTTCATCGGTCCTTATAGGATCTCAGAGATTCTTAACCCTGTATCTTTTCGTTTGGATCTCCCAGCATCGTTTGCTATTCATAATGTGTTCCATCGGTCGTTGTTGCGGAGGTATGAGGTGCCCGTTGTTCCTTCGGTTGAGCCTCCTGCTCCGGTGCTAGTGGAGGGAGAATTGGAGTATGTTGTTGAGAAGATCTTGGATTCTCGTGTTTCCAGACGCAAACTCCAGTATTTGGTTAAGTGGAAGGGTTATGGTCAGGAGGATAATTCCTGGGTGGTCGCCTCCGATGTTCATGCGACTGATTTGGTCCGCGCCTTCCATAGAGCTCACCCTGATCGCCCTGGGGGTTCTCGTGAGGGTTCGGTGACCCCTCACCAAGGGGGGGGTACTGTTGTGGATTCTGTTTGTGGGCTCCCTCTGGTGGTTACTGCTGGTACTGGGTGACTTTGGTGGGTTGCGGCCTTTGGTTTCCACCTGTCCATCAGAGGCTGGGTGGTTCCTATTTTACCTGGCCTTTCTGTCATTCCCTTGCCGGCTATCAATGTATTCAGATGTGCTCTGTTTGGTTCCTGCCTACCTGCTCACAGATCTTTCAGGATAAGCTAAGTGCTGATTTTCAGTTGTTGGTTTTTTTGTCCAGCTTGCTTATTATGTCTCTATGCTAGCTGGTAGCTCTAGTGGACTGAGGTTCTCCCCATGTGCCATGAGTTGGCACATGGGTTCTTGTAATCTCAGGATGGTTTTTTTGATTAGGGTTTTTTGCTGACCGCTCAGACCCCTTTTGTATCGTTCTGCTTTCTAGTTTACAGCGGGCCTCTATTTGCTGAACCTATATATATCATCTCTATGTGTGTGCCTTCCTCTCATTTCACCGTCAATACATGTGGGGGGCAACTATACCTTTTGGGGTTCATTCCTCTGAAGGCAAGTGAGGTCTTATTTTCTCTGCAGTACTAGTTAGCTCTTAGGCTGGTGCGTGGCGTCTAGAACCAACGTAGGCACGCTCCCTGGCTATCTCTAGTTGCGTTTGTCAGGCGTAGGGCAGCGGTCAGCCCAGGTTCCATCACCCTAGAGCTCGTCCGATATTTTGTATTACTTTGCTTGTCCCTTGCTATCCCTAGCCATTGGGATTCATGACAGGTCTCATGGTATCAGGGGACACATTTTATAAGTGTTTAGTTCTGTGTTTGCAAGGAGCATAATGAAAAGAGCCACCTTTTCCTTTTGCATCCTTTGTGCTGCACAAGCTGGCTCTTTCAGCTACAAACGCCTTGGGGGGGTTAAAGGTTCCCTTTCGACTTTCTCCAATCAGGCTTCGGCCTACACTGTGTTCCTCTGCTCCTCCTGCTGTCCCTGGGCTCCAACACCACTAGTTGGTGCCTGGAAGTGTTGTCCGCACAGTCAACACTTGCTGCCGTGTTATTGGGGTTCAGTAACGTCAGCTGCTCCCCTGCTGTGTGCTGCAATACCTCCTATCTGCTCCTCCTGCTGTCCCTGGGCTCCAACACCGCTAGTTGTTGCCTGGAATTGCTGTCCGCACAGTCAACAGTCGCTCCTCTGTTATTGGGGTTCAGTAAAGTAAGCTGCTCCCCTGCTGTGTGTGCTGCAATACCTCCTATCTGCTCCTCCTGCTGTCCCTGGGCTCCAACACCGCTAGTTGTTGCCTGGAATTGCTGTCCGCACAGTCAACAGTCACTCCTCTGTTATTGCGGTTCAGTAACGTCAGCTGCTCCTCTGCTGTGTGTGCTGCAATACCTCCTATCTGCTCCTCCTGCTGTCCCTGGGCTCCAACACCGCTAGTTGTTGCCTGGAAGTGCTGTCCGCACAGTCAACAGTCGCTCCTCTGTTATTGGGGTTCAGTAACGTCAGCTGTTCCCCAGCCGTGTGTGTGGCAATCCCTCCTATCTCCTCCACCTCCTCCTCCTGCTGTCCATGGGCTCCAACACCGCTAGTTGTTGCCTGGAAGTGCTGTCCGCACAGTCAACAGTCGCTCCTCTGTTATTGGGGTTCAGTAACGTCAGCTGTTCCCCAGCTGTGTGTGTGGCAATCCCTCCTATCTGCTCCTCCTGCTGTCCCTGGGCTCCAACACCGCTAGTTGTTGTCTGGAAGTGCTGTCCGCACAGAGCCAAACACCTCGCCAATGTGTTAGTGGGGTTCAGTAATGCCTGCTGCTCCCCTGCTGTGTATACGGCAACGTGTCATGTGACCGCCACGCAGGCACAACAACTTAAATTTAAGGGAACCTGTCCCCCCCAGGCGTTTCTTACTGAAAGAGCCACCTTGTGCAGCAGTAATGATGCAAAAGGAAAAAGTGCCTCTTTTCGTGGTGCTCCTTGCACATGCTGAACCTAACACTTATGAAATGTGTCCCCTCACACCGTTAAACCGTCCGGTAGGTGGAACTTTCATTTGTCATGTGACGCAGCACAGCCTGTTGTGAATTCCGTTCTCGGGCTCCCTCCTGTGGTCATGAGCGGTATTGTGTGAGTTTGTTCTTGGGCTCCCTCTGGTGGCCTTTAGCGATATGGCTGGTCTTGGCTGGGCTCAGCTTCTTCATTTCCTGCTATGCTGGGCCTATTTAATTCACCTGGCCCTTCATTTGTTGCCTGCTGTCGGTGTATTCAGTCCTGTTTCTGAGAGCTCCTGAATATTCCTTGTGACCAGTCTCCTGCTGGAGAAGTTAAGTTTGTTTGTTCATTTTGCTCATTATTTCCTAGGAAACGTTTCTCTGTATATGATGAGTTCAGTCCAGCATGCTTATATGTGATTTTTCGCTTGCTGGTTAGTTCTGGGGTGCAGAGTGCGCCCCTCACATCGTGAGTCGGTGTGGGGGTTCTTGTATTCTCTGCGTGGTTTATTTTTGATAGTTTTTGTACTGACCGCACAGACTCCTATCTATTTTCAGTCTATCTAGTGTTAGCGGGCCTCATTTGCTGAACCTGTTTCATTTCTACGTTTGTCTTTTCCCCTTAACTCACCGTTATTATTTGTGGGGGGCTGACTTAAACTTTGGGGTTATTTCTCTGAGGCAAGTGAGGTCTTTGCTTTCTCTCTAGGCGTAGTCAGTTTCTCAGGCTTTGAACGAGGCATCTAGGATTTTAGGAACGCTCCACAGCTGCCTTTAGTGTTTGTGGATAGGATCAGGATTGCGGTCAGTATAGCTTCCACATCCCCAGAACTTGTCCTATATTCTTGTCCTATGTGTCAGGTCAGTTTTGAGATCCTACCACTGGATCATAACAACAGCCGTCATTCTTACCCCCTTGGCGCCGTGCGCCGCCTCCTCAGAGTTGTTTGAATCTGTCCCGGAGCCTGCGCTGTTATGTTAGCCCTTGGCCATGCACACATTTTGCGCTGCCCGTCTTCTGACATTATTTGGTGTCATTCTGGCTGCGCCTGTGCGGCCGCGCTGGACGAGATCCCGCCTCATAGTGTCTTCTGATTTAATCCCACTGCGGGCCTGTGATCCATGGACATGCGCAGTGCATATCTTAACCTCCGCCTCTCACTCATCTCCCTACGTCTTCTTCAGACTGTGCGCCGTCAGCTGATCCCTAATAGCATGCCACGGCCGTGACGCCGCACAGTCTGAAGAAGCCGTAGGGAGGGGAGTGAGAGGCGAGGATATGCACTGCTCATGCCAATGGATCATTGGTCCGCAGAGTGATTACATTAGATGACACAGCGAGGCGGGATCTTGGCCAGTGCGGCCACACAGGCGCAGCCAGCCTGACACCAAATGATGTCAGAAGACGGGCAGCGCAAAATGTGTGCATGGCCAAGGGCTAACATAACAGTGCAGGCTCCGGGACAGATTCAAACAACGCTGAGGAGGCGGCGCACGGCGCCAAGGGGGTAAGAATGACGGCTGTGCTGCGTCACATGACAAAGGAAAGTCCCTGTGAGGGGACACATTTCATAAGTGTCAAGTTCAGCGTTTGCAAGGACCATAATTAAAAGAGCTAAGTTTACCTTTTTCAGCATTAGTGCTGTACAAGATGGCTCTTTCAGCTACAAACACCTTGGGGGGGGGGTTAAAGGTCCCCTTTCAACTTGCTCCAGTGCAGGCTTCGGCCTACACTCTGCTCCTCCTGCTGACCCTGGGCTCTAACACCGCCAGTTGGCGCCCGGAAGTGCTAGCTGCACAGAGCAAAACACCCGCCAATGTGTCAGTGGGGTTCAGCACCGCCAGCTGTTCCCCTGCTGTGTAGCTGGCAACGTGTCCTGCAAAAGCCACGCAGACACAAAGCTGCCGCCAGTGCAGGCTTCGGCCTACACTCTGCTCCCTCTCCTCATGCTGACCCTGGGCTCTAACACCGCCAGTTTGCGCCCGAAAGTGCTAGCTGCACAGAGCAAAACACCCGCCAATGTGTCAGTGGGGTTCAGCATCGCCAGCTGTTCCCCTGCTGTGTAGCCGGCATCGTGTCCTGCAACAGCCACGCAGACACAAGAACTGAAATTGAAGGGAACCTGTCCCCCCCCAGGTGTTTGTATGTATAACAGCCACCTTGTACAGTAGTAATGCTGCATTTGTACAAGGTAGCTCACTAAGTTACTCTCCTTGCACACGCCGAACGAAACACGTCTGAAATGTGTCCTCTGAGACCATTAAACCATCTCTGAGGTGTGACTTTCCTTTGTAATGACACGTTGCAACCCCCTTGGTAGCGCTGCCCATCTTCTGGCATCCTTGGTTGGCTGGCTGCGCCTCTGCTGCCGCCCTGCCCGACACAACGCCCCTCGGTGTCTTATTTGTTTTGACTGCGAGGGTGTGATTGATGGGCATGAGCAGTGAATATCTTCGCCAGTCCCTCATCTCCTTCCGCCTTCTTCAGACTGTGCGGCCTCATGGCCGTGGCATGCGAAAAGGGATCAGCTGACGCCGCACAGTCTGTAGCAGGTGTAAGGACACGAGCGAGAGGCGAACATATGTACTGCACAAGGCCATGAATCCCAGCCCCGCAGTGTGAAACAATGTAAAGACACTGCTGGGATGGGATTCATGGGCATCGCGAAGCGCACCAGCCGACATGAAATGATGTCAGAAGATGGGCAGCGCATGGCCAAGGGATAACGTCTCATTACGAAGGGAACTCCCGCCTCCAAGACAGATTGATTGTATAAGGGCCAAAATGTTGTACGTGTTTCATTCAGCTTGTGCAAGGAACAAAATTAAAAGAGCAACCTTTGACTTGTGCAGCACTACTGCTGCATAAGGTGTGGCTCTTCTAGTTTGTAACACCAGAGGGGGGGTTAAAGGTTACCTTTAAAATTGGTTCAATTAGGCTTCGGCCTACACTCTGCTCCCTCTACTCCTCCCGCAGAGCCTGGGCTCTAACACCGCCAGTTGGTGCCCGGAAGTGCTGGCTGCACAGAGAAAAACACCAGCCAATGTGTCAGTGGGGTTCAGCACCGCCAGCTGTTCCCCCGCTGTGTAGCCGGCAACGTGTCCTGCAAAAGCCACGCAGACACAAAGCTGCCTCCAGTGCAGGCTTCGGCCTACACTCTGCTCCCTCTACTCCTCCTGCTGACCCTGGGCTCTAATAATGTCAGTTGGGGCCCGGAAGTGCTGGCTGCACAGAGCCAAACACCTCGCCAATATGTCAGTGGGGTTCAGCAACGCCAGCTGTTCCCCTGCTGTGTAGCCGGCATCGTGTCCTGCAATAGCCACGCAGACACAAAGCTGCCTCCAGTGCAGGCTTCGGCCTACACTCTGCTCCCTCTCCTCCTGCTGACCCTGGGCTCTAACATCACTAGTTGGTGCCCGGTAGTGCTAGCTGCACACAGAAAAACACCAGCCAATGTGTCAGTGGGGTTCAGGAACGCCAGCTGTCCCCCTGCTGTGTAGCCGGCATCGTGTCCTGCAAACGCCACGCAGACACAAGAACTGAAATTGAAGGGAACCTGTCCCCCCCCAGGCGTTTGTATGTATGACCTTGTACAGCAGTAATGCTGCATTTGTACAAGGTGTCTCACTAAGTTACTCTCCTTGCACACGCCGAACGCAACACGTCTAAAATGTGTCCCCTGAGACCATTAAACCGTCCCTGAGATGTGACTTTCCTTTGTAATGACACGCTGCAACCCCCTTGGTAGCGCTGCCCGTCTTTTGACATCATTGTTTGGCTGGCTGCGCCTCTGCGGCCGCCCTGCCCGACACAACGCCCCTCGGTGTCTTATTTATTTTGACTGCGAGGGTGTGATTGACGGGCATGAGCAGTGCATATCTTCGCCTGTTGTCCCTCATCTTCTTCCGCCTTCTTCAGACTGTACGGCTTCATGGCTGTGGCATGCGATAAGGGATCAGCTGACGCCGCACAGTCTGTAGCAGGTGTAAGGACACGAGTGAGAGGCGAACATATGTACTGCGCAAGGCCATGAATCCCAGCCCTGCAGTGTGAAACAATGTAAAGACACTGCTGGGCTGGGATTCATGGGCATCACGAACCGCACCAGCCGACATGAAATGATGTCAGAAGATGGGCAGCGCATGGCCAAGGGATAACGCAACAGCGCAGACTCCTGTACAGCAAAATGCGATGCTCAGGAGGCCGCGCCAAGCACCAAGGTGGTATTTTTGCCAGCTGTGCTGCGTCTCATTACGAAGGGAACTCCCTCCTCCAAGACAGTTTTGACTGTATAAGGGCCTAAATGTGGTACGTGTTTCATTCAGCGTGTGCAAGGAACAAAATTAAAAGAGCAACCTTTGACTTGTGCAGCACTACTGCTGCATAAGGTGTGGCTCTTCTAGTTTGTAACACCAGAGGGGGGGTTAAAGGTTACCTTTAAAATTGGTTCAATTAGGCTTCGGCCTACACTCTGCTCCCTCTCCTCCTGCTGTCCCTGGGCTCTAACACTGCCAGTTGGTGCCCGGAAGTGCTGGATGCACAGAGCAAAAAACCCGCCACTCTGTCAGTGGGGTTCAGCACCGCCAGCTGTTCCCCTGCTGTGTAGCTGGCAACGTGTCCTGCAAATGCCACGCAGACACAACAGACCTCCAAATGCCTCCAGTGCAGGCTTCGGCCTACACTCTGCTCCCCCTGCTGACCCTTTGCTCCAACCCCACTAGTTGGGGCTGTAAGAAGACAAGCTTGAATAGGTCCCCATCCTGGTTCCAGTACCGTCAGCTGGTTCAAGGCAGAGCCTTTGGCTTAGGTGCCTCCCTCTGGGTATCCGAGTTCCACCAACGTCAGGTGGTCCTTGGTAGTGCTTTCAGGCACGGGTACCTCCTGCTTAGTAACCGGGTTCCATTAACGTCAGCTGGTCCTCGGTAGTTCCATTGGCTCTTGGACCTTCGGCTACCCATCCGGGTTCCAGTACCGTCAGCTGGTTCTCGGCAGTGTCTTTTGCTCTTGTACCTTCTGCTCCCCATCCTGGTTCCAGTACCGTCAGCTGGTTCCGGGCAGAGCCTTTGGCTTAGGTGCCTCCCTCTGGGTATCCAAGTTCCACCAACGTCAGGTGGTCCTTGGTAGTGCTTTCAGGCACAGGTACCTCCTGCTTAGTAACCGGGTTCCAGTAACGTCAGCTGGTCCTCGGTAGTTCCATTGGCTCTTGGACCTTCGGCTACCCATCCGGGTTCCAGTACCGTCAGCTGGTTCTCGGCAGTGTCTTTTGTTCTTGTACCTTCTGCTCCCCATCCTGGTTCCAGTACCGTCAGCTGGTTCCGGGCAGAGCCTTTGGCTTAGGTGCCTCCCTCTGGGTATCCGAGTTCCACCAACGTCAGGTGGTCCTTGGTAGTGCTTTCAGGCACGGGTACCTCCTGCTTAGTAACCGGGTTCCAGTAACGTCAGCTGGTCCTCGGTAGTTTCATTGGCTCTTGGACCTTCGGGTAGCCATCCGAGTTCCAGTTCCATCAGCTGTTTCTCGGCATTTTCTCAGCCTTCTTGTACCTTCTGCTACATTTCCAAGTTCAAGACCCTAAAGACGACGACCCGGAAGACCACCCCTAAGATGACGACGACACCAGAGACGACAACCACTAAGATGACGAAGACCCTGGAGACGATGACCCTGAAGACCACCCCGATGACGACGACCCCGGAGACGACGACCCTGGAGACGACGACGACATGGGAGACCGAGAAGCAGAAGAACAAGAGGCTGCAGAACAAAGAGCAGAAGAACATTAAGCATAACACAAAATATCAGAGCAAAAGATATTATCTAAATTATAAGCAGAAGAAGACTAAGCTGTGTATGGGGGTGAGTCCGTTCCTCCTCGTGGTGCCCCTGGATAAAGCCTGATGCTGCAGGCCAAACTGAACGCGGACAAATGTAACTCTTTTGTGACAGGCAGAACGGAAGGTGTAATATTCAAACTTTTATAGATAACAACTACGGGAATGCCTGTCACAAATAAGAATATGATGAAGAACTTGAATATGAAGAAGAATAAGAGTTAAATAAAAGGAATATGAACAATGTAACAAAAAAAATTATAGGTAGAAGATGAAGAAGAAGATGAATAAGGTGAAGAAGAACTTGATGTCAAAGATGCTGATGATGATGAAGAAGAAAGTGTGGGAGAAGTAAAAAAGAGGGTGAAGGGCGTGGAAGTAGTGAAACATCAATATCTGACAAAATAAAAAAAATCTTAACATAGTCAATATCTTTTTAACTCCGAACGTCTTAAAAAAATTTTTAAATTCCTGCTATTCTATTTGATTGGGCTAAATCTCTATGCCTTTAATGTCTCCGCCACCTCCCCCAATACATCCTACATTATTCTTAGTTGTTTTCCTTCATGTAGAATGAACCTACAAGGAAAGAAAGGGTTTATTTTAATTCCGATATTTTCGTCCCATTGACTTGCATTGGTATCGGGTATCGGAATCGGCGAGATCCGATACTTTGCCGGTATCGGCCGATACTTTCCGATACCGATACTTTCCGATATCGGAAGGTATCGCTCAACACTAGTTATTTGCATAGTGTCCCTGGTTGGCCACTAGAGGGGGGCACTATAGGATACAGTTAGAATAGGAGGGGCTTGGTGGGGATAAATTAGTGAGATCTTCCTGGTTGGGACAGTCGGGGCCTGGGCGCCCGGGCAGCTCACTGGGCTGCCTGGCCAGGAGTCATTGTGCTCTGCAACGTTCAAGGAAGAAGCCCAGCATATTACGCCTAGCACAGACAGGTTCCTCTAGGAATAAGTGCGAATGCAGCTGAAGTGAATCTGTCCCCCTAAAGGAGTAAAGTCTGATCAGCACGGGCAGTACAAGCAAGATGTGGCAGAGCTTTGCCTGGGCAGCAGTTCTTAGAACCGTTGCAAAACGATGTAGGACTCCCCCATTTGAGGCAAAGATTCTGGAGGACACAGACTCTGCGGGACCGGAAGATACGGTCCGACCCGGGGCTGAACATAGAGGAGGAGAGGACAGAGCAGGGACAGAAAAGAAGGTACTGACTGTGATACCCGAAGTGCCTGTATTTGAGCAAGCTGTGCTGAGTAAACAAGTTCATACTGAAGTTAAGCCAGAGTGTGTCACCTTTATTTCGGAACCGTCCGTGAGGAATACATCCCCGTATCAGGCAAGTTCAAATGGGGCAGAGAGTCAGCACAGAGGTAACGCAGCAGAGAAGTCTGAACTTTGGCCATGACGACCTCCCTGGTTCCCCCTTCCTACATGTGTACAGTATGTAATTGTATTGGATCAGTGTGTGTACAGTATGTGATTGTATGACTGCAGAATGTGTACATTTTTTGATTGTATGGAAGCAGTATGTGTACAGTATGTAATTATATGGGATCATTGTGTGTACAGTATGTGATTTTATGACTGCAGAGTGTGTACAGTATATGATTGTATGGAAGCAGTATGTGTACAGTATTTGATTGTATGGGAGCAGTGTAAGTGCAATATATGATTGTATGGGAGCAATGTATGTACAGTGTGCAATTGTATTGATACCGTGTGTGTACAGTATGTGATTGTATGGGAGCAGTGTGTGTGCAGTATGTGATTGTATAGGTACAGTGTAGTTGAATGTGTGTAGTGTGTGTATAGTATGTGATTGTAAGGATGCAGTATACTGTATGTGCAGTGTGTAATTATATGGGTGCATTTTGCAAGCCCCAACAGGCCATCTGCCCAAGAGGGAAAATGCCCTCTGGGCTGCAACGCTGAGTTTCATAGTGGGCCGCCAGATGTTTTTTTTTACCATCGGCTCTTTAAGTGAAGACTAGGGTTGAGCGACTTTCATTTTTTTCAGATCGAGTAGGGTTTTGGGAAACCCGATTTTGTCCAGAGTCGAGTCGAGTGCATTCGGCCGATTATCGCTAAAAGTCGGGGATCGACCGAAACACGAAACCCAATGCAAGTCAATGGGGAAGCATAGTCGGCAGTGAGTGGAGGCCAGGAAAACACCTACAGTGCCCATTTTAATGCCAAAAACATCCATTCTTGTTTCTGAAGCTTGCCAATCGTAATTAACTTTATAATAATAGTTGGGCATAGGGAATTGGGGGTCATTTGGCAAAAGTTGTGGGGGGAGTAGGGCTGGCTCAATTTTTTCGTGGGCCCAGGAAATGCGGACTACGTCACGGCGGTGTTGCAGGGAAAGGTAAGTATTTAAACGTTGCAAGTGCTGTGATCCTGAGCAAGCAGGGGGGGGCCCACTCGTTCGCATTGGCACTGGCACAGGGCCCCTCAAAGTACGGCGGTGTGTTTGCATGGCGGGGGCGCCTCCCACCAGCAGCGACACTTTTGCGTACTCTGAGGGGCCCTGTGCCAGTGACGTCGCCAACGAGTATGCCCCCCCCACCTGATGAAGGAACCTGCACTTTCATCTGCACCTTCCTCTTTGTCCCTGTGTAAGGTGGTATAACATGCGAGAAGGGGAACCTTACTTTCAGCAGGGTCAGATTCTGGCTGTGTAGAGTACAAGGGGAATGTAGTGGTCTAGGTCAATGTACCAGCAGACTCATTTAGCAGTGGCTGGGCAATGGGCAGGATGAGGAGGAAACAGATATAGGGCCAAAGAATAAAGTAGGCTAAATGCAGTTCAAAATTGGTAACAGGACTAAACAGGCGGCATTGCTTTGTTCAGTGGAGTAGCAAACCCAAGAGCAGCAGACACTGTTTCAAGGGCCTAACCACACTAGTAGGCCAAATGCAGTTTAATATCTGATAGTATAGGGCGAAAGGCAGAATGTGGAAGCTCAGCTTTGTTCAGTTGAGGACAACACCAGGGAGGGGCAGAAGCCGTTAGTAGGCCCTAACCACCATTTTGTTTTTTCAAAACCACTTAATGAGAGCCGGAAGGTTGAAGCTCAGCTTTATTTAGTTGTGGGCAACACCAGGGAGGGGCAGAAGCCGTTAGTAGGCCCTATCCACCATTTTGTTTTTTCAAAACCACTTAATGATAGCCGGAAGGTTGAAGCTCAGCTTTATTTAGTTGAGGGCAACACCAGGGAGGGGCAGAAGCCGTTAGTAGGCCCTATCCACCATTTTGTTTTTTCAAAACCACTTAATGAGAGCCGGAAGGTTGAAGCTCAGCTTTATTTAGTTGTGGGCAACACCAGGGAGGGGCAGAAGCCGTTAGTAGGCCCTATCCACCATTTTGTTTTTTCAAAACCACTTAATGAGAGCCGGAAGGTTGAAGCTCAGCTTTATTTAGTTGTGGGCAACACCAGGGAGGGGCAGAAGCCGTTATTAGGCCCTATCCACCATTTTGTGTTTTCAAAACCACTTAATGATAGCCGGAAGGTTGAAGCTCAGCTTTATTTAGTTGAGGGCAACACCAGGGAGGGGCAGAAGCCGTTAGTAGGCCCTATCCACCATTTTGTTTTTTCAAAACCACTTAATGAGAGCCGGAAGGTTGAAGCTCAGCTTTATTTAGTTGTGGGCAACACCAGGGAGGGGCAGAAGCCGTTAGTAGGCCCTATCCACCATTTTGTTTTTTCAAAACCACTTAATGAGAGCCGGAAGGTTGAAGCTCAGCTTTATTTAGTTGAGGGCAACACCAGGGAGGGGCAGAAGCCGTTAGTAGGCCCTATCCACCATTTTGTTTTTTCAAAACCACTTAATGAGAGCCGGAAGGTTGAAGCTCAGCTTTATTTAGTTGTGGGCAACACCAGGGAGGGGCAGAAGCCGTTAGTAGGCCCTATCCACCATTTTGTTTTTTCAAAACCACTTAATGAGAGCCGGAAGGTTGAAGCTCAGCTTTATTTAGTTGTGGGCAACACCAGGGAGGGGCAGAAGCCGTTAGTAGGCCCTATCCACCATTTTGTTTTTTCAAAACCACTTAATGAGAGCCGGAAGGTTGAAGCTCAGCTTTATTTAGTTGAGGGCAACACCAGGGAGGGGCAGAAGCCGTTAGTAGGCCCTATCCACCATTTTGTTTTTTCAAAACCACTTAATGATAGCCGGAAGGTTGAAGCTCAGCTTTATTTAGTTGAGGGCAACACCAGGGAGGGGCAGAAGCCGTTAGTAGGCCCTATCCACCATTTTGTTTTTTCAAAACCACTTAATGAGAGCCGGAAGGTTGAAGCTCAGCTTTATTTAGTTGTGGGCAACACCAGGGAGGGGCAGAAGCCGTTAGTAGGCCCTATCCACCATTTTGTTTTTTCAAAACCACTTAATGAGAGCCGGAAGGTTGAAGCTCAGCTTTATTTAGTTGTGGGCAACACCAGGGAGGGGCAGAAGCCGTTATTAGGCCCTATCCACCATTTTGTTTTTTCAAAACCACTTAATGAGAGCCGGAAGGTTGAAGCTCAGCTTTATTTAGTTGAGGGCAACACCAGGGAGGGGCAGAAGCCGTTAGTAGGCCCTATCCACCATTTTGTTTTTTCAAAACCACTTAATGAGAGCCGGAAGGTTGAAGCTCAGCTTTATTTAGTTGAGGGCAACACCAGGGAGGGGCAGAAGCCGTTAGTAGGCCCTATCCACCATTTTGTTTTTTCAAAACCACTTAATGAGAGCCGGAAGGTTGAAGCTCAGCTTTATTTAGTTGAGGGCAACACCAGGGAGGGGCAGAAGCCGTTAGTAGGCCCTATCCACCATTTTGTTTTTTCAAAACCACTTAATGAGAGCCGGAAGGTTGAAGCTCAGCTTTATTTAGTTGAGGGCAACACCAGGGAGGGGCAGAAGCCGTTAGTAGGCCCTATCCACCATTTTGTTTTTTCAAAACCACTTAATGATAGCCGGAAGGTTGAAGCTCAGCTTTATTTAGTTGAGGGCAACACCAGGGAGGGGCAGAAGCCGTTAGTAGGCCCTATCCACCATTTTGTTTTTTCAAAACCACTTAATGATAGCCGGAAGGTTGAAGCTCAGCTTTATTTAGTTGAGGGCAACACCAGGGAGGGGAAGAAGCCGTTAGTAGGCCCTATCCACCATTTTGTTTTTTCAAAACCACTTAATGATAGCCGGAAGGTTGAAGCTCAGCTTTATTTAGTTGAGGGCAACACCAGGGAGGGGAAGAAGCCGTTAGTAGGCCCTATCCACCATTTTGTTTTTTCAAAACCACTTAATGAGAGCCGGAAGGTTGAAGCTCAGCTTTATTTAGTTGTGGGCAACACCAGGGAGGGGCAGAAGCCGTTAGTAGGCCGTAACCAAAGTTGAAGGCCAAATGCAGTTTAATTTCTGATACTATAGGCCGAAAGCCAGAAGGTGGAAGCTCCGATTTAGACAGTGGAGGACAATTTGAATTATGGACTGCAGACATACTTAGTAGGCTGTCCTCTGTGGACCATGCATCCAACACATTAACCCATTGTGCCGTAATGGACACGTAATCTTCCGTGGCCATGCCTACAGGTCCATGCGTCTGTTGTCAGGTGCACCTTTGTACTCACAGATTGCCAGAGTGCATGGACAATGCGGTCTTCTACAAGGTGGTGGAGGGTTGGGATGGCTTTTCTCGCAAAAGAAGTGTCGACTGGTTAGCTTGTAGCGTGGTACAGCGTAGTCCATCATGGCCTTATTAATAGTAAATAAAATATATAACTAGGCTCTATGAACTTTTAAATAGGTTCCAGGGGTACACGGGCAGCATTGGTGTGGTCAGTGGAGGAGTATTGCAAGTAGGGGCCGCAGACAGGCTCACAAAGGCCTAAAATAACAAACAGTAGGCAGTCATGGCAGTTTGAAATCGGTTACATGGATACACAGGCAGGCACTCCAGGCAGCATTGTGGTCAGTGGAGGAGTATTGCAAGTAGGGGCCGCAGACAGGCTCACAAAGGCCTAAAATAACAAACAGTAGGCAGTCATGGCAGTTTGAAATCGGTTACATGGATACACAGGCAGGCACTCCAGGCAGCATTGTGGTCAGTGGAGGAGTATTGCAAGTAGGGGCCGCAGACAGGCTCACAAAGGCCTAAAATAACAAACAGTAGGCAGTCATGGCAGTTTGAAATCGGTTACATGGATACACAGGCAGGCACTCCAGGCAGCATTGTGGTCAGTGGAGGAGTATTGCAAGTAGGGGCCGCAGACAGGCTCACAAAGGCCTAAAATAACAAACAGTAGGCAGTCATGGCAGTTTGAAATCGGTTACATGGATACACAGGCAGGCACTCCAGGCAGCATTGTGGTCAGTGGAGGAGTATTGCAAGTAGGGGCCGCAGACAGGCTCACAAAGGCCTAAAATAACAAACAGTAGGCAGTCATGGCAGTTTGAAATCGGTTACATGGATACACGGGCAGGCAGCTTGGTGGTGAGTGGAGGAGTATTTAAAGTAGGGACCGCAGACAGGCTTCAAAGGCCTAACATAATAAAATGGGCTGGCTGTAGGCACTTTATAATTGGTTCCAGGGGTACACGGGCAGCAGTGGTCTGGTCAGTGGAGGACTAGTGGAAGGAGGGAGCGCAGAAAGGCTTCAAAGGCCTAAAATAACAAACAATAGGCTCATGGCAGTTTGAAATCGGTTACATGGATACACGGGCAGGCAGCTTGGTGGTGAGTGGAGGAGTATTTAAAGTATGGACCGCAGACAGGCTTCGAAGGCCTAACACAATAAAATGGGCTGGCTGTAGGCACTTTAAAATTGGTTCCAGGGGTACACGGGCAGCAGAGGTCTGGTCAGTGGAGGCCTAGTGGAAGTATGGACCGCAGACAGGCTTCGAAGGCCTAACACAATAAAATGGGCTGGCTGTAGGCACTTTAAAATTGGTTCCAGGGGTACACGGGCAGCAGTGGTCTGGTCAGTGGAGGACTAGTGGAAGGAGGGAGCGCAGAAAGGCTTCAAAGGCCTAACACAATAAAATGGGCTGGCTGTAGGCACTTTAAAATTGGTTCCAGGGGTACACGGGCAGCAGTGGTCTGGTCAGTGGAGGACTAGTGGAAGGAGGGAGCGCAGAAAGGCTTCAAAGGCCTAAAATAACAAACAATAGGCTCATGGCAGTTTTACAGCGGTTACATGGATACACGGGCAGGCAGCTTGGTGGTCAGTGGAGGAGTAGGGACCGCAGACAGGCTATCAAAGGCCTAAAATAACAAACAATAGGCTCATGGCAGTTTTACAGCGGTTACATGGATACACGGGCAGGCAGCTTGGTGGTGAGTGGAGGAGTATTTAAAGTATGGACCGCAGACAGGCTTCGAAGGCCTAACACAATAAAATGGGCTGGCTGTAGGCACTTTAAAATTGGTTCCAGGGGTACACGGGCAGCAGTGGTCTGGTCAGTGGAGGCCTAGTGGAAGGAGGGACCGCAGACAGGCTTCGAAGGCCTAACACAATAAAATGGGCTGGCTGTAGGCACTTTAAAATTGGTTCCAGGGGTACACGGGCAGCAGTGGTCTGGTCAGTGGAGGACTAGTGGAAGGAGGGAGCGCAGAAAGGCTTCAAAGGCCTAAAATAACAAACAATAGGCTCATGGCAGTTTTACAGCGGTTACATGGATACACGGGCAGGCAGCTTGGTGCTGAGTGGAGGAGTAGTGCAAGGAGTGTCTGTCCCAGTACTCCCAAAATATAAATAGATGTTAATGTCTCGCAAAACAACCAAAACAAAAAAAAAGGTGGCATACTTAGGTACAGGGGTGGGCTCATCTGCTGTGTTTCTGACATAGTAATTTGGCAGTAACTATTTAATGGTGCCAATATAGGACACAGACACAGACTACTTTAAGTTGCATCATAGATGTCTACAAATTTGTATTGTCAGTGCCAGACATTGAATGATGTCAGCGAATAGACTAAAGATTGGTGGAGCTGTGCGACATAATTTTGCACGTGGTAGAGCCCAGTTTGAGCTGGGGTAGGGGGGAACTCTCTTGAGGCCGGCGGGACCGCCCCAGGGCCACTCATGTTACAACGGTGTGTCTGACGTTGGGTGCGCACCACCACCGCCAGAGACACTACATTGTACTATGAGGGACCCAGTAGCAATGCCGTCAACCAAAAGCGAGCACACCCACCTCTTCAGACAAACAGCAGTCTCACGGGTGCTTGCGCCAAGTCGCGATACCACGGCCCCGTGTGGGGAGTTTGGCCATTTAGGGAGGTGTAAACATGTCGTATGCTGTACAATCTGCAGCAGCAAATTAGACATTAGAAAAGTAATTCACAGGCAAGAGCTTTTCATAGGAAAGCTAGGTGTCGGCCGGGCAAGGTGGGGCAAAAGATTTTGAAATCCAGTTGTGGTTCATTTTAATGAATGTTAGATCGTCAACATTTTGGGTAGCCAGACGAGTCCTTTTTTCGGTTAATATTGACCCTGCAGCACTGAATACTCTTTCTGATAGGACACTTGCTGCCGGGCAAGCAAGCTCCTGCAATGCATATTCTGCCAATTCTGGCCAGGTGTCTAATTTGGAGGCCCAGTAATCAAATGGGAATGACGGTTGAGGGAGAACATCGATAAGGGATGAAAAATAGTTAGTAACCATACTGGACAAATGTTGTCTCCTGTCACTTTCAATTGATGCAGCAGTACCTGTCCTGTCTGCGGTCATAGCAAAATCACTCCACAACCTGGTCAGAAAACCCCTCTGTCCAACGCCACTTCTGATGTGTGCACCCCTAACACTCCTAGTCTGCTGCCCCCTGGAGCTCGTGTGAGAACGATCACGTGCGCTGTGTGCTGGGAATGCCTGAAGCAAACGGTCAACAAGAGTTGATTGTTTGGTTGCTAATATTAGTTCCAAGTTCTCATGTGGCATAATATTTTGCAATTTGCCTTTATAGCGTGGATCAAGGAGGCAGGCCAACCAGTAATCGTCATCGTTCATCATTTTCGTAATGCGTGTGTCCCTTTTTAGGATACGTAAGGCATAATCCGCCATGTGGGCCAAAGTTCCAGTTGTCAAATCTCCGGTTGTGATTGGTTGAGGGGCAGTTGCAGGCAAATCTACGTCACTTGTGTCCCTCAAAAAACCAGAACCCGGCCGTGACACGCAACCAATTTCCTGTGCCCCGTGAAAGTTTCCGCATTAAAAATATACTCATCCCCATCATCCTCCTCGTCCTCCACCTCCTCTTCGCCCGCTACCTCGTCCTGTACACTGCCCTGACCAGACAATGGCTGACTGTCATCAAGGCTTCCCTCTTCCTCTGGTGCAGACGCCTGCTCCTTTATGTGCGTCAAACTTTGCATCAGCAGACGCATTAGGGGGATGCTCATGCTTATTACGGCGTTGTCTGCACTAACCAGCCGTGTGCATTCCTCAAAACACTGAAGGACTTGACACATGTCTTGTATCTTCGACCACTGCACACCTGACAACTCCATGTCTGCCATCCTACTGCCTGCCCGTGTATCCTCCCACAAATAAATAACAGCACGCCTCTGTTCGCACAGTCTCTGAAGCATGTGCAGTGTTGAGTTCCACCTTGTTGCAACGTCTATGATTAGGCGATGCTGGGGAAGGTTCAAAGACCGCTGATAGGTCTGCATACGGCTGGCGTGTACAGGCGAACGTCGGATATGTGAGCAAAGTGCACGCACTTTGAGGAGCAGGTCGGAGAACCCAGGATAAGTTTTCAATAAGCACTGCACCACCAGGTTTAAGGTGTGAGCCAGGCAAGGAATGTGTTTCAGTTGGGAAAGGGAGATGGCAGCCATGAAATTCCTTCCGTTATCTGTCATGATCTCAATGGCAAGAGAACATAGCATAAGCATATATAGGAACAAGCTCTTGGAAGATGGGAACTGAGCTGACCATGAACTAAACCTAACGCACAACTAGCAGTGGCCGGGTAGCATGCCTACGTTGATTCTAGATGCCCAGCACCAGCCGGAGGACTAAATAATGCTAGCAGAGGAAAATATTAGTCCTAGCTCACCTCTAGAGAAATACCCCGAAAGGAGACAGAGGCCCCCCACATGTATTGGCGGTGAATTAAGATGAAATAACAAACGTAGTATGAAAATAGGTTTAGCAAATTTGAGGTCCACTTACTACATAGCAGAAGACAGAAAGGACACTTTCATGGTCAGCTGAAAACCCTATCAAAACACCATCCAGAAATTACTTTAAAACTCTGGCATTAACTCATAACACCAGAGTGGCAATTCCTGTTCACAAGAGCTTTCCAGACACAGTAACGAAACTACAGCTGTGAACTGGAACAAAAATGCAAAAACAAACATGGACAAGAGTCCAACTTATCTAGTAGTTGTCTAGGAGCAGGAACAAGCACAGAGAGGCTTCTGATAACATTGTTGACCGGCAAGCAACTAACAGAGCAGCAAGGTTATATAGCGACTCCCACATCTTGATGGGAACAGGTGAACAGAGAAGATGAAGACACAAGTTCAATTCCACCAGTAGCCACCGGGGGAGCCCAGAATCCAAATTCACAACAGTACCCCCCCCTCAAGGAGGGGGCACCGAACCCTCACCAGAACCACCAGGGCGATCAGGATGGGCCCTATGAAAGGCACGAACCAGATCAGAGGCATGAACATCAGATGCATTCACCCAAGAATTATCCTCCTGGCCGTATCCCTTCCACTTGACCAGATACTGGAGTCTCCGTCTGGAAACACGAGAGTCTAAGATTTTCTCCACAACGTACTCCAACTCACCCTCAACCAACACCGGAGCAGGAGGCTCAACGGAAGGCACAACCGGTACCTCATACCTGCGCAATAATGACCGATGAAAAACATTATGAATAGAAAAGGATGCAGGGAGGTCCAAACGGAAGGAAACAGGGTTAAGAATCTCCAATATCTTATACGGGCCGATGAACCGAGGCTTAAACTTAGGAGAAGAGACCCTCATAGGGACAAAACGAGAAGACAACCACACCAAATCCCCAACACAAAGCCGAGGACCAACACGACGGTGGCGGTTGGCAAAAAGCTGAGTCTTCTCCTGGGACAACCTCAAATTGTCCACCACCTGCCCCCAGATCTGATGCAATCTCTCCACCACAGCATCCACTCCAGGACAATCCGAAGATTCCACCTGACCAGAGGAAAATCGAGGATGAAACCCCGAATTACAGAAAAACGGGGACACCAAAGTGGCAGAGCTGGCCCGATTATTGAGAGCGAACTCCGCCAATGGCAAAAAAGCAACCCAATCATCCTGGTCAGCAGACACAAAACACCTCAGATATGTCTCCAGGGTCTGATTAATCCGCTCGGTCTGGCCATTCGTCTGAGGATGGAAAGCGGACGAAAAAGATAAATCTATGCCCATCCTAGCACAGAATGCCCGCCAAAATCTAGACACGAATTGGGTCCCTCTGTCAGAAACGATATTCTCAGGAATACCATGCAAACGAACAACATTTTGAAAAAACAGAGGAACCAACTCGGAAGAAGAAGGCAACTTGGGCAGAGGAACCAAATGGACCATCTTAGAGAAACGGTCACACACCACCCAGATGACAGACATCTTCTGAGAAACAGGCAGATCTGAAATAAAATCCATCGAGATGTGCGTCCAAGGCCTCTTAGGAATAGGCAAGGGCAACAATAATCCACTAGCCCGAGAACAACAAGGCTTGGCCCGAGCACAAACGTCACAAGACTGCACAAAGCCTCGCACATCTCGTGACAGGGAAGGCCACCAGAAGGACCTTGCCACCAAATCCCTGGTACCAAAAATGCCAGGATGACCTGCCAACGCAGAAGAATGAACCTCAGAGATGACTCTACTGGTCCAATCATCAGGAACAAACAGTTTATCAGGTGGGCAACGATCAGGTCTATCCGCCTGAAACTCCTGCAAGGCCCGCCGCAGGTCTGGAGAAACGGCTGACAATACCACTCCATCCTTAAGGATACCTGTGGGCTCAGAGTTACCAGGCGAGTCAGGCTCAAAACTCCTAGAAAGGGCATCCGCCTTAACATTCTTAGAACCCGGTAGGTATGACACCACAAAATTAAACCGAGAGAAAAATAATGACCAGCGCGCCTGTCTAGGATTCAGGCGCCTGGCGGTCTCAAGATAAATCAAATTTTTGTGGTCAGTCAATACCACCACCTGATGTCTGGCCCCCTCAAGCCAATGGCGCCACTCCTCAAAAGCCCACTTCATGGCCAAAAGCTCCCGATTCCCAACATCATAATTCCGCTCAGCGGGCGAAAATTTACGGGAAAAGAAGGCACAAGGCCTCATCACGGAGCAGTCAGAACTTTTCTGCGACAACACTGCCCCAGCTCCGATCTCAGAAGCGTCGACCTCAACCTGAAAAGGTAGAGCAACATCAGGCTGACGCAACACAGGGGCAGAGGAAAAACGGCGCTTAAGCTCCCGAAAGGCCTCCACAGCATCAGGGGACCAATCAGCAACATCAGCACCCTTCTTAGTCAAATCGGTCAATGGCTTAGCAATATCCGAAAAACCAGCAATAAATCGACGATAAAAGTTAGCAAAGCCCAAAAATTTCTGAAGACTCTTAAGAGAAGAGGGCTGCGTCCAATCACAAATAGCTTGAACCTTGACAGGATCCATTTCAATGGAAGAGGGGGAAAAAATATATCCCAAAAAGGAAATCCTCTGTACCCCAAAAACACACTTAGAACCCTTCACACACAAAGAATTAGACCGCAAAACCTGAAAAACCCTCCTGACTTGCTGGACATGAGAGTCCCAGTCATCCGAAAAAATCAGAATATCATCCAGATACACAATCATAAATTTATCCAAATAATCGCGAAAAATATCATGCATAAAGGACTGGAAAACTGACGGAGCATTTGAAAGACCAAAAGGCATCACTAAATACTCAAAGTGGCCCTCGGGCGTATTAAATGCGGTTTTCCACTCATCCCCCTGCCTGATTCGCACCAAATTATACGCCCCACGAAGGTCAATCTTAGAGAACCACTTGGCCCCCTTTATGCGAGCAAACAAATCAGTCAGCAACGGCAATGGGTATTGATATTTAACAGTGATTTTATTCAAAAGCCGATAATCAATACATGGTCTCAAAGAGCCGTCTTTTTTTGACACAAAGAAAAAACCGGCTCCTAAGGGAGATGACGATGGACGAATATGTCCCTTTTCCAAGGACTCCTTTATATATTCTCGCATAGCAGCATGTTCAGGCACAGACAGATTAAATAAACGACCCTTTGGGTATTTACTACCCGGGATTAAATCTATGGCACAATCGCACTCTCGGTGCGGAGGTAACGAACCAAACTTGGATTCTTCAAAGACGTCACGATAGTCAGACAGGAACTCAGGAATTTCAGAGGGAATAGATGATGAAATGGAAACCACAGGTAAATCCCCATGAGCCCCCTTACATCCCCAGCTCAACACAGACATAGCTCTCCAGTCGAGGACTGGGTTGTGAGATTGCATCCAAGGCAATCCTAGTACCAAATCATCATGTAGATTATACAGCACCAGAAAGCGAATAATCTCCTGGTGATCCGGATTAATACGCATAGTTACTTGTGTCCAGTATTGTGGTTTATTATTAGCCAATGGGGTGGAGTCAATCCCCTTCAGAGGAATAGGAGTCTCCAAAGGCTCTAAATCATACCCACAGCGTTTGGCAAAGGACCAATCCATAAGACTCAAAGCGGCACCAGAGTCGACATAGGCGTCCGTGGTAATAGATGACAAAGAGCAAATCAGGGTCACAGATAGAATAAACTTAGACGGTAAGGTGCAAATGGAAACAGATTTACCAAGCTTTTTAGTGCGCTTAGAGCATGCTGATATAACATGAGTAGAATCACCACAATAGAAACACAACCCATTTTTCCGTCTAAAATTCTGCCGCTCGCTTCGGGACAGAATTCTATCACACTGCATACTCTCTGGCGACTTCTCAGTGGACACCGCCAGATGGTGCACTGGTTTGCGCTTCCGCAAACGCCTATCGATCTGAATAGCCATTGTCATGGACTCATTCAGACCCGCAGGCACAGGGAACCCCACCATAACATCCTTAATGGCATCAGAGAGACCCTCTCTGAAAGTCGCCGCCAGGGCGCACTCATTCCACTGAGTAAGCACAGACCATTTACGGAATCTTTGGCAGTAAATTTCCGCTTCATCTTGCCCCTGAGATAGGGACATCAAAGTTTTTTCTGCCTGAAGCTCCAAATGAGGTTCGTCATAAAGCAACCCCAAGGCCAGAAAAAACGCATCCACATTGAGCAACGCAGGATCCCCTGGTGTCAATGAAAAAGCCCAGTCTTGAGGGTCGCCCCGGAGCAAGGAAATCACAATCCTGACCTGCTGTGCAGGGTCTCCGGCAGAGCGAGATTTCAGGGACAAAAATAATTTGCAATTATTTCGAAAATTCTGAAACCCAGATCTATTCCCCGAGAAAAATTCCGGCAAAGGAATTCTCGGCTCAGATACAGGTGCATGACAAACAAAATCTTGCAAATTTTGTACCTTCGTGGCGAGATTATTCAAACCTGCAGTTACACTCTGAAGATCCATTACAAACAGGTGGACACAGAGCCATTCAAAGATTAGAAGGAGAGAAAAGAAAAAAAAAAAAAAAAATTTCAGCAGACTACTTATTTCTCTCCTTTCTCAGCCAAGGATTTTAACCCTTTAGTGGGCCGGTCAAACTGTCATGATCTCAATGGCAAGAGAACATAGCATAAGCATATATAGGAACAAGCTCTTGGAAGATGGGAACTGAGCTGACCATGAACTAAACCTAACGCACAACTAGCAGTGGCCGGGTAGCATGCCTACGTTGATTCTAGATGCCCAGCACCAGCCGGAGGACTAAATAATGCTAGCAGAGGAAAATATTAGTCCTAGCTCACCTCTAGAGAAATACCCCGAAAGGAGACAGAGGCCCCCCACATGTATTGGCGGTGAATTAAGATGAAATAACAAACGTAGTATGAAAATAGGTTTAGCAAATTTGAGGTCCACTTACTACATAGCAGAAGACAGAAAGGACACTTTCATGGTCAGCTGAAAACCCTATCAAAACACCATCCAGAAATTACTTTAAAACTCTGGCATTAACTCATAACACCAGAGTGGCAATTCCTGTTCACAAGAGCTTTCCAGACACAGTAACGAAACTACAGCTGTGAACTGGAACAAAAATGCAAAAACAAACATGGACAAGAGTCCAACTTATCTAGTAGTTGTCTAGGAGCAGGAACAAGCACAGAGAGGCTTCTGATAACATTGTTGACCGGCAAGCAACTAACAGAGCAGCAAGGTTATATAGCGACTCCCACATCTTGATGGGAACAGGTGAACAGAGAAGATGAAGACACAAGTTCAATTCCACCAGTAGCCACCGGGGGAGCCCAGAATCCAAATTCACAACAGTTATCACTCACTACCTTGCCTGCCTCAAGATCTACTGTGCCCAGCCACGACTGCGTTTCTTGTTGCAAGAACTCGGACAGAACTTCCGCGGTGTGTCTGTTGTCGCCCAAACACTTCATAGCCAATACAGCCTGCTGACGCTTGGCAGTAGCTGGCCCATAATGGGACAACTGGTGTGCAACAGTGTCATCTGCCGATGGAGTGGTTGGCCGACTGCGTTCTGTGGAAGAGCTGTAGCTTCTGCAGGAGGACGAGGAGGAGGAGGAGGGGGTGCGAACGCCTACAGCCAACTGTTTCCTAGACCGTGGGCTAGGCACAACTGTCCCTAAATTGATGTCGCCTGTGGACCCTGCATCCACCACATTCACCCAGTGTGCCGTGATGGACACATAACGTCCCTGGCCATGCCTACTGGTCCATGCATCTGTAGTCAGGTGCACCTTTGTACTCACAGATTGCCTAAGTGCATGGACGATGCGCTGTTTAACATGCTGGTGCAGGGCTGGGATGGCTTTTCTGGAAAAAAAGTGTCGACTAGGTAGCTCGTATCGTGGTTCAGCGTACTCCATCAGGGCTTTAAAAGCTTCGCTTTCAACTAAACGGTAGGGCATCATCTCTAACGAGATTAGTCTAGCTATGTGGGCGTTAAAACCCTGTGTACGCGGATGCGAGGATAAGTACTTCCTTTTTCTAACCAGAGTCTCATGTAGGGTGAGCTGGACTGGAGAGCAGGAGATCGTGGAACTTTCGGGTGTGCCGGTGTACATGGCAGACTGAGAGACGGTTGGAGACGGTATTGTTTCCGCCGGTGCCCTAGATGCAATATTTCCTCCTACTAAACTGGTGATTCCCTGACCCTGACTGCTTTTGGCTGGCAAAGAAACCTGCACAGATACTGCCGGTGGTGCGGAAAATGGTGGCCTTACAGTGACGGAAGGGATGTTGCGTTGCTGACTAGCTTCATTGGCTGAGGGTGCTACAACCTTAAGGGACGTTTGGTAGTTAGTCCAGGCTTGAAAATGCATGGTGGTTAAGTGTCTATGCATGCAACTAGTATTTAGACTTTTCAGATTCTGACCTCTGCTTAAGCTAGTTGAACATTTTTGACAGATGACTTTGCGCTGATCAGTTGGATGTTGTTTAAAAAAATGCCAGACTGCACTCTTCCTAGACTCGGATCCCTTTTCAGGGATTGCAGACTGAGCTTTAACCGGATGGCCACGCTGTCCTCCAACAGGTTTTGGCTTTGACACGCGTTTTGGGCCAGATACGGGCCCGGCAGATGGAACCTGTTGCGATGTTGATGCCTGCTGCGGCCCCTCCTCCACCTCCGCTTCTGAACTACTGCCGCCTGCACCCTGTTCCCCCAATGGCTGCCAATCGGGGTCAATAACTGGGTCATCTATTACCTCCTCTTCGAGCTCGTGTGCAACTTCGTCTGTGTCACTGTGTCGGTCGGTGGTATAGCGTTCGTGGCGGGGCAACATAGTCTCATCAGGGTCTGATTGTGGATCTGTACCCTGAGAGGGCAATGTGGTGGTCTGAGTCAAAGGAGCAGCATAGTACTCTGGCTGTGGCTGTGCATCAGTGCACTCCATGTCAGAATCTACTTGTAATGGGCATGGCCTGTTAAATGTTTCACTTTCTAAGCCAGGGACGGTATGTGTAAAGAGCTCCATGGAGTGACCCGTTGTGTCGCCTGCTGCATCCTTCTCTCTTGTTGTAGTTTTTGCTGAGGAGGACAAGGAAGCGACTTGTCCCTGACCGTGAACATCCACAAGCGACGCGCTGCTTTTACATTTACCAGTTTCGGAAGAGGAGGCAAAAGAGCTAGAGGCTGAGTCTGCAATGTAAGCCAAAACTTGCTGTTGCTGCTCCGCCTTTAAAAGCGGTTTTCCTACTCCCAGAAAAGAGAGCGTTCGAGGCCTTGTGTAGCCTGACGACGAAACTGGCTCCACAGCTCCAGACTTAGGTGGAATATTTTTATCCCCACGACCACCTGATGCTCCACTACCACTACCATCATTACCAGCTGACAATGAACGCCCACGACGACCTCTTGCACCAGACTTCCTCATTGTTTAAAAATCGTAACCAAAGTAACTTTATTTGTTGCTGTCAAACAACTTACACGGTGAGCTATAACTTCAGTATGATTTCAATATCCCTTAACAGGTTGGTGAGACCACAAGGAAAATCAGGCACAATGTTACACACTCTGTTTTCTGTGACACCAAATCACAGAGATGACACACACGCAGGACTGTCACTCAAGCACTAATGTCAATATTAATCTCCCACCTAATTTATTTATTTTTTTTTCTCTGTGAGACTTTAGAAACCAAATAATATTTAAAAAAAAACAAAAAAACAAGGCTTTCTATGGCCCACTGAATGAGAGATGGCACGCACAGGAGTGGCACACAAGCCCTGACTGAGGCCAATATTTTTCTCCCACTGATTGATGTAGTGTTTTTGTGTTGAGGTTGATTTTAAAACACAAATGAAGGAAAAAAATAAAAAGGCTTTCTATGGCCCACAATTAGAGAGAGAGGTGGCACACCCAGGAGTCAAGACTGGCACACAAGCTGAAATGGCAATATTACTCTCCCACTGTTTTTTTATGTATTTTTTTTTTATTTTCAGGGAGACTTTAGAAACCAAATAATATTAAAAAAAAAAAAAAAAAAACAAGGCTTTCTATGGCCCACTGAATGAGAGGGACAGAGGTGGCACACCCAGGAGTCAAGACTGGCACACAAGCTGAAATGGCAATATTACTCTCCCACTGTTTTTTTATGTATTTTTTTTTTTATTTTCAGGGACACTTTAGAAACCAAATAATATTAAAAAAAAAAAAACAAGGCTTTCTATGGCCCACTGAATGAGAGGGACAGAGGTGGCACACCCAGGAGTCAAGACTGGCACACAAGCTGAAAGGGCAATATTACTCTCCCACTGTTTTTTTATGTTTTTTTTTTTTTTATTTTCAGGGAGACTTTAGAAACCAAATAATATTAAAAAAAAAAAAAAAAAACAAGGCTTTCTATGGCCCACTGAATGAGAGGGACAGAGGTGGCACACCCAGGAGTCAAGACTGGCACACAAGCTGAAATGGCAATATTACTCTCCCACTGTTTTTTTATGTATTTTTTTTTTTATTTTCAGGGAGACTTTAGAAACCAAATAATATTAAAAAAAAAAAAAAAAAAGGCTTTCTATGGCCCACTGAATGAGAGGGACAGAGGTGGCACACCCAGGAGTCAAGACTGGCACACAAGCTGAAAGGGCAATATTACTCTCCCACTGTTTTTTTAGGTATTTTTTTTGTTTCAGGGAGACTTTAGAAACCAAATAATATTTAAAAAAAAAAAATAAATAAATAGGCTTTCTATAGCCCACTGAATGAGAGATAGCACACACAGCAGTGGCACACAAGCCCTGACTGAGGCCAATATTTTTCTCCCACTGATTGATGTAGTGTTTTTGTGTTGAGGTAGATTTTAGAACACAAATGAAGGAAAAAATAAATAGGCTTTCTATGGCCCACTCAGTGAGAGATGGCACACACAGGGATGGCACTCTAGCAGAAATGCCAATCTTAATCTCCCACAAAAAAAAAAAAACAAAAAAAAAAAAACAGGGACTGTCCTACAATTACTATCTCCCCTGCAGTAATCTCAGCCAGGTATGGCAGGCAGCAATAGGAGTGGACTGATGCACAAATTAAATAAAAAGTGTGGACAAACAAAAAAGATAGCTGTGCAGAAAGGAAGGAACAAGAGGATATGTGCTTTGAAAAAAGCAGTTGGTTTCCACAGTGGCGTACACACAGGAATACAGCTATCAGGGAGCCTTCTAGGGCAGCCCAATGAGCTACAGCGCTGAGGGGAAAAAAAAAAAAAAATAGCTTCCACTGTCCCTGCACACCGAAGGTGGTGTTGGACAGTGGAAATCGCTGCAGCACAAGCGGTTTGGTGGTTAGTGGACCCTGCCTAACGCTCTCCCTGCTTCTGACGAAGCGGCAGCAACCTCTCCCTAAGCTCAGATCAGCAGCAGTAAGATGGCGGTCGGCGGGAACGCCCCTTTATAGCCCCTGTGACGCCGCAGACAGCAAGCCAATCACTGCAATGCCCTTCTCTAAGATGGTGGGGACCAGGACCTATGTCATCACGCTGCCCACACTCTGCGTTCACCTTCATTGGCTGAGAAATGGCGCTTTTCGCGTCATTGAAACGCGACTTTGGCGCGAAAGTCGCGTACCGCATGGCCGACAAGCACAGGGGTCGGATCGGGTTTCATGAGACGCCGACTTAGCCAAAAGTCGGCGACTTTTGAAAATGATCGACCCGTTTCGCTCAACCCTAGTGAAGACAGTGTGTGCGCACTCATGATTCTGCCAGGGTGCACACAGGGACTTTACCATTACTGACTCTGGCCACAAGTCAGGAAATTTTTTTGTGGGCAGAAATCGCACTCTTCCCTGTCTCCACGTCTTCATCTACTACAATCTACTACACACTGACGCGTTTCATCTTCACCTTCATCAGGATCTGAGTCAGTCCGAATATGGAGCGTTTGTTACTGTATATAGAGCACTGAGCCTCCTATCATGTATATAGAGCACTCAGCCTCCTTTAGTGTGTATACAGCACTCAGTCTCCTATCATGTTTATGTAGCAGGATGGAATGGTTAGTGGTCCCTCTTGCATGTCTGGGCCGGAACTGTCGGGGCTGTCACCATTGTTGCTAGGGGAAGGACTTTCAAGCCAGAGGAGGCCTTTGCACCTGACTGTTTTGGGTGGTTTTATATAAAAGAGACTGAGCGTGGGAGAACGGGGCTTTTAGGCGGGTACCGAGCGTGTACGATAAGAGAATGTTGACTCCCTCTCTGCTGACCGACGACAACCTACAGGCCTGTGTCATCCTTCCATCCCCCGCACATATGGACTGTGTAGCTCCAGAGACCCTTTCCCGGCTATCCTCTGACCTCAACAGTACTAAGCGGTCTGTACCGCTGACAACTGCTGACACACTACTCAGTACTGATCATTCAGCATTCGGTGCATGCTGTTTGTAGTAGCGAGACTGCGGCCTCCGCTCCAGGACTTTGTACACCATTTGCGGTTCTTCAGACCTCCCTTCGGTCAGCACCTCATTCCAGGAACACAGAACCACGTGTGAGAAGACCAGGATACTTTGCCGCTGTGCAGAGACAGTGCTTCACTTACCTCCAGGACCGGCTCAGAGACTTCTCGCGTCACCTACGGCGCCATCGTGGGATTTTCCAGCCTCCACCGTCCAGGAACCAGAGACTGATAAGTTAACTCGTTATTTGACCCTCTGTTATTACCCTATTACCGTTAACACTTTGTGTTTCTATATATTCTGACCCCGGTACTCCTTGTGTGGAGTATTTACTGCTGTTATAACTTTATATAAAAAAACCCGGTAACCCTTGCTCTGCCTCCTGCTCATCACTGTATCCCGCGTACCTGCTAGTACCCTACATATATATAGCACTAAGCCTCCTATACTGTATATACAGCACTGAGCCTCCTATAGTATATATACAGCACTCAGCTTCCTATCATGTATGTACAGAACTCAGCTTCCTATCATGTATATACAGCACTCGGCCTCCTATCATGTACATATAGCACTCAGCTTCCTATCATGTATATACAGCACCCAGCCTCCTATCATGTATATACAGCACTCAGCCTCTTATAGTATACAGTATATACAGTGTTCAGCTTCCTATCATGTATGTACAGCACTCAGCCTCTTATAGTATACAGTATATACAGTGCTCAGCTTCCTATCATGTATGTACAGCACTCAGCCTCTTATAGTATACAGTAGGGTTGAGCGACTTTCATTTTTTTAAGATCGAGTCGGGTTTTGTGAAACCCGACTTTGTCCAGAGTCGAGTCGAGTGCAGTCGGCCTATTATCGCTAAAAGTCGGGGATCGACCGAAACACGAAACCCAATGCAAGTCAATGGGGAGCATAGTCGACAGTGAGTGGAGGCCAGGAAAACACCTACAGTGCCCATTTCAATGCCAAAAACATCCATTCTTGTTTCTGAAGCTTGTCAATCTTAATTAACTTTATAATAATAGTTGGGCATTGGAAATTGGGGGTCATTTGGCAAAAGTTGTGGGGGGTAGGGCTGGTTCAAGGTTTTAGTGGGCCCAGGAAACGTGGACTACGTCACGGCGGTGGAGCAGTGAGAGGTAAGTATGTCAAGTTTGCAAGTGCTGTGATCCTAAGCAAGCAAGGGGGGCCCACTCGTTGGCATTGGCACTGGCACAGGGCCCCTCAAAGTACAGCAGTGTGTTTGCACGGCGGGGGCGCCTCCCACCAGCAGCGACACTTTTGCGTACTCTGAGGGGCCCTGTGCCAGTGACGTCCCCAACGAGTATGCCCCCCCCACCTGATGAAGGAACCTGCACTTTCATCTGCACCTTCCTCTTTGTCCCTGTGTAAGGTGGTATAACATGCGGGAAGGGGAACCTTACTTTCAGCAGGGTCAGATTCTGGCTGTGTAGAGTGCAAGGGGAATGTAGTGGTCTAGGTCAATGTACCAGCAGACTCATCTAGCAGTGGCTGGGCAATGGGCAGGATGAGGAGGAAACACAGATATAGGGCCAAAGAATAAAGTAGGCTAAATGCAGTTCAACATTGGTAACAGGACTAAACAGGCGGCATTGCTTTGTTCAGTGGAGTAGAAAACCCAGGAGCAGCAGACACTGTTTTAAGGGCCCAACCACACTAGTAGGCCAAATGCAGTTTAATATCTGCTACTATAGGCCAAAAGCCTAAAGACTGAAGCTCAGCTTTATACAGTGGAAGACAACACCAGGGAGCGGCAGACACCGTTAGTAGGCCGTAACCACCAATTTTTGTTTAAAAAAGCACAATGAGAGCCAGAAGGTTGAAGCTCAGATTTATACAGTTGAGGACAACACCAGGGAGCGGCAGACACCGTTAGTAGTCCCTAACCACCATTTTTTAAAAAAAAAAACACTTAATGAGAGCCAGAAGGTTGAAGCTCAGATTTATACAGTTGAGGACAACACCAGGGAGCAGCAGACACCGTTAGTAGGCCGTAACCAAAGTTGAAGGCCAAATGCAGTTTAATATATGATACTATAGGCCGAAAGCCTAAAGACTGAAGCTCAGCTTTATTCAGTTGAGGACAACACCAGGGAGCGGCAGACACCGTTAGTAGGCCGTAACCAAAGTTGAAGGCCAAATGCAGTTTAATATCTGATACTATAGGCCGAAAGCCTAAAGACTGAAGCTCAGCTTTATTCAGTTGAGGACAACACCAGGGAGCGGCAGACACCGTTAGTAGGCCGTAACCACCAAGTTTTCTAAAAAACAGCACTTAATGAGAGCCAGAAGGTTGAAGCTCAGATTTATTCAGTTGAGGACAACACCAGGGAGCGGCAGACACCGTTAGTAGGCCGTAACCACCAAGTTTTTTAAAAAACAGCACTTAATGAGAGCCAGAAGGTTGAAGCTCAGATTTAGACAGTGGAGGACAATTTGAATTAGGGACTGCAGACAGACTTAGTAGGTTGTCCCCTGTGGACCATGCATCCACCACATTAACCCATTGCGCCGTAATGGACACGTAACCTTCCGTGGCCATGCCTACAGGTCCATGCATCTGTTGTCAGGTGCACCTTTGTACTCACAGATTGCCAGAGTGCATGGACAATGCGGTCTTTTACATGCTGGTGGAGGGTTGGGATGGCTTGTCTCACAAAAGAAGTGTCGACTGGTTAGCTTGTAGCGTGGTACAGCGTAGTCCATCATTGCTTTATTAATATTAAATAAAATATATAAATAGGCTCAATCCAGTTTTAAATAGGTTACATGGATACACAGGCAGCATTGTGGTCAGTGGATGAGGATTGCAAGGAGGGACCGCAGACAGGCTAACGAAGGCCTAAAATAACAAAAAATAGGCTCAAGGCAGTTTTAAATCGGTTACATGGATACACAGGCAGCATTTTGGTCAGTGGATGAGGATTGCAAGGAGGGACCGCAGACAGGCTAACGAAGGCCTAAAATAACAAAAAATAGGCTCAAGGCAGTTTTAAATCGGTTACATGGATACACAGGCAGCATTGTGGTCAATGGATGAGGATTGCAAGGAGGGACCGCAGACAGGCTAACGAAGGCCTAAAATAACAAAAAATAGGCTCAAGGCAGTTTTAAATCGGTTACATGGATACACAGGCAGCATTGTGTTCAGTGGATGAGGATTGCAAGGAGGGACCGCAGACAGGCTAACAAAGGCCTAAAATAACAAAAAATAGGCTCAAGGCAGTTTTAAATCGGTTACATGGATACACAGGCAGCATTGTGGTCAGTGGATGAGGATTGCAAGGAGGGACCGCAGACAGGCTAACGAAGGCCTAAAATAACAAAAAATAGGCTCAAGGCAGTTTTAAATCGGTTACATGGATACACAGGCAGCATTGTGGTCAGCGGAGGAGGAGGATTGCAAGGAGTGTCTGACACAGTTAGTACTGTCACAAAAAATAAATAGATGTTAATGTCTTGCAAAACAACAACAAAAAAAGTGTGGCATACTTAGGTACAGGGGTGGGCTCATCTGCTGAGTTTCTGACAAAGTAATTTGGCAGTAAGTATTTACTGGTGTCAATATAGGACACTGACCCAGACTACTTTAACTAGCATCATAGATGTCAACAAATTGATATTGTCAGTGCCAGGCATTGAATGATGTCAGTGCATAGACTAAACATTGGTGGAGCTGTGCGCGATAATTTTGCACGGGGTAGAGCACAGTTTGAGCTGGGGGGGGGGAACTCTCTTGTGGCCGGCGGTACCGTCCCAGGGCCCCTCATGTTACAACGGTGTGTCTGACGTTGGGTGCGCGCCACCACCGCCAGAGACACTTTATTGTACTATGAGGGACCCAGTGGCAGTGCCGTCGACCAAAAGCGGGCACACCCACCTCTTCAGACAAACGGCACTCTAACGGGTGCTTGCGCCAAGTGGCGAGACCACGGCCCCGTGGGGGGAGTTTTCCCATTGAGGGAGGTGTAAACATGTCGTATGCTGGACAAACAGCTGCTGCAAATTAAGAGATTGGAACACTCAGTAAGACCAGTCCACAAGCAAGATCTTTTTATAGGAAAGCTAGGTGTCAGCCGGGAAAGGTGGGGCAAAATAATTTGAAATCCAGGAGTGGTTCATTTTAATGAAGGTGAGATCATCCACATTTTGGGTAGCCAGACGAGTCCTTTTTTCAGTTAATATTGAACCAGCAGCACTGAATACTCTTTCTGATAGCACACTAGCTGCTGGGCAAGCAAGCTCCTGCAATGCATATTCTGCCAATTCAGGCCAGGTGTCTAATTTGGATGCCCAGTAATCAAATGGGAATGACGGTTGAGGGAGAACATCGATAAGGGATGAAAAATAGTTAGTAACCATACTGGACAAATGTTGTCTCCTGTCACTTTGAATAGATGCTGCAGTACCTGTCCTGTCTGCGGTCATTGCGAAATCACTCCACAACCTGGTCAGAAAACCCCTCTGTCCAACGCCACTTCTGATCTGTGCACCTCTAACACCTCTGCCCTGTAGCCCCCTGCAGCTTGTGTGAGAACCATCACCGGCTCTGTGTGCTGGGAATGCCTGAATCAAACGGTCTACAAGAGTTGCTTGTTTGGTTGCTAATATTTGTTCGAGGTTCTCATGTGGCATAATATTTTGCAATTTGCCTTTATAGCGAGGGTCAAGGATGCAGGCCAACCAGTAATCGTCATCGCTCATCATTTTAATAATGCGTGGGTCCCTTTTGAGGATACGTAAGGCATAATCCGCCATGTGGGCCAAAGTTCCAGTTGTCAAATCTGCGGTTGTGCTGGTTTGAGGGGCAGTTACAGGCAAATCTACGTCACTTATCTCCCTTAAAAAAACAGAACCCGGCCTTGCAACGCCACTAATTTCTGTTGGCCCAAGAGAAGCTTCCTCATTAAAAAAGTACTCATCCCCATCATCCTCCTCGTCCTCCTCCTCCTCTTCGCCCACTACCGCGTCCTCTACACGGCCCTGACCACACAATGGCTGACTGTCATCAAGGCTTTCCTCTTCCTCAGCTGCAGACGCCTGCTCCTTTATGTGCGTCAAACTTTGCATCAGCAGACGCATTAGGGGGATGCTCATGCTTATTATGGCATTGTCTGCACTAACCAGCTGTGTGCATTCCTCAAAACACTGAAGGACTTGACACAGGTCTTGTAGCTTCGACCACTGCACACCTGACAACTCCATGTCTGCCATCCAACTGCCTGCCCGTGTATCCTCCCACAAATACATAACAGCACGCCTCTGTTCGCACAGTCTCTGAAGCATGTGCAGTGTGGAGTTCCACCTTGTTGCAACGTCGATGATTAGGCGATGCTGAGGAAGGTTCAAAGACCGCTGATAGTTCTGCATACGGCTGGAGTGTACGGGCGAACGGCGGATATGCGAGCTAAGTCTGCGCACTTTGAGGAGCAGGTCGGGTAACCCCGGATAACTTTTCAGGAAGCACTGCACCACCAGGTTTAAGGTGTGAGCCAGGCAAGGAATGTGTTTCAGTTGGGAAAGGGCTATGGCAGCCATGAAATTCCTTCCGTTATCACTCACTACCTTGCCTGCCTCAAGATGTACAGTGCCCAGCCATGACTGAGTTTCTTTCTGCAAGAACTCGGACAGAACTTCCGCGGTGTATCTGTTGTCGCCCAAACACTTCATTGCCAATACAGCCTGCTGACGCTTGCCACTAGCTGTCCCATAATGGCACACCTGGTGTGCAACAGTGGCAGCTGCGGATGGAGTGGATGTGCGACTGCGGTCTGTGGACGAGCTCTCACTTCTGCAGGAGGACGAGGAAGAGGAGGTGGGGGGGCGAACGCCTACAGCCAACTCTTTCCTTGACCGTGGGCTAGGCAGAACTGTCCCAATATTGCTGTCCCCTGTGGACCCTGCATCCACCACATTCACCCAGTGTGCCGTGATGGACATGTAACGTCCCTGGCCATGCCTACTGGTCCATGCATCTGTTGTCAGGTGCACCTTTGTAGTCACAGACTGCCTGAGTGCATGGACGATGCGGTCTTTAACATGCAGTTGGAGGGCTGGGATGGCTTTTCTAGAAAAGAAGTGTCGACTGGGTAGCTCGTAGCGTGGTACAGCGTAGTCCATCAGCGCTTTGAAAGCTTTGCTTTCAACTAACCGGTAGGGCATCATCTCTAATTAGATTAGTCTCGCAATGTGGGCGTTCAAACCCTGTGTAGGTGGATGCGAGGATGAGTACTTCCTTTTCCTAACAAGAGTCTCATGTAGGGTGAGCTGGACTGGAGAGCTGGAGATCGTGGAACTAGCGGTGGTGCTGGTGGACATGGGTGAGTGAGAGAGGGTTGGAGATGGTATTCTTGCCGGTGCCCTACATGCAGTGTTTTCTACTGCAAACCTGGTGATTCCCTGACTGCTTTGGCCTGGCGACGAAAGCTGCACTGATACTGCAGGTGGTGTGGGAAATGGTGGGTTTACAGTGAGGGAAGGGATGTAGCGTTGCTGACTAGCTTCATTGGCCGAGGGTGCTGCAACCTTTAGGGATGTTTGGTAGTTAGTCCAGGCTTGCAAATGCATGGTGGATAAATGTCTATGCATGCAACTTGTATTTAGACTTTTAAGATTCTGACCTCTGCTTAAGGTAGTTGAACATTTTTGACAGATGACTTTGCGCTGATCATTTGGATGTTGTTTAAAAAAATGCCAGACTGCACTCTTTCTACTATCGGATACCTTTTCAGGCATTGCAGACTGAGCTTCTTTAACCGGATGGCCACGCTGTCCTCCAACTGGTTTTGGTTTTGCCACGCGTTTTTGGCCAGACACGGGCCCGGCAGATGGAACCTGTTGTGATGTTGATGCCTGCTGTGGCTCCTCCTCCTCCGCTTCAGAACTACTGCCGCCTGCACCCTGTTCCCCCAATGGCTGCCAATCGGGGTCAACAACTGGGTCATCTATGACCTCCTCTTCTATGTCGTGTGCAACTTCGTCTGTGTCACCGTGTAAGCCGGTGGTATAGTGTTCGTGACTGGGCACCATAGTCTCCGCTGGGTTTGATTCTGCCTCAGTACACTGCGAGGGTAATGTTCTGGTCTGAGTCAAAGGAACAGCATAGTAATCTGGCTGTGGCTGTGCATCTGTGCACTCCATGTCCGATTCAACTTCTAATGGGCATGGCCTGTTAACTGTTTCACTGTCTAACCCAGGAACGGTATGTGTAAAGAGCTCCATGGAGTAACCTGTTGTGTCGACTGACGCATCCTTCTCTGTTGTTCTGGGTGAAGGACACAAGGAAGCGACTTGTTCCTGACCGGGAGCATCCACTGACGATGCACTGCTCTGACATTTGGCACTTTCCGAGGAGGAGGCGAAAGAGCTAGAGGCAGAGTCAGCAATGAAAGCCAATACTTGTTCCTCCTGCTCCGGTTTCAAAAGTGGTTTTCCTACTCCCAGAAAAGAGAGCGTTCGAGGCCTTGTGTAGCCAGACAACGAACCTGGCTCAACAACTCGAGACTTAGGTGCTGTACTGCTTTTACCACGACCACCTGATGCTCCACCACCACTACCATCATTACCAGCTGACAATGACCGCCCACGGCCACGACCTCTTCCACTAGACTTCCTCATTGTTTGCAAAACGTAACCAAAGTAAAGGTATTTGTTACTGTAAAACAACTTATAAGGTGAACTCAAACTTCTGTTGTATTTATATATACCTTTATAGGTGCCTGACACTGAAAGGAAAATCAGGCCCAATGTTACACACTAGGTTTTCTGTGCCCCAATAATTTGAGACAGATGGCACACACAGGACCAGCACTCAAGCAGAAATGCCAATCTTAATCTCCCACTATTTTTTTTTTTTCTGGGAGAATTTAAAAAAAAAAAAAAAAAAAACAATATTACACACTAGGTTTTCTGTGGCACACAATGAGAGACAGATGCCACACACAGGACTGGCACAGAGTCAGACTTGCCAATCTTTATCTCCCAGACTCCCACTATTAATTTTTTTTTTACAGGGAGAATTTACCCCCCCCAAAAAAAATGGCCCAGTATTACACAGTGGTTTTCGGTGGCACACAATGAGACAGATGCCACACACAGCAATGGCACAGAGGCAGACTTGCCAATCTTTATCTCCCACTAATTATTTTTTTTTTTACAGGGAGAATTTAGAAAAAAAAAAAAAGGCCCAGTATTACACACTGGTTTTCGGTGGCACACAATGAGACAGATGCCACACACAGCAATGGCACAGAGGCAGACTTGCCAATCTTTATCTCCCACTAATTATTTTTTTTTTACAGGGAGAATTTAGAAAAAAAAAAATGGCCCAGTATTACACAGTGGTTTTCGGTGGCACACAATGAGACAGATGCCACACACAGCAATGGCACAGAGGCAGACTTGCCAATCTTTATCTCCCACTAATTATTTTTTTTTTTACAGGGAGAATTTAGAAAAAAAAAAATGGCCCAGTATTACACAGTGGTTTTCGGTGGCACACAATGAGACAGATGCCACACACAGCAATGGCACAGAGGCAGACTTGCCAATCTTTATCTCCCACTAATTATTATTTTTTTTTTACAGGGAGAATTTATAAAAAAAAAAAATGGCCCAGTATTACACAGTGGTTTTCGGTGGCACACAATGAGACAGATGCCACACACAGCCATGGCACAGAGGCAGACTTGCCAATCTTTATCTCCCACTAATTATTTTTTTTTTTACAGGGTGAATTTAGAAAAAAAAAAATGGCCCAGTATTACACAGTGGTTTTCTGTGGCACACAAAGAGAGACAGATGCCACACACAGCACTGGCACAGAGGCAGACTTGCCAATCTTTATCTCCCTGCAGTAATCTCAGAAAAGTATGGCAGGCAGCTATAAAAAGGACTGCTGCACACAAAAGTGTGGACAAACAAACAAGATAGCTGTGCAGAAAGGAAGGAACAACAGGATTTGTGCTTTGAAAAAGCAGTTGGTTTGCACAGCGGCGTACACACACAGCAACGCAGCTATCAGGGAGCCTTCTAGGGCAGCCCAGTGAGCTACAGCGCTGAGGGAAAAAAAATGTAGCTTCCACTGTCCTGCAAACAAAAGGTGGTGTTGGACAGTGGAAATCGCTACAGCACAAGCGGTTTGGGGGTGAATGTACCCTGCCTAACACTGTCTATCCCTGCTTCTGACGAAGCGGCACCTCTCCCTACGCTCAGATCAGCAGCAGTAAGATGGCGGTCGGCGGGAACGCCCCTTTATAGCCCCTGTGACGCGGCAGAAAGCAAGCCAATCACTGCAATGCCCTTCTCTAAGATGGTGGGGACTGAGATCTATGTCATCACGCTGCCCACACTCTGCGTCCACCTTCATTGGCTGAGAAATGGCGCTTTAAGCGTCATTGAAACGCGACTTTGGCGCGAAAGTCGCGTACCGCATGGCCGACCCCACACAGGGATGGGGTCGGGTTTCATGAGACGCCGACTTTGCCAAAAGTCGGCGACTTATGAAAATGAACGATCCGTTTTGCTCAACCCTAGTATACAGTATATACAGTGCTCAGCTTCCTATCGTGTATATACAGCACTCAGCCTCTTATAGTATACAGTATATACAGTGCTCAGCTTCCTATCATGTATGTACAGCACTCAGCCTCCTATCATGTATATACAGCACTCAGCCTCCTATCATGTATATACAGCACTCAGCCTCCTATCATGTATATACAGCACTCGGCCTTCTATCATGTATATACAGCGCTCAACCTCCTATCATGTATATACAGCACTCAGCCTCCTATCATGTATATATACAGCACTCAGCCTCCTATCTCGTATATACAGCACTCGGCCTCCTATCATGTATATACAACGCTCAGCCTCCTATCATGTATATACAGCACTCAGCCTCCTATCATGTATATATATACAGCACTCAGCCTCCTATCTCGTATATACAGCACTCGGCCTACTATCATGTATATACAGCACTCGGCCTCCTATCATGTATATACAGCACTCCGCCTCCTATCATGTATATACAGCACTCAGCCTCCTATCATGTGTATACAGCACTCGGTCTCCTATCATATATAAACAGCACTCGGCCTCTTATCATGTATATATGTAGCGCCCCCACTGCCGCAGGGCCGAGGGGTACCCGGTACCGGGCCTCTGAGTCTCTGCTCTGGGGTTGTCACGGTGGCTAGGCCCGGTCCGTGACCCTGCTGAGGGGCGCACAGTAAATGATAGATGTGGATGGTGGTGGTGGTGCGGTGCAGTAAATAACGAGGACACCAGGTTGCAGTCTATTTACCTCTTTACTGAAGGTCTCTGGGTCCTCAGTCCGGAATATGGTTCACCAGGCTGCGCAAGTCCGGCCGGTCCGATGGCACCTCCAGAGTTCCCTTTGCAGGTGGAAATCTGTGCCTTCCTGCTAGCGCTATGTGTTGTGGTCCTCCCCTGCTGTGCTTACGGAATAGTCCCCACAACTGTTGTGTCTGTTTCTCGTGTTCCCTCACAACAACTCGATTAGATGATGCTCTGCTAATCCGTCCCTCCCGGTGTTATGGTTGGGACGCACCCGTATGACGGGTAGGCTCGGAGCTCTTCCGGGACCCTAGAGTCGCCCCTCTCCACAGGTTGCCCCCCATGTCTGCATAGGTGATTTAGGTGAGACAGCTCGCCTATGACTGACTGTCCTGCCGTTGGTTTGAAGTATTGCCTGAAGCTGAAAATAGTAATACTTCCTCGGCGTTCCGGCCGCCGGTTGTGCGCCTCAGTAGGATGTTGCCTCGGTCTTACAGCACGACTCCTACTGGTATTCTCCTTCTTGCTTTGATCTCGTTTCTCACTCAGCACAATATATCTCGCTTCTGATCATTTCTTAGGGCACCGCCGCTATGCTGAGCAGGCACGGTCCCGTGACGTTCTTTCTTGTTGCCAGGCCTCTGTCAGGGTCCCAAACCTGACAGGGACCCTACCGAATCTTCCCCTGCAGCACCCTCTGCCACCAGGTGTTGCCTGGTTCCAACCCAGTCAGCTTTCTGTCTAACTTCCTGCCTGACCCCCAGTTTACCGACACGGTGAGGAGTGGCCTAATAAATAGCACCCTTAGCTCCCCCTGGAGGCCCGACTGTGAAATGTATTGGTGTATGTGATACCTGGTCAGATGAACTCCTTCAGTGCCATCAGACGTACCATAGCCCCCCTTAGCGGCGGAGCCACAGTACTGCAACGACCAGGACTCTGGGGCGCTGCATATACAGCACTCGGCCTCCTATCATGTATATACAGCACTCGGCCTCCTATCATGTATATACAGCACTCAGCCTCCTATCATGTATATACAGCACTCAGCCTCCTATCATATATATACAGCACTCAGCCTCCTATCATGTATATACATCACTCAGCCTCCTATCATGTATATACAGCACTCAGCCTGCTATCATATACATACAGCACTCAGCCTCCTATCATATATATATACAGCACTCAGCCTCCTATCTCGTATATACAGCACTCAGCCCCCTATCATGTATATACAGCACTCGGCCTACTATCATGTATATACAGCACTCAGCCTCCTATCATATACATACAGCACTCAGCCTCCTATCATATATATACAGCACTCAGCCTCCTATCATGTATATACAGCACTCGGCCTCCTATCACGTATATACAGCACTCGGCCTCCTATCATGAATATACAGCACTCAGCCTCCTCTCATGTATATACAGCATTCGGCCTCCTATCATGTATATGCAGCGCCCCAGAGTCCTGGTCGTTGCAGTACTGTGGCTTTGCCACTAAGGGGAGCCATGGTGCGTTCGATGGCACTGAAGGAGTTCCTCTAAACAGGTATCACAGACACCAATACATTTCACAGCTGGGCCTCCGGGGGGAGCTAAGGGTGCTATTCATTAGGCCACTCCCCACCATAGTGGGTAAACTGGGGGTCAGGCAGGAAGTTAGTAAGAACGCTGACTGGATTGAACGAAGCAACACCTAGTGAGAGAGGGTGTTGTGGAGGAAGAGACAGTAGGGTCTCTGCCAGGGGTGGGATCCTGGCAGAGGCTTGGCATTGGAAAGAACGTAACGGGACCGTGCCTGCTCAGCATAGCGGCGGTGCCCAAGAAAGGACTAGAAGCGAGATAGATTGTGCTGAGTGAGAAACGAGATCAAGCAGACGGAGAATACCAGCAGGGGTTTTGTTGAAAGAGGCAGCACCTTGCTGAGGCGCATTACCGGTGGCCGGAACGCCGAGGGAGTGGAATAATATACAGCTTTAAGCCATACTCCAAACAGCGGCAGGACAGTCAGTCTCAGGCGGGCTGTCTACCACATATCACCTATGAAGTCTTGGGGGGCAATTGCGGGAGAGGGGCGTCACTAGGGTCCCGGAAGAACTCCAGGCCTACCCGACAAACGGGTGCCGTTCCAACCTGAATAACAGGGAGGGATGGAATACGAGAGGAACATCTAATCGAGTTGTGAGGGAACTTAAGAAACAGACACAACAGTTGTGGGGTACTTTCCGTGAGCACAGCAGGGAAGGACTACAACACACAGCGCTAAGGCTGCCGTCACACTAGCAGTATTTGGTCAGTATTTTACCTCAGTATTTGTAAGCCAAAACCAGGAGTGGATGATAAATGCAGAAGTGGTGCATATGTTTCTATTATACTTTTCCTCTATTTGTTCCACTCCTGGTTTTTGCTTACAGATACTGATGTAAAATACTGACCAAATACTGACAGTGTGACGGCAGCCTAAGAAGGAAGGCACTGATTTCCACCTGTGAAGAGAACTCTGGAGGTGCCATTGGACCGGCCGGACTTGCGCAGCCTGGTGAACCGTATTCTGGACTGAGGACTCAGAGATCTCCAGTAAAGAGGTAAAGAGACTGCAACCTGGTGTCCTCGTTATTTACCGCGACCTGCACCCCACAACTGCACCGTTACAACACCACTTATTGCACCGGACGTCCCCCACTGACGGACAGGGCCACGGACCGGGTCTAGCCACCGTGACAACCCCAGGACTGAGATCCCAGAGGCCCGGCTCCGGGTACCCCTCGGCCCTGCGGCGGTGTGGGGGCGCTCCACAACTTGGCGTCACGAACAGGATCTACTTAAGCCTGAGGAATCAGGTCATGTGTGCCTTGGAACTGTGATTTATTGTGCTTGGACTGTACTTTATTGCAAAGACTGTGTTGTATCACTTGCCGCCAAAAGTTCGCGCCAAAACCGCCGCCATTACAGCGCTAAGGAGAGCGCAGGAGAAGAAGAAGGGCGTGGAAGTGGGCGTGAACAAGCTGAAGAGCGCGAAAGACAATGGCCGCCCAGTCTAAATATCTCGGCCCCTTGAGGACGTGTCCGTCAGCAGCCGAGATCCGCCTCTTGATCCTCAATGGTGGGCAGAGACAGAGAAAACGAAACCGCCCACGAAGGAGAGAGCGGGAAAAGGACCAGGAAGAAGAAGTGAGCGACATGGAGGACGCCATGGCGAGCCGCCCGGAGCCGGAGCGTGGGGTCGGAGCAGAGGACTCCCCCAGCCACCCGGAGGGGCACCGCAACCAGGCCTCCACCGCTGATGCTGAATTCCTGCAGGCCGGAGTGGACGAGCTCAGCGACCGACCCCGGCGGACGCAGCTGAGCACTGAGGCCGGGTGGAAGAAGGCCATCATCAGGAGCCTCACCAGACATCCGTCGGCAGCCTCATCTGGCCCGGAGCAGGGAAGAAGTTCCAGCGCTTTGAAGCCGGAAAGCGGGACACTGCAAGCAGAGATGACAACGCCGCAGCGCGAGGCCCTGCAGCCAGCGTTCCAGACCCCAGCGGAGGCAGAGCAGACCAGCACCGGAGGGACCGCATCTGAAGCAGGTATGAAGGACGACCCTGCCCTGATGACTGACACCCCTCCCGCGACTGCTAGTGCCACAGCTGCTGACCCCGTTCCAGTGACTGATCTTGCAGCAGCCTCTACCTCTGCTGCAACAAATGCCCCTACTCAAGCTGCGCAGACCTCCATCGCTGCGCATGATTTAACCGTACATGAAAGACGGATTAACGGCGTTTGTCCAGCGCTGGGTGTAACCCTGGACCTCACTTTTCCCAGGCCGAGAAGGGTTAAGTGCCAGGTGCAGCCCTGGAAGCCGTCCAACTAAGCCTCGGAAACCTGAAACTGTAAATAGTTAACTGTTTATTTCCTTGCTGTTTTGCTGCTAAAACCCGTCCTGGTTTTAGTTAAAGACACTTTGCGAAGATGCCATTCCGGAGCTCTGGTATGGACTGGTAGGCTGAGAAGAAGAGCTACCTCAGAAAGACTTGATCTCCTCTTAAAGGGGAGGTGGGAATTGAACCTGAAAGTGATACTGTTTTAGAACAGTAATGTCATGATGATGCTTTGCAAGAAATGTAACCGTTTTACATGAAAAGTTATATGTGTTTAATATGTTTGAAATGTGAAGCTTGAATAATGTTCTTCAAAAGGAAAGATGCAGAAAGCCTGTTGAGGTAGACTAGAGTTCTGCATGGATAGAAACGTAAGAAAGTAATAATGAAGGTGAGGATAGAAGGTAAACCCTGCGTCCCCATAGAAAGTTAGTTCGTTACTAAGGACAGAAAGTAGACCCGTAGGGGTTAGTGAGTGAGTCCTTATAGGAGCCAGGCAGAGTGGGCTCCATGTTCTCAAACTGAAAGGAATGTTATGTCTATACTATGTATAGTAGAGAAAGGCAGTAGGCCCTGGCTGAACGGGGCGGTCCTGTAAAAGAAAGGAGAGGCAGTAGGTCTGGTGCCATAGGGACAGGCGGTCCTGCAGGTTCAAAAGTAGGAGAATGAAGAGTTACCTTGCCCTGTAATGTGATTATAGGAAGGCCTTTGGTAAACTAAGAGTGTATGTTTCTTAAAGGCAATGTTAATTTATTGTTCCAGCATTTGCACTGAGTAGAATACCCGGTTGGGTAGCAGGAGTTATGTATAGCCTGAAATTTACAATGTTGATTATGTTTGTAACGTTAAAAGTGTCCTCACCTCCCATCAAGGGAAGCCTGTTCAAGTATACTTATCGTTTTGCACTCAACAAAATTGTATGTCTTTTTGCTAATCTGTATTGTTGTTTTTCTTCCCAGTCCCGGAGTACTGTGTTTAACCAGGGGGGAGTGCAGCGCCCCAGAGTCCTGGTCGTTGCAGTACTGTGGCTTCGCCACTAAGGGGAGCCATGGTGCGTTCGATGGCACTGAAGGAGTTCCTCTAAACAGGTATCACAGACACCAATACATTTCACAGCTGGGCCTCCGGGGGGAGCTAAGGGTGCTATTCATTAGGCCACTCCCCACCATAGTGGGTAAACTGGGGGTCAGGCAGGAAGTTAGTAAGAACGCTGACTGGATTGAACGAAGCAACACCTAGTGAGAGAGGGTGTTGTGGAGGAAGAGACAGTAGGGTCTCTGCCAGGGGTGGGATCCTGGCAGAGGCTTGGCATTGGAAAGAACGTAACGGGACCGTGCCTGCTCAGCATAGCGGCGGTGCCCAAGAAAGGACTAGAAGCGAGATAGATTGTGCTGAGTGAGAAACGAGATCAAGCAGACGGAGAATACCAGCAGGGGTTTTGTTGAAAGAGGCAGCACCTTGCTGAGGCGCATTACCGGTGGCCGGAACGCCGAGGGAGTGGAATAATATACAGCTTTAAGCCATACTCCAAACAGCGGCAGGACAGTCAGTCTCAGGCGGGCTGTCTACCACATATCACCTATGAAGTCTTGGGGGGCAATTGCGGGAGAGGGGCGTCACTAGGGTCCCGGAAGAACTCCAGGCCTACCCGACAAACGGGTGCCGTTCCAACCTGAATAACAGGGAGGGATGGAATACGAGAGGAACATCTAATCGAGTTGTGAGGGAACTTAAGAAACAGACACAACAGTTGTGGGGTACTTTCCGTGAGCACAGCAGGGAAGGACTACAACACACAGCGCTAAGAAGGAAGGCACTGATTTCCACCTGTGAAGAGAACTCTGGAGGTGCCATTGGACCGGCCGGACTTGCGCAGCCTGGTGAACCGTATTCTGGACTGAGGACTCAGAGATCTCCAGTAAAGAGGTAAAGAGACTGCAACCTGGTGTCCTCGTTATTTACCGCGACCTGCACCCCACAACTGCACCGTTACAACACCACTTATTGCACCGGACGTCCCCCACTGACGGACAGGGCCACGGACCGGGTCTAGCCACCGTGACAACCCCAGGACTGAGATCCCAGAGGCCCGGCTCCGGGTACCCCTCGGCCCTGCGGCGGTGTGGGGGCGCTCCACATATATACAGCACTCGGCCTCCTATCATGAATATACAGCACTCAGCCTCCTATCATGTATATACAGCGCTCAGCCTCCTATCATGTATATACAGCACTCGGCCTCCTATCACGTATATACAGCACTCGGCCTCCTATCATGTATATACAGCACTCAGCCTCTTATCATGTATATACAGCACTCAGCCTCCTATCATGTATATACAGCACTCAGCCTCCTATCATGTATATACAGCACTCAGCCTCCTATCACGTATATACAGCACTCGGCCTACTATCATGTATATACAGCACTCAGCCTCCTATCATGTATATACAGCACTCGGCCTCCTATCATGTATATACAGCACTTACATCCGGCTCTGCGGTTTTGGGGGGCTTATTGCTGTCACTAATAAATGTTAGCAGTGCGGTTCTCTATGTCCGGCCCTGGTCACATCTGTTATTATACAGGATCCACAGCTCAGAGCCGAATCCTTGATGGGTTCTCCAGAGTTTCCGTCATTATGGTAGGAATTATCGCAGCAGGTAGAGCTGATTTATCCCCATGAATATGGATGTAATCGGGGCGGAGGCTCGGATATAGATGAGAATGGAGTCAGCACTTATGTGTCATGAGAAATACAGAATAAGAAATATAAACTTACCAGTAGTCGTCCTGAGTTGTATTAGATGTGGTCAGAATAGAAGCAGCATCGCCCATTCTGAGGATTCACCTACAGTAATAATACAACAGACCATGTAATCACCGTATCAGTAGGATTCCTGTGGTGAATGCGCTCTCCAGCCATTGTTTCCTCACTGTCCCCCTGTTAGTAATCAGTAATGTGTGTAGCGAGTGTATTACATTACTGACCAGTCACCGTCTTTTGCCGTTTCCAGCTTTCTTTGCCTTGTTCTGCGTCTCATAGACTAAGGGCCCCTTTCCACTTGCGAGGAAAACAGACGAGTGCAATCCGATAAAAAATTGGATTGCACTCGGACCAATGTTAGTTAATAGGTGTCTTTTAATTTGAGATTTTTTTCTCAGCCGAAATCGGACTGAGAAAAATCTGGATCGGCTGAGAAAAAAATCGCAGCATGCTGCGTATTGCTGAGATTCTCAAACGAGACTCGCCAATACAAGTCAATAGGTGCGAGAAAAAAATCGCACAGCACTCGCACCATGCGAGTTCTGTCCGATTTTTACGCACCGGTGTCCTTTGAAAAGCCGGTAATTCAGCGCGGTGTACAGTAAAATCACACTGACAGGTTAGAATAGAGTAGATATATACATATAGAATGTGTATATATACATATATATGTCAGTGAGACACCTATATATGTATATTTATATTTAATGCAGCGCTAGATAGCATAAAAGCCGCTAATTCAATTGCCGGCTTTTGCCCTCTCCTTCACAAACCCGACAGGATATGAGACATGGTTTACATACAGTAAACCATCTCATATCCCTTTTTTTTTTGCATATTCCACACTTCTAATGTTAGTAGTGTGTATGTGCAAAATTTGGCCACTGTAGCTGCTAAAATAAAGGGTTAAATGGCGGAAAAATGTTTCTCCACCAGAGTGGTAAAGCCAGTGACTGAGGGCAGATATTAATAGCCTAGAGAGGGTCCATGGTTATTACCCCCCCCCCCCCCCTGGCTACAAGCATCTGCCCCCAGCCACCCCAGAAAAGGCACATCTGGAAGATGCGCCTATTCTGGCACTTGGCCACTCTCTTCCCACTCCCGTGTAGTGGTGGGTATGGGGTAATGAAGGGTTAATGTCACCTTGCTATTGTAAGGTGACATTAAGCCAGATTAATAATGGAGAGGCATCAGTTATGACACCTATCCATTATTAATCCAATTGTATGAAAGGGTTAAAAAAAACACACATATTATTAAAAAGTATTTTAATGAAATAAACACACAGGTTGTTGTAATATTTTATTGCTCTCTCAATCCACCTGAAGACCCTCGCTTGGAAAAATAATAAACCAACAATATACATACCTTCCGTAGATCTGTGACGTCCCACGATGTAAATCCATCTGAAGGGGTTAAAATATTTTACAGGCAGGAGCTCTGCTATAATGCAGCTGTGCTCATGCCTGTAAAACCCAGGGAATGAAGGAAATGTAGGTCAATGACCTATAGTTACCTTCAGTCGCGGTGATGCGCCCTCTGCTGGATGTCCTTATGAACTGCAGCCTGGGAACTTTTTCCCACGCTCGACGTCATATGAGGACGTTGTTAGTTTATTATTTTGCCAAGCGAGGGTCTTCAGGTGGATTGAGAGAGCAATAAATTATTAAAACAACCTGTGTGTTTATTTAATTAAAATACTTTTTAATAATGTGTGTGTGTTTTTTAACCCTTTCATACAATTGGATTAATAATGGATAGGTGTCATAATTGGCGCCTCTCCATTATTAATCTGGCTTAATGTCACCTTACAATAGCAAGGTGACATTAACCCTTCATTACCCCATATCCCACCGCTACACGGGAATGGGAAGAGAGTGGCCAAGTGCCAGAATAGGCGCATCTTCCAGATGTGCCTTTTCTGGGGTGGCTGGGGGCAGATGTTTGTAGCCAGGGGGGGCCAATAACCATGGACCCTCTCTAGGCTATTAATATCTGCCCTCAGTCACTGGCTTTACCACTCTGGTGGAGAAAATTGCGCGGGAGCCCACGCCAATTTTTTCCGCCATTTAACCCTTTATTTTAGCAGCTACAGCGGCCAAATTTTGCACATACACACTACTAACATTAGAAGTGTGGAATATGCAAAAAAAAAAGGGATATGAGATGGTTTACTGTATGTAAACCATGTCTCATATCCTGTCGGGTTTGTGAAGGAGAGAGCAAAAGCCGGCAATTGAATTAGCGGCTTTTATGCTATCTAGCGCTGCATTAAATATAAATATAAATATATAGGTGTCTCACTGACATATATATATATGTATATATACACATCCTATGTGTATATATCTATTCTATTCTAACCTGTCAGTTTGATTTTACTGTACACAGCACTGATTTGCGGATGTTGCGATAAAAAAATCGCATGACACTCGCATGACACTCGCACGATTTTCCTCCGTTTTTTCGGTCCGTTAATCGGACCATTTTTTCTCTCGCAAGTGGAAAGGGGCCCTAACACTGAAAGGTGACCTCCGGCCACCGAGAAGTGAAGTGGAGCCGCAGTAGACTGGAGCAGCGCTGGAAACGGCAGATGACGGCGGCTGGTAAGTAATGGAATACTCTCTCTACACACATTACTGATCGCTAACGGGGACAATAACCACATCGGAGGCTCCTGTAATCACACGGGTCTCCAGCTTACACTGTGGGGGATTATATAAAGCCGGCTGGAGTAAGATACGCTGTATAGTTATAGTTCATGGCAACAGGATCCAAAAATATTGGTGCTGGGGAAAGCTTAGATAGGAACCAGTTATTAAAAAAGTTGGATCCCAGCACTGATAAAGACACCATTATCTGCTGTGGAAAGACGTCTTACAGATTTATCATTATCACTCATCGCACGAGACATAACACCCAAACCAGGGCAATATCTTCTGGAGATGCCTCATGGAATCTGTCAGCACAATCCTCTCCCCAACTGTTTATATGGTCATGTTCCTCTGTGACCATACTGAGAAGACACAACACGACCATATACACAGATTGGGGGTTGGGAGAATTGTGCCAACAGATTCCCTATAAGAAATAAAATTCCATCAGGAGCAAATTACTATTATAATAAACTGTTGGCCTGTAAGAAAATGATACTAAAAGATAGATAATAGACAGATAATAGACAGATAGATAGATAGATGATAGACAGATAATAGATAGATATATGATGGATAGATAGATGATAGACAGATAGATGATAGATAGATAATAGATAATAGATAGATAATAGATAGATAGATAATAGATAGATAGATAGATAGATAGATAGATAGATAGATAGATAGATATCATTACCTTCCTTTCTTCTCCACCAGGATCCCTTCTCTTTGGTCAGTGAGTGCAGCGGATCTTCTGCCCATAACCAGCATTGCCGCTGTATATACTGTATACATACATACACTTCTCCGCCCCAATCCATCAGACACTTCTGGTAAGAGCAATTTATTATAAACTACGGAATAATTGTTTTTTAGATCATTTATTTAGTTGTTATTGAAACATCCCGATATATTAGTTTATACATATTTTATACATATAATTATTAATGCTTTTTCCTGACTCTTATACAATCATCTGCACTTTGATTCCATTATGAGAAAAGTGTAATACAAATATTTTTATTGTTGTATTTAAAGTAGACTTTCTGTGAAGCAAATAACCTATACCTTTAGTTTATAACGTAGATAAAAACATATACCTTTATTAAGAAATTTAGCTAAAAGACCATGAGACAACTACAACAGATATACACATAAAACACACAACCGTGCTCTCTAGCAAAACCCTAACTGGGGTGCTGCATGCCCACTACCTGACAGCGGAGGTTGGCACCCCAACACAAATACGAGAATGGCGCCCCCACTCGTCTGCGGCCAACCCTGTTGCTCCTAAGTGCGCCCTATGCAAAAAAGTGTACCATACACGCTGTCATAGGTAACTGACAGGAAAATTGTTATACAGACAGCATGGATAGATGGTAGATATATATGAATGTAGAATTATTATTATTCTACCCTTGGCAGGGCTGCATGTGGCAGGGTGAGAGACACGGACTAAAAACACAGGTGCAAAAAACAAAAATGTGCTCGTGCAGAAAAACAACCACTCGCTACCTCTGTACCCTGTCCAAATATGTCCTGCCTGGCTGTGAAGGTTGGCACCCTACTGTACAGCGGATATGGCGCCCCCACTCACCGATGACTGACCCTGAAGTGACCCTATGGATGTACTAATACTCTATCCAACATGGAGAAACACAATGTGGAGTATAGTATGGGGTGTGAGTAATCTCATTGACAGGGTAGGCAGGACCATAAAACCACAGATCAATAGACAGGAGACATAACTGATAAATAAACGTCATATCTCATAGCAAAGGATAAGAGCCGATACTTATCATATTGATGAGCTGAACACCTCAACGCGTTTCGCCAAAAGGCTCATCAGGAGGCCCAGATATGCAGATGCTGCATGGAATCAAAACCAAACTGCTTATATACATGTGTAGATTGTTATACCCTGAAAAGGCGGGCTAATGTGGCCAGGCACTAGAGCTAGACTAAGAAGCCGCCATGTTGGTGAAGCCGTCCCAGCCCCAACATCAATACACCAAACATCCTGGGCGTCCACTAACTACACTAATATCACTACATAATTAAGGACACACTCACTGGTTATATGTCCTGTGGGAAATGACCGGTATAGGATGCGACCGCTCCTCTTCATCACCCTCATGCCGTTGGGTGATACTGGACACTGGCGTGCATGTCAGCCGGACCGCATGTAACTGCGCATGTCCGGAAGACCATTCCCTTACGCTGCAGTCCAATCTCCCATATGTATAAATTATAGAACTGCGCATGTCAGGACAGTACTGTGCCCTAGAGCACAATGGCTGACACTAGCGTACCTGTCAGCCGGAGCGCCTATGTCTGCGCATGTCCGGAAGCCCAGGCACTCACGCTCTAGACCGATCCCCAGTATGCTTGTATGGAACAGCGCATGTCACCAATCTCCTGTGCAATAGAGCACGATGGTTAGCAGCCATGATACCGTAGCCAAGACTGCTTAATGTGTGCACACCGCGCAAAGGAACTTTTCATCAAAAGACATCTCACACACAGTAGTATAGAGCATTTCCTAACATAGCGTAGATAGAAAGCTGTTACACATTTGTTCTATCAGAACGGAGTGCATTAGTCTGCTGATTACTGCATATTTATAAAGGCGACACATATTTAACTGAACAGACCCGTTCATTAATGTTATGCACAACTACTGTTGTTTAATGATGGATAAATAAAAAGCAAAAGAGCACACAGGCATAATAAAGACACAGATTGGAGATGAATTACCGAGTTGCCCATCAGGATAGTGTAGACTATTTTATACGTCCAGGGAATCTCATATATAGTGAACCATGGCACGCTTATAGCCCCCTTATACCTGTGTGATACCAGTATATTGCAGAAATAGCAAGCCCACATGTATATAAAAGGTAGTATACATTTAAAACCCCATCAGATAAATAATGTACCGTGATATCTCATATAGATGCAGATAAATACTGCATAATTCCATAAACAGGAAATTTAGTGGTGGCATGGCTAACAACAAATCTCCAATGTCGGTAGCCATTTAATTCATTCTAAAGACTAACGCCCTTAGACGAGAGAATGTAGCCGGTTATAAAAAGCATGCATATGAAATATATTCATTTAGACCCCGTGGGGCTGAACAATCAATCCGATGAATCCATGCACATTCCTTCTGCAAGAGGAGTCTATCAAAGTCCCCACCTCTTAAATTCGGTTTGTATGCCTCAATGATGCTGAAGAAAATTTCATTTGTATTACCACAATGAACATCATTCATATGTCTAGCTATTGGTGTATCACGCTTATGCTTAATGTCCCCGATATGTTCTCCTACGCGCCTCCTGAATTCCCTCTTTGTTTTCCCAACGTAATCCTTGGGACAACAGCACGTGGCCATATAGATCACTCCACTAGTCTTACAGTTTGTAAAGTCCCGAATATAATATTTTACGCCCGTGGAAGAGCTTATGACAAATTTCCCAGGCTTCATGTACTTGCAGTTTACACAGCCCCCGCACCTGAAAAAACCACATATCCTCCGGTCAAGCCATGTGCCACCAGCCCCTGATCTCCTAAAATGGCTGTGCACTAAATTGTCTCTCAAAGATCTCCCCTTTCTATAAGTGATCAAAGGCCTAGGGCCTATACAATTTGCCAGATCGGGATCCGAGGTCAGAATGTCCCAATATTTTGACAGGACTTTTCTCACTCTCTCATTTTGACTGTCAAAGGTGCCGATAATTCTCGTCAAATCAGAATTGTTTGTGGACAGTCTCAATCGTGGTTGTAAAAGAGTACTTCTGTCGTGTAGAAAAGCATGCTTGTAGGATGCTTCAATCACACCTCTCGGGTATCCCTTCTCTAGAAATCTCTTCTTCATATCATCTGACTGCTCAACGTATGTAGCCACATCGGAGCAGTTCCTTCTCAGCCTCATGAATTGACCCTTAGGTATACCACGTTTCAATGCTCGTGGGTGATGGCTATCCCACCTGAGTAAACTGTTAGTGCTGGTGGGTTTACGATATATCTGTGTCTTTAGACTCCCGTCCTCATTCTTCTGAATAAGCACGTCCAAGAACGGTAATGTTTTGTCATTGATTTCAAAAGTGAACTTCATACCTATATCATTTGTGTTTAATTCCTGGACAAAATCCATAAATTCTTGTTTAGTGCCCTGCCAGATGACGAAGACATCATCTATAAACCTGTACCAAATTAGCACTAGATGATGCCACCATTTGCAGGTATCAGTAAAGACTATGGTTTCCTCCCACCAGCCCAGGAACAAGTTGGCATACGATGGGGCACAGGGACTCCCCATCGCAGTGCCCCTGAGCTGGTGGAAGTACTTCCTGTCAAACATAAAAAAATTTTTGGTAAGTGTGAATCTCAAAAGGTCCAGGACAAAAGAATTATGGGCCGTGTGATGAACCGCTCTAGATCTCAAGAAGTTACCAACAGCTTCAAGACCCAAATGGTGTGGGATGTTACTATACAAGGCCTCGACGTCAATTGAGGCTAAGAAGGAACCGCTGCCGAGCTGGATGCCCTCCAATTTCAACAGTAAGTCAGATGTGTCTCTGATGTAAGAAGGAAGAGTAAGTACAAAAGGATGAAGTATCTCATCAATATACTGTTATGACCCCAATGGCGAGGGTCTCAGAGGAACGTGGAAGTCTGCAGAATACAAAAATCCAGCTCATAGGGCAGTGGTAACTGGGTTGACCATATATCTACTCCTAACGCCAACACTAGAAGTAGCCGGGAATCATTCCTACGTTGATTCTAGATGACACGCGCCAGCCGGAGAATCTAGCTACCCCTAGTAGAGGAAAACAAAGACCTTTCTTGCCTCCAGAGAAGGGGACCCCAAAGCTGGATAGAAGCCCCCCACAAATAATGACGGTGAGGTAAGAGGAAATGACAAACACAGAAATGAACCAGGTTTAGCACAGAGAGGCCCGCTTACTAATAGCAGAATAAAGAAAGGTAACTTATATGGTCAACAAAAACCCTATCAAAATCCACACTGGAAATTCAAGAACCCCCGAACCGTCTAACGGTCCGGGGGGAGAACACCAGCCCCCTAGAGCTTCCAGAAAAGGTCAGGATATAGATTTGCAACAAGCTGGACAAAAATACAAAACCAAAACAAATAGCAAAAAGCAAAAGGCAGACTTAGCTGATATAACTGGAACCAGGATCAGTAGACAAGAGCACAGCAGACTAGCTCTGAAAACTACGTTGCCAGGCATTGAACTGAAGGTCCAGGGAGCTTATATAGCAACACCCCTAACTAACGACCCAGGTGCGGATAAAAGGAATGACAGAAAAACCAGAGTCAAAAAACTAGTAACCACTAGAGGGAGCAAAAAGCAAATTCACAACAGTACCCCCCCCTTAGTGAGGGGTCACCGAACCCTCACCACGACCACCAGGGCGATCAGGATGAGCGGCATGAAAGGCACGAACTAAATCGGCCGCATGAACATCCGAGGCGACCACCCAGGAATTATCCTCCTGACCATAGCCCTTCCACTTGACCAGGTACTGAAGCCTCCGCCTGGAGAGGCGAGAATCCAAGATCTTCTCCACCACGTACTCCAACTCGCCCTCAACCAACACCGGAGCAGGAGGCTCAGCAGAAGGAACTACAGGCACAATGTACCGCCGCAACAAGGACCTATGAAATACATTGTGAATAGCAAACGACACAGGAAGATCCAGACGAAAAGATACAGGATTAAGGATTTCCAATATCTTGTAAGGCCCAATAAAACGAGGTTTAAATTTGGGAGAGGAGACCTTCATAGGAACAAAGCGGGAAGAAAGCCACACCAAATCCCCAACGCGTAGTCGGGGACCCACACCGCGGCGGCGGTTGGCAAAGCGCTGAGCCTTCTCCTGTGACAACTTCAAGTTGTCCACCACATGATTCCAGATCTGCTGCAACCTATCCACCACAGAATCCACCCCAGGACAGTCAGAAGGCTCCACATGACCCGAAGAAAAGCGAGGATGGAAACCAGAGTTGCAGAAAAAAGGCGAAACCAAGGTGGCGGAACTAGCCCGATTATTAAGGGCAAACTCAGCCAACGGCAAGAATGTCACCCAATCGTCCTGATCAGCAGAGACAAAACACCTCAAATAAGCCTCCAAAGTCTGATTGGTTCGCTCCGTCTGTCCATTAGTCTGAGGATGGAAAGCAGACGAAAACGACAAATCAATGCCCATCCTACTACAAAAGGATCGCCAGAACCTGGAAACGAACTGGGATCCTCTGTCTGACACAATATTCTCAGGGATGCCGTGCAAACGAACCACGTTCTGGAAAAACACAGGAACCAGATCGGAAGAGGAAGGCAGCTTAGGCAAAGGAACCAAATGGACCATCTTGGAGAAGCGATCACATATCACCCAGATAACGGACATGCCCTGAGATAGCGGAAGATCAGAAATGAAATCCATGGAGATATGTGTCCAAGGTCTCTTCGGGACAGGCAAGGGCAAGAGCAAACCGCTGGCACGAGAACAGCAAGGCTTAGCTTGAGCACAAGTCCCACAGGACTGCACAAATGACCGCACATCCCTTGACAAGGAAGGCCACCAAAAGGACCTGGCCACCAGATCTCTGGTGCCAAAAATTCCCGGGTGACCTGCCAACACCGAGGAATGAACCTCGGAAATGACTCTGCTGGTCCACTTATCCGGGACAAACAGTCTGTCAGGTGGACAAGACTCAGGCCTATCAGCCTGAAATCTCTGCAACACACGTCGCAGATCCGGAGAAATGGCTGACAAGATAACTCCATCTTTAAGAATACCAACAGGATCAGCGACTCCAGGAGCATCAGGCACAAAGCTCCTAGAAAGAGCATCGGCCTTCACATTCTTTGAACCTGGTAAATACGAGACAACAAAATCAAAGCGGGAGAAAAACAATGACCAGCGGGCCTGTCTTGGATTAAGGCGTTTAGCAGACTCGAGATACATCAGATTTTTGTGATCAGTCAAGACCACCACACGATGCTTAGCACCCTCGAGCCAATGACGCCACTCCTCAAATGCCCATTTCATGGCCAACAACTCCCGATTGCCCACATCATAATTTCGCTCGGCAGGCGAAAACTTCCTAGAGAAAAAGGCACAAGGTTTCATAACAGAGCAACCAGGGCCTCTCTGCGACAAAACGGCCCCTGCCCCAATTTCCGAAGCATCCACCTCAACCTGAAAGGGAAGTGAGACGTCAGGCTGGCACAAAACAGGCGCCGAAGTAAACCGGCGTTTCAACTCCTGGAAAGCCTCCACGGCAGCAGGAGCCCAGTTAGCTACATCGGAGCCCTTCTTGGTCATATCCGTCAAAGGTTTCACAATGCTAGAAAAATTAGCGATAAAACGACGGTAGAAGTTAGCGAAGCCCAAGAACTTCTGAAGACTCTTAACTGACGAGGGCTGAGTCCAATCAAGAATAGCTCGGACCTTGACTGGGTCCATCTCCACAGCAGAAGGGGAAAAAATGAACCCCAAAAAGGGAACCTTCTGTACACCAAAGAGACACTTAGAGCCCTTGACAAACAAAGAATTTTCACGCAAAATTTTAAAGACCAACCTGACCTGCTCCACATGCGAATCCCAATTATCAGAAAAAACCAAAATATCATCCAGATAAACAATCAAAAATTTATCCAGATACTTCCGGAAAATGTCATGCATAAAGGACTGAAAAACTGAAGGCGCATTGGAGAGCCCAAAAGGCATCACCAAGTACTCAAAATGACCTTCGGTCGTATTGAATGCGGTTTTCCATTCATCACCTTGCTTAATGCGCACAAGGTTGTACGCACCACGAAGGTCTATCTTGGTGAACCACTTGGCACCCTTAATCCGGGCAAACAAGTCAGACAACAGCGGTAAAGGATACTGAAATTTGACAGTGATCTTATTTAAAAGCCGATAATCAATACAAGGTCTCAAAGATCCGTCCTTTTTTGCCACAAAAAAGAATCCCGCACCAAGAGGGGAAGAAGACGGACGAATATGTCCTTTTTCCAGAGACTCCTTGATATATGAACGCATAGCGGTATGTTCAGGTACCGACAGATTAAACAGTCTTCCCTTAGGAAATTTACTGCCTGGGATCAAATCTATAGCACAGTCACAGTCCCTATGAGGAGGCAGTGCACTGGACTCAGACTCACTGAAGACATCCTGATAATCAGACAAATACTCCGGAACTTCCGAAGGCGTAGAAGAAGCAATAGACACAGGCAGGGAATCCTCATGAATACCATGACAGCCCCAACTTGAGACTGACATAGCCTTCCAGTCCAGGACTGGATTATGGGTCTGTAACCATGGCAGCCCTAAAACGACCAAATCATGCATTTTATGTAAAACCAGGAAACGTATCACCTCGCGGTGTTCAGGAGTCATGCACATGGTAACCTGAGTCCAATACTGCGGTTTATTTGCTGCCAATGGTGTAGCATCAATACCCCTAAGAGGAATAGGATTTTCTAATGGTTCAAGAGTAAATCCACAGCGCTTAGCAAATGAGAGATCCATGAGACTCAGGGCAGCACCTGAATCTACAAACGCCATGACAGGATAAGATGACAGTGAGCAAATCAAAGTTACAGACAGAATAAATTTAGGTTGCAAATTACCAACGGTGACAGGACTAACAACCTTAGCTATACGTTTAGAGCATGCTGAGATAACATGTGTAGAATCACCACAGTAGTAGCATAAGCCATTCCGGCGTCTATGAATTTTCCGCTCATTTCTAGTCAGGATTCTATCACATTGCATTAAATCAGGTGTCTGTTCAGACAACACCATGAGGGAATTTGCGGTTTTGCGCTCCCGCAACCGCCGGTCAATTTGAATAGCCAGTGCCATAGTATCATTCAGACCTGTGGGAATGGGAAAACCCACCATAACATTCTTAATGGCTTCAGAAAGGCCATTTCTAAAATTAGCGGCCAGTGCACACTCGTTCCAATGTGTCAGCACGGACCATTTCCGAAATTTTTGGCAATACACTTCAGCCTCGTCCTGCCCCTGAGACATAGACAGCAAGGCCTTTTCTGCCTGAATCTCAAGATTGGGTTCCTCATAAAGTAAACCGAGCGCCAGAAAAAACGCATCAAGATCAGCCAATGCCGGATCTCCTGGCGCCAGCGAAAAAGCCCAATCCTGAGGGTCGCCCCGTAAGAACGAAATAACAATTTTTACTTGCTGAGCAGAATCTCCTGATGAACAGGGTCTCAGGGACAAAAACAATTTACAATTATTCACGAAATTCCTAAACTTAAACCTGTCTCCGGAAAACAGTTCAGGAATCGGTATTTTAGGTTCTGACCTATGATTTCTGATAACATAGTCTTGTATGCCCTGCACACGAGTAGCCAGCTGGTCCACACTTGTAATCAAGGTCTGGACATTCATGTCTGCAGCAAGCATAGCCACTCTGAGGTAAAGGGGAAGAAGAAAAAAAAAAAAAACTCAGAATCTTCTTTCTTATAATCCCTCTTCTGCAATGCATTAAACATTTAATACTGGCCTGGCAAACTGTTATGACCCCAATGGCGAGGGTCTCAGAGGAACGTGGAAGTCTGCAGAATACAAAAATCCAGCTCATAGGGCAGTGGTAACTGGGTTGACCATATATCTACTCCTAACGCCAACACTAGAAGTAGCCGGGAATCATTCCTACGTTGATTCTAGATGACACGCGCCAGCCGGAGAATCTAGCTACCCCTAGTAGAGGAAAACAAAGACCTTTCTTGCCTCCAGAGAAGGGGACCCCAAAGCTGGATAGAAGCCCCCCACAAATAATGACGGTGAGGTAAGAGGAAATGACAAACACAGAAATGAACCAGGTTTAGCACAGAGAGGCCCGCTTACTAATAGCAGAATAAAGAAAGGTAACTTATATGGTCAACAAAAACCCTATCAAAATCCACACTGGAAATTCAAGAACCCCCGAACCGTCTAACGGTCCGGGGGGAGAACACCAGCCCCCTAGAGCTTCCAGAAAAGGTCAGGATATAGATTTGCAACAAGCTGGACAAAAATACAAAACCAAAACAAATAGCAAAAAGCAAAAGGCAGACTTAGCTGATATAACTGGAACCAGGATCAGTAGACAAGAGCACAGCAGACTAGCTCTGAAAACTACGTTGCCAGGCATTGAACTGAAGGTCCAGGGAGCTTATATAGCAACACCCCTAACTAACGACCCAGGTGCGGATAAAAGGAATGACAGAAAAACCAGAGTCAAAAAACTAGTAACCACTAGAGGGAGCAAAAAGCAAATTCACAACATATACACACCACAATTTTGAATTAGTGAATCTGACCCGGATACTATGGGGCGGCCTTTTAGTGGATCCAGCCCCTTGTGTACCTTGGGTAAGGTGTAAAAAGTAGCAGTCAGAGGATGATTAGGCAGCAGGAAGTCATGTTCACTTTTAGAGATCAGTCTATTAGTAAAGGCTGTCCCCAGTAGGCTAGTCAGTTCGGTCTTATATTGAGTTGTGGGGTCAGACTTGAGAATCTCATACGTCATTGAGTCTCTCAGGATGGTATGACACATACTCAAATAGTTGGTCTCAGTCATGATGACTAGATTCCCCCCCTTGTCGGAGGGTTTGATTATCAAGTCATTATTCTTAGTGAGTTTCATTAGGGCCTCATGTTCACCTTCCGTGAGGTTAGATTCGCTAGATCTTGAAGGAATCTTCCTCAGATCTCTTTCTACCATCATGAGGAAGAAATCCACACTTGAAAGCTCTCCCTGTGGTGGCATTTTCTTGCTCTTATTTTTTAATAATGTGAATGGACCTTCACCTTCATTATGAGCATTTTCATCTAGTAGACCAACCAATGCTGTATAAGCCCCCATGTCATCTTTATTTAATCCCTGCTGCTCTAAAGTCACTTCATCACTGTGTGCAAAAAACTTCTTCCACCTTAGCTTCCTACAGAACAGGTTTACATCCTTGATCCAGCCAAAACTGTCAAATTTATTGACTGGGACAAAGTTAAGTCCCTTTCTAAGAAGGTTGTAATCATTGCCGGATAGGACGTGCTCTGTTAGATTAATAATTTGTCCCTGATTTAGACCGCCTTGGGTCTGAGGTGGTACCCTGTGGATGCTCCCCTCTCTAAAAAAGAGGAAGAGGAGGAAGAGGCAGGAAACGAAGCTGAGGAAGATTGGCCATTTGTGTTGTAGGGCCCTCTGCTGGTATTTGGTGGTTGTCCATTCTGAAAGCCTCTGTTGTAGTTTTTGCCCTTTCCTCTCCATCTCTGCCTATAGTGTCTATTCCCCCTAAAGGGAGCTGTTTGCACACGTTCAGTGTCTGAATTGTCTATATCAGAAGAGGAGATATCTGACACACTATTATGATTAAAACTGTAGGCTTGGTTCTCATTAAAAGCCCTCAGATCCCTCTGAAATTGCGACTGTTTCCTTTCTTTAATGAAGGAGTGATATTTCTCCACTGAAGTCTGCAACAGACCTTCGCGTCTATTAAACTCTGAATCAGCCTTCAGTTTTAAAATGTTATCTATTGATTTATTCAGCTGTTTAGTTGACAACTCAAAGAGTTTTCTTTCCTCCTCCAGGAGTAGCTGCATAAACCTAATGGATGAATCTATTGATTCTTTGACCCACTTGCTTAATAAGTCAGGAGAGGCAGTTCTAGGAGATGGGTTTAAATTAATTCTCAGACCACTAGGTACCACCCTGTTCTTAATGTAATTCTCTAGGGCCTTAATTTCCCACCATGATTTGATATGCTCTTTATAATCACCATATAAGTCACCAAACTGAGATTTTAATGACTGATTAGTCAGAGCTAGGCCAGGTTGTGTACAGAAAGCCTGATTGGCATCCTCAAGCCAGGCGTCTGTGTTGAGTGGGCCCGATAAGAAGCTAGCCATGCCACTAAGTATGAATAACTCAAGAAAACAAGTGCTGATACTACAGCTTAGGTTAATAATCAAGTCTCTGTGAAGCAAATAACCTACACCTTTAGTTTATAACGTAGATAAAAACATATACCTTTATTAAGAAATTTAGCTAAAAGACCATGAGACAACTACAACAGATATACACATAAAACACACAACCGTGCTCTCTAGCAAAACCCTAACTGGGGTGCTGCATGCCCACTACCTGACAGCGGAGGTTGGCACCCCAACACAAATACGAGAATGGCGCCCCCACTCGTCGGCGGCCAACCTTGTTGCTCCTAAGTGCGCCCTATGCAAAAAAGTGTACCATACACGCTGTCATAGGTAACTGTAACTGTAAAATTGTTATACAGACAGCATGGATAGATGGTAGATATATATGAATGTAGAATTATTATTATTCTACCCTTGGCAGGGCTGCATGTGGCAGGGTGAGAGACACGGACTAAAAACACAGGTGCAAAAAACAAAAATGTGCTCGTGCAGAAAAACAACCACTCGCTACCTCTGTACCCTGTCCAAAGATTTAAAGATTTTTATTTAAAGTAGACTTTCTACCAACATTTTTCACCTAGAGCTGGACATACAATTTAATAGCAGCTGCAGAGCGGAATAAAATATATATATTTTTTATTTTGCCTTTTCGTTGTGGAGATATTAGCAGTCAAAGTATTTGGTACCTAATGAGTAAATCTTTGTTAAGTCCAATTGGGTATTATCAATAACTTGCACTTCTTCTCCCTGTATGATGCTGATCAATCATAAGCAGGCAGCACTCGAGCAAATCATCAAGACCCTCTGCTGGCAGCTCCCTTTGCAATTGCCGTCATTGACTTCCCAGATGTGCTTGATGGGAAACAAGACGAAAGAGCAAACGTCCAAGATAAAAACTGGACTCATTGTTGAAGACCTTAAACCCCATTCCAGACCCCATTGCTCTATTCCAGCCTCTGGTCTCTATTTGGAGAACATGTGGGCAATGCATTAAAGGGGCTAACACGAGTAAATGGCACACAGGTCCTATTGCTGTGATTATATTGTGGGGTGGCATAATTTATGATAGACACTCTGCACTATGTGGGATTTATATTTATAAAAAGCCACTGGAATAAACTCCTCTATATGCTTCTTAATAAGTTAGGTCCGTCTCTGGACAACTTTCTATGATTTAGAGGGGGATAGCTAAGCTTTCTTATGCTAGTGAAAAAAAATCAGAGAATTCTTATCTATTACTCTATCACCCTGTCTCTCTTTTTATCTCTATTTATTTATCTATCTATTGTGAGGAAGTGACTGGTGTCGCTATGTGTCCCATAGGATGCGCAAAGAAGCATATTGAGGCAGCGGGAGTGCATTGCAGTCACAGGCGTAGCTGTGATTGCAATACAGAATAAAAGTGAGTGTTAGTCTTGGACAAGCTATTTATCCAAGGAGATTAACCCCTTCACCCCGAAGCCTGTTTCCAACTTCCTGACCAGGCCATTTTTTTCAATTCTGACCACTGTCACTTTATGAGGTCATAACTTCTCATGACATATTGTACTTTATGATAGTGTTAAAATTTCTTCGATTTGACTTGCATTTATTTGTGAAAAAAATGGAAATTTGGCGAAAATGTTTCAATTTTTAAAATTTTAGTTTTTATGCCCTTAAATTAGAGAGTCCTATCATCAGGGGCGTAACTACCGCGGTCGCAGCGGTCGCCATTGCGACCGGGCCCCGCAGGTCAGGGGCCCCGGGCCGGCAGGTCTGAGCAGGGCCAGGCTGGCCATCGGGCACTTCTGGCAAATGCCAGAAGAGCCGATGCCAGTAGTGGGCCGCTGCACTGTTCCTCCCCCGGAACCCCCCCAGTGCCGCCGCCGCCGCCGCATTTAACTATACCGGCGTCTATGACACCGGTATAGTTCAATGCAATGATGGGAGGAGAGAGCGTCACCTGACGCTTCCTCTCCCATCATTCCCCGCTCTGCCTCTGACAGTACACTGCGGGTGCGCGATGACGTCATATCATCGCGCACCTGCAGTGTCCTGGGCAGACTGCAGCCGCCAGGAGCAGCGCGGGCAAAAGGAAAGGTGAGGAGAGTTTTTTTTTTTTTTTTCTTTTTAACCGGACTGTGGGGCCATTATCGGGGGGGGGGGGGATGAGATGAGATGTGGGCTGTGCTGTATATACCCCTGTGCGGGCTGTGCTGTATATACCCCTGTGGGGGCTGTGCTGTATATATCCCTGTGCGGGCTCTGCTGTATATACCCCTGTGGGGGCTGTGCTGTATATATCCCTGTGCGGGCTCTGCTGTATATATCCCTGTGCGGGCTCTGCTGTATATACCACTGTGCGGGCTCTGCTGTATATACCACTGTGCGGGCTCTGCTGTATATACCACTGTGCGGGCTCTGCTGTATATAACACTGTGCGGGCTGTGCTCTATATACCACTGTGCGGGCTCTGCTGTATATAACACTGTGCGGGCTGTGCTGTATATACCACTGTGCGGGCTGTGCTCTATATACCACTGTGCGGGCTCTGCTGTATATAACACTGTGCGGGCTGTGCTGTATATACCACTGTGCGGTCTCTGCTGGATATACCACTGTGCGGTCTGTGCTGGATATACCACTGTGCGGTCTGTGCTGGATATACCACTGTGCGGTCTGTGCTGGATATACCACTGTGAGGTCTGTGCTGGATATACCACTGTGCGGTCTGTGCTGGATATACCACTGTGCGGTCTGTGCTGGATATACCACTGTGCGGTCTGTGCTGGATATACCACTGTGCGGTCTGTGCTGGATATACCACTGTGCGGGCTCTGCTGTATATACCACTGTGCGGGCTCTGCTGTATATAACACTGTGCGGGCTGTGCTCTATATACCACTGTGCGGGCTCTGCTGTATATAACACTGTGCGGGCTGTGCTGTATATACCACTGTGCGGTCTGTGCTGGATATACCACTGTGCGGTCTGTGCTGGATATACCACTGTGCGGTCTGTGCTGGATATACCACTGTGAGGGCTGTGCTGGATATACCACTGTGCGGTCTGTGCTGGATATACCACTGTGCGGTCTGTGCTGGATATACCACTGTGCGGTCTGTGCTGGATATACCACTGTGCGGTCTGTGCTGGATATACCACTGTGCGGTCTGTGCTGGATATACCACTGTGCGGGCTGTGCTGGATATACCACTGTGCGGTCTGTGCTGGATATACCACTGTGCGGTCTGTGCTGGATATACCACTGTGCGGTCTGTGCTGGATATACCACTGTGAGGGCTGTGCTCTATATACCCCCTGTGCTGGCTGTGCTGTATATACCCCTGTGCGGGCTGTGCTGTATATACCCCTGTGCGGGCTGTGCTGTATATACCCCTGTGCGGGCTGTGCTGGATATACCACTGTGAGGGCTGTGCTGGATATACCACTGTGCGGTCTGTGCTGGATATACCACTGTGCGGTCTGTGCTGGATATACCACTGTGCGGTCTGTGCTGGATATACCACTGTGCGGTCTGTGCTGGATATACCACTGTGCGGTCTGTGCTGGATATACCACTGTGCGGGCTGTGCTGGATATACCACTGTGCGGGCTGTGCTGGATATACCACTGTGCGGGCTGTGCTGGCACCCAACACCATGTTGCAGTGCAGGAGATTCCTGCAACAGTCCGAGGCGTATCTAGGGGAAGCGGGGCGGGGGAAGGTGGGGGGGTTGCGGGGGCGGGGGAAGGTGGGGGGGTAGGGGGGGGGTAGGGGGGGGGCCCCATTTGGAAGTTCGCACCGGGGCCCATAACTTTGTAGTTACGCCACTGCCTATCATACAAAATAGTTAATAAATAACATTACCCACATGTCTGCTTTACATTACCACAATTTTGGAAACATAATTTTTTTTGTTAGGAAGCTATAAGGGTTATAAATTGACCAGCGATTTCTAATTTTTACAACAAAATTTGCAAAACCATTTTTTTTAGGGACCACCTCACATTTGAAGTGACTTTGAAGGGCTATATGACAGAAAATGCCCAAAAGTGACACCATTCTAAAAACTGAACCCCTCAAGGTACTCAAAACCACATTCAAAAAGTTTATTAACCCTTCAGGTGCTTCACAGGAATTTTTTGAATGTTTAAAAAAAATTGAACATTTAACTTTTTTCACAAAATTTTTAATTCAGATCCAATTTGTTTTATTTTACCAAGGGTAACAGGAGAAATTGGACCACAAAAGTCGTTGTACAATTTGTCCTGAGTACGCCGATACCCCATATGCTGGGGTAAACCATTGTTTGGGCACATGGCAAAGCTCGGAATGGAAGGAGCGCCGCTTGACTTTTCAATGCAAAATTTGCTGGAATTGAGATCGGAACCCATGTCGCGTTTGGAGAGCCCCTGATGTGCCAAACAGTGGAAACCCCCCTCAAATGACACCATTTTGGAAAGTATACCACCTAAGGAACTAATCTAGATGTGTGGTGAGCACTTTGAAAATCCAAGTGCTTCACAGAAGTTTATAATGCAGAGCCGTGAAAATTAAAAAATCATTTTTTCTTTCCACAAAATGATCTTTTAGCCCCCAATTTTTTTTCCCCACTGTAACAGGTGAAATTGGACAGCAAAAGTTGTTGTCCAATTTGTCCTGAGTATGCCGATATCCCATATGTGGGGGGAACCACTGTTTGGGCGCACGACAGAGCTCGGAAGGGAAGGAGCGCCGTTTGGAATGCAGACTTAGATGGATTGGTGTGCAGGCGTCACGTTGCATTTGCAGAGCCCCTGATGTACCTAAACAGTAGAAACCCCCCACAAGTGGCCCCATATTGGAAACTACACCCCCCAAGGAACTTATCTAGATGTGTTGTGAGAACTTTGAACCCCCAAGTATTTCACTACAGTTTATAACGCAGAGCCGTGAAAATAAAAAATCTTTTTTTTTTCCACAAAAATTATTTTTTATCCCTCAGTTTTGTATTTTCCCAAGTGTAACAGGAGAAATTAGACCCCAAAATTTGTTGTCCAATTTGTCCAGAGTAGCCTGATACTCCATATGTGGGGTTAAACCCCTGTTTGGGTGCATGGGAGAGCTCGGAAGGGAAGGAGCACTGTTTTACTTTTTCAACGCAGAATTAGCTGGAATTGAGATCGGACGCCATGTCGCATTTGGAGAGCCCCTGATGTGCCTAAACAGTGGAAACCCCCCAATTCTAACTGAAACTCTAACCCAAACACACACCTAACCCTAATCCCAACCACAACCTTAAACACACCACTAAACCTAATCCCAACCCTACTCCCAACCATAAATGTAATCCAAACCCTAACTTTAGCCCCAACCCTAACCCTAACTTTGGCCCCAACGCTAACCCTAACCCCAAGCCTAACTTTAGCCCCAACCCCAACCCTAACCCCATCCCTAACCCTAACCCCAACCCTAACCCTAGCCCTAGCCCTAACCCTAACTTTAGCCCCAACCCTAACCCTAATGGGAAAATGGAAATAAATACATTTTTTAAAATTTTAGTATTTTTCCCTAACTAAGGGGGTGATGAAAGGGGGTTTGATTTACTTTTATAGTATTTTTTTGGCGGATTTTTATGATTGGCAGCCGTCACACACTAAAAGACGCTTTTTATTGCAAAAAATAGTTTTTGCGTCACCACATTTTGAGAGCAATAATTTATCCATATTTTGGCCCACAGAGTCATGTGAGGTCTTGTTTTTTGCGGGACGAGTTGCTGCGTTCTAAAAAAAACCCCTTCTCTCTGTGTTTTGCTTGCTGGAATGTGTATGTGTAGAAGAGGTTTTATTGCTCTAGCAGTAAATTCCAGGCTTTGAGCAACTTACTCATTCCCTCCTCCCATCTAGAACCAGCTAGAACTGGTATAGAATTTCTCTAATGACAGGATGTTCTTTGTTCTAATATTGTAAGATATTGGGCCAACGATGTAGGTTAGGAAAATAATAAATACATATTGCTAACATCCATCGGCGGATCTGTCAAACCCTGTAAGCATGAGCCTCTAGTTCAAACAAGGACAGAGTTCAGATTTCTCCAAAACCGGGCATCACAACGAGCCCGAATTTAGTATCATTAGAAAGCCAATTGTAAAATAAGAAGAATGCTGGGTGTGTTATGATTCTGAGATGTTTGGGAATGAAAATACGAGACTTATAAGAATTAGAGTTAAATTTGGTAAGTTTGAAGAGAGAGGATGGACTGGGAAAGCCAGCCTTTTTAGTGATGTCACCAGGCTGAGCTATAAGTTTCTGCAAGGCACCCCAGCCTTGTCTTACCAGAGGAGTCTTACCAGAGGAGCCTGTTGTGATTTTGCTTTTTGCTCCCTCTAGTGGTCATTAGTGATTTGACTCTGGAGCGTCTGTCTTTTCCTATATCCTCACCTGGGCCGTTAGTTCAGGGGCGTTGCTATATAAGCTCCCTGGACCTTCAGTTCAATGCCTGGCATCGTTGAAATCAGAGCTAATCTGTTGTGCTCTTGTCCTCTGATCCTGGTTCCTGTTTTTCAAGCTAAGTCTGCTTCTTTGCTTTTTGCTTTTGTTTTGTTTGGTATTTTTGTCCAGCTTGTTCCTATCTGTATCCTGACCTTTGCTGGAAGCTCTAGGGGGCTGGTGTTCTCCCCCCGGACCGTTAGACGGTTCGGGGGTTCTTGAATCTCCAGCGTGGATTTTTATAGGGTTTTTGTTGACCAGATAAGTTATCTTGCTTTATTCTGCTATTAGTAAGCTGGCCTCTCTTTGCTGAACCTGGTTCATTTCTGTGTTTGTCATTTCCTCTTACCTCACCGTTATTATTTGTGGGGGGCTTGTATCTTGCTTTGGGGTCCCTTTCTCTGGAGGCAAGAGAGGTCTTTGTTTTCTTCTCCTAGGGGTAGTTAGATTCTCCGGCTGGCGCGAGTCATCTAGCGATCACCGTAGGCATGATCCCCGGCTGCTTCTAGTGTTGGCGTTAGGAGTAGCTATTTGGTCAACCCAGTTACCACAGCCCTATGAGCTGGATTTTTGTATCTTGCAGACTTACACGTTCCTCTGAGACCCTGTCCACTGGGGTCATAACAGTATGCCAGGCCAGTATTAAATGTTTAATGCATTGCAGAAGTGGGATTATAAGAAAGAAAATTTTGAGTTTTTTTTTTTTTCCCTCTCTCATTTTTTTTTTTTTCTTTTCCCCTTTACCTCAGAGTGGCTTAAGCTTGCTGCAGACATGAATGTCCAGACCTTGATTACAAGTGTGGACCAGCTTGCCGCTCGTGTGCAGGGTATACAAGATTATGTTACCAGAAATCCTAGGTCTGAACCCAAGATTCCGATTCCTGAACTGTTTTCAGGAGACCGATTTAAGTTTAGGAATTTCAGGAATAATTGTAAATTATTTTTGTCCCTGAAACCTTGTTCATCTGGAGACTCTGCTCAACAAGTAAAAATTGTTATTTCATTCTTACGGGGTGACCCTCAGGATTGGGCTTTTTCGTTGGCGCCAGGAGATCCGGCATTGGCTGATATTGATGCGTTTTTTCTGGCGCTCGGTTTACTTTATGAGGAACCCAATCTTGAGATTCAGGCAGAGAAAGCCTTGCTGGCTATGTCTCAGGGCCAGGACGAGGCAGAGGTGTATTGCCAAAAATTTCGGAAATGGTCCGTGCTGACACATTGGAACGAGTGTGCACTGGCCGCTAATTTTAGAAATGGCCTTTCTGAGGCCATTAAGAATGTTATGGTGGGTTTTCCCATTCCCACAGGTCTGAATGATACCATGTCCCTGGCTATTCAAATTGACCGGCGGTTGCGGGAGCGCAAAACCGCAAATTCCCTCATGTTGTTGTCTGAACAGACACCTGATGTGATGCAATGTGATAGAAAAACCGCAAATTCCCTCATGGTGTTGTCTGAACGGACACCTGATTTGATGCAATGTGATAGAATCCTGACTAGAAATGAGAGGAAAATTCATAGACGCCGGAATGGCTTGTGCTACTACTGTGGTGATTCTACACATGTTATCTCAGCATGCTCTAAAAGTATATCTAAGGTTGTTAGTCCTGTCACCGTTGGTAATTTGCATCCTAAGTTTATTCTGTCTGTAACTTTGATTTGCTCACTGTCATCTTATCCTGTCATGGCGTTTGTAGATTCAGGTGCTGCCCTGAGTCTTATGGATCTCTCATTTGCTAAGCGCTGTGGTTTTATTCTTGAACCATTAGAAAATCCTATCCCTCTTAGGGGTATTGATGCTACGCCATTGGCAGAAAATAAGCCGCAGTATTGGACACAGGTTACCATGTGCATGACTCCTGAACACCGCGAGGTGATACGTTTTCTCGTTCTACATAAAATGCATGATTTGGTTGTTTTGGGGCTGCCATGGTTACAGACCCATAATCCAGTCCTTGACTGGAAGGCTATGTCAGTGTCTAGTTGGGGCTGTCGTGGTATTCATGAGGATTCCCTGCCTGTGTCTATTGCTTCTTCTACGCCTTCGGAAGTTCCGGAGTACTTGTCTGATTATCAGGATGTCTTTAGCGAGTCCAGGTCCAGTGCATTGCCTCCTCATAGGGAATGTGACTGTGCAATAGATTTGATTCCAGGCAGTAAGTTTCCTAAGGGAAGACTGTTTAATCTGTCGATACCTGAACATACCGCTATGCGTTCATATATCAAGGAGTCTCTGGAGAAAGGACACATCCGTCCGTCTTCTTCCCCTCTTGGTGCGGGATTCTTTTTTGTGGCTAAAAAGGACGGATCTTTGAGGCCTTGTATTGACTATCGGCTTTTAAATAAGATCACTGTCAAATTTCAGTATCCTTTGCCGCTGTTGTCTGACTTGTTTGCCCGGATTAAAGGTGCCAAGTGGTTTACCAAGATAGACCTTCGTGGTGCGTACAACCTTGTGCGCATTAAGCAAGGGGATGAATGGAAAACCGCATTCAATACGCCCGAAGGTCATTTTGAGTACTTGGTGATGCCTTTTGGGCTCTCTAATGCCCCTTCAGTTTTTCAGTCCTTTATGCATGACATTTTCCGGAACTATCTGGATAAATTTCTGATCGTTTATCTGGATGATATTCTGGTTTTTTCTGATAATTGGGACTCGCATGTGGAGCAGGTCAGGATGGTCTTTAAAATTTTGCGTGAAAATTCTTTGTTTGTCAAGGGCTCAAAGTGTCTTTTTGGTGTACAGAAGGTTCCCTTTTTGGGGTTCATTTTTTCCCCTTCTGCTGTGGAGATGGACCCAGTCAAGGTCCGAGCTATTCTTGATTGGACTCAGCCCTCGTCAGTTAAGAGTCTTCAGAAGTTCTTGGGTTTCGCTAACTTCTACCGTCGTTTTATCGCTAACTTTTCTAGCATTGTGAAACCTTTGACGGATATGACCAAGAAGGGCTCCGATGTGGTTAATTGGGCTCCTGCTGCCGTGGAGGCTTTCCAGGAGTTGAAACGTCGGTTTACTTCGGCGCCTGTTTTGTGCCAGCCTGATGTCTCGCTTCCCTTTCAAGTTGAGGTGGATGCTTCAGAGATTGGAGCAGGGGCCGTTTTGTCGCAGAGAGGCCCTGGTTGCTCTGTTATGAGACCTTGCGCCTTTTTCTCTAGGAAGTTTTCGCCTGCGGAGCGAAATTATGATGTGGGCAATCGGGAGTTGTTGGCCATGAAATGGGCATTTGAGGAGTGGCGTCATTGGCTCGAGGGTGCTAAGCATCGTGTGGTGGTCTTGACTGATCACAAAAATCTGATGTATCTCGAGTCTGCTAAACGCCTGAATCCTAGACAGGCCCGCTGGTCATTGTTTTTCTCCCGTTTTGACTTTGTTGTCTTGTATTTACCAGGTTCAAAGAATGTGAAGGCCGATGCTCTTTCCAGGAGCTTTGTGCCTGATGCTCCTGGAGTCGCTGAACCTGTTGGTATTCTTAAGGATGGTATTATCTTGTCAGCTATTTCTCCAGATCTGCGACGTGTGTTGCAGAGATTTCAGGCTGATAGGCCTGATTCTTGTCCACCTGACAGACTGTTTGTGCCTGATAAGTGGACCAGCAGAGTCATTTCCGAGGTTCATTCCTCGGTGTTGGCAGGTCACCCAGGAATTTTTGGCACCAGAGATCTGGTGGCCAGATCCTTTTGGTGGCCTTCCTTGTCTAGGGATGTGCGGTCATTTGTACAGTCCTGTGGGACTTGTGCTCGAGCTAAGCCTTGCTGTTCTCGTGCCAGCGGGTTGCTCTTGCCCTTGCCTGTCCCTAAGAGACCTTGGACACATATCTCCATGGATTTCATTTCTGATCTTCCGGTGTCTCCGGGCATGTCTGTTATCTGGGTGATATGTGATCGCTTCTCCAAGATGGTCCATTTGGTTCCTTTGCCTAAACTGCCTTCCTCTTCCGATCTGGTTCCTGTGTTTTTCCAGAACGTGGTTCGGTTGCACGGCATCCCTGAGAATATTGTGTCAGACAGAGGATCCCAGTTCGTTTCCAGATTCTGGCGATCCTTTTGTAGTAGGATGGGCATTGACTTGTCGTTTTCGTCTGCTTTCCATCCTCAGACTAATGGACAGACGGAGCGAACTAATCAGACTTTGGAGGCTTATTTGAGGTGTTTTGTCTCTGCTGATCAGGACGATTGGGTGACCTTCTTGCCGTTAGTTGAGTTTGCCCTTAATAATCGGGCTAGTTCCGCCACCTTGGTTTCGCCGTTTTTCTGCAACTCTGGTTTCCACCCTCGTTTTTCTTCGGGTCATGTGGAACCTTCTGACTGCCCTGGGGTGGATTCTGTGGTGGATAGGTTGCAGCGGATCTGGAATCTTGTGGTGGACAACTTGAAGTTGTCACAGGAGAGGGCTCAGCGCTTTGCCAACCGCCGCCGCGGTGTGGGTCCCCGACTACGTGTTGGGGATTTGGTGTGGCTTTCTTCCCGCTTTGTTCCTATGAAGGTTTCCTCTCCCAAATTTAAACCTCGTTTTATTGGTCCTTACAAGATATTGGAAATTCTTAATCCTGTGTCCTTTCGCCTGGATCTTCCTGTGTCGTTTGCTATCCACAACGTGTTTCATAGGTCCTTGTTGCGGCGGTACGTTGTGCCTGTGGTTCCTTCTGCTGAGCCTCCTGCTCCGGTGTTGGTTGAGGGCGAGTTGGAGTATGTGGTGGAGAAGATCTTGGATTCTCGTCTCTCCAGGCGGAGGCTTCAGTACCTGGTCAAGTGGAAGGGCTATGGTCAGGAAGATAATTCCTGGGTGGTCGCCTCTGATGTTCATGCGGCCGATTTAGTTCGTGCCTTTCACGCCGCTCATCCTGATCGCCCTGGTGGTCGTGGTGAGGGTTCGGTGACCCCTCACTAAGGGGGGGGTACTGTTGTGATTTTGCTTTTTGCTCCCTCTAGTGGTCATTAGTGATTTGACTCTGGAGCGTCTGTCTTTTCCTATATCCTCACCTGGGCCGTTAGTTCAGGGGCGTTGCTATATAAGCTCCCTGGACCTTCAGTTCAATGCCTGGCATCGTTGAACTCAGAGCTAATCTGTTGTGCTCTTGTCCTCTGATCCTGGTTCCTGTTTTTCAAGCTAAGTCTGCTTCTTTGCTTTTTGCTTTTGTTTTGTTTGGTATTTTTGTCCAGCTTGTTCCTATCTGTATCCTGACCTTTGCTGGAAGCTCTAGGGGGCTGGTGTTCTCCCCCCGGACTGTTAGACGGTTCGGGGGTTCTTGAATCTCCAGCGTGGATTTTTATAGGGTTTTTGTTGACCAGATAAGTTATCTTGCTTTATTCTGCTATTAGTAAGCTGGCCTCTCTTTGCTGAACCTGGTTCATTTCTGTGTTTGTCATTTCCTCTTACCTCACCGTTATTATTTGTGGGGGGCTTGTATCTTGCTTTGGGGTCCCTTTCTCTGGAGGCAAGAGAGGTCTTTGTTTTCTTCTCCTAGGGGTAGTTAGATTCTCCGGCTGGCGCGAGTCATCTAGCGATCACCGTAGGCATGATCCCCGGCTGCTTCTAGTGTTGGCGTTAGGAGTAGCTATTTGGTCAACCCAGTTACCACAGCCCTATGAGCTGGATTTTTGTATCTTGCAGACTTACACGTTCCTCTGAGACCCTGTCCACTGGGGTCATAACAGGAGCCCTCACTGCCAAACCTGATGCTTTGAGACATTTGGGAGCTCCACCCAATAGCCTGGTTTTGCCTGCAATGTCCTGAACACATATAAGTGTTAATTTCTCATTTAACCCCTGTTATTTTTATAATTACCTTGTACGTATTTTAAATTGTCTCATATTGTAACATCTTTATAAGCCTTTTTGTAAACACTGCCTTAATCTTTTACGAAGTAAAATATCTAAATACTAGTTTCGTTCTCATGTTCTAAAGCGTACCCTAAGTCTTCTGAAGGGAATTACGCTACTGTTTTGGGTTAGCTTCGGACCTGTTTAATCGAAGCTGGTGGCAGCATATCTTGCTCTGTGCCTTTGGGAGACGTTGTAGCGACGGCGGCTGTTGTGAATTCCGTTCTCGAACTCCCTCCTGTGGTCATGAATGGTACTTCGGCGAGTTCTGTCCTTGGACTCCCTCTGGTGGCTGTGAGTGGAACTGCTGGTTCTGAGGCTGCTTCCTCAGCTGCCCTCGTTTGCGGCTAGGCTGGTTTCTCTATTTAACTCCACTCAGATCGTTACTTCATGCCAGCTGTCAATGTATCGGTACTGGTTCAGATCTCTCTCGGATCTTTCTGATGACCTGTCTACTTCAGGAGAAGCTAAGTCCCTGCTTGTTCATTTGTTGTTCATTTTGTACTGAATATATTTATTAGTACTTGCTAAGTTCTAGTCCAGCTTGCTAACATGATATTTCCTTGCTAGCTGGAAGCTCTGGGGTGCAGAGTGGCACCTCCGCACCGTGAGTCGGTGCGGGGGTCTTTTTGCACACTGCGTGGCTTTTTGTAGTTTTTAGTGCTGACCGCATAGATCCCTTTCCTATCCTCAGTCTATTTAGTAAGTCTGGCCTCCTTTGCTGAAACCTGTTTCATTCCTGTGTTTGTGACTTTCCTCTAACTCACAGTCAATATTTGTGGGGGGCTGCCTTTTCCTTTTGGGGAATTTCTCTGAGGCAAGGTAAGGCTTAATTTTCTATCTTTAAGGGTAGTTAGCTCTTAGGCTGTGAAGAGGCATCTAGGGAGAGTTAGGTATGCTCCACGGCTATTTCTAGTGTGTGTGATAGGATTAGAGTTTGCGGTCAGCAGAGATCCCACTCCCCAGAGCTTGTCCTGTCGTCTAGTTTAACCATCAGATCATTCCAGGTGCTCCTAACCACCAGGTCATAACAGTACAGCTGGCCACAAAGTGTTAATGCATCTCAATAGAGGGATATGAGAAGTTCTGAGATCATTTTTTTTCTCTGCAGTGTGTTTTGTCTTTCTTTTCCCCTTAACCTCTGGGTGGTTCAGGACTCAGGTGTAGGGATGGACATTCAATGTCTGTTCTCTCATGTTGATCAACTCACTGCAAGGGTATAAAGCATTCAAGATTATTTAGTTCAGAATCCGATGTTAGAGCCTAGAATTCCAATTCCTGATTTGTTTTCTGGGGATAGATCTAAATTTCTGAGTTTCAAAAATAATTGTAGACTTTTTCTTGCTTTGAAACCCCGCTCCTCTGGTGACCCCATTCAGCAAGTGAAAATCATTATTTCTTTGTTACGAGATCCTGCATTACTTAATGTAGATGCGTTTTTTCTGGCGCTTGGATTGCTTTATGATGAACCTAACTCTGTGGATCAGGCAGAGAAAATCTTGCTGGCTTTGTGTGAGGGTCAGGATGAAGCGGAGGTATATTGCCAGAAGTTTAGAAAGTGGTCTGTGCTTACTCAATGGAATGAGTGCGCCCTTGCAGCAATTTTCAGAAAGGGTCTTTCTGAAGCCCTTAAGGATGTTATGGTGGGGTTCCCCAGGTCTGCTGGTCTGAATGAGTCAATGTCCTTGGCCATTCAGATCGATCGGCGCTTGCATGAGCGCAAAGTTGTGCATCATTTGGCGGTATCCTCTGAGCAGAGGCCTGAGCCTATGCAATGTGATAGGACTTTGACCAGAGCTGAACGGCAAGAACACAGACATCAGAATGGGCTGTGTTTTTACTGTGGTGACTCCACTCATGCTATCTCTGATTGTCCTAAGCGCACTAAGCGGTTCGCTAGGTCTGTCACCATTCGTACTGTACAGCCTAAATTTCTTTTGTCCGTTACTCTGATTTGCTCTTTGTCATCCTACTCTGTTATGGCATTTGTGGATTCAGGCGCTGCCCTGAATTTGATGGACTTGGAGTTTGTCAGGCGCTGTGGTTTTTTCTTGGAGCCCTTGCAGTATCCTATTCCATTATGGGGAATTGATGCTACGCCTTTGGCCAAGAATAAATCTCAGTATTGGACTCAGTTGACCATGTGCATGGCTCCTGCACATTAGGAAGATATTCGCTTTTTGGTGTTGCATAATTTGCATGATGTGGTCGTGTTGGGTTTGCCATGGCTACAGGTCCATAATCCAGTATTGGATTGGAAATTGATGTCTGTGTCCAGTTGCGGTTGTCAAGGGGTACATGGTGATGTTCCGTTGTTGTCAATTTCTTCCTCTACTCCTTCTGAAGTCCCTCAGTTTTTGTCGGATTACCGAGATGTATTTGATGAGCCCAAATCCAGTGCCCTACCTCCTCATAGGGATTGCGATTGTGCTATTAATTTGATCCCTGGTAGTAAATTTCCTAAGGGATGACTTTTCAATTTATCTGTGCCGGAACACGCCGCTATGCGGAGTTATATAAAGGAGTCCTTGGAGAAAGGGCATATTCGCCCGTCGTCGTCACCGTTGGGTGCAGGGTTCTTTTTTGTGGTCAAGAAGGATGGTTCTCTGAGACCTTGTATAGATTACCGCCTTCTTAATAAAATCACGGTCAAATTTCAGTACCCTTTACCTCTACTGTCTGATTTGTTTGCTCGGATTAAGGGGGCTAGTTGGTTCACCAAGATAGATCTTCGAGGGGCGTATAATCTTGTGCGTATAAAACAGGGCGATGAATGGAAAACAGCATTTAATACGCCCGAGGGCCATTTTGAGTACCTGGTGATGCCATTCGGGCTTTCTAATGCTCCATCTGTGTTTCAGTCCTTTATGCATGACATCTTCCGAAAGTATTTGGATAGATTCATGATTGTATATTTGGATGATATTTTGGTCTTTTCAGATGATTGGGAGTCTCATGTGAAGCAGGTCAGAATGGTGTTCCAGGTCCTTCATGCTAATTCTTTGTTTGTGAAGGGGTCTAAATGTCTCTTCGGAGTTCAGAAGGTTTCCTTTTTGGGCTTCATTTTTTCCCCTTCTTCTATCGAGATGGATCCTGTTAAAGTTCAAGCCATTTTTGATTTGACTCAGCCTATATCTGTGAAAAGCCTTCAGAAATTCCTGGGCTTTGCTAATTTTTACCGTCGCTTCATCGCTAATTTTTCTAGTGTTGTTAAACCGTTGACTGATTTGACCAAGAAAGGTGCTGATGTGGTGAATTGGTCCTCTGCGGCCGTTGAGGCTTTTCGGGAGTTGAAACGTCGTTTTTCTTTGGCCCCTGTGTTGTGTCAGCCAGATGTTTCGCTCCCTTTTCAGGTCGAGGTTGATGCTTCTGAGATTGGAGCAGGGGCTGTTTTGTCTCAAAGAAGTTCTGATGGCTCTGTGATGAAGCCATGTGCTTTCTTTTCTAGAAAGTTTTCGCCTGCTGAGCGTAATTATGATGTTGGCAATCGGGAGTTGTTGGCTATGAAGTGGGCATTCGAGGAGTGGCGACATTGGCTTGAGGGAGCCAAGCATCGCGTGGTGGTCTTAACGGATCACAAGAATCTGACCTATCTCGAGTCTGCCAAGCGGTTGAATCCTAGACAGGCTCGATGGTCGCTGTTTTTCTCCCGTTTCAATTTTGTGGTTTCATACCTTCCGGGTTCTAAGAATGTGAAGGCCGATGCCCTTTCAAGGAGTTTTGTGCCTGATTCTCCGGGAGTTCCTGAGCCGGCTGGTATTCTCAAAGAGGGGGTAATTTTGTCTGCCATTTCACCTGATTTGCGGCGGGCACTGCAGGAGTTTCAGGCTGATAGACCTGACCGTTGTAAAGCGGAGAAACTGTTTGTCCCTGATAGATGGACTAGTAGAGTTATCTCTGAGGTTCATTGTTCGGTGTTGGCTGGTCATCCTGGGATTTTTGGTACCAGAGATTTGGTGGCTAGGTCCTTTTGGTGGCCTTCCTTGTCACGGGATGTGCGTTCTTTTGTGCAGTCCTGTGGGACTTGTGCTCGGGCCAAGCCCTGCTGTTCTCGTGCCAGTGGGTTACTTTTGCCCTTGCCAGTCCCGAAAAGGCCTTGGACGCATGTTTCCATGGATTTTATTTCAGATCTCCCTGTCTCTCAAAGGATGTCGGTCATCTGGGTGGTTTGTGATCGCTTCTCTAAGATGGTCCATTTGGTACCCTTGCCTAAATTGCCCTCCTCCTCTGATTTGGTTCCATTATTTTTCCAGCATGTGGTTCGTTTGCATGGCATTCCGGAGAACATCGTGTCGGACAGAGGTTCCCAGTTTGTTTCAAGGTTTTGGCGGTCCTTTTGTGCTAAGATGGGCATTGATTTGTCTTTTTCTTCGGCTTTCCATCCTCAGACAAATGGCCAAACCGAACGAACTAATCAGACTTTGGAGACCTATCTGAGATGCTTTGTTTCTGCTGATCAGGATGATTGGGTGACCTTCTTGCCATTGGCTGAGTTCGCCCTTAATAATCGGGCCAGTTCGGCTACTTTGGTTTCGCTTTTTTTTTGTAATTCTGGTTTTCATCCTCGTTTTTCTTCGGGGCAGGTTGAGCCTTCAGACTGTCCTGGTGTAGATTCTGTGGTGGACAGGTTGCAGCAAATTTGGACTCATGTAGTGGACAATTTGACATTGTCCCAGGAGAAGGCTCAACGTTTCGCCAACCGCCGTCGCCGTGTTGGTCCCCGACTTCGTGTTGGGGATTTGGTTTGGTTGTCGTCTCGTTATGTCCCTATGAAGGTTTCTTCTCCTAAGTTTAAACCTCGTTTCATTGGTCCTTATAAGATTTCTGAAATTCTCAATCCTGTGTCGTTTCGTTTGGCCTTTCCAGCTTCTTTTGCCATTCATAATGTGTTCCATAGGTCGTTGTTGCAGAGATATGTGGCGCCTATGGTTCCCTCCGTTGACCCTCCTGCTCCGGTGTTGGTCGAGGGGGAGTTGGAGTATGTGGTGGAGAAGATTTTAGATTCTCGTGTTTCGAGACGGAAACTTCAGTACCTGGTCAAGTGGAAGGGCTATGGTCAGGAGTAGGGTTGAGCGACTTTCATTTTTTTAAGATCGAGTCTGGTTTTGTGAAACCCGATTTAGTCCAGAGTCGAGTCGAGTGAAGTCGGCCGATTATCGCTAAAAGTCGGGGATCGCCCGAAACACGAAACCCAATGCAAGTCAATGGAGAAGCATAGCCGGCAGTGACTGGAGGCCAGGAAAACACCTACAGTGCACATTTTACTGCCAAAAACATCCATTCTTGTTTTCTGAAGCTTGTCAATCTTAATTAACTTTATAATAATAGTTGGGCACTGGAAATTGGGGGTCATTTGGCAAAAGTTGTGGGGGTAGGGCTGGTTCAAGGTTTTAGTGGGCCCAGGAAACATGGACTACGTCATGGCGGTGGAGCAGGGAGAGGTAAGTATTTCAACGTTGCAAGTGCTGTGATCCTGAGCAAGCAGGGGGGGCCCACTCGTTCGCATTGGCACTGGCACAGGGCCCCTCAAAGTACGGCGGTGTGTTTGCATGGCGGGGGCGCCTCCCACCAGCAGCGACACTTTTGCGTACTCTGAGTGGCCCTGTGCCAGTGACGTCGCCAACGAGTATGCCCCCCCACCTGATGAAGGAACCTGCACTTTCATCTGCACCTTCCTCTTTGTCCCTGTGTAAGGTGGTATAATATGCGGGAAGGGGAACCTTACTTTCAGCAGGGTCAGATTCTGGCTGTGTAGAGTACAAGGGGAATGTAGTGGTCTAGGTCAATGTACCAGCAGACTCATCTAGCAGTGGCTGGGCAATGGGCAGGATGATGAGGAAACAGATATAGGGCCAAAGAATAAAGTAGGCTAAATGCAGATCAAAATTGGTAACAGGACTAAACAGGCGGCATTGCTTTGTTCAGTGGAGTAGCAAACCCAAGAGCAGCAGACACTGTTTCAAGGGCCTAACCACACTAGTAGGCCAAATGCAGTTTAATATCTGATAGTATAGGCCGAAAGCCAGAATGTGGAAGCTCAGCTTTGTTCAGTTGAGGACAACACCAGGGAGGGGCAGACACCGTTAGTAGGCCCTAACCACCATTTTGTTTTTTAAAAAACACTTAATGAGAGCCAGAAGGTTGAAGCTCAGCTTTATTCAGTTGAGGGCAACACCAGGCAGGGGCAGACACCATTAGTAGGCCGGAACCACCATTTTGTTTTTTAAAAAACACTTAATGAGAGCCAGAAGGTTGAAGCTCAGCTTTATTCAGTTGAGGGCAACACCAGGCAGGGGCAGACACCGTTAGTAGGCCGGAACCACCATTTTGTTTTTTAAAAAACACTTAATGAGAGCCAGAAGGTTGAAGCTCAGCTTTATTCAGTTGAGGGCAACACCAGGCAGGGGCAGACACCGTTAGTAGGCCGGAACCAGCAATGTGTTTAAAAACAGCAGTTAGTCAGAGCCAGAAGGTTGAAGCTCAGCTTTATTCAGTTGAGGGCAACACCAGGCAGGGGCAGACACCGTTAGTAGGCCGGAACCAGCAATGTGTTTAAAAACAGCAGTTAATCAGAGCCAGAAGGTTGAAGCTCAGCTTTATTCAGTTGAGGGCAACACCAGGGAGGGGCAGAAGCCGTTAGTAGGCCCTAACCACCATTTTGTTTTTTAAAAAACACTTAATGAGAGCCAGAAGGTTGAAGCTCAGCTTTATTCAGTTGAGGGCAACACCAGGCAGGGGCAGACACCGTTAGTAGGCCGGAACCACCATTTTGTTTTTTAAAAAACACTTAATGAGAGCCAGAAGGTTGAAGCTCAGCTTTATTCAGTTGAGGGCAACACCAGGCAGGGGCAGACACCGTTAGTAGGCCGGAACCAGCAATGTGTTTAAAAACAGCAGTTAGTCAGAGCCAGAAGGTAGAAGCTCAGCTTTATTCAGTTGAGGGCAACACCAGGGAGGGGCAGAAGCCGTTAGTAGGCCCTAACCACCATTTTGTTTTTTAAAAAACACTTAATGAGAGCCAGAAGGTTGAAGCTCAGCTTTATTCAGTTGAGGGCAACACCAGGCAGGGGCAGACACCGTTAGTAGGCCGGAACTAGCAATGTGTTTAAAAACAGCAGTTAGTCAGAGCCAGAAGGTTGAAGCTCAGCTTTATTCAGTTGAGGGCAACACCAGGCAGGGGCAGACACCGTTAGTAGGCCGGAACCAGCAATGTGTTTAAAAACAGCAGTTAATCAGAGCCGGAAGGTAGAAGCTCAGCTTTATTCAGTTGAGGGCAACACCAGGGAGGGGCAGAAGCCGTTAGTAGGCCCTAACCACCATTTTGTTTTTTAAAAAACACTTAATGAGAGCCAGAAGGTTGAAGCTCAGCTTTATTCAGTTGAGGGCAACACCAGGCAGGGGCAGACACCGTTAGTAGGCCGGAACCAGCAATGTGTTTAAAAACAGCAGTTAGTCAGAGCCAGAAGGTAGAAGCTCAGCTTTATTCAGTTGAGGGCAACACCAGGGAGGGGCAGAAGCCGTTAGTAGGCCCTAACCACCATTTTGTTTTTTAAAAAACACTTAATGAGAGCCAGAAGGTTGAAGCTCAGCTTTATTCAGTTGAGGGCAACACCAGGCAGGGGCAGACACCGTTAGTAGGCCGGAACCAGCAATGTGTTTAAAAACAGCAGTTAGTCAGAGCCAGAAGGTAGAAGCTCAGCTTTATTCAGTTGAGGGCAACACCAGGGAGGGGCAGAAGCCGTTAGTAGGCCCTAACCACCATTTTGTTTTTTAAAAAACACTTAATGAGAGCCAGAAGGTTGAAGCTCAGCTTTATTCAGTTGAGGGCAACACCAGGCAGGGGCAGACACCGTTAGTAGGCCGGAACCAGCAATGTGTTTAAAAACAGCAGTTAGTCAGAGCCAGAAGGTTGAAGCTCAGCTTTATTCAGTTGAGGGCAACACCAGGCAGGGGCAGACACCGTTAGTAGGCTGGAACCAGCAATGTGTTTAAAAACAGCAGTTAATCAGAGCCGGAAGGTAGAAGCTCAGCTTTATTCAGTTGAGGGCAACACCAGGGAGGGGCAGAAGCCGTTAGTAGGCCCTAACCACCATTTTGTTTTTTAAAAAACACTTAATGAGAGCCAGAAGGTTGAAGCTCAGCTTTATTCAGTTGAGGGCAACACCAGGCAGGGGCAGACACCGTTAGTAGGCCGGAACCAGCAATGTGTTTAAAAACAGCAGTTAGTCAGAGCCAGAAGGTTGAAGCTCAGCTTTATTCAGTTGAGGGCAACACCAGGCAGGGGCAGACACCGTTAGTAGGCCGGAACCAGCAATGTGTTTAAAAACAGCAGTTAATCAGAGCCGGAAGGTAGAAGCTCAGCTTTATTCAGTTGAGGGCAACACCAGGGAGGGGCAGAAGCCGTTAGTAGGCCCTAACCACCATTTTGTTTTTTAAAAAACACTTAATGAGAGCCAGAAGGTAGAAGCTCAGCTTTATTCAGTTGAGGACAACTTGAATTAGGGACTGCATACAGACTTAGCAGGCTGTCCCCTGTGTGGACCATGCATCCAATACATTAACCCATTGAGCCACAAAGGACACGTAACCTTCCGTGGCCATGCCTACAGGTCCATGTGTCTGTTGTCAGGTGTACCTTTGTCAGTGTAGGCCTATTGGAAGGAGGGACCGCAGACAGGCTTCGAAGGCCTAACACAATAAAATGGGCTGGCTGTAGGCACTTTAAAATTGGTTCCAGGGGTACACGGGCAGCAGTGGTCTGGTCAGTGGAGGCCTAGTGGAAGGAGGGACCGCAGACAGGCTTCGAAGGCCTAAAATAACAAACAATAGGCTCATGGCAGTTTTACAGCGGTTACATGGATACACGGGCAGGCAGCTTGGTGGTGAGTGGAGGAGTATTTAAAGTAGGGACCGCAGACAGGCTATCAAAGGCCTAAAATAACAAACAATAGGCTCATGGCAGTTTTACAGCGGTTACATGGATAAACGGGCAGGCAGCTGGTGATGAGTGGAGGAGTATTTAAAGTAGGGACCGCAGACAGGCTATCAAAGGCCTAAAATAACAAACAATAGGCTCATGGCAGTTTTACAGCGGTTACATGGATACACGGGCAGGCAGCTGGTGATGAGTGGAGGAGTATTTAAAGTAGGGACCGCAGACAGGCTATCAAAGGCCTAAAATAACAAACAATAGGCTCATGGCAGTTTTACAGCGGTTACATGGATACACGGGCAGGCAGCTGGTGATGAGTGGAGGAGTATTTAAAGTAGGGACCGCAGACAGGCTATCAAAGGCCTAAAATAACAAACAATAGGCTCATGGCAGTTTTACAGCGGTTACATGGATACACGGGCAGGCAGCTGGTGATGAGTGGAGGAGTATTTAAAGTAGGGACTGCAGACAGGCTATCAAAGGCCTAAAATAACAAACAATAGGCTCATGGCAGTTTTACAGCGGTTACATGGATACACGGGCAGGCAGCTGGTGATGAGTGGAGGAGTATTTAAAGTAGGGACCGCAGACAGGCTATCAAAGGCCTAAAATAACAAACAATAGGCTCATGGCAGTTTTACAGCGGTTACATGGATACACGGGCAGGCAGCTGGTGATGAGTGGAGGAGTATTTAAAGTAGGGACCGCAGACAGGCTATCAAAGGCCTAAAATAACAAACAATAGGCTCATGGCAGTTTTACAGCGGTTACATGGATACACGGGCAGGCAGCTGGTGATGAGTGGAGGAGTATTTAAAGTAGGGACTGCAGACAGGCTATCAAAGGCCTAAAATAACAAACAATAGGCTCATGGCAGTTTTACAGCGGTTACATGGATACACGGGCAGGCAGCTGGTGATGAGTGGAGGAGTATTTAAAGTAGGGACCGCAGACAGGCTATCAAAGGCCTAAAATAACAAACAATAGGCTCATGGCAGTTTTACAGCGGTTACATGGATACACAGGCAGCTTGGTGGTGAGTGGAGGAGTATTTAAAGTAGGGACCGCAGACAGGCTATCAAAGGCCTAAAATAACAAACAATAGGCTCATGGCAGTTTTACAGCGGTTACATGGATACACGGGCAGGCAGCTGGTGATGAGTGGAGGAGTATTTAAAGTAGGGACCGCAGACAGGCTATCAAAGGCCTAAAATAACAAACAATAGGCTCATGGCAGTTTTACAGCGGTTACATGGATACACAGGCAGCTTGGTGGTGAGTGGAGGAGTATTTAAAGTAGGGACCGCAGACAGGCTATCAAAGGCCTAAAATAACAAACAATAGGCTCATGGCAGTTTTACAGCAGTTACATGGATACACGGGCAGGCAGCTGGTGATGAGTGGAGGAGTATTTAAAGTAGGGACCGCAGACAGGCTATCAAAGGCCTAAAATAACAAACAATAGGCTCATGGCAGTTTTACAGCGGTTACATGGATACACAGGCAGCTTGGTGGTGAGTGGAGGAGTATTTAAAGTAGGGACCACAGACAGGCTTTCAAAGGCCTAAAATAACAAACAATAGGCTCATGGCAGTTTTACAGCGGTTACATGGATACACAGGCAGCTTGGTGGTGAGTGGAGGAGTATTTAAAGTAGGGACCGCAGACAGGCTATCAAAGGCCTAAAATAACAAACAATAGGCTCATGGCAGTTTTACAGCGGTTACATGGATACACGGGCAGGCAGCTGGTGATGAGTGGAGGAGTATTTAAAGTAGGGACCGCAGACAGGCTATCAAAGGCCTAAAATAACAAACAATAGGCTCATGGCAGTTTTACAGCGGTTACATGGATACACGGGCAGGCAGCTGGTGATGAGTGGAGGAGTATTTAAAGTAGGGACCGCAGACAGGCTATCAAAGGCCTAAAATAACAAACAATAGGCTCATGGCAGTTTTACAGCGGTTACATGGATACACAGGCAGCTTGGTGGTGAGTGGAGGAGTATTTAAAGTAGGGACCGCAGACAGGCTATCAAAGGCCTAAAATAACAAACAATAGGCTCATGGCAGTTTTACAGCGGTTACATGGATACACGGGCAGGCAGCTGGTGATGAGTGGAGGAGTATTTAAAGTAGGGACCGCAGACAGGCTATCAAAGGCCTAAAATAACAAACAATAGGCTCATGGCAGTTTTACAGCGGTTACATGGATACACAGGCAGCTTGGTGGTGAGTGGAGGAGTAGTGCAAGGAGTGTCTGTCCCAGTACTCCCAAAATATAAATAGATGTTAATGTCTCGCAAAACAACCAAAACAAAAAAAAAGGTGGCATACTTAGGTACAGGGGTGGGCTCATCTACTGAGTTTCTGACATAGTAATTTGGCAGTAACTATTTAATGGTGCCAATATAGGACACAGACACAGACTACTTTAAGTTGCATCATAGATGTCTACAAATTTGTATTGTCAGTGCCAGACATTGAATGATGTCAGCGAATAGACTAAAGATTGGTGGAGCTGTGCGACATAATTTTGCACGTGGTAGAGCACATTTTGAGCTGGGGTAGGGGGGAACTCTCTTGAGGCCGGCGGGACCGCCCCAGGGCCCCTCATGTTACAACGGTGTGTCTGACGTTGGGTGCGCACCACCACCGCCAGAGACACTACATTGTACTATGAGGGACCCAGTAGCAATGCCGTCAACCAAAAGCGAGCACACCCACCTCTTCAGACAAACAGCAGTCTCACGGGTGCTTGCGCCAAGTCGCGATACCACGGCCCCGTTTGGGGAGTTTTGCCATTTAGGGAGGTGTAAACATGTCGTATGCTGTACAATCAGCTGCAGCAAATTAGACATTAGAAAAGTAATTCACAGGCAAGAGCTTTTCATAGGAAAGCTAGGTGTCGGCCGGGCAAGGTGGGGCAAAAGATTTCGAAATCCAGTTGTGGTTCATTTTAATGAATGTTAGATCGTCAACATTTTGGGTAGCCAGACGAGTCCTTTTTTCGGTTAATATTGAACCTGCAGCACTGAATACTCTTTCTGATAGGACACTTGCTGCCGGGCAAGCAAGCTCCTGCAATGCATATTCTGCCAATTCTGGCCAGGTGTCTAATTTGGAGGCCCAGTAATCAAATGGGAATGACGGTTGAGGGAGAACATCGATAAGGGATGAAAAATAGTTAGTAACCATACTGGACAAATGTTGTCTCCTGTCACTTTCAATTGATGCAGCAGTACCTGTCCTGTCTGCGGTCATAGCAAAATCACTCCACAACCTGGTCAGAAAACCCCTCTGTCCAACGCCACTTCTGATGTGTGCACCCCTAACACTCCTAGTCTGCTGCCCCCTGGAGCTCGTCTGAGAACGATCACGTGCGCTGTGTGCTGGGAATGCCTGAAGCAAACGGTCAACAAGAGTTGATTGTTTGGTTGCTAATATTAGTTCCAAGTTCTCATGTGGCATAATATTTTGCAATTTGCCTTTATAGCGTGGATCAAGGAGGCAGGCCAACCAGTAATCGTCATCGTTCATCATTTTCGTAATGCGTGTGTCCCTTTTTAGGATACGTAAGGCATAATCCGCCATGTGGGCCAAAGTTCCAGTTGTCAAATCTCCGGTTGTGATTGGTTGAGGGGCAGTTGCAGGCAAATCTACGTCACTTGTGTCCCTCAAAAAACCAGAACCCGGCCGTGACACGCAACCAATTTCCTGTGCCCCCGGGAAAGGTTCGGCATTAAAAATATACTCATCCCCATCATCCTCCTCGTCCTCCACCTCCTCTTCGCCCGCTACCTCGTCCTGTACACTGCCCTGACCAGACAATGGCTGACTGTCATCAAGGCTTTCCTCTTCCTCTGGTGCAGACGCCTGCTCCTTTATGTGCGTCAAACTTTGCATCAGCAGACGCATTAGGGGGATGATCATGCTTATTACGGCGTTGTCTGCACTAACCAGCCGTGTGCATTCCTCAAAACACTGAAGGACTTGACACATGTCTTGTATCTTAGACCACTGCACACCTGACAACTCCATGTCTGCCATCCTACTGCCTGCCCGTGTATCCTCCCACAAATAAATAACAGCACGCCTCTGTTCGCACAGTCTCTGAAGCATGTGCAGTGTTGAGTTCCACCTTGTTGCAACGTCTATGATTAGGCGATGCTGGGGAAGGTTCAAAGACCGCTGATAGGTCTGCATACGGCTGGCGTGTACAGGCGAACGTCGGATATGTGAGCAAAGTGCACGCACTTTGAGGAGCAGGTCGGAGAACCCAGGATAAGTTTTCAATAAGCACTGCACCACCAGGTTTAAGGTGTGAGCCAGGCAAGGAATGTGTTTCAGTTGGGAAAGGGAGATGGCAGCCATGAAATTCCTTCCGTTATCACTCACTACCTTGCCTGCCTCAATATCTACTGTGCCCAGCCACGACTGCGTTTCTTGTTGCAAGAACTCGGACAGAACTTCCGCGGTGTGTCTGTTGTCGCCCAAACACTTCATAGCCAATACAGCCTGCTGACGCTTGGCAGTAGCTGGCCCATAATGGGACAACTGGTGTGCAACAGTGTCATCTGCCGATGGAGTGGTTGGCAGACTGCGTTCTGTGGAAGAGCTGTAGCTTCTGCAGGAGGACGAGGAGGAGGAGGAGGAGGGGGTGCGAACGCCTACAGCCAACTGTTTCCTAGACCGTGGGCTAGGCACAACTGTCCCTAAATTGATGTCGCCTGTGGACCCTGCATCCACCACATTCACCCAGTGTGCCGTGATGGACACATAACGTCCCTGGCCATGCCTACTGGTCCATGCATCTGTAGTCAGGTGCACCTTTGTACTCACAGATTGCCTGAGTGCATGGACGATGCGCTGTTTAACATGCTGGTGCAGGGCTGGGATGGCTTTTCTGGAAAAAAAGTGTCGACTGGGTAGCTCGTATCGTGGTTCAGCGTACTCCATCAGGGCTTTGAAAGCTTCGCTTTCAACTAACTGGTAGGGCATCATCTCTAACGAGATTAGTCTAGCTATGTGGGCGTTAAAACCCTGTGTACGCGGATGCAAGGATAAGTACTTCCTTTTTCTAACCAGAGTCTCATGTAGGGTGAGCTGGACTGGAGAGCTGGAGATCGTGGAACTTTCGGGTGTGCCGGTGTACATGGCAGACTGAGAGACGGTTGGAGACGGTATTGTTTCCGCCGGTGCCCTAGATGCAATATTTCCTCCTACAAAACTGGTGGTTCCCTGACCCTGACTGCTTTTGGCTGGCAAAGAAACCTGCACAGATACTGCCGGTGGTGCGGAAAATGGTGGCCTTACAGTGACGGAAGGGATGTTGCGTTGCTGACTAGCTTCATTGGCCGAGGGTGCTACAACCTTAAGGGACGTTTGGTAGTTAGTCCAGGCTTGAAAATGCATGGTGGTTAAGTGTCTATGCATGCAACTAGTATTTAGACTTTTCAGATTCTGACCTCTGCTTAAGCTAGTTGAACATTTTTGACAGATGACTTTGCGCTGATCAGTTGGATGTTGTTTAAAAAAATGCCAGACTGCACTCTTCCTAGACTCGGATCCCTTTTCAGGGATTGCAGACTGAGCTTTAACCGGATGGCCACGCTGTCCTCCAACAGGTTTTGGCTTTGACACGCGTTTTGGGCCAGATACGGGCCCGGCAGATGGAACCTGTTGCGATGTTGATGCCTGCTGCGGCCCCTCCTCCACCTCCGCTTCTGAACTACTGCCGCCTGCACCCTGTTCCCCCAATGGCTGCCAATCGGGGTCAATAACTGGGTCATCTATTACCTCCTCTTCGAGCTCGTGTGCAACTTCGTCTGTGTCACTGTGTCGGTCGGTGGTATAGCGTTCGTGGCGGGGCAACATAGTCTCATCAGGGTCTGATTGTGGATCTGTACCCTGAGAGGGCAATGTGGTGGTCTGAGTCAAAGGAGCAGCATAGTACTCTGGCTGTGGCTGTGCATCAGTGCACTCCATGTCAGAATCTACTTGTAATGGGCATGGCCTGTTAAATGTTTCACTTTCTAAGCCAGGGACGGTATGTGTAAAGAGCTCCATGGAGTGACCCGTTGTGTCGCCTGCTGCATCCTTCTCTCTTGTTGTAGTTTTTGCTGAGGAGGACAAGGAAGCGACTTGTCCCTGACCGTGAACATCCACAAGCGACGCGCTGCTTTTACATTTACCAGTTTCGGAAGAGGAGGCAAAAGAGCTAGAGGCTGAGTCTGCAATGTAAGCCAAAACTTGCGGTTGCTGCTCCGCCTTTAAAAGCGGTTTTCCTACTCCCAGAAAAGAGAGCGTTCGAGGCCTTGTGTAGCCTGACGACGAAACTGGCTCCACAGCTCCAGACTTAGGTGGAATATTTTTATCCCCACGACCACCTGATGCTCCACTACCACTACCATCATTACCAGCTGACAATGAACGCCCACGACGACCTCTTGCACCAGACTTCCTCATTGTTTTAAAATCTTAACCAAAGTAACTTTATTTGTTGCTGTCAAACAACTTACACGGTGAGCTATAACTTCAGTATGATTTCAATATCCCTTAACAGGTTGGTGAGACCACAAGGAAAATCAGGCACAATGTTACACACTCTGTTTTCTGTGGCACAAAATCACAGAGATGACACACACGCAGGACTGTCACTCAAGCACTAATGTCAATATTAATCTCCCACCTAATTTATTTTTTTTTTTCCTCAGGGAGACTTTAGAAACCAAATAATATTAAAAAAAAAACAAAAAAAAAAAGGCTTTCTATGGCCCACAATTAGAGAGAGAGAGGTGGCACACCCAGGAGTCAAGACTGGCGCACAAGCTGAAAGGGCAATATTACTCTCCCACTGTTTTTTTAAGTTTTTTTTTTTGTTATTTTCAGGGAGACTTTAGAAACCAAATAATATTAAAAAAACCAAAAAAATAAATAGCCTTTCTATGGCCCACTGAATGAGAGAGAGAGGTGGCACACCCAGGAGTCAAGACTGGCACACAAGCTGAAAGGGCAATATTACTCTCCCACAGTTTTTTTATGTTTTTTTTTTTTTTCAGGGAGACTTTAGAAACCAAATAATATTAAAAAAACCAAAAAAATAAATAGCCTTTCTATGGCCCACTGAATGAGAGAGAGAGGTGGCACACCCAGGAGTCAAGACTGGCACACAAGCTGAAAGGGCAATATTACTCTCCCACTGTTTTTTTATGTATTTTTTGTTTTTTAAGGGAGACTTTAGAAACCAAATAATATTAAAAAAAAAACAAAAAAAAAAGGCTTTCTATGGCCCACAATTAGAGAGAGAGAGGTGGCACACCCAGGAGTCAAGACTGGCGCACAAGCTGAAAGGGCAATATTACTCTCCCACTGTTTTTTTAAGTTTTTTTTTAATTATTTTCAGGGAGACTTTAGAAACCAAATAATATTAAAAAAACCAAAAAAATAAATAGCCTTTCTATGGCCCACTGAATGAGAGAGAGAGGTGGCACACCCAGGAGTCAAGACTGGCACACAAGCTGAAAGGGCAATATTACTCTCCCACTGTTTTTTTATGTTTTTTTTTTTTTTCAGGGAGACTTTAGAAACCAAATAATATTAAAAAAACAAAAAAAATAAATAGCCTTTCTATGGCCCACTGAATGAGAGAGAGAGGTGGCACACCCAGGAGTCAAGACTGGCACACAAGCTGAAAGGGCAATATTACTCTCCCACTGTTTTTTTATGTATTTTTTGTTTTTTAAGGGAGACTTTAGAAACCAAATAATATTAAAAAAAAAACAAAAAAAAAAAGGCTTTCTATGGCCCACAATTAGAGAGAGAGAGGTGGCACACCCAGGAGTCAAGACTGGCGCACAAGCTGAAAGGGCAATATTACTCTCCCACTGTTTTTTTAAGTTTTTTTTTTTTTATTTTCAGGGAGACTTTAGAAACCAAATAATATTAAAAAAACCAAAAAAAAAAAAGGCTTTCTATGGCCCACTGAATGAGAGAGAGAGGTGGCACACCCAGGAGTCAAGACTGGCACACAAGCTGAAAGGGCAATATTACTCTCCCACTGTTTTTTTATGTATTTTTTGTTTTTTAAGGGAGACTTTAGAAACCCAATAATATTTAAAAAAAAAAAAAAAAGGCTTTCTATGGTCCACAATTAGAGAGAGAGGTGGCACACCCAGGAGTCAAGACTGGCACACAAGCTGAAAGGGCAATATTACTCTCCCACTGTTTTTTTATGTATTTTTTGTTTTTTAAGGGAGACTTTAGAAACCCAATAATATTTAAAAAAACAAAAAAAAAAAGGCTTTCTATGGCCCACAATTAGAGAGAGAGGTGGCACACCCAGGAGTCAAGACTGGCACACAAGCTGAAAGGGCAATATTACTCTCCCACTGTTTTTTTATGTATTTTTTATTTTTTAAGGGAGACTTTAGAAACCCAATAATATTTAAAAAAACAAAAAAAAAAAGGCTTTCTATGGCCCACAATTAGAGAGAGAGGTGGCACACCCAGGAGTCAAGACTGGCACACAAGCTGAAAGGGCAATATTACTCTCCCACTGTTTTTTTATGTATTTTTTGTTTTTTAAGGGAGACTTTAGAAACCCAATAATATTTAAAAAAAAAAAAAAAAAAAAAAGGCTTTCTATGGCCCACAATTAGAGAGAGAGGTGGCACACCCAGGAGTCAAGACTGGCACACAAGCTGAAAGGGCAATATTACTCTCCCACTGTTTTTTTATTTATTTATTTTTTTTTCAGGGAGACTTTAGAAACCAAATAATAAGAAAAAAAATAAATAAATAAATAGGCTTTCTATAGCCCACTGAATAAGAGATAGCACACACAGCAGTGGCACACAAGCCCTGACTGAGGCCAATATTTTTCTACCACTGATTGATGTAGTGTTTTTGTGTTGAGGTAGAATTTAGAACACAAATCACGGAAAAAATAAATAGGCTTTCTATGGCCCACTCAGTGAGAGATGGCACACACAGGGATGGCACTGTAGCAGAAATGCCAATCTTAATCTCCCACAAAAAAAAACAAAAAAAAAAAAAACAGGGACTGTCCTACAATTACTATCTCCCTGCAGTAATCTAAGCCAGGTATGGCAGGCAGCAATAGGAGTGGACTGATGCACAAATTAAATAAAAAGTGTGGACAAACAAAAAAGATAGCTGTGCAGAAAGGAACAAGAGGATATGTGCTTTGAAAAAAGCAGTTGGTTTCCACAGTGGCGTACACACAGCAATACAGCTATCACGGAGCCTTCTAGGGCAGCCCAATGAGCTACAGCGCTGAGGAAAAAAAAAAAAAAATAGCTTCCACTGTTCCTGCACACCGAAGGTGGTGTTGGACAGTGGAAATCGCTACAGCACAAGCGGTTTGGTGGTTAGTGGACCCTGCCTAACGCTCTCCCTGCTTCTGACGAAGCGGCAGCAAACCTCTCCCTAAGCTCAGATCAGCAGCAGTAAGATGGCGGTCGGCGGGAACGCCCCTTTATAGCCCCTGTGACGCCGCAGACAGCAAGCCAATCACTGCAATGCCCTTCTCTAAGATGGTGGGGACCAGGATCTATGTCATCACGCTGCCCACACTCTGCGTTCACCTTCATTGGCTGAGAAATGGCGCTTTTCGCGTCATTGAAACGCGACTTTGGCGCGAAAGTCGCGTACCGCATGGCCGACAAGCACAGGGGTCGGATCGGGTTTCATGAGACGCCGACTTAGCCAAAAGTCGGCGACTTTTGAAAATGATCGACCCGTTTCGCTCAACCCTAGTCAGGAGGATAATTCCTGGGTTGTTGCCTCTGATGTCCATGCTGCCGATTTGGTTCGTGCCTTTCATTTGGCTCATCCTGATTGACCTGGGTGCTCTGGTGAGGGTTCGGTGACCCCTCCTCAAGGGGGGGGTACTGTTGTGAATTCCGTTCTCGAACTCCCTCCTGTGGTCATGAATGGTACTTTGGCGAGTTCAATAGAGAAACCAGCCTAGCCGCAAACGAGGGCAGCTGAGGAAGCAGCCTCAGAACCAGCAGTTCCACTCACAGCCACCAGAGGGAGTCCAAGGACAGAACTCACCTTACATTCCGGTGTCTGTCCCCCGGCGTTCTGCTTCTCTGCACTGTGAGCGCCGGCCAGCCGGAAAGCGAGCACAGCAGTGACGTCACTGCAGAGAAGCAGAACGCCGAGGGACAGACACCGGAATGTAAGTATGTACTGTTTGTTTTTTTTTACTTTTACGCTGGTAACCATGGTAAACATCGGGTTACTAAGCGCGGCCCTGCGCTTAGTAACCCGATGTTTACCCTGGTTACCCGGGGACTTCGGCATCGTTGGTCGCTGGAGAGCTGACTGTGTGACAGCTCCCCAGCGACCACACAACGACTTACCAACGATCACGGCCAGGTCGTATCGCTGGTCGTGATCGTTGGTAAATCGTTATGTGAGACGGTACCCTTAGAGAGCCAACAGCCGGCTATGCTTTGTTGATCCCATTATTAAACAGTGGGTCTCCTATCATGTTATTGCGTATGCAGTGAGTGGCAGGGCTGCACAAAATTTGGACGCACCCCAATACCCCTTGGAAGAGACTTATAGGACGGCCACCTGAAAGCAATGTTCCCATTATTATGAAGTTGGTACTCCCATACTGTTTGCCTATGCAGTGAATGCAAGGTCTGCCCCAAGTTTAGATGCACCCCAATACCCCTTAGAACAGCCACCCCAATATCCCTTAGAACAGCCACGTCTTTGAAGAGCTGTACAAGATGGCCACCTGAAAGCAATGTTCCCATTATTATGAAGTTGGTACTCCCATACTGTTTGCCTATGCAATGAATGCAAGGCCTACCCCAAATTTAGATGCACCCCAATATCTCTTAGAACAGCCACCCCAATACCACTTAGAAGAGCCACCTCAATACCTCTTTGAAGAGCCGTACAGGATGGCCACCTGAAAGCAATTTTCCCATTATTAAGAAGTTGGTGCTCCGATACTGTTTGCTTATCTAGTGCATGCAAGGCCTGCCCTGCATCAAATTTAGACGAACCCCAATATCTCTTTGAAGAGATGTCCTGGATAGCCATTCCCATTCTTAGAAATTTGGTACTCCCATACTGTTTGGATATGCAGTGAATTGTTGAGCCACAAGAACAACCTACATTGGAGAATGTCAGTGTTGAGAATGAAGACCCGGCATTCAAGCATTGCAGTGTTGAGGCTAAACACCCAGCAGTGTTGCACTTCATTGTTGAGCATGAAGAACATGCATTGGAGAATTGCAGTTTTGAGGATGAAGACCTGACAGTGGAGAATGTCAGTGTTGAGGCTGGAAAACCTGCAGTGGAGAATTTCAGTATTGAGTCAGCAGAAACTGCAGTGGAGAATTGCAGTGGTGAGCCTGAAGAACCTGCAGTGGAGCATTGCAGTGTTGAGGCTGAACACCCGGCAGTGGAGCATTTAAGTGTTGAGCATGAAGAACCAGCAGTGGAGAATTGCAGTGTTGAGGCAGAAGAAACTGCAGTGGAGAATTGCAGTGTTGAGGCTGAACACCCGACAGTGTAGGAACCATGCCGCAGTAGGGGATCTGGCTCCTGAATTAGTGGGAACACTCCAGGCACCAGCTAAGAATCCGGATGCTGCTGTGATTGTAAGTGCAGCAGCCACATTTGCACCTACTCGCCGAAAAGGTGAACACATAGGGTCCAGGGGACAAAGAGTACGTCGCCAGACAATACCCACGTTCACTGGCTTGCGACATTGGGTGGAAAGCGCCGAGGCAGGAGACGTGATAGCCAGCGCAGAAAGACAGCCAGGAGAGGCATACATATAAGTGGAGTTCTGGACAGATGCCCGACTTGCTGGAGAGTTTTCTGAACTTCTTACCTGGAGGACACAGCACCCCGGCTGGGGACCCGAACCAGGGCCGCCATCAGGGCATTACTGCCCTGACTGTCGTATGGGGCCAGGTTCTGAGATGCAGGTTCAGTGTCCTCTATTGCCTTATGGGCCTGTCCGGGCCCACAACGCAACAGTTAAAGCCGCCAGCCAATCGGAGGCTGGCAGCTGATGTCAGCGTGCATCGCCGGCATATGCCGTCATTGTCAATCGCCGGCGAGTGCACGCTGAAACGCCGGGAGACTGATCTTCACCGCAGGAGCACGGCCTGGTAAGAAGAAAGTTTTTTTAAATTTTTTTTATTATTTTTATTGAAACTGGCAAGCCGCAATGTTTCGGGATGGAGACACATGGACGGGGGCAGGATTGGAGACAAGGGGGCAGAATGCAGACACGGGGGCAGAATGCAGACACAGGGCAAAATGGAGTCAAGGAGGCAGAATGGAGACACTGGGGCAGAATGGAGACACGGGGCAGAATGGAGACACGGGGGCAGAATGGAGACACTGGGGCGGAATGGAGACGAGGGGCAATGTGAAGAAACCAGATTGTATCTTAATTTCCCAGACAACCATGTTTTTGGAAACCAAAAAGAACTGATTTTTTATCTGTATATTGGCTTGTGAATTTAAGTGTTTATGGCTGGTGGGTCAAGAAGACAGACTTGCCAACTGATATACTATCTAACATACTGTGTAAGGGTATGTGCACACGTCAGGATTTCTTGCAGAAATTTCCTGAAGAAAACCGGAAATTTTCAGCAAGAAATCCGCATTTTTTTTGCGTTTTTTTCCCGGTTTTCTTAGCATTTTGCAAGCGTAGTTAGCTTGCAGAATGCTAAAGTTTTCCAAGCGATCTGTAGCATTGCTTGGAAAACTGACTGACAGGTTGGTCACACTTGTCAAACATAGTGTTTGACAAGTGTGACCAACTTTTTACTATAGATGCTGCTTATGCAGCATCAATAGTAAAAAGATATGATGTTAAAAATAATAAAAAAATAAAAAAATGGTTATACTCACCTGCAGACAGCCGATCTCCTCAGCGGCGTCCGTTCCTATAGATGGTGTGTGCAGGACCTTCCGATGACGTCACGGTCACGTGAGCGGTCACATGAGCGGTCACGCGACCAATCACAAGATGGCGACGTCATCGCAGGTCCTTCACCAAACCATCTGTAGGAACGGAAGCGGCAGCATGCAGCGCAGAGAGGCGGGGAGACTCCGGGGGACATCGAAGGTGAGTATATCACTATTTTTTATTTTAATTCTTTTTTTTTTGACCAATTATATGGTGCCCAGTCCGTGGAGGAGAGTCTCCTCTCCTCCACCCTGGGTACCAACCGCACATGATCCGCTAACTTCCCGCATGGTGTGCACAGCCCCATGCGGAAAGTAAGCAGATCAATGCACTCCTAGGTGTGCGGAATCCCCACAATTCCGCATATTTAATGAACATGTTGCTTTTTTTTCCGCAATGCGATTTTTTCATGGAAAAAAATGCAACATTTGCACAAGAAATGCGGAATACACTTAAAATAATGGGAGGCATATGTAAGCGTTTTTTTCGCGTTTTTATCACGTTTTTATAGCGAAAAAACGCGAAAAAAACGTGAAAAATATTGAACGTGTGCACATGGCCTCAGTCTGTAATAGTGACTGTATTTAAGGTACCTTCACACGAAATGACTTTACAACGAGAACGACAACGATCCGTGACGTTGCAGCGTCCTGGATAGCGATATCGTTGTGTTTGACACGCAGCAGCGATCTGGATCCTGCTGTGATATCGCTGGTCGTTGAATAAAGTTCAGAACTTTATTTGGTCGTCAGACCGGCGTGTATCGTCAGGTGTGACACCAAAAGCAACGATACCAGCGATGTTTTACGCTGGTAACCAGGGTAAATATCGGGTTACTAAGCGCAGGGCCGCGCTTAGTAACCCGATGTTTACCCTGGTTACCAGCGTAAAAGTAAAAAAAACAAACAGTACATACTTACATTCGCGTCCCCCGGCGTCCGCTTCCCACACTGTCTGAGCGCCGTAAAGTGAAAGTGAAAGCACAGCGGTGACGTCACCGCTCTGCTGTTAGGGCCGGCGCTCACACAGTACAGGAAGCGGACGCCGGGGGACGCACAGGTGAGCATGTACTGTTTGTTATTTTTACTTTTACGCTGGTAACCAGGGTAAACATCGGGTTACTAAGCGCAGCCCTGCGCTTAGCAACCCGATGTTTACCCTGGTTACCCGGGGACCTCGGCATCGTTGGTCGCTGGAGAGCGGTCTGTGTGACAGCTCTCCAGCGACCAAACAGCGACGCTGCAGTGATCGGCATCGTTGTCGCTATTGCAGCAGCGTCGCTTCGTGTGAAGGTACCTATAGAGTGTGTTAAGCTTTGTTTATTGATGTGTGCTGATATGCTAATAGTGCTACTTAATCCCATCACCATTGTTTACCTTATCTTGATGTTGGACTGAAGGACCCTGGGTAATTCTAAAAATAGCTTACAGGCCTCAGGTATAAAAGAGACTTTTTTTCTTCTGGTAAGGGACTCTTCAGGATCTTAGCCGAGGGTCTGTCGAACCCAGCTGAAGAACACAGGACTGCTCTTGGATATCTCCCTACGCTTGTTGTTACCTCCTCTCTGCGTGCATACCACAGATGGAGTAGTGACTCTGGGAGCTCGGACGTAACATCTACCACTATCTCGTCGAGTCAGCGGAAGGATGTGCACCATCTTGGGGTAATTGGTGGGATTGTTCTGTTTGCTATGGTGTGTTGTGGTTCAATAAAGTATTGCCACACTGTTTTACCTTAACCCTGTGTTGTCTGTGTAGTGTATTGCCCACCGGGAGATAGAGCGGGCGTTCAATGGTATGAGCCTTGGTCCATGCCTTCTTGCTAAAGACAGCCGGGCCAGCGGATGAGAGCACCCACCGACCCCGTTTCTCCACAATTGGTGGCAGCAGTGGGACACTACTCAGCCCGGCGGAACCGGGGAGCTGCAAGGGTCCAGGGCTTCACAACCAGGGAGGCATACAGACAGACCCAGCAGACCATTGATGAGGCATACACAGTAGGTTTCAGACGCCACCATGTCCAACCCCACCAACTCGGCATTGGGAAGAGGACCAGAGTGGATTTATAGCCGTAACAAGAAATGTCAACTACAGGATCTGTGCCAGCTTCAACGGATTGAATACCGGATCACGGACACTCGGTCGGATTTGATCAAGGAATTAGTTTGTTGGGATGCCCAGAAAGTTGTCGAGGACGACGTAGACTCTGCTGAGATGGACCCAGCGGAATTGCCAGAGCCAGGACCCTGTGCCGGTCTGGAATCTACCCAGTCACCTGCAGCCCGAATCCAGGAGTTTTTGGTTGTATTGGGACCTGGAGCCTCAAGTGGCGAAAGAGCTTGTATTATGGAATCAGTTTTGGGAGTTCCAGTACTCCTACAGCCAGCATTGGACCCTAACCCCATGGTAATCCCCCAACAAGGAACACAGCTCCGCTACAGAGATGTGCCAGTGTTTAATGAGTCCAACACCGAAGTCGATGAACTTCTGCAAGATTTTGAGACTTTAATGCTGATTCACCAGCTGCCCATAGCTGACTGGGCTAAATACCTGTGGACTAGTTTGACTGGTCGGGCACGGGATGCTGCCCGGTCACTTGGGCCTGAATACTGTCAGGATTATGGAACTATTAAGGACACCCTGCTGGCACTTTTTACCATCAACCCCGAGAGGTATTGCACCAAGTTCCGGACATTGTCTCACCAGGGGGTCCCCTATGTAGAATTTGGCAGTCAACTCCGGAGACACTGCAACCGCTGGCTTGACAGTAGGGCTGCCCACTCTGTTGCTGTCCTTCGGGACGTGATCGTGCTTGAGCAACTTATGGAGAAGATGGCCCCAGAAATTCGAGAGTGGGTAGCCGACCGGAAGCCTGACACTCCAGAGCAAGCAGCCCGATATTAATTATCTTATTAATGATCTTATTAATGATCTTAAAACATATGGATTCACTATGTGCTATAAGTTGTGGGCTTTATTCCATTATATTACTTACACTTATGTGGTATTCCTGGGTGACATAAGCATCTAGTTGCACTGAACCACAGTGCGCATTTCGACTGTGTCGCACTGACGTCATTGCGATGTTGGTGTGGAATGCGGTGTCATGGTGGACGCCTGAAGGGATGCAGCTCCCGGCGCGGCCAGTGGGACACATGCGCTGCTGATTGTGGCTCATTTGGGGTAAGTGGGGGCCTTATAAGCCACACCACAAACACATTGCAGCACCGCCCCCTGACGAAGCCGACGAGAAACGCGCGTTGGGGCTGCACCGCGTGGATCTCCACCGCGTGGATCTCCTATCACTGTAATATGGGTAAGGGAAGTCTTTGATTGAGCTTATACTTTGGCTGATGAAATACTTATGTACGGGATCTGTTTCATGGATTTTTATGTGTGGTACACTAATTAAGAAGCCTCATGGTGTTCCCTTGTCCTATTTACTTATATAGCACTTATCACTAGTGTTGAGCATTCCGATACTGCAAATATCGGGTATCGGCCGATATTCGCTGTATCGGAATTCCGATACTGAGTTCCGATATTTTTGCGATATCGGATACCGGAATCGGAAGTTACCATAGTGCAATTATGCACTATAATGGAGTGTGGGCGGTGCATGGGCGGAGACTGTGTGTGTGTGCGGGCGGGGTCTGTGCGTGCCTGCCGGGGCTCTGTGCGGGCCTGCCGGGGCTCTGTGCGGGCCTGCCGGGGCTCTGTGCGGCATCCCGGGGCTCTGTGCGGCATCCCGGGGCTCTGTGCGGCCTGCCGGGGCTCTGTGCGGGCCTGCCGGGGCTCTGTGCGGCGTCCCAGGGCTCTTTGCGGCGTGCCGGGGCTCTGTGCGGCGTGCCGGGGCTCTATGTGGCGTGCCGGGGCTCTCTGCAGGGCTCTGTGCGGCGTGCCGGGGCTCTGTGCGGGGCTCTGTGTGGTGTGCCGGGGCTCTGTGTGGGGCTCTGTGCGGCGTGCCGGGGCTCTGTGCGGCATGCCGGGGCTCTGTGCGGGGCTCTGTGCGGCGTGCCGGTGCTCTGTGTGGGCTGCCGGGGGTCTGTGCGTGTGTGCAGGCATCGTCCAATGGGACTACAAGTCCCATCGGACAATGCCTGCAACAGTGACAGTGATTGACACATTAGCCAATGATGGGACAGTAGTAGTCCCATCATCCGGCTAACATGTTGAATGTAAAAAAAAAAAATACTACATACATACAACGTACATACTACATACATATTACATACATACTACATACATACTATATACATATCACATACATACTACATACATACTATTTACATATCACATACATACTACATACATACTACATACATACAACATACTACATACTGTACATACTACATACATACTACATACAATACATTCATACATTACATACAATACATACATACAGACATACAGTACATTAAACATAGATTACATACTCACCATTACTTGTCATTTTGATCCCCGAAGCCAGTGTTATCTGTAAAAAAGATTAAAATAACGAACAACCAATATACTCCCTGTCCGCAGAAATCCACGAGTGTCCCACGACGATCTCCCATGGAGAATGGCAGCATCAGCTGATGCGACCGCTCTCTAGGGGCTTCAGGAACACAATGACGGGAGGAAGGTATCCTTCCGCACTGTATTCCTCCGCCGCTGTAAAAAATTAGTCCCTAGTCTCACTTTATGCCATTGCTGTGTGAGGAATTTTCCCACGCAGCAATTGCCATAAAGTAAGACTTTGTCCTAAGGTAACCTCTGAGTGATGCACTGCAGGAGCCATTGTCTCCTGTCAGTGTGTCACTGAGGGTCCTATAGAGCAGTGACATCACCATCGGGTGATGTCACTGCTCTATAGGACCCTCAGTGACACACTGACAGGAGACAATGGCTCCTGCAGTGCATCACTGAGGTTACTATAGTTCTAAGTCTTACTTTATGGCAATTGCTGCGTGGGAAAATTTCTCACACAGCAATGGCATAAAGTGAGACTAGAGACTATTTTTTTTACAGCGGCGGAGGAATACAGTGCGGAAGGATACCTTCCTCCCGTCATTGTATTCCTGAAGCCTCTAGAGAGCAGTCGCATCAGCTGATGCTGCCGTTCTCAACGGGAGATCGTCGTGGGACACTCGTGGATTTCTGCGGACAGGGAGTATATTGGTTGTTTGTTATTTTAATTTTTTTACAGATGAAACTGGCTTCGGGGAACAAAGTGACAAGTAATGGTGGTGAGTATGTAATCTATGTTTAATGTACTGTATGTCTGTATGTATGTATTGTATGTAATGTATGAATGTATTGTATGTAGTATGTACGTAGTATGCATGTAGTATGTATGTATGTATTATGTTTTATGTATGTAGCATGTATGTAGCATGTATGTAGTATGTATGTAGTATGCATGTTTTTTTTTTTACATTCAACACATTAGCCGGATGAAGGGACTACTACTGTCCTATCATTGGCTAATGTGTCAATCACTGTCACTGTTGCAGGCATCATCCGATGGGACTTGTAGTCCCATCGGATGATGCCTGCACACACGCACAGACCCCCGGCAGTCCGCACAGAGCCCCGGCACACCGCACAGAGCCCCGCACAGAGCCCCTGCAAGCCGCACAGAGCCCCGGCATGCCGCACAGAGCCCCGCACAGAGCCCCTGCATGACGCACAAAGCCCCGGCAGGCACGCACAGAGCCCCAGCAGGCCGCACAGAGCCCCGCACAGAGCCCCTGCATGCCGCACAGAGCCCCGGCAGGCACGCACAGAGCCCCTGCATGCCGCACAGAGCCCCGGCAGGCATGCACAGAGCCCCGCAGGCCGCACAGAGCCCCGGCAGGCACGTACAGACCCTCGGAAGCCCACACAAACCCTCATACAGATCCCCAGCAGGCCCGCACAGACCCCGCCCGCACACACAGACACGCACAGTGTCCACCCATGCACCGCCCACACTCTTCCTCCCTCCAGAACAGGATGTAGAAGCACAGAAAGGGCTTATTTATGCAGCGCCCCAGAGTCCTGGTCGTTGCAGTACTGTGGCTCCGCCGCTAAGGGGGGCCATGGTACGTCTGATGGCACTGAAGGAGTTCATCTGACCAGGTATCACATACACCAATACATTTCACAGTTGGGCCTCCAGGGGGAGCTAAGGGTGCTATTTATTAGGCCACTCCTCACCGTGTGGGTAAACTGGGGGTCAGGCAGGAAGTTAGTGGAGAAAGCTGACTGGGTTGGACCAGACAACACCTGGTGGCAGAGGGTGTTGTGGGGGAAGATTCGGTAGGGTCCCTGTCAGGTTTGGGACCCTGACAGAGGCCTGGCAACAAGAAAGAACGTCACGGGACCGTGCCTGCTCAGCATAGCGGCGATGCCCTAAGAAAGGATCAGAAGCGAGATATATTGTGCTGAGTGAGAAACGAGATCAAAGCAAGAAGGAGAATACCAGTAGGAGTCGTGCTGTAAGACCGAGGCAACATCCTACTGAGGCGCACAACCGGCGGCCGGAACGCCAAGGAAGTATTACTATATTCAGCTTCAGGCAATACTTCAAACCAACGGCAGGACAGTCAGTCATAGGCGGGCTGTCTCACCTAAATCACCTATGCAGTCTTGGGGGGCAACTTGTGGAGAGGGGCGACTCTAGGGTCCCGGAAGAGCTCCGAGCCTACCCGTCATACGGGTGCGTCCCAACCATAACACCGGGAGGGACGGATTAGCAGAACATCATCTAATCGAGCAGCTGTGAGGGAACATGAGAAACAGACACAACAGTTGTGGGGACTTTCCGTAAGCACAGCAGGGAAGGACCACAACACATAGCGCTAGCAGGAAGGCACAGATTTCCATCTGCAAAGAGAACTCTGGAGGTGCCATTGGACCGGCCGGACTTGCGCAGCCTGGTGAACCGTATTCCGGACTGAGGACCCAGAGACCTTCAGTAAAGAGGTAAAGAGACTGCACCCCTGTGTCCTCGTTATTTACTGCACCGCACTACCACCAACATCCATCATATCTATTTATTACTGTACCCCCCTCAGCAGGGTCACGGAACCGGGTCTAGCCACCGTGACAACCCCAGAGCAGAGACTCAGAGGCCCGGTACCGGGTACCCCTCGGTCCTGCGGCAGTGGGGGCGCTACAACTTGGCGTCACGAACAGGATCTACTTAAGCCTGAAGAATCAGGTCATGTGTGCCTTGGAACTGTGATTTATTATACTTGGATTGTACTTTATTGCAAAGACTGTGCCGCGCCATTTACCGCCAAAACCGCCGCCATTACAGCGCTGAGGAGAGCGCAGGAGAAGAAGAGGGGCGTGGACTGGGCGTAGACCAGCTGAAGAGCGCGAAGGACAATGGCCGCCCAGTCTAAATATTTCTGTACTGTGAGGACGTGTCCGTCAGCAGCGGAGATCCGCCTCCTGATCCTCAACGGAGGGCGGAGACCGAGGAGACGACACCGCCCACGAAGGAGAGAGCGGGAAAAGGACCAGGAAGTGACCCACGTGGAGGACGCCATGGCCAGCAGCTCTGAACCCGAAAGTGGGGTTGAAGCGGAAGTCTCCCCCAACTACCCAGATGAGCACAGCAGCCAGTTCTCCGTGGGCAGCACCGAATTCCTGCAGGTCGAGATGGAGAGCTTGCTCGACCAGCTCCTTCAGCTGAACGTAAAGGCCCAGGCTCCGCATCAGGCAGCGCCGGATAGCAGTTTTCCAGCATCGGATCTTATACTGTTGCCGAGGACCTCGCCGACGCCGCCAGAGGGACCCGCCGCGGAGGGAGAGCCTGCATCGGCTGGTGAGTCCGCCGACCCCGTCCCGCCGGCCGAGGGCCTGCTAGTAGGCCCCGTTGCAGCACCCCCTCTCCCTGGAACCCATAGACTTCAGCGCCTGTTGTCATGGGAGGATCCCACGGGCATGGAACACCGCTTAGAGGCCCCGCTTCGACCCACTGCTCTGCTGTGTGAAGTCCGCGCAGAGCGCACAGTGTGCCACTGGGTGAACCCAGGATCTGACCTTATGGGGTTCCCCGGGGTGAAGACCCAAGAGGGGGAGATGGTACAGGCCCTAAGCTGGGAAGAATACCGGGTTCAGCTCGAGCAGCAGTGGGGGAAGCAACGGAAAGAATACCAGGCCGGGCTAGAGGCCTACCACCAGAAAGATTTGGCAGTCAAGGATCGGGCCCACAAGGACCCCACCGCTCACCAGGCCCTGCGCAGGCAGGGCGTTATCACCACCTTCAAGCTCTGCGGAGGCTGGGGCTTCATTAAAGAGCCGGGCCTGTATGCAGAAGTGTTTGTTAACCGGAGGGATGTCGAGTCTCACTTGAGGGAGGGTCACCCGGACCGGGACCTCTACCCAGGGGATGAAGTGACCTACACCCGGCACTTTGGAGAGAAGGGGTGGTTCGCTTTAAATGTCTGCAAGCGGAAGTCGATGGAACCCCCGACTAAGGTGCCAGAGAAGCTGGCCCCCGTGGCCAAGGTGCCCCCTTGTGGACGGCCTACGATCACCACTGAGACCACCGTGGTCACCCCAACATGCACCATTGTAAAGACCACGACTTGTAGCATTATGACCTCCACCGCTGTCGTGGCCAAGGAAGCACCTCCTCAGGTGATCGGTGTTCCTGCTGCCCCAGAATCGAAGACTGTGAGTACACAGACCCCCAGATGGGACAGTACTCCCCCGTATGCAGTACCAGGCGGTGGGCAATATCCAAAGGGGTTGCCTCCGCCGGTGCTGCCCCCTGATTGGTTTAAGTAAGATCTTAAAACTCTGAATATGTACATAGTTCTTCTAACTGTTTTTGTCCCGTTATGTTGCTGCTAAACCCGTCCAGGGTTAACTCTTAAAGGGATCCATTTGTTGACCCGGGATCCCTATTGTTTCTGCTGTTTGGTTTGTTTTTCTACCTTTTGTTCCGTTACTAAGAAACTGCTGGAATCATGAACAGTGCATGATACAAACTTCTTGTATATAGTTTGCACCTTCTTAAAGGTGCTCCCTACTGGTTTTACTTAAAGAAGGACTCTTTGCGAAGATACCGCACCGGAGCCTTTGCTGAGTACGGACTGGTAGCTTGAGAAGATGTGCTACCTCATACAGACTGGATCCCCTCTTAAAGGGGATGTTCACTTGTTGCACTTAAAGAATGGTATTGCTTTAAGACAGATAGATGGCAATAATGTCTTGACAAAAAGAAAGTGATGATGATGCTTACGTGTAAAAGTTATATGTATCCAACTAGTTGATTGTAAGAAATGTTTGATAATGTTGATAGAAAAATGAGGACAGAAAGTGAACCCGTACGGGGTTAGTCAGTGAGTCCTCCTAGGAGCCATGTAGGGATGGCTCAGTGATTTCAAACTGAAAGTAAATGTTATGTTCTATACTGTGTATAGTAGTTGAAAAGGCAGTAGGCCCGGGCTGAAAGGGGCGGTCCTGTAAAGAAAGGAGAGGCAGCAGGCCTGGAGCAGTTAGGACAGGCGGTCCTGCAGATGTAAAGTAGGAGAATGTAGCACAGTTGCTTAAGCCTTATAATGTGTTATAAGAAGGTCTTTAGTGGATTCAGAGTGTAAATCCTTAAGGGCAATGTTAAATTATTGTTCAGAAATTCGCACTAAGTAGAATACTTAGGTATTCTTGGGTAAGAAAAGTTATTCATAGTAAAGTTACTTAAAAGTATTTAACCATGTTTGTAACGTTCAAGTGTCCTCACCTCCCATAAAGGGAAGCTCTGTTCAAATATGCTTATTGTTATTGCACTCACAAAAATTGTATGTCTATTTGCTGACATGTATTGTTGTTTTCTTCCCAGTCCCGGAGTACTGGATTTAACCGGGGGGGGGGAGTGCAGCGCCCCAGAGTCCTGGTCGTTGCAGTACTGTGGCTCCGCCGCTAAGGGGGGCCATGGTACGTCTGATGGCACTGAAGGAGTTCATCTGACCAGGTATCACATACACCAATACATTTCACAGTCGGGCCTCCAGGGGGAGCTAAGGGTGCTATTTATTAGGCCACTCCTCACCGTGTGGGTAAACTGGGGGTCAGGCAGGAAGTTAGTGGAGAAAGCTGACTGGGTTGGACCAGACAACACCTGGTGGCAGAGGGTGTTGTGGGGGAAGATTCGGTAGGGTCCCTGTCAGGTTTGGGACCCTGACAGAGGCCTGGCAACAAGAAAGAACGTCACGGGACCGTGCCTGCTCAGCATAGCGGCAGTGCCCTAAGAAAGGATCAGAAGCGAGATATATTGTGCTGAGTGAGAAACGAGATCAAAGCAAGAAGGAGAAATACCAGTAGGAGTCGTGCTGTAAGACCGAGGCAACATCCTACTGAGGCACACAACCGGCGGCCGGAACGCCGAGGAAGTATTACTATATTCAGCTTCAGGCAATACTTCAAACCAACGGCAGGACAGTCAGTCATAGGCGGGCTGTCTCACCTAAATCACCTATGCAGTCTTGGGGGGCAACTTGTGGAGAGGGGCGACTCCAGGGTCCCGGAAGAGCTCCGAGCCTACCCGTCATACGGGTGCGTCCCAACCATAACACCGGGAGGGACGGATTAGCAGAACATCATCTAATCGAGCAGTTGTGAGGGAACATGAGAAACAGACACAACAGTTGTGGGGACTTTCCGTAAGCACAGCAGGGAAGGACCACAACACATAGCGCTAGCAGGAAGGCACAGATTTCCACCTGCAAAGAGAACTCTGGAGGTGCCATTGGACCGGCCGGACTTGCGCAGCCTGGTGAACCGTATTCCGGACTGAGGACCCAGAGACCTTCAGTAAAGAGGTAAAGAGACTGCACCCCTGTGTCCTCGTTATTTACTGCACCGCACTACCACCAACATCCATCATATCTATTTATTACTGTACGCCCCTCAGCAGGGTCACGGAACCGGGTCTAGCCACCGTGACAACCCCAGAGCAGAGACTCAGAGGCCCGGTACCGGGTACCCCTCGGCCCTGCGGCAGTGGGGGCGCTACATTTACATTCCGATATTTGTGTCCTATTGACTTGCATTGGTATCGGGTATCGGTATCGGTATCGGCGATATCCGATATTTTTTGGATATCGGCCGATCCAATCCGATACCGATACTTCTTGATATCGGAAGGTATCGCTCAACACTACTTATCACTTTACTTGATATATCGTGCAGTGGTAGGCGGCCACATGGTTTATGTCCATCTTGCTTTTCCTCGCTGAGCATGACATGTGTCTTTGATGTATTGTTTATGTAATTTAATTGTCTGATTCATTTTTGTAATAAATTTATATTTATCTTTTTCACCATTTTGGATGTGTACTCCATTTTTTCTGGTAAGACATACCACAGATGGAGTAGTGACCCTGGGATCTTGGACGTAACATCTACCATTATCTCGGCGAGTCAGCGGAAGGGTGAGGCCCTGTAATGTGCACCATCTTGGGGTAATTGATGGGATTGTTCTGTTTGCTATGGTGTGTTGTGGTTCAATAAAGTATTGCCACACTGTTTTACCTTAACCCTGTGTTGTCTGCGTAGTGTATTGCCCACAGGAGATAGAGCGGGCGTTCAGTTGTATGAGCCCTGGTCCATGCAGTCTTGCTAAAGACAGCCGAGCCAGCGGATGAGAGCACCCACCAACCCCGTTTCTCCACAGGCAGGAATGGAGACAAAGGGCAAGAATGGAGACAGGGGCAGAATGGAGACAAGGGGCAGAATGGAGACAGATCAGGCAGAAATATGTGGCAGGATCATGGGACAGATGGGGCAGGATCATGGGACAGATGGGGCAGGATCATGGGGCATGATGGGACATCACATGGGGCAGGATAGGACATCACATGGGGCAGGATAGGAGAACATATGGCTGGAGCCAGGAATGAGACACACGGGGGCCAGGATGGGGAATCTTGTTACCATAGGGGCTAATTAAGGGATATTATTACTGCAGTAATGTAGTTTATTTTTTGAGTATACTGTTTTAAATGGGGGGCGGTCCTGTTACTGTGCAGACCAAGACTGTCGCTTTTTTTCTTCATCTGTTGTAGTTTAGAATTTGGGAAAAAAATAAGTAATGTGCTCTGCAAGTGGTGCTCTAGATAACTGTTATTTCCTGCAGAGATGAGCCCTGGCTGGATGAAGTGACGGGAGTCTGTGCTGGATGAAGATTAAATGCAAAGATGAAGGACTTCACCTAGAGACGTCACCGGTGAGTCAGTGTGTTACCTGTACACTGATGCTATACACCGTATACTATATACAGTGGTCCTGTGTACAATGTTACCAGTGATCACTGAATTACCTTTACATTATACACTTTATACACTATATACAGAGCACCAGTGTATAATGTCACTGGTGATCACTGTATTACCTGTACACAGACATTGCATACTAAGTACAGATCTCCTGTTAATACTGGCACTTATGGTGATATTAGTATTGTGTTTTATTTTTTTATTACTGATCAGTATTGTAGTATTCAGTCACTATGTGGTGGTAATATGTTGTCTGGCCATGGTGTGGCCGTATTTGTTCCTTATATGCTATTATTTGGTCACTATGTGGTGGTAATATGTGGTCTGGTCATGGTGCGGTGGTATTTGTCACCTGTATGTGGTATTATTGGTGATCATATGGTGGTAATATGTGGTCTGATCATGGTGCGGTGGTATTTGTCCCCTGTATGTGGTATTGGTCATTTTAAAAATTGAAAACTAAATAAAAATATACCTAAATTGTATTGGATATTTTAACAAATGTTTAATAGGTTAGAGTAGGGTAGGGCCCGACCTTGTCGTGGTGGCAGCTATAAAAGTCTTTTGACTGTGGACTGTTCAAGGGGTGGAGGCGGGCTGGGGTGGAGCCTGGGCGGAGTCTCAAGGGGGCCCTGAAAATTTTGCCAGTATGGGGCCCCGAAATTCCTAGTGGCAGCCCTGGCCCGAACTGTAAGTAAAGCTGTGAAAACTGCAACCTGCTGTGTCCTTCGATTTCTTAACAGCATTCACCACCCTTGCCAACACATATTGGGAGCCCTGGGGACCCCGCTTCACCTGTGGGAAGCATCACCATCTTGCTGCAACAACATCACCCCAGAGGACCCCTTTAAGCAACGTCGGTCCCCTCTGACCGAGGACCGAGAACCACAGGTGGCATCACGAATAGACTTTATTACCAAGTTCCCTTTAAATACTTTTCCCCCTTTAATTGAGTGCCAAGGGCCACGGACTGGGTCGCAGCCACCGTGACATCCCCTTTAAGTGCGAACAGAGCTGGTACTGCCCAAGCGGGCGACTCAACTTGGCGTCATGAACAGGATGGACTGACCCATTAAAATGGGTCCTGTGCGCCATGGACTGTAATGGACTGTGCAAAATTGTAAATGGCCGCAATTAATGCACCATGAGGTGGATAAAGGAGGAAGTAGATGTGTTGCCATGGGTGGAGTTCAAGAACCAGCGCAAAAGTTGGATCCACCTCCTACAGTGATTTTGATGCTAACAAAACATGTCCATCACCAGGACAGATCCGGCCCGGGAGATGGCCGATGGGAAAGTGGAGCAGAAACCGCCCACGAAAGAGGAAAGAGAGAGTGATAGAGCAGGACACAGGAAAGCATGGCCGCAGCATGGCTGCACGCTACCAGGTAAATACATTGCCGGACAGCAGTGGAGAGCCGCCAGGACCTGCCGACACCAGAGGAGATGTCCACAGCAGCAAAAAAACCCCGGACCAGAAGGTTCCCTTAGATCCGGAGCTCCTCGGCGTGGAGATGGAGGAGCTGGCTCGACAACTCCTGCGGACCCAGATGACAAACGTGGCCACCTATAATAAGTTCCTGATCCCCATAATGCAGACCGAAACCCACCGGAACCTACCACCAGCGCTCACAGCCCCAGCGGAGCCGGAAGGAGCGACGCTGCTGCAGGAGATGGCACCAACGGGAGACCCAGAGTCTGTGCCTTTGACCCCAGCAGAGCCAGAAATTAAGGCACTGCTGAAAAAGATGGCGACGCTGACGGACAACCTGGAGCCCGCACCTGTGACCTCAATGGAGCCGGAAAGTGAGACATTGCCAACGGAGATGACAGCGCCGCAGCACCAGGCCTTGCAACCATCGATCCTGACCCCGGCGGATAAGGACATCGGCACCGGCGAGACAGGTACGCAAACTGCCCTGGTAGCTGAGGAAACCCTGGTGGGACCTCTAGAACCCCCCCAACCTTAACGCCTGGCCAGTTAGTAACCGTTACCGTAACCTGGGACTCCATGATAGATCTGGGGGATACATTAACCGACCCAATGGTACCAGAACCATCGCCCCTGAAGGCGTGCAGACCAAAAGAGACTATACATTGGAGGCACCCTGAAACTGAGACCTAATGGGATTCCCAATAGAGGCCCAAGCAGCAGCCAATAGTGTAAAAATAATAGGAACAGAAGAATATTGTAGACGACAAGTATCCAAACTGGCATCGGAAGAGAAACAGCGCAGAGTTAGATGGGAGGCTATGGAGGAACGCAATATGCTAGCCAAAGCCAGATCCCGCAACTGTGACCCAGAGGATAGAGGACCTATGGGATCAGGAACTGTTGTTACCTTTAATCTGGATAGAGGATGGGGCTTTATAAAAGAACATGGAGGACATAAGGAACTATTTGTGAATCGCAGAGACATTGAGTCACATCTCTTAATGGGACACCCTGACCGCGACCTGTATCCAGGAGCAAAGTAACTTTTACTTGACACCAGAAAGGGGATATTATGCCCTACACGTTAAAAGGTGCCCAGGACAATGTACCAATGCCCGTGTAGCTACTGAGAGTGGAGTGCAAAATCAGGTTGCACAAACCCCTGTTTATGGACTGTTTTCAGCAGAGTCACCAGTTGTGACATACCAAAGAACTTCCCCAGTCAGGAAGCTGTGCACACCAAGACCTTCCCTGGAAAAATAAGTAAAGAGACATTTGCCTGCCTTGAAAGTGTTATGATTACGCATTTACACTTGATTTGTAAAATGTTTGCACTTTTTTCCTTGTATGCACTTATGTAAATTTTGGTTAGCAACGTTTAACCCGTTCATGACCTTGGGATTTTCCGTTTTTCCGTGTTCGTTTTTCGCTCCCCTCCTTCCCAGAGCCTTAACTTTTTTATTTTTCAATCAATATGGCCATGTGAAAGCTTATTTTTTGCGAAACAAGTTGTACTTTTGAATGACATCATTGGTTTTAGCATGTCGTGTACTAGAAAAAGGGAAAATAATACCAAATGCGGTGAAATTGCAAAAAAAGTGCAGTCCCACACTGGTTTTTTGTTTGACTTTTTTACAAGGTTCACTAATTGCTAAAAGTGACCTGCCATTATGATTCTCCAGGTCATTACGAGTTCATAGACACCTAACATGACTAGGTTATTTTTTATCTAAGTGGTGAAAAAAAATTCAAAACTTTGCTAAAAAAAAAAAAAAAATCGCCCGTTATTGCATTTTAATGCAATGTCGCGGCGACCAAAAAAACGTAATTCTGGCGTTTCAAATTTTTTTCTCGCTACGCTGTTTAGCGATCACCTTAATGCTTTTTTATATTGATAGATCGGGCGATTCTGAATGCGGTGATACCAAATATGTGTAGGTTTGATTTTTTTTTTATTGATTTATTTTGAATGGGGCAAAAGGGGGGGGTGATTTAAACTTTTATATTTTTTTTTATTTTTTTCACATTTTTTTTACTTTTTTTTTTTTTACTTTTGCCATGCTTTAATAGCCTCCATAGGAGGCTAGAAGCTGGCACAACGCGATCGGCTCTGATACATAGCAGCGATCATCAGATCGCTGCTATGCAGCAGAAATGCAGGTGTGCTATGAGCGCCGACCACAGGGTGGCGCTCACAGCTACCAGGGATCAGTAACCATAGAGGTCTCAAGGACCTCTATGGTTACAATTCAGAAGCATCGCTGACCCCCGATAATGTGACGGGGGTCAGCGATGCGGTCATTTCCGGCCGCCCTGCCGGAAGCGCCGGTTAAATGCCGCTGTCTGCGTTTGACAGCGGCATTTAACTAGTTAATAGCGGCGGGTGAATCGCGATTTCACCCGCCGCTATTGCGGGCACATGTCAGCTGTTCAAAACAGCTGACATGTCCCGGCTTTGATTCGGGCTCACCGCCGGAGCCCGCATCAAAACGGGGGTTCTGACCTCGGACGTACTATCCCGTCCGAGGTCAGAAAGGGGTTAAGGATGGAGAGCCTCCCATAAAGGGAAGAAAAGTTGGTGTTACCTGTTGTAACCTGCTACAGTTGAAATGTATTTCACAAACATTTTGCATGTATTCACCTAGTTTTTGCTGTGTTCCAGCCCGGGACGTGCTGTGTTTAACGGGGTGATGGTATGTGGCGCCCAAAAAGCTCCAGACGCCACAGAGGTACTGCATTTCAGCCAGAGATGTGGTATCCCAACTCTGTGGTAAGTAGGGGACTTTGTACAGAACTCTAACACTTGCACCCAACAGACATTAGTTTAGATAGGAAAGGGTGTTGGGGAGTGGGTGGAGAAGGTAGGAAAAAGGGGAGCAGCTAATCAGGCAGGGAAGAGTGTGTGAAAGCAGTTGGTCCTGAGAGACCAAAGTAAAAGAAGTCTGAGGGGAAAAGAAGAGGAGCTTGTAAGGAAACATCAGCTTAGGCGGAGTTGGTACCAGAGAAGTGCAGATGAGCAGAGGTGGGAGTCTGCAGCTCCAGAGAGACTGAGAGAAAGAGCAAGAATTAAAAGGAAGGAGAAGAAGCTCCCACTAGAAGGGGTTCCAGGAACACAGGAAGTGCGGTGGCCACCTGTTGGATCCGTATCCAGGCTGACCAGCGACAATGGAGGAACCAGGCCGCAGTAGGGGATCCGGCCCCTGAATTAGTGGGAACACTCCAGGCTCCAGCTAAGAATCCGGAGGCTGCTGTGATTGCAGGTGCAGCAGCCACATTTGCACCTACTAAAAGGTGAACACATAGGGTCCAGGGGACAAAGAGTACGCCGCCCGACAATACCCGCGTTCACTGGCTTGGGACACTGGGTGGCAAGCGCAGAGGCAGGAGAGGCGATAGCCAGCGCAGAAAGACGGCCAGGAGAGGCATATATATAAGGAGGTCTGAACTGGTTCCCAACTTGCCGGAGAGTTTTCTGGACTTCTTACCTGGAGGACACAGCACCCCGGCTGGGGGGCCCAAACTGTAAGTAAAGCTGTGAAAACTGCAACCTGCTGTGTCGTTCCACTTCTTATCGGCATTCTTATCGGCATTCACCACCCTTGCCAACACATATTGGGAGCCCTGGGGATCCCGCTTCACCTGTGGGAAGCGTCACCATCTTGCTGCAACATCACCCCAAAAGACCCCTTTAAGCAGCATCTGTCCCCTCTGACCGAGAACCACAAGTGGCGTCACAAATAGACTCTATTACCAAATTCCCTTTAAAGACTTTTCCCTCTTTAATTGAGTGCCCAGGGCCACGGACCGGGTCGCAGCCACAGTGACATCCCCTTTTAGTGCGACCGGACCTGATACTGAGTACCCCACTGCCCAGGCGGGCGACTCAGCAACATACTGTCAAAAAATTTGGTTTACTGGCATCATAAACACCCTTAAAAACAATAACGTGGATGTTGAATCACGAACCACGGTCACCCTGGTGATCTAGTGGTGATGGATGAAGAGATGTTGAGGATGGCCTATTAAAAATATCTTCCCATTACAAAGGAGCGGGTCTCCTATACTTGTAATGCTCATCCAGTAAGTGTATGGGCTGACAAACATTTCCCCCTGGGAGGGTTATACAGCAACATACTGTCAAAAAATTTGGTCTACGGGCATCATAAACACCCTTAAAAACAATAACGTAGGTGTTGCATCATGGACCACGGTCACCATGGTGGTCTACTGGTGGTGGAAGATGAGGAGAAGGAGGAGGATGACAACAGCAAATAGGCCAAATCAGGAAGCGTGTACCCATTGGTGGGTGTTAAGAGGTGCATGGGAATAGACCTCCCAATTAAAGTTTATATTTACATTCGGTGGTGTACAGAAGTCTTGCCCGATCCAGCCCTTGTTCATTTTTATAAGAGTCAGCCTGTCAGCATTGTCAGTTGACAGGTGGATGCGCTTATCTGTTATAATTCCACCAGTGGCACTAAATACCTGCTCTGACAAAACGCTAGCAGCAGGGCAGGCCAGGACCTCCAAGGCATAGAGCCAGTTCATGCCACGTGTCCAGCTTGGATACCCAATAATTATAAGGCACAGAAGAATCCCGGAGGACGTTGGTACGGTCAGCAAGGTACTCCCTCAGCATCTTCCAAACTTTGAACTAGTCATGGTTTTTCTATGTAGGGACATTGGATCGCACAATTGCAGACTAATTCTTCTTTGTCTGAATTTCTTCAGCTTTACATCTTTACAATTTGAATTTTCCCTCTACATAAATATTCAATACTGCTTGTCTCAATATTTTACCTAGCCTTTTACATTTTAGTAAATGTTGCTCAGTAGGTGCCATTGAATGATAAATGCATTGCAATTAACTTTTATATATGGTATTAATGTAATGTAATATGGCATGCCTCTATATCTCTATAATGGTTTCTGCTAATGCATACTTTAGTTGCAAAGCATATATTAATAGTGCCATGTAGTGCATTCAGGATGTAACTTTTTGTGACCCGAGTACAAGAGACTTTGTTTCCTTCTTTGGAATTTTGTAGTAGTAAGTAATGGTTTATATATCTTTTTGTAGTAAAACTGCATGTTTTTTCAAGGAAGAAACGTATCTTGGAGGTGGACTGATCTGCTTCAGCTTAGTGACTTGCACATGTGTGGAGTGAATTTTTTACCTTGCAGCGTGGAATGGACATTGTATTTATTCTGAGACTGCAAGATGCCGGATAACAACTTGATAAAGGCATCCGCCGAAACGCGTGGTTTTAGGGGGGTGAAGGGTGAATTTTTTGTCTCTATATGTAACGTGTTGATTCATTAAATATCAAGAGTTTTTGCAAAAACGTCTACTACTGTTCCTCCAATGCTCGCTGGAGAAACTCTTCTTGTTTGGATACAGCTGTGCTTAGTTTGGGCTGAACTACATCTGCGCTGGAGCGTCTTAAACGGCCGTCACAGTGGTGAGCAGAAATGTAATAATCTGTTTCCCCAGCGATGATTTACAGCCACGAGTGGGTGAGGTGGTGGCTGGTGACAACTCTACTCCAGGCAGCGCTTATGCTTCTCCTCCACATCCTCCTCAATGGACAACTCTCCATCCCCAGCAGCAACAGGGCAGATAGTTGTATCACACGTCACATCGGATGCCTCCATGTCACCTACATGTAATGCCAGATATATTGTGGCGGCCATGTGCAGGGCGCAATCCTCAATGGGATCAGGCTACATTTTATAATTAAATATTTCCAGAAGAGAAACTGGAGCTTTTGTTACCCGGAGATCCGCCATTAGTTATTGATGAGGAACGCATCGCTTACTGAGGCCCTTCAAAATGGCTATAAAATGTGTTATTAGGGAAAACTTTGATACCAGCGATGTCACCGACTCTTAGTTTTGGTGGGAAAAATGCTAACAAATATGCAACATGGGACGGAAGAATAATAGCAACCTCTCCTGCCGCCCTTGGTCTGTTGGCGCCTTTGTGCTTCTGTGAGAATATGCCGCTGATCGTCACCTACCATTAACCGTTTGCACGTAATTGACAATATTATTGCCTGCAGTACTAATCAACGGCCACAGGAAGCCACTGTTTCCCCTGTAACTACTGGATGGCTCTGGCTTAAACTGGTTTGTGCTGGATTTTGATTCTGAGGCGGTGACCCCAGTTCTGTGAGGAGAAATAAAAACAGCGATTCTGTTGGCAGAGACTGGTGTTATTGTAAGAGGGTGAACTGTAGTCCCACTGAGAGAGCACTAGGACCCTGTGGTTTTTGCCTGCTTCAGCAGGGGACAGACTCTGCCAGACTCCCGGAGACAATGTGTGCTGGTGGGTGGGGTCTGGTGTCCTGTGTGTAAAAGTGTCAGATAAGGAAGTGAGAGAAGAAAAAGGCGGGAAGAGAAGAAGAAGCTGCAGTGATATAGCAAGAGACTGTGTGGATTTACTGCGAGTGTGTTGGAGAAAAAGCTTTTGAGAGAATTTTTGTTGCTAACGTTTTTCTGGAGAAGAGCTGACCTTTTATTTAACCCTGTGAGAGACTTTTTGTTGCTAACGTTTTTCTGGAGAAGAGCTAACCTTTTATTTTGGAAGACTGAGACTTCACTGGAAACTCAGTACGTATTTGAGAGTCTGTGGAGTCCCTGTGCATTGAGTGGAGAAACAAGTTTGGACAGACTGCTGATATAGAGACGGACGGGTTGTTGTGGGAGCATTTCTAGGAGCTACAGAAGCAGAGACAACATCGTGAGACCACCAAACTAAGTCCCCGGCGTTTGGGCTCGGCATCGGCCGACAAGACAGAGGAGCTTGCTGTAACTTATTGGCGCTGAAGATTTGGACTGGCTGCAGCCTGTGCAGATTCCTGCCTGAGATGAGATCTATCTCAGGATACGGTACCATAGTCATAGATACCCGGGTATCCCTGTTCAGAGTGTTTAATCGTTAATTTAGAGGTGTATTGAATATTAGATGTGTATAAGTTATACTCAGTGTGCCATTCCAGGGGCTCCCTTGATTGCACTACAATCAATTTACACTTGTTCTTGTATTGAGTTGTTCTGTTATGTAAATTGATTATTAGTCGGTTGGAGCATACACTTCTCAGGAGACCTTGGAGTGGCACAGTGATTTCAGCTGATGCTGAATTGGTGTATCTTTGGGGTGCATCTGCCTTGGTATTCTCCATACTACCTTAGTTATTTTGCCTTTGAGTAAACAACGGTTGGAGATTTCTGCCTTAGTCTTGGTTTGTGACTCACTGGATCTTATTCGGACCTCTGGTCATTATATTTTTGGCATAATCGGCAGGATCCAGTGCTTGTCATGGACGAGGGCGAGGGTAGAAATGACCCCGCTGTATCCGCATCTTCCTCGGGGGTTGGGGTTCCCCTGGCAGCCGCGGCGATTCCGGGAGGGTATGTGCCTGTAGGAGCTTTACTTCAGCACATGCCGAAATACGACGGGTGCAATATGGCGTTGCAAGATTGGGCCGAGAGGATCCGGAGCATTCTACGCATGTGTAATTTGACCCCCGCGTTATTTGCTGAGCTGGCATTAAATGCACTGGAGGGCGATATTAGGCGTATGGTGATGGTGCGCCAAGAATCAGAGAGGGATACGTTAGAAAAGATTTTGGAACTGTTAGAGGGGAGTTTGGGGGGCCGAGCGCGTGTGGCCCAGCTTCGGTCTCTATTCTTTAATCGTCCCCAGAGAGAGTGTGAGTCCCTGATGCAGTACTCTAATATCTTGCAAGAGACGTTGAATGAGATGCAGCGACTAGACCCGGGGGCCATGGGAGCGTTCCGGGAGGTAGACCGCTTGCTCCGGGATCAATTCATCACCGGTTTAGCCAATAGACTTCTCCAGGACAAACTGTTGGAAATGGCCCGGGTTGCACCAGAATTATCGTTCTGGCAGATTTACCAAGCTGCAGTGGAAAGGGAAGAGAAATCTGCCCATGTGCCCGAGGGGTCAGTGAACAGTGCCCAGCTGGAGGAAGGTGGGTCATCAGGGTCAGGGGGAGAGGGGCTGGTAAGCGTGGTACAAGCTTTGCGTGCTGAGGTGAAGGAGTTGAAGCTAAAATTGTCTCAACTGACAGTTGATCCCGCCTCTACCCCCTCACGGGGGCCTCCTGCCCCACCCCCTGGAACGGTGACCCCACAGATGACCAGGTCGTCCTATCAGAATGAGGCAAGCCCTCGTCCACACGGAACAATCACCTGCTGGAAGTGTGGGCGCCAGGGACACATCTCTCGTTACTGCCGGACGCTTGCGGCCCCAGAAACCCCGTCGCCGGCTTTAAACTTCCGGCCGCTGCCATGAGATGGCAAGCAGCAGCGGCCCCACCCGAACAAAGCCCTCAACGGAATGAGCAAGATTTGTTTGCATGTAGTCCAGTGATAGAAGCAGAGTTTGAAGGGCGGAAAATGAGGTGCTTGGTTGACACGGGATCCGAATGTACTATAATGCCTCTAGAAGTATATGAGAGATACTTCAGTCGACTAGTGATTCCAGAGGATGGCCGAGTGATACGACTGACCGCCGCAAAATAATGGCCAACTGTCAGTCAAGGGGATCGTGTGGATGCAACTAAAAATGTTTGGTCAGGAGCTGGGGCAGAAATGGGTAGTACTGGTGGATCACCCCCCTAGAAGAGGGATGGAGGTGACGCTCGGAATGAACGTGCTGCTAGACTTGAATCACCAGATGTATGCCAGTGAAGGACCCCGATACTGGGCCCGTGCGACAAGACACCGACCCACACAGAGAATTCTACACCGTCTAGTGCTGAGTTGCGACTTGCTGAAAAGTGCGGTCCCAGGTGGCCGGGTGGGCCGGGTTCGAGTGCCATCGTGGGCCCCGATCCTGCTGGGACCCCGACAAGAGGAACTCTTAATGCTGCCGGTGGGAGCTGCACAGAGATTGAATGGGCTTGAAGTGCTACTTGAGCCCGCCCAGGAGAGTTCCTCATTCGCCAAGGTACATGTGGCCCGGTCTTTGGCGATTGTGACGAATGGACGAGTGCCGGTCCGATGCATCAATCTTTTAGATGAAGCTGTTGCAATTCCCGCTGGAACCATACTGGGTGAACTGTTTGTGCCGGCAGAGAAGGTGCCGGAAAATGCAGGATTCGAACTGCGACCAGACCAACAGTCATCCTGGACATTTGCGGTCGAGGTAGGCCGGACTGAGCCTCCTACGGAAGAATGGAATGGTCATGTGATCATGGAGCAGATGGGAGTGGATTGGGAGAAGCTGGCCCCGTGCAGTTGGAGCAGTTGGAGGGAGTTTTGTGGGAACATCAAGAGACCTTTTCCCGACATGGAGAGGACTTCGGGTGTACCCAGATGATTGAGCATGAGATTCCAACGGGGAATACTCCACCCATTAGAGAAAGATATCGTCAAATTCCTCCGGCGCTCTATCAAGAGGTGAAAAGCATGGTGGCCAGTATGCTGGACAACCAAGTGATCCGAGAGAGCCGGAGTCCCTGGGCGGCTCCTGTAGTCTTGGTCCGCAAGAAGGATGGGACACTCCGATTTTGTGTGGACTATCGGAAATTGAATGCCCACACCGTACGGGACGCATATCCTTTACCCCGTATTGAAGAATCCCTGTCGGCCCTGGGTCGGGCCAAGTATTTCTCAACGTTGGATTTGGCAAGCGGGTACTGGCAGGTCCCAATGGCTGAAAAAGATCGGGCCAAGACGGCATTTGTCTTGCCAATGGGGCTCTTTGAGTTCAACCGGATGCCCTTTGGCCTCGCTACCGCCCCGGGAACCTTCCAACGCCTGATGGAACATTGCTTAGGCGATCTAAATTTTGAATCAGTCCTGATATATCTAGACGACATTGTGGTGTTTGGAACCTCATTTGAAGATCATCTGCAGAAGCTGCGTCAAGTTCTCCGGCGGCTCAAGAGCTACGGCCTGAAAATAAAGCCAAAAAAATGTCAACTGTTAAGAAACCAGATTGAATATTTGGGGCATCTGGTGACCCCGGACGGGGTACTACCGATAGCCAGTAAGATTAAGGCGGTACAAGAGTGGCCACCTCCTTGCGACCTGCGGGAAGTGCGGGCCTTCCTGGGCCTAGCAGGATACTATCGGCGGTTTGTGCCTAAATTCTCACAAGTGGTGAGTCCCTTGAACAAACTTTTGAGAGGGACAGCGCTGGGTCCTCGAAATCGCCCCATTCCATGGGGACCCCTACAGAAAAAGGCATTTGATGAAGTGAAAACCGCCCTAACGAGTGCCCCATTGCTGGCATACGCCCGGTTTGACACCCCTTTTTTGTTGTATACCGATGGTAGTCTCCATGGGTTGGGGGCAGTACTAGCACAGGTGCAGGACGGCCGAGAGCGAGTGATTTCTTATGGCAGCAGGTCTTTAAGAGACTCCGAGCGAAATCCGGCTAATTACAGCTCATTCCGGCTGAAATTGCTGGCCCTGGTGTGGGCAATGACAGAACGCTTCGCCGAGTATCTTACAGGAGCTGAGGTGCTAGTCATGACAGATAAAAACCCGCTAGCTCACTTAGAGAATGCAAAACTGGGAGCGTTGGAGCAGCGGTGGGTCGCCAGACTAGCCAAGTTTAATTACCGCATTAAATTTCGCTCTGGTCGAGAAAACGGCAATGCAGATGCATTGTCAAGAGTGCCCCTTGGGTCATCAGGGGAAGATGTTGACGAACAACTTGAGGACACTGAAACTCCAGCTTTGGGGCAGATACCTATCTTCCAAAGTGTGGTACACTCAAGTGGGGTGGCCACCGGGATGCCCTGTGTCCTGGGTAAAACATCCTCAGATTGGACAAGAGTCCAGGATCAGTGTCCGGACGTTGCACTTGTGCGCCGTTGGGTACAAAACAAGGTCTGGCCCCGTGCAGAGGACAAGGCTCAGTTGTCCATGGAAGGAATGAAACTCCTTCGACAATGGGATAAATTGTGTGTGGAACAAGGTCTTTTGTATCGTAAGTAGTGTTGAGCATTCCGATACCGCAAGTATCGGGTATCGGCCGATACTTGCGGGTATCGGAATTCCGATACCGAGATCCGATACTTTTGTGGTATCGGGTATCGGTATCGAAACAACATTAATGTGTAAAAGAAAGAATTAAAATAAAAAATATTGCTATACTCACCTCTCCGACGCAGCCTGAACCTTACCGAGGGAACCGGGAGCCTTCTTTGCTTAAAATGCGCGCGTTTACTGCCTTCCGTGACGTCACGGCTTGTGATTGGTCGCGTGCCGCCCATGTGGCCGCGACGCGACCAATCACAGCAAGCCGTGACGTAATTTTCAGGTCCTGAATGCAGAATTAGGCATTCAGGACCTGAAATTACGTCACGGCTTGCTGTGATTGGTCGCGTCGCGGTCACATGGGCGGCACGCAACCAATCACAAGCCGTGACGTAATTTTAAAATGTGCGCATTTCCTGCCTACCGTGACGTCACGGCTTGTGATTGGTCGCGTCGCCCATGTGACCGCGACGCGACCAATCACAAGCCGGAACGTAATTTTAAAATCCTGAATGCCTAGAATTAGGCATTCAGGACCTGGAAATTACGTCACGGCTTGCTGTGATTGGTCGCGTCGCGGCCACATGGGCGGCACGCGACCAATCACAAGCCGTGACGTCACGGAAGGCAGTAAACGCACGCATTTTAAGCAAAGAACGCTGCCGGTTCCCTCGGTAAGGTCCAGGCTCCGTCGGAGAGGTGAGTATAGCAATATTTTTTATTTTAATTCTTTCTTTTACACATTAATATGGATCCCAGGGCCTGAAGGAGAGTTTCCTCTCCTTCAGACCCTGGGAACCATCAGGGATACCGTCCGATACTTGAGTCCCATTGACTTGTATTTGTATCGGGTATCGGTATCGGATTAGATCCGATACTTTGCCGGTATCGGCCGATACTTTCCGATACCGATACTTTCAAGTATCGGACGGTATCGCTCAACACTAATCGTAAGGTGTACCTGCCATCGGAGCTGCAGCATCGGTACCAACTGATAATTCCTGTGGGGATGGGTCCAGTGGTCGCTCGTGAGGCGCATGAGAAGGGGGCCCATTTCGGAAGTGAAAAGACACTTCAGTGGTTGCAGCGAGTCCTCTACTGCCCTGAGTTGGGAGGGATGGTGGCAGACGCGTGTCGGCAGTGCCGAATTTGTGGGCTCAACAAAAGCCCTGAGCAGCGTGCTCCCACACAGTCTATTAAGACTTCAGCTCCGCTGGAGCTACTCATGATTGACTATGTGTTGATAGGGTACTCTACGTCAGGGTACTCCTATTGCCTGGTGATGACAGATCACTTTACCAAGTATGCTGTAGCGGTGCCGACAAGAGATCAGACGGCCAAGTCGGCGGCTGAGGCCGTGTGCCGACATTTCTTCCAAGTGTTCGGGTGTCCGCAGAGAGTACATTCAGATCAAGGGGCCTGCTTTCAGAGGACGCTGATGAAGGAGTTGCACCAGCTCTATGGTATCGAGCAGTCGAGAACAACGCCTTACCACCCTCAGGGTAACGGGGCGTGTGAGCATTTTAATCAGACCTTGTTGTAAATGTTGAGGTCCTTAGAGAGTCAGCAACAGACACGCTGGCCTGAGTATCTTCCCGAATTGATGTGGGCTTACAATAACAGGGTGCACAGTACTACTGGTTACTCGCCACACATGTTGATGTTTGGTAGACTGTCATGGTTCTCAATGGCAAGAGACCGTAGTAAAGCATACAAAGGACTAGCTCTTGGAAGATGGGAACTCGAGCTGACTGTGAGCTAAACCTACCGCACAACTAACAGTGGCCGGGTAGCGTGCCTACGTTTTATCCCTAGACGCCCAGCGCCAGCCGGAGGACTGACTGACCCTAGCAGAGGAAAATACAGACCTGGCTTACCTCTAGAGAAATTTTCCCCAAAAGGCAGACAGTAGCCCCCACATATATTGTCGGTGATTTTAGAGGAAAATGACATACGAAGTATGAAGATAGGTTTAGCAAATTGAGGTCCGCTTACTAGATAGTAGGAAGACAGAAAAGGGAACTTCACAGTCAGCTGAAAATCCTTTCAAAACACCATCCTGAAATTACTTTAAGACTCTAATATCAACTCATGACACCAGAGTGGCAATTTCAGCTCACAAGAGCTTCCAGCCTCAGAAATATTCAAAAACAGAGAACTGGAACAAAAATGCAAAACAATCTTAGGACTACAAGTCCAACTTAGCTGATAGTAGTCTAGGAGCAGGAACATGCAACAGAAAGGCTTCTGGTAACATTGTTGGCCGGCATAGAAATGACTGAGGAGCAAGGCTAAATAGAAACTCCCACATCCTGATGGAAACAGGTGAACAGAGGAGATGAAGCACACAAGTTCAGTACCACCAGTAACCACCGGGGGAGCCCAGAAACCAAATTCACAACAGTACCCCCCCCTCAAGGAGGGGGCACCGAACCCTCACCAGAACCACCAGGGCGATCAGGATGAGCCCTATGAAAGGCACGGACCAAATCGGAGGCATGAACATCAGAGGCTGTCACCCAAGAATTATCCTCCTGACCGTAGCCCTTCCACTTGACCAAATACTGAAGTCTCCGTCTGGAAACACGGGAGTCCAAGATCTTCTCGACAACGTACTCCAACTCACCCTCAACCAACACCGGAGCAGGAGGCTCAACGGAAGGCACAACCGGTACCTCATACCTGCGCAACAATGACCGATGGAAGACATTATGAATAGAAAAAGATGCAGGGAGGTCCAAACGAAAGGACACAGGGTTAAGAATCTCCAATATCTTGTACGGGCCGATGAACCGAGGCTTAAACTTAGGAGAAGAAACCTTCATAGGGACAAAACGAGAAGACAACCACACCAAGTCCCCAACACAAAGACGAGGACCAGCACGACGACGGCGGTTGGCAAACTGCTGAGTCTTCTCCTGGGACAACTTCAAATTGTCCACCACATGCCCCCAAATCTGATGCAACCTCTCCACCACAGCATCCACTCCAGGACAATCCGAAGACTCCACCTGACCGGAAGAGAAACAAGGATGAAACCCCGAATTACAGAAGAAAGGAGAAACCAAGGTGGCAGAACTAGCCCGGTTATTGAGGGCAAACTCCGCCAAGGGCAAAAAGGCAACCCAATCATCCTGATCTGCAGACACAAAACACCTCAAATAAGTCTCCAAGGTCTGATTAGTTCGCTCGGTCTGGCCATTAGTCTGAGGATGGAAAGCAGACGAAAAAGACAAATCAATGCCCATCCTAGCACAGAACGCTCGCCAAAATCTAGACACGAATTGGGTTCCCCTGTCAGAAACGATATTCTCCGGAATACCATGCAAGCGAACCACATTTTGAAAAAACAGAGGAACCAGCTCAGATGAGGAAGGCAATTTAGGCAAGGGGACCAAATGGACCATCTTAGAGAAACGGTCACACACCACCCAGATGACAGACATCTTCTGAGAAACAGGGAGATCAGAAATAAAATCCATGGAGATGTGAGTCCAAGGCCTCTTTGGAATAGGCAAAGATAACAACAATCCACTAGCCCGAGAACAACAAGGCTTGGCCCGAGCACAAACATCACAAGACTGCACAAAACCTCGCACATCTCGCGACAGGGAAGGCCACCAGAAGGACCTAGCCACCAAATCCCTGGTACCAAAGATTCCAGGATGACCAGCTAACGCAGAAGAATGGACCTCCGAGATGACTCTACTGGTCCAATCATCAGGAACAAACAGTCTACCAGGCGGGCAACGATCAGGTCTATCCGCCTGAAACTCCTGCAAGACCCGTCGCAAGTCTGGGGAAACAGCAGATAATATCACTCCATCCTTAAGGATACCTGTAGGTTCAGAATTACCAGGGGAATCAGGCTCAAAACTCCTAGAAAGGGCATCCGCCTTCACATTTTTAGAACCCGGTAGGTAAGAAACCACAAAATTAAACCGAGAGAAAAATAACGACCAGCGCGCCTGTCTAGGATTCAGGCGCCTGGCAGACTCAAGATAAATCAAATTCTTGTGGTCGGTCAATACCACCACCTGATGTCTAGCCCCCTCAAGCCAATGACGCCACTCCTCAAAAGCCCACTTCATAGCCAAGAGCTCCCGATTACCAATATCATAATTTCGCTCAGCGGGCGAAAATTTACGAGAAAAGAACGCGCAAGGTCTCATCACGGAGCAGTCGGAACTTTTCTGCGACAAAACCGCCCCAGCTCCGATTTCTGAAGCGTCGACCTCAACCTGAAAAGGAAGAGTAACATCAGGCTGACGCAATACAGGGGCAGAAGAAAAGCGGCGCTTAAGCTCCCGAAAGGCCTCCATAGCAGCAGGGGACCAATCAGCAACATCAGCACCCTTCTTAGTCAAATCAGTCAACGGCTTAGCAACATCAGAAAAACCAGTTATAAATCGACGATAAAAATTAGCAAAGCCCAAAAACTTCTGAAGGCTCTTAAGAGAAGAGGGTTGTGTCCAATCACAAATAGCCTGAACCTTGACAGGGTCCATCTCAATGGAAGAGGGGGAAAAAATGTACCCCAAAAACGAAATCTTTTGAACCCCAAAAACACACTTAGAACCCTTTACACACAAGGAATTAGAGCGCAAAACCTGAAAAACCCTCCTGACCTGTTGGACATGAGAGTCCCAGTCATCCGAAAAAATCAAAATATCATCCAGATACACAATCATAAATTTATCCAAATATTCACGGAAGATGTCATGCATAAAAGACTGAAAGACTGAAGGGGCATTTGAAAGACCAAAAGGCATTACTAAATACTCAAAATGGCCCTCAGGCGTATTAAATGCGGTTTTCCACTCATCCCCCTGCTTAATTCGCACTAAATTATACGCCCCACGAAGATCAATCTTAGAGAACCACTTGGCCCCCTTTATTCGAGCAAACAAATCAGTAAGCAGTGGCAAAGGATACTGATATTTAACCGTGATTTTATTCAAAAGCCGATAATCAATACACGGCCTCAAAGAGCCATCTTTTTTAGATACAAAGAAAAAACCGGCTCCTAAGGGAGATGAAGAAGGACGAATATGTCCCTTTTCCAGGGACTCCTTAATATATTCTCGCATAGCAGCATGTTCAGGTACAGATAGATTAAATAAACGACCCTTTGGAAACTTACTGCCCGGAATCAGATCTATAGTACAATCGCAATCTCTGTGCGGAGGTAGTGAACCAAGTTTAGGCTCCTCAAAAACGTCACGATAATCAGATAAAAATTCCGGAATCTCAGAGGGAATAGATGATGAAATGGAAACCAAAGGTACGTCCCCATGAGTCCCCTGACATCCCCAGCTTAACACAGACATTGCTTTCCAGTCGAGGACTGGGTTATGAGATTGCAGCCATGGCAATCCAAGCACCAACACATCATGTAGATTATACAACACAAGGAAGCGAATAATCTCCTGGTGATCCGGATTAATACGCATAGTTACTTGTGTCCAGTATTGTGGTTTATTACTAGCCAATGGCGTGGAGTCAATACCCTTCAGAGGTATAGGAACTTCCAGAGGCTCTAAATTAAACCCACAGCGTTTGGCAAAGGACCAATCCATAAGACTCAAAGCGGCGCCAGAGTCGACATAGGCGTCCGCGGTAATAGACGATAAAGAGCAAATCAGGGTCACAGATAGAATAAACTTAGACTGTAAAGTGCCAATTGAAACAGACTTATCAACCTTCTTAGTACGTTTAGAGCATGCTGATATAACATGAGTTGAATCACCACAATAGAAGCATAACCCATTTTTTCGCCTAAAATTCTGTCGTTCGCTTCTGGACAGAATTCTATCACATTGCATAATCTCTGGCGCCTTCTCAGTAGACACCGCCAAATGGTGCACAGGTTTGCGCTCCCGCAAACGCCGATCAATCTGAATAGCCATTGTCATGGACTCATTCAGACCTGTAGGCACAGGGAACCCCACCATAACATCTTTAATGGCATCAGAGAGACCCTCTCTGAAATTCGCCGCCAGGGCGCACTCATTCCACTGAGTAAGCACAGACCACTTACGAAATTTTTGGCAGTATATTTCAACCTCATCTTGCCCTTGAGACAGGGCCATCAAGGCTTTTTCAGCCTGAATCTCTAAATGAGGTTCCTCATAAAGCAACCCCAAAGCCAGGAAAAACGCATCCACATTGAGCAACGCAGGATCCCCTGGTGCCAAAGCAAATGCCCAATCCTGAGGGTCGCCCCGGAGCAAGGAAATTACAATCCTGACCTGCTGTGCAGGATCTCCAGCGGAGCGAGATCTCAGAGACAAAAATAATTTACAATTATGTTTGAAATTCTGGAAGCGAGATCTATCCCCGGAGAAAAATTCAGGTGAAGGAATTCTAGGTTCAGATATAGGAGCATGAATTACAAAATCCTGTAAACTTTGAACCTTCATAGCGAGATTATCCAAACCAATAGCTAAACTCTGAGGATCCATTTTAATCAGGTGAAATCAGAACCATTCAAGGATTAGAAGGAGAGAGAGACGAAGGCTGCAGTAAGCAGAGATGCAAGTGAATCAACTAATGAGCAAACTCAGAAAAAAAAAAAAAAAATTCTCTGCAGACTTCTTTTCTCTCCTTTCTTCTGCCAATTATTTTAACTCTTGGCCGGCCAAACTGTCATGGTTCTCAATGGCAAGAGACCGTAGTAAAGCATACAAAGGACTAGCTCTTGGAAGATGGGAACTCGAGCTGACTGTGAGCTAAACCTACCGCACAACTAACAGTGGCCGGGTAGCGTGCCTACGTTTTATCCCTAGACGCCCAGCGCCAGCCGGAGGACTGACTGACCCTAGCAGAGGAAAATACAGACCTGGCTTACCTCTAGAGAAATTTTCCCCAAAAGGCAGACAGTAGCCCCCACATATATTGTCGGTGATTTTAGAGGAAAATGACATACGAAGTATGAAGATAGGTTTAGCAAATTGAGGTCCGCTTACTAGATAGTAGGAAGACAGAAAAGGGAACTTCACAGTCAGCTGAAAATCCTTTCAAAACACCATCCTGAAATTACTTTAAGACTCTAATATCAACTCATGACACCAGAGTGGCAATTTCAGCTCACAAGAGCTTCCAGCCTCAGAAATATTCAAAAACAGAGAACTGGAACAAAAATGCAAAACAATCTTAGGACTACAAGTCCAACTTAGCTGATAGTAGTCTAGGAGCAGGAACATGCAACAGAAAGGCTTCTGGTAACATTGTTGGCCGGCATAGAAATGACTGAGGAGCAAGGCTAAATAGAAACTCCCACATCCTGATGGAAACAGGTGAACAGAGGAGATGAAGCACACAAGTTCAGTACCACCAGTAACCACCGGGGGAGCCCAGAAACCAAATTCACAACAGTAGACCTGGCCGAGACATTGATGATTTGAACATGCCAGATCCCTCCTCCGTTCCCCTTCGGACTGCATCCGAGTGGGTACGAGAGCATCGGCGGCGGTTGAGGGTGGTGCATCAGGTGGTGGGCTACCGCCTACGCCAGGTGGTTCATAGGGACACGCGACCCGTACAAACAGAATTGTTCTCTCCGGGAGACAGAGTGTTGGTGAGGACAAAACGACGGTCAGGAAAGCTGAGTGACCGATGGGAGGCGATACCGTATCTGATAAAAAAACAGGTGAATCCTGAGATTCCAGTGTATGAGGTCGAACCGGTGGGGACAGGGGGGCCAACCCGTAATTTGCACCGTAACATGCTACAACGGTGCTGGTTTGAAGATTCGGCGCCTATCCCCCTAGAGCCAGAGGCCATGTCCCAAGGGGCGGGAACTCTGAATGATCTTGAATTTGATGGTGTGCTTACTCCTGCGCCTGTTTATTTGCCCCCTGTGACCAATCTGGCCTTGTGTGATGAGAATGTTTGGAATGTGGAGGATGCTGTTGAGGAGAGCGCATCAGGTCAACTGCTTGGTCCTGACGAGCCGCAGGAGGAGACAACTCCACTTGCGTCCACTAACACGACCACGGAAGAGACTTTAGCTCCCTCTAGGGTTGCACCTGTTGATGTAGGACTCAGGAGAACTACACGATCTACGGCAGGAATACCGCCTCAGCGATATGCTCAGGATGAATTTGAGTGGGAAGGTGTGTCGAAGACGCCAACCTCTAGTGGGGTGGCATGTAAGAGGGGGTGAACTGTAGTCCCACTGAGAGAGCACTAGGACCCTGTGGTTTTTGCCTGCTGCAGCAGGGGACAGACTCTGCCAGACTCCTGGAGACAATGTGTGCTGGTGGGTGGGGTCTGGTGTCCTGTGTGTAAAAGTGTCAGATAAGGAAGTGAGAGAAGAAAAAGGCGGGAAGAGAAGAAGAAGCTGCAGTGATATAGCAAGAGACTGTGTGGATTTACTGCGAGTGTGTTGGAGAAAAAGCTTTTGAGAGACTTTTTGTTGCTAACGTTTTTCTGGGGAAGAGCTGACCTTTTATTTAACCCTGTGAGAGACTTTTTGTTGCTAACGTTTTTCTGGAGAAGAGCTAACCTTTTATTTTGGAAGACTGAGACTTCACTGGAAACTCAGTACGTATTTGAGAGTCTGTGGAGTCCCTGTGCATTGAGTGGAGAAACAAGTTTGGACAGACAGCTGATATAGAGACGGACGGGTTGTTGTGGGAGCATTTCTAGGAGCTACAGAAGCAGAGACAACTGTTATGATCCCAATGGCAGAGGATCTCTGATATTCCGGCAAGATAGCAAAAATATAAATACTGCTCTAGGGAGGTGGAAACTGGGCTAACCGCATACCTGATCCTGACACAAACAACTAAAAGTAGCCTGTGAACATGCCTACGTTGGTTCTAGACGTCTCGAGCCAGCCGGAGAACTGACTACCCCTAGAGGGAAAAAATAAGACCTCGCTTGCCTCCAGAGAAATTGAACCCCAAAGATATAGAAAGCCCCCAACAAATAATAACGGTGAGGCAAGAGGAAAACACAAACGTAGAGATGAACTAGATTCAGCAAAGTGAGGCCCAATAGTCTAGATAGCAGAAAATAGATAGTGGACTATGCGGTTAGCAGAAAACCCTACAAAACATCCACGCTGAACATTCAAGAACCCCCACATCGACTGACGGTGTGGAGGGAGAATATCAGCCCCCTAGAGCTTCCAGCGAGTCAAAAATCAAATGTAAAGCAAGCTGGACAAAAACACTGAATAATGCAAACGATCCAAATTGTACAAAACAGACTTAGCTTTTCTTGCATGAGGCAGACTGAAAGGAATCCGGAGGAGACCAAATAGGTCTGGATACAACGATGCCAGGCAAGAGACTGAGTCCAGAGGAGACTCAAATAGGAAACACCCGCTGCTTAACGACACAGCTGGAGCTCAGGCCTGCAACAAGACATACCTAACACAATACCGTTAGTGACCACCAGAGGGAGCCCAGAAACACAGTTCACAACAGACAACATCGTGAGACCACCAAACTAAGTCCCTGGCGTTTGGGCTCGGCATTGGCCGACAAGACAGAGGAGCTTGCTGTAACTTATTGGCGCTGAAGATTTGGACTGGCTGCAGCCTGTGCAGATTCCTGCCTGAGACGAGATCTATCTCAGGATACGGTACCATAGTCATAGATACCCGGGTATCCCTGTTCAGAGTGTTTAATCGTTAATTTAGAGGTGTATTGAATATTAGATGTGTATAAGTTATACTCAGTGTGCCATTCCAGGGGCTCCCTTGATTGCACTACAACCAATTTACACTTGTTTTTGTATTGAGTTGTTCTGTTAGGTAAATTGATTATTAGTCTGTTGGAGCATACACTTCTCAGGAGACCTTGGAGTGGCACAGTGATTTCAGCTGATGCTGAATTGGTGTATCTTTGGGGTGCATCTGCCTTGGTATTCTCCATACTACCTTAGTTATTTTGCCTTTGAGTAAACAACGGTTGGAGATTTCTGCCTTAGTCTTGGTTTGTGACTCACTGGATCTTATTCGGACCTCTGGTCATTACATTTTGTTACATGGACTCTGTTCTGCTGGTGTGAACTGCAGTTTGGGCAGAACCAGACAGAGCCTCAGGCCAGGGGGCAGCACAAGCAATTGGGAAGAAGTGCCTGACAGGAACGGGTTGGTTCGGTGGCCATCTTGAGAAAGTTTGGGCAACCTGGAAGGAGGAGGACGTGTGATGTCTCCATCGAGCACCGTCCTGGGGATGCACACACAAATCTGTGCCGAATAAATTCGCCTGTAATAGAATTTCCTAGAAAAATCCATCTGACAGATCAATTAGTATTTTGCCTGATCCGCTCATCTCTATTTATTATCGCACCACACGGTAACAATGTAGAATGGATACTGTATAAGAAAATCACTGTATGGTCACAGCACTTTAACCCCTTAACGACATTTGACATACAGTTACATCATGTGCCGGCTCCCTGACAATGATGCAGGCTAGCATCTTTCCCCCCAATGATGGCTGCTGTCATGATCTCAATGGCAAGAGATCATAGCATCAGCATATATAGGAACTAGCTCTTGGAAGATGGAAACTGAGCTGACCATGAACTAAACCTAACGCACAACTAGCAGTGGCCGGGTAGCATGCCTACGTTGATTCTAGATGCCCAGCACCAGCCGGAGGACTAAATAAAACTAGCAGAGGAAAATATTAGTCCTAGCTCACCTCTAGAGAAATACCCCGAAAGGAGACAGAGGCCCCCCACATGTATTGGCGGTGAATCAAGATGAAATAACAAACGTAGTATGAAAATAGGTTTAGCAAATTTGAGGTCCACTTACTACATAGCAGAAGACAGAAAGGACACTTTCATGGTCAGCTAAAAACCCTATCAAAACACCATCCAGAAATTACTTTAAAACTCTGGCATTAACTCATAACACCAGAGTGGCAATTCCTGTTCACAAGAGCTTTCCAGACACAGTAACGAAACTACAGCTGTGAACTGGAACAAAAATGCAAAAACAAACATGGACAAGAGTCCAACTTATCTAGTAGTTGTCTAGGAGCAGGAACAAGCACAGAGAGGCTTCTGATAACATTGTTGACCGGCAAGCAACTAACAGAGCAGCAAGGTTATATAGCGACTCCCACATCTTGATGGGAACAGGTGAACAGAGAAGATGAAGACACCAGTAGCCACCGGGGGAGCCCAAAATCCAAATTCACAACAGTACCCCCCCCTCAAGGAGGGGGCACCGAACCCTCACCAGAACCACCAGGGCGATCAGGATGGGCCCTATGAAAGGCACGAACCAGATCAGAGGCATGAACATCAGATGCATTCACCCAAGAATTATCCTCCTGGCCGTATCCCTTCCACTTGACCAGATACTGGAGTCTCCGTCTGGAAACACGAGAGTCTAAGATTTTCTCCACAACGTACTCCAACTCACCCTCAACCAACACCGGAGCAGGAGGCTCAACGGAAGGCACAACCGGTACCTCATACCTGCGCAATAATGACCGATGAAAAACGTTATGAATAGAAAAGGATGCAGGGAGGTCCAAACGGAAGGAAACAGGGTTAAGAATCTCCAATATCTTATACGGGCCGATGAACCGAGGCTTAAACTTAGGAGAAGAGACCCTCATAGGGACAAAACGAGAAGACAACCACACCAAGTCCCCAACACGAAGACGAGGACCAACACGACGACGGCGGTTAGCAAAAAGCTGAGTCTTCTCCTGGGACAACCTCAAATTGTCCACCACCTGCCCCCAGATCTGATGCAATCTCTCCACCACAGCATCCACTCCAGGACAATCCGAAGATTCCACCTGACCAGAGGAAAATCGAGGATGAAACCCCGAATTACAGAAAAACGGGGACACCAAAGTGGCAGAGCTGGCCCGATTATTGAGAGCGAACTCCGCCAATGGCAAAAAAGCAACCCAATCATCCTGGTCAGCAGACACAAAACACCTCAGATATGTCTCCAGGGTCTGATTAATCTGCTCAGTCTGGCCATTCGTCTGAGGATGGAAAGCAGACGAAAAAGATAAATCTATGCCCATCCTAGCACAGAATGCCCGCCAAAATCTAGACACGAATTGGGTCCCTCTGTCAGAAACGATATTCTCAGGAATACCATGCAAACGAACAACATTTTGAAAAAACAGAGGAACCAACTCGGAAGAAGAAGGCAACTTGGGCAGAGGAACCAAATGGACCATCTTAGAGAAACGGTCACACACCACCCAGATGACAGACATCTTCTGAGAAACAGGCAGATCTGAAATAAAATCCATCGAGATGTGCGTCCAAGGCCTCTTAGGAATAGGCAAGGGCAACAACAATCCACTAGCCCGAGAACAACAAGGCTTGGCCCGAGCACAAACGTCACAAGACTGCACAAGGCCTCGCACATCTCGTGACAGGGAAGGCCACCAGAAGGACCTTGCCACCAAATCCCTGGTACCAAAAATGCCAGGATGACCTGCCAACGCAGAAGAATGAACCTCAGAGATGACTCTACTGGTCCAATCATCAGGAACAAACAGTTTATCAGGTGGGCAACGATCAGGTCTATCCGCCTGAAACTCCTGCAAGGCCCGCCGCAGGTCTGGAGAAACGGCTGACAATACCACTCCATCCTTAAGGATACCTGTGGGCTCAGAGTTACCAGGCGAGTCAGGCTCAAAACTCCTAGAAAGGGCATCCGCCTTAACATTCTTAGAACCCGGTAGGTATGACACCACAAAATTAAACCGAGAGAAAAATAATGACCAGCGCGCCTGTCTAGGATTCAGGCGCCTGGCGGTCTCAAGATAAACCAAATTTTTGTGGTCAGTCAATACCACCACCTGATGTCTGGCCCCCTCAAGCCAATGGCGCCACTCCTCAAAAGCCCACTTCATGGCCAAAAGCTCCCGATTCCCAACATCATAATTCCGCTCAGCGGGCGAAAATTTACGGGAAAAGAAGGCACAAGGCCTCATCACGGAGCAGTCAGAACTTTTCTGCGACAACACTGCCCCAGCTCCGATCTCAGAAGCGTCGACCTCAACCTGAAAAGGTAGAGCAACATCAGGCTGACGCAACACAGGGGCAGAGGAAAAACGGCGCTTAAGCTCCCGAAAGGCCTCCACAGCATCAGGGGACCAATCAGCAACATCAGCACCCTTCTTAGTCAAATCGGTCAATGGCTTAGCAATATCCGAAAAACCAGCAATAAATCGACGATAAAAGTTAGCAAAGCCCAAAAATTTCTGAAGACTCTTAAGAGAAGAGGGCTGCGTCCAATCACAAATAGCTTGAACCTTAACAGGATCCATTTCAATGGAAGAGGGGGAAAAAATATATCCCAAAAAGGAAATCCTCTGTACCCCAAAAACACACTTAGAACCCTTCACACACAAAGAATTAGACCGCAAAACCTGAAAAACCCTCCTGACTTGCTGGACATGAGAGTCCCAGTCATCCGAAAAAATCAGAATATCATCCAGATACACAATCATAAATTTATCCAAATAATCGCGAAAAATATCATGCATAAAGGACTGGAAAACTGACGGAGCATTTGAAAGACCAAAAGGCATCACCAAATACTCAAAGTGGCCCTCGGGCGTATTAAATGCGGTTTTCCACTCATCCCCCTGCCTGATTCGCACCAAATTATACGCCCCACGAAGGTCAATCTTAGAGAACCACTTGGCCCCCTTTATGCGAGCAAACAAATCAGTCAGCAACGGCAATGGGTATTGATATTTAACAGTGATTTTATTCAAAAACCGATAATCAATACATGGTCTCAAAGAGCCGTCTTTTTTTGACACAAAGAAAAAACCGGCTCCTAAGGGAGATGACGATGGACGAATATGTCCCTTTTCCAAGGACTCCTTTATATATTCACGCATAGCAGCATGTTCAGGCACAGACAGATTAAATAAACGACCCTTTGGGTATTTACTACCCGGGATTAAATCTATGGCACAATCGCACTCTCGGTGCGGAGGTAACGAACCAAGCTTGGATTCTTCAAAGACGTCACGATAGTCAGACAGGAACTCAGGAATTTCAGAGGGAATAGATGATGAAATGGAAACCACAGGTACACCCCCATGAGCCCCCTTACATCCCCAGCTCAACACAGACATAGCTTTCCAGTCGAGGACTGGGTTGTGAGATTGCAGCCAAGGCAATCCTAGCACCAAATCATCATGTAGATTATACAGCACCAGAAAGCGAATAATCTCCTGGTGATCCGGATTAATACGCATAGTTACTTGTGTCCAGTATTGTGGTTTATTATTAGCCAATGGGGTGGAGTCAATCCCCTTCAGAGGAATAGGAGTCTCCAAAGGCTCTAAATCATACCCACAGTGTTTGGCAAAGGACCAATCCATAAGACTCAAAGCGGCGCCAGAGTCGACATAGGCGTCCGTGGTAATAGATGACAAAGAGCAAATCAGGGTCACAGATAGAATAAACTTAGACGGTAAGGTGCAAATGGAAACAGATTTACCAAGCTTTTTAGTGCGCTTAGAGCATGCTGATATAACATGAGTCGAATCACCACAATAGAAACACAACCCATTTTTCCGTCTAAAATTCTGCCGCTCGCTTCGGGACAGAATTCTATCACACTGCATACTCTCTGGCGATTTCTCAGTGGACACCGCCAGATGGTGCACTGGTTTGCGCTCCCGCAAACGCCTATCGATCTGAATAGCCATTGTCATGGACTCATTCAGACCCGCAGGCACAGGGAACCCCACCATAACATCCTTAATGGCATCAGAGAGACCCTCTCTGAAAGTCGCCGCCAGGGCGCACTCATTCCACTGAGTAAGCACAGACCATTTACGGAATCTTTGGCAGTAAATTTCCGCTTCATCTTGCCCCTGAGATAGGGACATCAAAGTTTTTTCTGCCTGAAGCTCCAAATGAGGTTCGTCATAAAGCAACCCCAAGGCCAGAAAAAACGCATCCACATTGAGCAACGCAGGATCCCCTGGTGTCAATGAAAAAGCCCAGTCTTGAGGGTCGCCCCGGAGCAAGGAAATCACAATCCTGACCTGCTGTGCAGGATCTCCGGCAGAGCGAGATTTCAGGGACAAAAATAATTTGCAATTATTTTGAAAATTCTGAAACCCAGATCTATTCCCCGAGAAAAATTCCGGCAAAGGAATTCTCGGCTCAGATACAGGTGCATGACAAACAAAATCTTGCAAATTTTGTACCTTCGTGGCGAGATTATTCAAACCTGCAGTTACACTCTGAAGATCCATTGCAAACAGGTGAACACAGAGCCATTCAAAGGAGAGAAAAAAAAAATAAAAAATTTCAGCAGACTACTTATTTCTCTCCTTTCTCAGCCAAGGATTTTAACCCTTTAGTGCGCCGGTCAAACTGTCATGATCTCAATGGCAAGAGATCATAGCATCAGCATATATAGGAACTAGCTCTTGGAAGATGGAAACTGAGCTGACCATGAACTAAACCTAACGCACAACTAGCAGTGGCCGGGTAGCATGCCTACGTTGATTCTAGATGCCCAGCACCAGCCGGAGGACTAAATAAAACTAGCAGAGGAAAATATTAGTCCTAGCTCACCTCTAGAGAAATACCCCGAAAGGAGACAGAGGCCCCCCACATGTATTGGCGGTGAATCAAGATGAAATAACAAACGTAGTATGAAAATAGGTTTAGCAAATTTGAGGTCCACTTACTACATAGCAGAAGACAGAAAGGACACTTTCATGGTCAGCTAAAAACCCTATCAAAACACCATCCAGAAATTACTTTAAAACTCTGGCATTAACTCATAACACCAGAGTGGCAATTCCTGTTCACAAGAGCTTTCCAGACACAGTAACGAAACTACAGCTGTGAACTGGAACAAAAATGCAAAAACAAACATGGACAAGAGTCCAACTTATCTAGTAGTTGTCTAGGAGCAGGAACAAGCACAGAGAGGCTTCTGATAACATTGTTGACCGGCAAGCAACTAACAGAGCAGCAAGGTTATATAGCGACTCCCACATCTTGATGGGAACAGGTGAACAGAGAAGATGAAGACACCAGTTCAATTCCACCAGTAGCCACCGGGGGAGCCCAAAATCCAAATTCACAACAGGCTGCGATATTCAGCCATAATCTGTCTCTGACAGCCATGGGTGAGTACGTGTTTGTTAACCTCTTAAATGCCACTGTTGATCTGTGATAGCAGCATTTACAGCTCGCCTACAGCTCTTGGGACGTGATCACAGGGCTCGGATGGGTTGGCATGATGGTCGGGGGTCTGCTGAAGACCTCTGTGCCTGTCATGATGGTACTCCTGTGAAAGCCAGTTGATAACAGCTGTGCATATGTTCATAGGGGACCATGACTTTTGCTATACAGATCTGTAGTATTGCTGTATGCAAAGAAATCACAAATTGTACTTATAAGATATAGTGTATACATATAACACAATCAAAAAGTAGCCAAAGACTGAATGAATATAAATTATTCCACCTAGAGGGGGAAATTGGCATCGGAAGATCCTACAAAAAGAAGCTAAATGGGTTTATGGGTTGAAAGCCATTAATCCAACGAATTTAAACGAGCAGCTTCAATTTGGATGTTTGGAATCTTCTTATAATAAATTATATCTATATATAATTGTCTAAGGGGTACTTCCGTCTGTTTGTCTGTAACTTCCGTCTGTCTGTCTGTTGTGGAAATCCCGGGTTGCTGATTGGTCGCGGCTTGCTGGCCGTGACCAATCAGCGACAGGCACAGTCCGGCTGCGAATTGGCCCCTCCCTACTCCCCTCCAGTCAGTGCCCCCTCCATATTCCCGTCCAGTCAGCAGCCACATAGGGTTTTAGCAGTCCGTTAACTCTGCCATTAACCCCGTGTGACCAACTGTTTACTATTGATGCTGTCTATGCATATATAAATATATAAATATGAATATATGGAGAGATGGTGAAACCATGGACTCAAGTCTCAAAAATAGCATTAGAATAGTCTCCAGCCGTGCCCCAACTCTGGGCAATTCCCTGTCCCCCAGCTTCTACGAGGCGAACATAACTAAAAATTCTCTGAATTGGTTGTCAACTACGGGTTTTTTAAATGCGGCTAACATCCTTGCAAAACTTGCTCCTACACTGAAAAAAAATCTAATTTTTTTCCTGTTCAAAAATTCAAAAAAACTACAGGATAAAGAATTTTTTGAATTGCAATTCAAATTATGTAGTTGACATCATAGAATGCTTGGATTGCAAATTATTATATGTGGGATCCACTATCGGGAGGCTCAAAGATCGGTTCAGAGAGCATTTATAGGACATCCTTCAACCCACAACCCGTCACGTTTCAGATGCATCGAACCATTTTATTAATGCTCATAATAGACAGACAACGCATCGCTAAGCTTTTGTAATAGAGCAGGTACATAGGAATGTTCGCGGTGGAGACAGAGAGAAAAAACTGCGAGATAGGGAGGCTTTCTGGATCTACCTATTAAACACTAGAGTGCCCTCAGGCTTACATTTAAAAAAGGAAATCATGTTGCACTATTAGTATAAATGTTTTTCTGTTATTGCATTATCATTATTTTTGTCTCATCTGTATTTTTGTTTAATTTATCATGTAATTTTTTACTTATGTTTTTTATAAATTGTGTCTACGTTTCCTGCATTCATATTAAGGAGATTATCTTGATAATAATTAATCATCACATGTGTTTCTCACCTGTCAGGAACGCTCTTATTCTGAACCAGACTGCTCACTTAGATACTGAGGACTAAGAACACTACACGGGCTCGAAACGCGTTCAGTGGCTCGTGGCATTTTCTCCTTGGCAAATGACGGTTATTTATAAGCGGCTTTTCATTTTAAAGATGTCAAAATAAAGACTTTTGTTTTTGTCTCCGGAGCTGGATACCTCTTTTTCTCCTCATTAACCCCTTAATCTCATATGATGTCCTATCCCGTCGAGGTGACCTGGGACTTAATTCCCAGGGACGGGATAGTACCTCATATGCGATCGGCCCCGCTCACGGAGGGAATGCGGCCCATCGCCGCCAGGTGTCAGCTGATTATTAAAGCTGACATCCGGTACTATGTGCAGTCACGGACCGCTCTCAGCACATTAACCCCCGGGACACTGCGATCAAACATGATCGCAGTGTTCCGGCGGCATAGGGAAGCATTGGGCAGGGAAGGGGCTCCCTGCGTGCTTCCCTGAGACCCTCGGTACAACACGATGTGATTGCGTTGTACCGTTGTACCGAGAGTCTCCTCCCTGCAGGCCCCGGATCCAAAATGGCCGCGGGCTCCTTCCGGGTCCTGCAGGGAGGTGGCTTGCAAGCGCCTGCTCAGAGCAGGAGCTGGCAAGCCTGCAGCACTGCCTGTCAGATCGCTGATCTAACACAGGGCTGTGCAAAGTGTCAGATCAGCAATCTGACACTATAACATGATGTCCCCCCTGGGGCAATGTTATAAAGTAAAAAAAAAAAAAAAAATTAAATATGCAAAGAAAAAAAAAATCCTAAATAAAGACAAAAAATATATTGTTCCAATAAATACATTTCTTTATCTAAATAAAAAATTAAATAAAAGTACACATATTTAGTATTGCCGCATCCGTAACGACCCGACCTATAAAACTGTCCCTCTAGTTAACCCCTCCAGTGAACACCGTAAAAAAAAAGGCAAAAAACAACTCTTTATTTTCATACTGCCGAACAAAAAGTGGAATAACACGCGATCAAAAAGATGGATATAAATAACCATGGTACCGCTGAAAACGACATCTTGTCCCGCAAAAAATGAGCTGCCATACAGCCTCATGAGCGAAAAAATAAAAAAGTTATAGTCCTCAGAATAAAGCGATGCAAAAATAATTATTTTTTACATAAAATAGTTTTTATCGTATAAAAGCGCCAAAACATAAAAAATGATATAAATGAGGTATCGCTGTAATCGTACTGACCCGAAGAATAAAACTGCTTTATCAATTTTACCAAACGTGGAACAGTATAAATGCCCCCCTCCAAAAGACATTCATGAATAGCTGGTTTTGGTCATTCTGCCTCACAAAAATCGGAATAAAAAGCGATCAAAAAATGTCACATGCCCGAAAATGGTACCAATAAAAATGTCAACTCGTCCCGCAAAAAAACAAGACCTCACATTACTCTGTGGACTAAAATATGGAAAAATTATAGCTCTCAAAATGTGGAGACGCAAAAACTATTTTTTGCAATAAAAAGCGTCTTTTAGTGTGTGACGGCTGCCAATCATAAAAATCTGCTAAAAAACAGCTATAAATAGTAAATCAAACCCCCCTTCATCACCCCCTTAGATAGGGAAGAATAATGAAATAAAAAAATGTATTTATTTCCATTTTCCCATTAGGGTTAGGGTTAGAGTTGGGGCTAAAGTTAGGGTTAGGCTTGGGGCTAAAGTTAGGGTTAGGTTTGGGGCTGAAGTTAGGGTTAGGGTTTTGGCTAAAGTTAGGGTTAGGGTTGGGGCTAAAGTTAGGGTTAGGGTTCGGATTACATTTACGGTTGGGATTAGGGGTGTGTCAGGGTTAGGAGTGTGGTTAGGGTTATAGTTTGGATTAGGGTTAGGGGTGTGTTCTGGTTAGGGGTGTGGTTCGGATTAGGGATGAGGTTGGGATTAGGGTTAGGGGCATGTTCGCGTTAGGGGTGTGGTTAGGGTTGTGATTAGGGTTAGGGGTGTGTTTGGGGTATGGTTTCAGTTAGAATTGGGGGGTTTCCACTGCTTAGGCACATGAGGGGCTCTCCAAACGCGACATGGCGTCCGATCTCAATTCCAGCCAATTCTGCTTTGAAAAAGTAAAACAGTGCTCCTTCCCTTCCGAGCTCCCCCATGCGCCCAAACAGGGGTTTACCCCAACATATGGGGTATCAGCGTACTCAGGACAAATTGGACAAGAACTTTTTGGGTCCAATTAATCTTGTTACCCTTGGTAACATAAAAATTTTGGGGCTAAAAAAAACACATTTTTGTGGAGAAAAAATGATTTTTTATTTTCACAGCTCGGCGTTATAAACTGTAGCGAATCACTTGGGGGTTCAAAGGTCTCACAACACATCTAGATAAGTTTCTTGGGGGGTCTAGTTTCCAATATGGGGTCACTTGTGGGGGTTTTCTACTGTTTAGGTAAATCAGGGGCTCTGCAAATACAATTTGACGCCTGCAGAGCATTCCATCTAAGTCTGCATTCCAAATGGCGCTCCTTCCCTTCCGAGCTCTGCCATGAGCCCAAACGCTGATTCCCCGCCCATATGGGGTATCAGCGTACTCAGGACAAATTGGACAACAACTCTTTGAGTCCAATTTCTCCTGTTACCCTTGGGAAAATACAAAGCTGGGGACTAAAAAATAATTTTTGTGGAAAAAAATGATTTTTTATTTTCTCGGCTCTGCGTTATAAACTGTAGTGAAACACTTGGGGGTTCAAAGCTCTCACAACACATCTACATAAGATACATAGGGGTCTACTTTCCAAAATGGTGTCACTTGTGGGGGGTTTCAATGTTTAGGCACATCAGGGGCTCTCCAAACGCGACATGGTGTCCGATCTCAATTCCTTCCCTTCCGAGCTCTGCCATACACCCAAACAGTGGTTTACCCCCACATATGGGGTATCAGCATACTCAGGACAAATTGCAAAACAACTTTTAGGGTCCAATTTCTTCTGTTACCCTTGGAGAAATAAAAAATTGGGGGCGAAGATATCATTTTTGTGAAAAAATATGATTTTTTATTTTTACGGCTCTACATTATAAACTTCTGTGAAGCACTTGGTGGGTCAAAGTGCTCACCAAACATCTAGATAAGTTCCAAATGGAGTCTACTTTCCAAAATGGTGTCACCTGTGGGGGTTTTCAATGTTTAGCCACATCAGGGGCTCTCCAAACGCGACATGGCGTCCCATCTCAATTCCAGTCAATTTTGCATTGAAAAGTCAAACGGCGCTCCTTCCCTTCCGAGCTCTGCCATGTGCCCAAACAGTGATTTTACCCCCACATATGGAGTACCAGCGTACTCAGGACAAATTGTACAACAACTTTTGTGGTCCAATTTCTCCGGTTACCCTTGGTAAAATAAAACAAATTGGAGCTGAATTAAATTTTTTGTGAAAAAAGTTAAATGTTCAATTTTTTTAAAACATTCCAAAAATTCCTGCGAAACACCTAAAGGGTTCATAAAATACTTGAATGTGGTTTTGAGCACATGAGGGGTGCAGTTTTTAGAATGTTGTCACACTTGGTTATTTTCTATCATATAGACCCCTCAAAGTGGCTTCAAATGTGATGTGGTCCCTAAGAAAAAATGTTGTTGTAAAAATGAGAAATTGCTGGTCAACTTCTAACCCTTATAACTCCCTACAAAAAAACATTTGGTTCCAAAATTGTGCTGATGTAAAGTAGACATGTGGGAAATGTTGCTTATTAATAGTGTTGAGCGATACTGTCCGATACTTGAAAGTATCGGTATCGGATAGTATCGGCCGATACCCGAAAAGTATCGGATATCGCCGATACCGATACCCGATACCAATACAAGTCAATGGGACACCAAGTATCGGAAGGTATCCTGTATGGTTCCCAGGGTCTGAAGGAGAGGAAACTCTCCTTCAGGCCCTGTGATCCATATTAATGTGTAAAATAAAGAATAAAAACAAAAAATATTGATATACTCACCTCTCGGACGCAGCCTGGACCTTACCGATGTAACCGGCGGCTTCCGTTCCTAAGAATGAGCGCTTGAAAGACCTTAGATGACGTCACAAGCCGCGACGTCATCTAAGGTCTTTCAAGCGCTCATTCTTAGGAACGGAAGCCGCCGGTTACATCGGTAAGGTCCAGGCTGCATCGGAGAGGTGAGTATATCAATATTTTTTATTTTTATTCTTTATTTTACACATTAATATCGATCCCGATACCGACTCCCGATATCACAAAAGTATCGGATCTCGGTATCGGAATTCCGATACCGCAAATATCTTCCGATACCCGATACTTGCGGTATCGGAATGCTCAACACTACTTATTAAGTATTTTGTGTGAGATATCTCTGTGATTTAAGGGCATAAAAATTCAAAGTTGGAAAATTGCGAAATTTTCAAAATTTTGGCCAAATTTCCATTTTTTTCACAAATAAACACAGGTAATATCAAAGAAATTTTACCACTATCATGAAGTACAATATGTCACGAGTAAACAGTGTCAGAATTATCAGGATCCATCTAAGCGTTCCAGAATTATAACCTCATAAAGGGACAGTGGTCAGAATTGTAAAAATTGGCCTGGTCATTAACGTGCAAACCACCCTTGGGGGTTAAGGGGGTTAATATCTCCCGCCTGGGATGTCCAGGCAGCAGGGCTGCCAATAGGAGTTTTGGGGCCCCTTACTGGCAACATTTTTGAGCCCCCTTGAGACTCCGCCCAGGCTCCACCCCAGCTACGCCTCCACCCTTCGAACCTTCCACAGTCCCACTGCCCACTCATGGTTAAACTCAACTTCTCCACAATGTCCTCACCAATCAGATATTAGCAGTTCCCATCAAACACTAGATCACATTCATAACCAGCAGCTTTTGTTCTGGCCAAAAGAATTTTTAAGCAGCGACCATTACACGGGCCCTACTCTACTCTAACCTTTTAAATATAAATATATTTCTGTATATTTTTCTTCAAGGGAATGAGTCACATCCTTTTCTTAAAATGACCATTAATACCACATTCAAGGGACAAATACCATTACACTATGACCAGACCACATATTACCAACCACATAGTGACCAAATATTACCCCTTACAAGGAACAAATACCACCACGCCATGACCAGATCACATATTACCACCACATAGTGTCTGAATACTAAAATACTGAGGAATAATTGAGGACTCTCAATTCTAAAATTCTACAGAATTTGTATTAGTCTATGCCTGATGAAGAGACCTGCGTAGTCTCGAAAGCTTGCAATTTGTTACCATATTTTCAGTTAGCCATTAAAAGGTATCAACCACTGAGGACTCTCAATTCTAAATATTTTTCTACAATACTGATCATTAATTTAAGAAAAACAAAAACACAATACTAATTAACATTATGCACAGGAGATCTGTATATAGTGTACAGGTAATAAAGTGATCATCGGTGACATTATGCACAGGAACTCTCTATACAGTGTCAGTGTACAGGTAATACAGTGATCACCGGTGACATTATACACAGTAGCTCTGTATATAGTGTCAGTGTACAGGTAATACAGTGATCACCGGTGACATTATACACAGTAGCTCTGTATATAGTGTCAGCATACAGATAATACTAGTAATACTGTGATCACCAGTGACATTATACACAGGAGCTCAGTATATAAGCCAAACTAAAAGAAAATATAGCATGAGATGACTATCAAGAGTTAATAGTACTCTCCACCATATTCTTGGATGGAGATGTTGTGCGACGTGACATGAAAATCAGACCTCCAGGTGCCAAGCACCAAGCTCGTTGGATGGCGAGAGCACTTTCCTCTCTGAAGATATCACTGCTCAGCTCTCAGTTCGGACTAACCCAGAAAGACAAGTCGGCAGTGCTAGGTGTGAGCTCCATTATTGTCGCATGCCATGTTCAGCCATGGCTTCATTGCGTTTCTGCCGTAAAAAGAACCTCACCAAGATTTATGCTTCCTAAAGTTGATGATGTTTTATGAAAATGTGGATGAAAACATCTCGAAAGCAGCTTTACAGAAGTTTTGCCAGCATTTATGGTATTTAACGGACAAAGTAGCTGTCTTGTCATTGTTTGACGATGAAGGTGACCAAGAAACAAAAGCAAAAATGGTGACAAAAGAACGAATATATGTCGGCACTAGGGTTGAGCGAAACGGGTCGATCATTTTCAAAAGTCGCCGACTTTTGGCTAAGTCGGCGTCTCATGAAACCCGATCCGACCCCTGTGCTTGTCGGCCATGCGGTACGCGACTTTCGCGCCAAAGTCGCGTTTCAATGACGCGAAAAGCGCCATTTCTCAGCCAATGAAGGTGAACGCAGAGTGTGGGCAGCGTGATGACATAGATCCTGGTCCCCACCATCTTAGAGAAGGGCATTGCAGTGATTGGCTTGCTGTCTGCGGCGTCACAGGGGCTATAAAGGGGCGTTCCCGCCGACCGCCATCTTACTGCTGCTGATCTGAGCTTAGGGAGAGGTTGCTGCCGCTTCGTCAGAAGCAGGGAGAGCGTTAGGCAGGGTCCACTAACCACCAAACCGCTTGTGCTGTAGCGATTTCCACTGTCCAACACCACCTTCGGTGTGCAGGAACAGTGGAAGCTATTTTTTTTTTTTTCCCTCAGCGCTGTAGCTCATTGGGCTGCCCTAGAAGGCTCCGTGATAGCTGTATTGCTGTGTGTACGCCACTGTGGAAACCAACTGCTTTTTTCAAAGCACATATCCTCTTGTTCCTTTCTGCACAGCTATCTTTTTTGTTTGTCCACACTTTTTATTTAATTTGTGCATCAGTCCACTCCTATTGCTGCCTGCCATACCTGTCTTAGATTACTGCAGGGAGATAGTAATTGTAGGACAGTCCCTGTTTTTTTTTTTTTTTTTTTTTTTTTGTGGGAGATTAAGATTGGCATTTCTGCTACAGTGCCCTGGTGCCATGTACACCTGTGTGTGCCATCTCTCACTGAGTGGGCCATAGAAAGCCTATTTATTTTTTCCGTGATTTGTGTTCTAAATTCTACCTCAACACAAAAACACTACATCAATCAGTGGTAGAAAAATATTGGCCTCAGTCAGGGCTTGTGTGCCACTGCTGTGTGTGCTATCTCTTATTCAGTGGGCTATAGAAAGCCTATTTATTTATTTATTTATTTTTTTTCTTATTATTTGGTTTCTAAAGTCTCCCTGAAAAAAATAAAAATAAATAAAAAAAACAGTGGGAGAGTAATATTGCCCTTTCAGCTTGTGTGCCAGTCTTGACTCCTGGGTGTGCCACCTCTCTCTCTAATTGTGGGCCATAGAAAGCCTTTTTTTTTTTTTTTTTTTTAAATATTATTGGGTTTCTAAAGTCTCCCTTAAAAAACAAAAAATACATAAAAAAACAGTGGGAGAGTAATATTGCCCTTTCAGCTTGTGTGCCAGTCTTGACTCCTGGGTGTGCCACCTCTCTCTCTAATTGTGGGCCATAGAAAGCCTTTTTTTTTTGTTTTTTTTTAAATATTATTTGGTTTCTAAAGTCTCCCTTAAAAAACAAAAAATACATAAAAAAACAGTGGGAGAGTAATATTGCCCTTTCAGCTTGTGTGCCAGTCTTGACTCCTGGGTGTGCCACCTCTCTCATATTCAGTGGGCCATAGAAAGGCTATTTATTTTTTTGGTTTTTTTAATATTATTTGGTTTCTAAAGTCTCCCTGAAAATAAAAGAAAAAAAACTTAAAAAAACAGTGGGAGAGTAATATTGCCCTTTCAGCTTGTGTGCCAGTCTTGACTCCTGGGTGTGCCACCTCTCTCTCTAATTGTGGGCCATAGAAAGCCTTTTTTTTTTGTTTTTTTTTTAATATTATTTGGTTTCTAAAGTCTCCCTTAAAAAACAAAAAATACATAAAAAAACAGTGGGAGAGTAATATTGCCCTTTCAGCTTGTGTGCCAGTCTTGACTCCTGGGTGTGCCACCTCTCTCATATTCAGTGGGCCATAGAAAGGCTATTTATTTTTTTGGTTTTTTTAATATTATTTGGTTTCTAAAGTCTCCCTGAAAATAAAAGAAAAAAAACTTAAAAAAACAGTGGGAGAGTAATATTGCCCTTTCAGCTTGTGTGCCAGTCTTGACTCCTGGGTGTGCCACCTCTCTCTCTCATTCAGTGGGCCATAGAAAGGCTATTTATTTTTTTGGTTTTTTTAATATTATTTGGTTTCTAAAGTCTCCCTGAAAATAAAAAATAAAAAACTTAAAAAAACAGTGGGAGAGTAATATTGCCCTTTCAGCTTGTGCGCCAGTCTTGACTCCTGGGTGTGCCACCTCTCTCTCTCTAATTGTGGGCCATAGAAAGCCTTTTTTGTTTGTTTTTTTTTTAATATTATTTGGTTTCTAAAGTCTCCCTTAAAAAACAAAAAATACATAAAAAAACAGTGGGAGAGTAATATTGCCCTTTCAGCTTGTGTGCCAGTCTTGACTCCTGGGTGTGCCACCTCTCTCTCTCATTCAGTGGGCCATAGAAAGGCTATTTATTTTTTTGGTTTTTTTAATATTATTTGGTTTCTAAAGTCTCCCTGAAAAAAAAAAAAACATAAAAAAACAGTGGGAGAGTAATATTGCCCTTTCAGCTTGTGTGCCAGTCTTGACTCCTGGGTGTGCCACCTCTCTCCCTCTCATTCAGTGGGCCATAGAAAGCCTATTTTTTTTTTTTTTTTAAATATTATTGGGTTTCTAAAGTCTCCCTTAAAAAACAAAAAATACATAAAAAAACAGTGGGAGAGTAATATTGCCCTTTCAGCTTGTGTGCCAGTCTTGACTCCTGGGTGTGCCACCTCTCTCTCATTCAGTGGGCCATAGAAAGCATTTATTTTTTTTTTCCTTGATTTGTGTTCTAAAATCTACCTCAACACAAAAACACTACATCAATCAGTGGGAGAAAAATATTGGCCTCAGTCAGGGCTTGTGTGCCACTGCTGTGTGTGCTATCTCTCATTCAGTGGGCTATAGCAAGCCTATTTTTTTATTTATTTTTTTTCTTATTATTTGGTTTCTAAAGTCTCCCTGAAAAAAAAAAAAAAACATAAAAAAACAGTGGGAGAGTAATATTGCCCTTTCAGCTTGTGTGCCAGTCTTGACTCCTGGGTGTGCCACCTCTCTCTCTCATTCAGTGGGCCATAGAAAGGCTATTTATTTTTTTGGTTTTTTTAATATTATTTGGTTTCTAAAGTCTCCCTGAAAATAAAAAAAAAAAAACTTAAAAAAACAGTGGGAGAGTAATATTGCCCTTTCAGCTTGTGCGCCAGTCTTGACTCCTGGGTGTGCCACCTCTCTCTCTCTAATTGTGGGCCATAGAAAGCCTTTTTTTTTTGTTTTTTTTTTAATATTATTTGGTTTCTAAAGTCTCCCTTAAAAAACAAAAAATACATAAAAAAACAGTGGGAGAGTAATATTGCCCTTTCAGCTTGTGCGCCAGTCTTGACTCCTGGGTGTGCCACCTCTCTCTCTCTAATTGTGGGCCATAGAAAGCCTTTTTTTTTTTTTTTTTTTAATATTATTTGGTTTCTAAAGTCTCCCTGAGAAAAAAAAATAAATAAATTAGGTGGGAGATTAATATTGACATTAGTGCTTGAGTGACAGTCCTGCGTGTGTGTCATCTCTGTGATTTTGTGCCACAGAAAACAGAGTGTGTAACATTGTGCCTGATTTTCCTTGTGGTCTCACCAACCTGTTAAGGGATATTGAAATCATACTGAAGTTATAGCTCACCGTGTAAGTTGTTTGACAGCAACAAATAAAGTTACTTTGGTTAAGATTTTAAAACAATGAGGAAGTCTGGTGCAAGAGGTCGTCGTGGGCGTTCATTGTCAGCTGGTAATGATGGTAGTGGTAGTGGAGCATCAGGTGGTCGTGGGGATAAAAATATTCCACCTAAGTCTGGAGCTGTGGAGCCAGTTTCGTCGTCAGGCTACACAAGGCCTCGAACGCTCTCTTTTCTGGGAGTAGGAAAACCGCTTTTAAAGGCGGAGCAGCAACAGCAAGTTTTGGCTTACATTGCAGACTCAGCCTCTAGCTCTTTTGCCTCCTCTTCCGAAACTGGTAAATGTAAAAGCAGCGCGTCGCTTGTGGATGTTCACGGTCAGGGACAAGTCGCTTCCTTGTCCTCCTCAGCAAAAACTACAACAAGAGAGAAGGATGCAGCAGGCGACACAACGGGTCACTCCATGGAGCTCTTTACACATACCGTCCCTGGCTTAGAAAGTGAAACATTTAACAGGCCATGCCCATTACAAGTAGATTCTGACATGGAGTGCACTGATGCACAGCCACAGCCAGAGTACTATGCTGCTCCTTTGACTCAGACCACCACATTGCCCTCTCAGGGTACAGATCCACAATCAGACCCTGATGAGACTATGTTGCCCCGCCACGAACGCTATACCACCGACCGACACAGTGACACAGACGAAGTTGCACACGAGCTCGAAGAGGAGGTAATAGATGACCCAGTTATTGACCCCGATTGGCAGCCATTGGGGGAACAGGGTGCAGGCGGCAGTAGTTCAGAAGCGGAGGTGGAGGAGGGGCCGCAGCAGGCATCAACATCGCAACAGGTTCCATCTGCCGGGCCCGTATCTGGCCCAAAACGCGTGTCAAAGCCAAAACCTGTTGGAGGACAGCGTGGCCATCCGGTTAAAGCTCAGTCTGCAATCCCTGAAAAGGGATCCGAGTCTAGGAAGAGTGCAGTCTGGCATTTTTTTAAACAACATCCAACTGATCAGCGCAAAGTCATCTGTCAAAAATGTTCAACTAGCTTAAGCAGAGGTCAGAATCTGAAAAGTCTAAATACTAGTTGCATGCATAGACACTTAACCACCATGCATTTTCAAGCCTGGACTAACTACCAAACGTCCCTTAAGGTTGTAGCACCCTCGGCCAATGAAGCTAGTCAGCAACGCAACATCCCTTCCGTCACTGTAAGGCCACCATCTTCCGCACCACCGGCAGTATCTGTGCAGGTTTCTTTGCCAGCCAAAAGCAGTCAGGGTCAGGGAACCACCAGTTTTGTAGGAGGAAATATTGCATCTAGGGCACCGGCGGAAACAATACCGTCTCCAACCGTCTCTCAGTCTGCCATGTACACCGGCACACCCGAAAGTTCCACGATCTCCAGCTCTCCAGTCCAGCTCACCGTACATGACACTCTGGTTAGAAAAAGGAAGTACTTATCCTCGCATCCGCGTACACAGGGTTTTAACGCCCACATAGCTAGACTAATCTCGTTAGAGATGATGCCCTACCGGTTAGTTGAAAGCGAAGCTTTCAAAGCCCTGATGGAGTACGCTGAACCACGATACGAGCTACCCAGTCGACACTTTTTTTCCAGAAAAGCCATCCCAGCCCTGCACCAGCATGTTAAACAGCGCATCGTCCATGCACTCAGGCAATCTGTGAGTACAAAGGTGCACCTGACTACAGATGCATGGACCAGTAGGCATGGCCAGGGACGTTATGTGTCCATCACGGCACACTGGGTGAATGTGGTGGATGCAGGGTCCACAGGCGACATCAATTTAGGGACAGTTGTGCCTAGCCCACGGTCTAGGAAACAGTTGGCTGTAGGCGTTCGCACCCCCTCCTCCTCCTCCTCCTCGTCCTCCTGCAGAAGCTACAGCTCTTCCACAGAACGCAGTCTGCCAACCACTCCATCGGCAGATGACACTGTTGCACACCAGTTGTCCCATTATGGGCCAGCTACTGCCAAGCGTCAGCAGGCTGTATTGGCTATGAAGTGTTTGGGGACAACAGACACACCGCGGAAGTTCTGTCCGAGTTCTTGCAACAAGAAACGCAGTCGTGGCTGGGCACAGTAGATCTTGAGGCAGGCAAGGTAGTGAGTGATAACGGAAGGAATTTCATGGCTGCCATCTCCCTTTCCCAACTGAAACACATTCCTTGCCTGGCTCACACCTTAAACCTGGTGGTGCAGTGCTTATTGAAAACTTATCCTGGGTTCTCCGACCTGCTCCTCAAAGTGCGTGCACTTTGCTCACATATCCGACGTTCGCCTGTACACGCCAGCCGTATGCAGACCTATCAGCGGTCTTTGAACCTTCCCCAGCATCGCCTAATCATAGACGTTGCAACAAGGTGGAACTCAACACTGCACATGCTTCAGAGACTGTGCGAACAGAGGCGTGCTGTTATTTATTTGTGGGAGGATACACGGGCAGGCAGTAGGATGGCAGACATGGAGTTGTCAGGTGTGCAGTGGTCTAAGATACAAGACATGTGTCAAGTCCTTCAGTGTTTTGAGGAATGCACACGGCTGGTTAGTGCAGACAACGCCGTAATAAGCATGATCATCCCCCTAATGCGTCTGCTGATGCAAAGTTTGACGCACATAAAGGAGCAGGCGTCTGCACCAGAGGAAGAGGAAAGCCTTGATGACAGTCAGCCATTGTCTGGTCAGGGCAGTGTACAGGACGAGGTAGCGGGCGAAGAGGAGGTGGAGGACGAGGAGGATGATGGGGATGAGTATATTTTTAATGCCGAACCTTTCCCGGGGGCACAGGAAATTGGTTGCGTGTCACGGCCGGGTTCTGGTTTTTTGAGGGACACAAGTGACGTAGATTTGCCTGCAACTGCCCCTCAACCAATCACAACCGGAGATTTGACAACTGGAACTTTGGCCCACATGGCGGATTATGCCTTACGTATCCTAAAAAGGGACACACGCATTACGAAAATGATGAACGATGACGATTACTGGTTGGCCTGCCTCCTTGATCCACGCTATAAAGGCAAATTGCAAAATATTATGCCACATGAGAACTTGGAACTAATATTAGCAACCAAACAATCAACTCTTGTTGACCGTTTGCTTCAGGCATTCCCAGCACACAGCGCACGTGATCGTTCTCACACGAGCTCCAGGGGGCAGCAGACTAGGAGTGTTAGGGGTGCACACATCAGAAGTGGCGTTGGACAGAGGGGTTTTCTGACCAGGTTGTGGAGTGATTTTGCTATGACCGCAGACAGGACAGGTACTGCTGCATCAATTGAAAGTGACAGGAGACAACATTTGTCCAGTATGGTTACTAACTATTTTTCATCCCTTACCGATGTTCTCCCTCAACCGTCATTCCCATTTGATTACTGGGCCTCCAAATTAGACACCTGGCCAGAATTGGCAGAATATGCATTGCAGGAGCTTGCTTGCCCGGCAGCAAGTGTCCTATCAGAAAGAGTATTCAGTGCTGCAGGTTCAATATTAACCGAAAAAAGGACTCGTCTGGCTACCCAAAATGTTGACGATCTAACATTCATTAAAATGAACCACAACTGGATTTCGAAATCTTTTGCCCCACCTTGCCCGGCCGACACCTAGCTTTCCTATGAAAAGCTCTTGCCTTTGAATTACTTTTCTAATGTCTAATTTGCTGCAGCTGATTGTACAGCATACGACATGTTTACACCTCCCTAAATGGCAAAACTCCCCACACGGGGCCGTGGTATCGCGACTTGGCGCAAGCACCCGTGAGACTGCTGTTTGTCTGAAGAGGTGGGTGTGCTCGCTTTTGGTTGACGGCATTGCTACTGGGTCCCTCATAGTACAATGTAGTGTCTCTGGCGGTGGTGGTGCGCACCCAACGTCAGACACACCGTTGTAACATGAGGGGCTCTGGGGCGGTCCCGCCGGCCTCAAGAGAGTTCCCCCCTACCCCAGCTCAAAATGTGCTCTACCACGTGCAAAATTATGTCGCACAGCTCCACCAATCTTTAGTCTATTCGCTGACATCATTCAATGTCTGGCACTGACAATACAAATTTGTAGACATCTATGATGCAACTTAAAGTAGTCTGTGTCTGTGTCCTATATTGGCACCATTAAATAGTTACTGCCAAATTACTATGTCAGAAACTCAGTAGATGAGCCCACCCCTGTACCTAAGTATGCCACCTTTTTTTTTGTTTTGGTTGTTTTGCGAGACATTAACATCTATTTATATTTTGAGAGTACTGGGACAGACACTCCTTGCACTACTCCTCCACTCACCACCAAGCTGCCTGTGTATCCATGTAACCGCTGTAAAGCTGCCATGAGCCTATTGTTTGTTATTTTAGGCCTTTGATAGCCTGTCTGCGGTCCCTACTTTAAATACTCCTCCACTCACCACCAAGCTGCCTGTGTATCCATGTAACCGCTGTAAAACTGCCATGAGCCTATTGTTTGTTATTTTAGGCCTTTGATAGCCTGTCTGCGGTCCCTACTTTAAATACTCCTCCACTCACCACCAAGCTGCCTGCCCGTGTATCCATGTAACCTCTGTAAAACTGCCATGAGCCTATTGTTTGTTATTTTAGGCCTTTGATAGCCTGTCTGCGGTCCCTACTTTAAATACTCCTCCACTCATCACCAGCTGCCTGCCCGTGTATCCATGTAACCGCTGTAAAACTGCCATGAGCCTATTGTTTGTTATTTTAGGCCTTTGATAGCCTGTCTGCGGTCCCTACTTTAAATACTCCTCCACTCACCACCAAGCTGCCTGCCCGTGTATCCATGTAACCGCTGTAAAACTGCCATGAGCCTATTGTTTGTTATTTTAGGCCTTTGATAGCCTGTCTGCGGTCCCTACTTTAAATACTCCTCCACTCATCACCAGCTGCCTGCCCGTGTATCCATGTAACCGCTGTAAAACTGCCATGAGCCTATTGTTTGTTATTTTAGGCCTTTGATAGCCTGTCTGCGGTCCCTACTTTAAATACTCCTCCACTCACCACCAAGCTGCCTGCCCGTGTATCCATGTAACCGCTGTAAAACTGCCATGAGCCTATTGTTTGTTATTTTAGGCCTTTGATAGCCTGTCTGCGGTCCCTACTTTAAATACTCCTCCACTCATCACCAGCTGCCTGCCCGTGTATCCATGTAACCACTGTAAAACTGCCATGAGCCTATTGTTTGTTATTTTAGGCCTTTGATAGCCTGTCTGCGGTCCCTACTTTAAATACTCCTCCACTCACCACCAAGCTGCCTGCCCGTGTATCCATGTAACCGCTGTAAAACTGCCATGAGCCTATTGTTTGTTATTTTAGGCCTTTGATAGCCTGTCTGCGGTCCCTACTTTAAATACTCCTCCACTCACCACCAAGCTGCCTGCCCGTGTATCCATGTAACCGCTGTAAAACTGCCATGAGCCTATTGTTTGTTATTTTAGGCCTTCGAAGCCTGTCTGCGGTCCCTCCTTCCACTAGGCCTCCACTGACCAGACCACTGCTGCCCGAGTACCCCTGGAACCAATTTTAAAGTGCCTACAGCCAGCCCATTTTATTGTGTTAGGCCTTCGAAGCCTGTCTGCGGTCCCTCCTTCCACTAGGCCTCCACTGACCAGACCACTGCTGCCCGAGTACCCCTGGAACCAATTTTAAAGTGCCTACAGCCAGCCCATTTTATTGTGTTAGGCCTTCGAAGCCTGTCTGCGGTCCCTCCTTCCAATAGGCCTACACTGACAAAGGTACACCTGACAACAGACACATGGACCTGTAGGCATGGCCACGGAAGGTTACGTGTCCTTTGTGGCTCAATGGGTTAATGTATTGGATGCATGGTCCACACAGGGGACAGCCTGCTAAGTCTGTATGCAGTCCCTAATTCAAGTTGTCCTCAACTGAATAAAGCTGAGCTTCAACCTTCTGGCTCTCATTAAGTGTTTTTTAAAAAACAAAATGGTGGTTAGGGCCTACTAACGGCTTCTGCCCCTCCCTGGTGTTGCCCTCAACTGAATAAAGCTGAGCTTCTACCTTCCGGCTCTGATTAACTGCTGTTTTTAAACACATTGCTGGTTCCGGCCTACTAACGGTGTCTGCCCCTGCCTGGTGTTGCCCTCAACTGAATAAAGCTGAGCTTCAACCTTCTGGCTCTCATTAAGTGTTTTTTAAAAAGCAAAATGGTGGTTAGGGCCTACTAATGGCTTCTGCCCCTCCCTGGTGTTGCCCTCAACTGAATAAAGCTGAGCTTCTACCTTCCGGCTCTGATTAACTGCTGTTTTTAAACACATTGCTGGTTCCGGCCTACTAACGGTGTCTGCCCCTGCCTGGTGTTGCCCTCAACTGAATAAAGCTGAGCTTCAACCTTCTGGCTCTCATTAAGTGTTTTTTAAAAAACAAAATGGTGGTTCCGGCCTACTAACGGTGTCTGCCCCTGCCTGGTGTTGCCCTCAACTGAATAAAGCTAAGCTTCAACCTTCTGGCTCTCATTAAGTGTTTTTTTAAAAACAAAATGGTGGTTAGGGCCTACTAACGGCTTCTGCCCCTCCCTGGTGTTGCCCTCAACTGAATAAAGCTGAGCTTCTACCTTCCGGCTCTGATTAACTGCTGTTTTTAAACACATTGCTGGTTCCGGCCTACTAACGGTGTCTGCCCCTGCCTGGTGTTGCCCTCAACTGAATAAAGCTGAGCTTCAACCTTCTGGCTCTCATTAAGTGTTTTTTAAAAAACAAAATGGTGGTTAGGGCCTACTAATGGCTTCTGCCCCTCCCTGGTGTTGCCCTCAACTGAATAAAGCTGAGCTTCTACCTTCCGGCTCTGATTAACTGCTGTTTTTAAACACATTGCTGGTTCCGGCCTACTAACGGTGTCTGCCCCTGTCTGGTGTTGCCCTCAACTGAATAAAGCTGAGCTTCAACCTTCTGGCTCTCATTAAGTGTTTTTTAAAAAACAAAATGGTGGTTCCGGCCTACTAACGGTGTCTGCCCCTGCCTGGTGTTGCCCTCAACTGAATAAAGCTGAGCTTCAACCTTCTGGCTCTCATTAAGTGTTTTTTAAAAAACAAAATGGTGGTTAGGGCCTACTAACGGCTTCTGCCCCTCCCTGGTGTTGCCCTCAACTGAATAAAGCTGAGCTTCTACCTTCCGGCTCTGATTAACTGCTGTTTTTAAACAAATTGCTGGTTCCGGCCTACTAACGGTGTCTGCCCCTGCCTGGTGTTGCCCTCAACTGAATAAAGCTGAGCTTCAACCTTCTGGCTCTCATTAAGTGTTTTTTAAAAAACAAAATGGTGGTTCCGGCCTACTAACGGTGTCTGCCCCTGCCTGGTGTTGCCCTCAACTGAATAAAGCTGAGCTTCAACCTTCTGGCTCTCATTAAGTGTTTTTTTAAAAACAAAATGGTGGTTAGGGCCTACTAACGGCTTCTGCCCCTCCCTGGTGTTGCCCTCAACTGAATAAAGCTGAGCTTCTACCTTCCGGCTCTGATTAACTGCTGTTTTTAAACACATTGCTGGTTCCGGCCTACTAACGGTGTCTGCCCCTGCCTGGTGTTGCCCTCAACTGAATAAAGCTGAGCTTCAACCTTCTGGCTCTCATTAAGTGTTTTTTAAAAAACAAAATGGTGGTTAGGGCCTACTAACGGCTTCTGCCCCTCCCTGGTGTTGCCCTCAACTGAATAAAGCTGAGCTTCTACCTTCCGGCTCTGATTAACTGCTGTTTTTAAACACATTGCTGGTTCCGGCCTACTAACGGTGTCTGCCCCTGCCTGGTGTTGCCCTCAACTGAATAAAGCTGAGCTTCAACCTTCTGGCTCTCATTAAGTGTTTTTTAAAAAACAAAATGGTGGTTAGGGCCTACTAACGGCTTCTGCCCCTCCCTGGTGTTGCCCTCAACTGAATAAAGCTGAGCTTCTACCTTCCGGCTCTGATTAACTGCTGTTTTTAAACACATTGCTGGTTCCGGCCTACTAACGGTGTCTGCCCCTGCCTGGTGTTGCCCTCAACTGAATAAAGCTGAGCTTCAACCTTCTGGCTCTCATTAAGTGTTTTTTAAAAAACAAAATGGTGGTTAGGGCCTACTAACGGCTTCTGCCCCTCCCTGGTGTTGCCCTCAACTGAATAAAGCTGAGCTTCTACCTTCCGGCTCTGATTAACTGCTGTTTTTAAACACATTGCTGGTTCCGGCCTACTAACGGTATCTGCCCCTGCCTGGTGTTGCCCTCAACTGAATAAAGCTGAGCTTCAACCTTCTGGCTCTCATTAAGTGTTTTTTAAAAAACAAAAAGGTGGTTAGGGCCTACTAACGGCTTCTGCCCCTCCCTGGTGTTGCCCTCAACTGAATAAAGCTGAGCTTCTACCTTCCGGCTCTGATTAACTGCTGTTTTTAAACACATTGCTGGTTCCGGCCTACTAACGGTGTCTGCCCCTGCCTGGTGTTGCCCTCAACTGAATAAAGCTGAGCTTCAACCTTCTGGCTCTCATTAAGTGTTTTTTAAAAAACAAAATGGTGGTTCCGGCCTACTAATGGTGTCTGCCCCTGCCTGGTGTTGCCCTCAACTGAATAAAGCTGAGCTTCAACCTTCTGGCTCTCATTAAGTGTTTTTTAAAAAACAAAATGGTGGTTAGGGCCTACTAACGGCTTCTGCCCCTCCCTGGTGTTGCCCTCAACTGAATAAAGCTGAGCTTCTACCTTCCGGCTCTGATTAACTGCTGTTTTTAAACACATTGCTGGTTCCGGCCTACTAACGGTGTCTGCCCCTGCCTGGTGTTGCCCTCAACTGAATAAAGCTGAGCTTCAACCTTCTGGCTCTCATTAAGTGTTTTTTAAAAAACAAAATGGTGGTTCCGGCCTACTAACGGTGTCTGCCCCTGCCTGGTGTTGCCCTCAACTGAATAAAGCTGAGCTTCAACCTTCTGGCTCTCATTAAGTGTTTTTTAAAAAACAAAATGGTGGTTAGGGCCTACTAACGGCTTCTGCCCCTCCCTGGTGTTGCCCTCAACTGAATAAAGCTGAGCTTCTACCTTCCGGCTCTGATTAACTGCTGTTTTTAAACACATTGCTGGTTCCGGCCTACTAACGGTGTCTGCCCCTGCCTGGTGTTGCCCTCAACTGAATAAAGCTGAGCTTCAACCTTCTGGCTCTCATTAAGTGTTTTTTAAAAAACAAAATGGTGGTTAGGGCCTACTAACGGCTTCTGCCCCTCCCTGGTGTTGCCCTCAACTGAATAAAGCTGAGCTTCTACCTTCCGGCTCTGATTAACTGCTGTTTTTAAACACATTGCTGGTTCCGGCCTACTAACGGTGTCTGCCCCTGCCTGGTGTTGCCCTCAACTGAATAAAGCTGAGCTTCAACCTTCTGGCTCTCATTAAGTGTTTTTTAAAAAACAAAATGGTGGTTCCGGCCTACTAACGGTGTCTGCCCCTGCCTGGTGTTGCCCTCAACTGAATAAAGCTGAGCTTCAACCTTCTGGCTCTCATTAAGTGTTTTTTAAAAAACAAAATGGTGGTTAGGGCCTACTAACGGCTTCTGCCCCTCCCTGGTGTTGCCCTCAACTGAATAAAGCTGAGCTTCTACCTTCCGGCTCTGATTAACTGCTGTTTTTAAACACATTGCTGGTTCCGGCCTACTAACGGTGTCTGCCCCTGCCTGGTGTTGCCCTCAACTGAATAAAGCTGAGCTTCAACCTTCTGGCTCTCATTAAGTGTTTTTTAAAAAACAAAATGGTGGTTAGGGCCTACTAACGGCTTCTGCCCCTCCCTGGTGTTGCCCTCAACTGAATAAAGCTGAGCTTCTACCTTCCGGCTCTGATTAACTGCTGTTTTTAAACACATTGCTGGTTCCGGCCTACTAACGGTATCTGCCCCTGCCTGGTGTTGCCCTCAACTGAATAAAGCTGAGCTTCAACCTTCTGGCTCTCATTAAGTGTTTTTTAAAAAACAAAAAGGTGGTTAGGGCCTACTAACGGCTTCTGCCCCTCCCTGGTGTTGCCCTCAACTGAATAAAGCTGAGCTTCTACCTTCCGGCTCTGATTAACTGCTGTTTTTAAACACATTGCTGGTTCCGGCCTACTAACGGTGTCTGCCCCTGCCTGGTGTTGCCCTCAACTGAATAAAGCTGAGCTTCAACCTTCTGGCTCTCATTAAGTGTTTTTTAAAAAACAAAATGGTGGTTCCGGCCTACTAATGGTGTCTGCCCCTGCCTGGTGTTGCCCTCAACTGAATAAAGCTGAGCTTCAACCTTCTGGCTCTCATTAAGTGTTTTTTAAAAAACAAAATGGTGGTTAGGGCCTACTAACGGCTTCTGCCCCTCCCTGGTGTTGCCCTCAACTGAATAAAGCTGAGCTTCTACCTTCCGGCTCTGATTAACTGCTGTTTTTAAACACATTGCTGGTTCCGGCCTACTAACGGTGTCTGCCCCTGCCTGGTGTTGCCCTCAACTGAATAAAGCTGAGCTTCAACCTTCTGGCTCTCATTAAGTGTTTTTTAAAAAACAAAATGGTGGTTCCGGCCTACTAACGGTGTCTGCCCCTGCCTGGTGTTGCCCTCAACTGAATAAAGCTGAGCTTCAACCTTCTGGCTCTCATTAAGTGTTTTTTAAAAAACAAAATGGTGGTTAGGGCCTACTAACGGCTTCTGCCCCTCCCTGGTGTTGCCCTCAACTGAATAAAGCTGAGCTTCTACCTTCCGGCTCTGATTAACTGCTGTTTTTAAACACATTGCTGGTTCCGGCCTACTAACGGTGTCTGCCCCTGCCTGGTGTTGCCCTCAACTGAATAAAGCTGAGCTTCAACCTTCTGGCTCTCATTAAGTGTTTTTTAAAAAACAAAATGGTGGTTCCGGCCTACTAACGGTGTCTGCCCCTGCCTGGTGTTGCCCTCAACTGAATAAAGCTGAGCTTCAACCTTCTGGCTCTCATTAAGTGTTTTTTAAAAAACAAAATGGTGGTTAGGGCCTACTAACGGCTTCTGCCCCTCCCTGGTGTTGCCCTCAACTGAATAAAGCTGAGCTTCTACCTTCCGGCTCTGATTAACTGCTGTTTTTAAACACATTGCTGGTTCCGGCCTACTAACGGTGTCTGCCCCTGCCTGGTGTTGCCCTCAACTGAATAAAGCTGAGCTTCAACCTTCTGGCTCTCATTAAGTGTTTTTTAAAAAACAAAATGGTGGTTAGGGCCTACTAACGGCTTCTGCCCCTCCCTGGTGTTGCCCTCAACTGAATAAAGCTGAGCTTCTACCTTCCGGCTCTGATTAACTGCTGTTTTTAAACACATTGCTGGTTCCGGCCTACTAACGGTGTCTGCCCCTGCCTGGTGTTGCCCTCAACTGAATAAAGCTGAGCTTCAACCTTCTGGCTCTCATTAAGTGTTTTTTAAAAAACAAAATGGTGGTTCCGGCCTACTAACGGTGTCTGCCCCTGCCTGGTGTTGCCCTCAACTGAATAAAGCTGAGCTTCAACCTTCTGGCTCTCATTAAGTGTTTTTTAAAAAACAAAATGGTGGTTAGGGCCTACTAACGGCTTCTGCCCCTCCCTGGTGTTGCCCTCAACTGAATAAAGCTGAGCTTCTACCTTCCGGCTCTGATTAACTGCTGTTTTTAAACACATTGCTGGTTCCGGCCTACTAACGGTGTCTGCCCCTGCCTGGTGTTGCCCTCAACTGAATAAAGCTGAGCTTCAACCTTCTGGCTCTCATTAAGTGTTTTTTAAAAAACAAAATGGTGGTTAGGGCCTACTAACGGCTTCTGCCCCTCCCTGGTGTTGCCCTCAACTGAATAAAGCTGAGCTTCTACCTTCCGGCTCTGATTAACTGCTGTTTTTAAACACATTGCTGGTTCCGGCCTACTAACGGTATCTGCCCCTGCCTGGTGTTGCCCTCAACTGAATAAAGCTGAGCTTCAACCTTCTGGCTCTCATTAAGTGTTTTTTAAAAAACAAAAAGGTGGTTAGGGCCTACTAACGGCTTCTGCCCCTCCCTGGTGTTGCCCTCAACTGAATAAAGCTGAGCTTCTACCTTCCGGCTCTGATTAACTGCTGTTTTTAAACACATTGCTGGTTCCGGCCTACTAACGGTGTCTGCCCCTGCCTGGTGTTGCCCTCAACTGAATAAAGCTGAGCTTCAACCTTCTGGCTCTCATTAAGTGTTTTTTAAAAAACAAAATGGTGGTTCCGGCCTACTAATGGTGTCTGCCCCTGCCTGGTGTTGCCCTCAACTGAATAAAGCTGAGCTTCAACCTTCTGGCTCTCATTAAGTGTTTTTTAAAAAACAAAATGGTGGTTAGGGCCTACTAACGGCTTCTGCCCCTCCCTGGTGTTGCCCTCAACTGAATAAAGCTGAGCTTCTACCTTCCGGCTCTGATTAACTGCTGTTTTTAAACACATTGCTGGTTCCGGCCTACTAACGGTGTCTGCCCCTGCCTGGTGTTGCCCTCAACTGAATAAAGCTGAGCTTCAACCTTCTGGCTCTCATTAAGTGTTTTTTAAAAAACAAAATGGTGGTTCCGGCCTACTAACGGTGTCTGCCCCTGCCTGGTGTTGCCCTCAACTGAATAAAGCTGAGCTTCAACCTTCTGGCTCTCATTAAGTGTTTTTTAAAAAACAAAATGGTGGTTAGGGCCTACTAACGGCTTCTGCCCCTCCCTGGTGTTGCCCTCAACTGAATAAAGCTGAGCTTCTACCTTCCGGCTCTGATTAACTGCTGTTTTTAAACACATTGCTGGTTCCGGCCTACTAACGGTGTCTGCCCCTGCCTGGTGTTGCCCTCAACTGAATAAAGCTGAGCTTCAACCTTCTGGCTCTCATTAAGTGTTTTTTAAAAAACAAAATGGTGGTTAGGGCCTACTAACGGCTTCTGCCCCTCCCTGGTGTTGCCCTCAACTGAATAAAGCTGAGCTTCTACCTTCCGGCTCTGATTAACTGCTGTTTTTAAACACATTGCTGGTTCCGGCCTACTAACGGTGTCTGCCCCTGCCTGGTGTTGCCCTCAACTGAATAAAGCTGAGCTTCAACCTTCTGGCTCTCATTAAGTGTTTTTTAAAAAACAAAATGGTGGTTCCGGCCTACTAACGGTGTCTGCCCCTGCCTGGTGTTGCCCTCAACTGAATAAAGCTGAGCTTCAACCTTCTGGCTCTCATTAAGTGTTTTTTAAAAAACAAAATGGTGGTTAGGGCCTACTAACGGCTTCTGCCCCTCCCTGGTGTTGCCCTCAACTGAATAAAGCTGAGCTTCTACCTTCCGGCTCTGATTAACTGCTGTTTTTAAACACATTGCTGGTTCCGGCCTACTAACGGTGTCTGCCCCTGCCTGGTGTTGCCCTCAACTGAATAAAGCTGAGCTTCAACCTTCTGGCTCTCATTAAGTGTTTTTTAAAAAACAAAATGGTGGTTAGGGCCTACTAACGGCTTCTGCCCCTCCCTGGTGTTGCCCTCAACTGAATAAAGCTGAGCTTCTACCTTCCGGCTCTGATTAACTGCTGTTTTTAAACACATTGCTGGTTCCGGCCTACTAACGGTATCTGCCCCTGCCTGGTGTTGCCCTCAACTGAATAAAGCTGAGCTTCAACCTTCTGGCTCTCATTAAGTGTTTTTTAAAAAACAAAAAGGTGGTTAGGGCCTACTAACGGCTTCTGCCCCTCCCTGGTGTTGCCCTCAACTGAATAAAGCTGAGCTTCTACCTTCCGGCTCTGATTAACTGCTGTTTTTAAACACATTGCTGGTTCCGGCCTACTAACGGTGTCTGCCCCTGCCTGGTGTTGCCCTCAACTGAATAAAGCTGAGCTTCAACCTTCTGGCTCTCATTAAGTGTTTTTTAAAAAACAAAATGGTGGTTCCGGCCTACTAATGGTGTCTGCCCCTGCCTGGTGTTGCCCTCAACTGAATAAAGCTGAGCTTCAACCTTCTGGCTCTCATTAAGTGTTTTTTAAAAAACAAAATGGTGGTTAGGGCCTACTAACGGCTTCTGCCCCTCCCTGGTGTTGCCCTCAACTGAATAAAGCTGAGCTTCTACCTTCCGGCTCTGATTAACTGCTGTTTTTAAACACATTGCTGGTTCCGGCCTACTAACGGTGTCTGCCCCTGCCTGGTGTTGCCCTCAACTGAATAAAGCTGAGCTTCAACCTTCTGGCTCTCATTAAGTGTTTTTTAAAAAACAAAATGGTGGTTCCGGCCTACTAACGGTGTCTGCCCCTGCCTGGTGTGGCCCTCAACTGAATAAAGCTGAGCTTCAACCTTCTGGCTATCATTAAGTGTTTTTTAAAAAACAAAATGGTGGTTAGGGCCTACTAACGGCTTCTGCCCCTCCCTGGTGTTGCCCTCAACTGAATAAAGCTGAGCTTCTACCTTCCGGCTCTGATTAACTGCTGTTTTTAAACACATTGCTGGTTCCGGCCTACTAACGGTGTCTGCCCCTGCCTGGTGTTGCCCTCAACTGAATAAAGCTGAGCTTCAACCTTCTGGCTCTCATTAAGTGTTTTTTAAAAAACAAAATGGTGGTTAGGGCCTACTAACGGCTTCTGCCCCTCCCTGGTGTTGCCCTCAACTGAATAAAGCTGAGCTTCTACCTTCCGGCTCTGATTAACTGCTGTTTTTAAACACATTGCTGGTTCCGGCCTACTAACGGTGTCTGCCCCTGCCTGGTGTTGCCCTCAACTGAATAAAGCTGAGCTTCAACCTTCTGGCTCTCATTAAGTGTTTTTTAAAAAACAAAATGGTGGTTCCGGCCTACTAACGGTGTCTGCCCCTGCCTGGTGTTGCCCTCAACTGAATAAAGCTGAGCTTCAACCTTCTGGCTCTCATTAAGTGTTTTTTAAAAAACAAAATGGTGTTTAGGGCCTACTAACGGTGTCTGCCCCTCCCTGGTGTTGCCCTCAACTGAATAAAGCTGAGCTTCAACCTTCTGGCTCTCATTAAGTGTTTTTTTAAAAACAAAATGGTGGTTAGGGCCTACTAACGGTGTCTGCCCCTCCCTGGTGTTGTCCTCAACTGAACAAAGCTGAGCTTCCACATTCTGGCTTTCGGCCTATACTATCAGATATTAAACTGCATTTGGCCTACTAGTGTGGTTAGGCCCTTGAAACAGTGTCTGCTGCTCTTGGGTTTGCTACTCCACTGAACAAAGCAATGCCGCCTGTTTAGTCCTGTTACCAATTTTGATCTGCATTTAGCCTACTTTATTCTTTGGCCCTATATCTGTTTCCTCATCATCCTGCCCATTGCCCAGCCACTGCTAGATGAGTCTGCTGGTACATTGACCTAGACCACTACATTCCCCTTGTACTCTACACAGCCAGAATCTGACCCTGCTGAAAGTAAGGTTCCCCTTCCCGCATATTATACCACCTTACACAGGGACAAAGAGGAAGGTGCAGATGAAAGTGCAGGTTCCTTCATCAGGTGGGGGGGCATACTCGTTGGCGACGTCACTGGCACAGGGCCACTCAGAGTACGCAAAAGTGTCGCTGCTGGTGGGAGGCGCCCCCGCCATGCAAACACACCGCCGTACTTTGAGGGGCCCTGTGCCAGTGCCAATGCGAACGAGTGGGCCCCCCCTGCTTGCTCAGGATCACAGCACTTGCAACGTTGAAATACTTACCTCTCCCTGCTCCACCGCCATGACGTAGTCCATGTTTCCTGGGCCCACTAAAACCTTGAACCAGCCCTACCCCCACAACTTTTGCCAAATGACCCCCAATTTTCAGTGCCCAACTATTATTATAAAGTTAATTAAGATTGACAAGCTTCAGAAAACAAGAATGGATGTTTTTGGCAGTAAAATGTGCACTGTAGGTGTTTTCCTGGCCTCCACTCACTGCCGGCTATGCTTCCCCATTGACTTGCATTGGGTTTCGTGTTTCGGTCGATCCCCGACTTTTAGCGATAATCGGCCGACTTCACTCGACTCGACTCTGGACTAAATCGGGTTTCACAAAACCAGACTCGATCTTAAAAAAATGAAAGTCGCTCAACCCTAGTCGGCACATGGGAAACGATACATGCCATCGAAGGAAGAACCTTGCTGCTCATTGTGTGGTCAGTTTCTTTATTCCATTACTACTTTTGCACTAACCATTTTTTCTTTTATTTCTGAGAAAAACATTGATGATTTTATATCAATCAAAAGCAAAGATTTGTTCTCTTGTCTCAAGATTGATGATAATTTTCTTCCAGAGGATCCGTCTTCATGGGAGACTAATACCGGACTTTCGGAGGCCACAAATCGTGTATTAACCCTTATAGCAGTGAAATATACAGCTGAGAGGACTGTAAAGTTAATGTAACACTTCCATGGTCTAATTATTGCAGAGGAGGAAAAAAAACCTATTTTTGATACACTGTGTACAAGAACACAGAAAGTTGGACCAGGACTGCAAGAAAGAAACTTTAAAAAGAAACTATCCTAATTAAATATTGCGAGCATATTAAGATATTATCTTTTTAAAGGATTTATTAATTTAATGAAAAGTAATAAATAATGAACGACTTCATTAAATTCTTGCTTTTTTCCTTCACTACATGAAATGTGAAATCATAGCTTAGTGACTTAATACTACAGAAGTTTCCATGTATTAAAGGGAATCTGTCACCTCATTTTTCACATATAACCTGCGGCCACCGCCATTAGGGGCTTATCTACAGCATTCTGTAATGCTGTAGATAAGCCCCCGGTGTAACCTGAAAGATAAGAAAAACAGGTTATATTATACTCACCCAGGGGCGGTCCAGTGCGGTCCGGGTCCGATGGGTGTCGCAGGTCCGGCGCCTTCCATATTCATGCGATGACATCCTCTTCCTTGCTTGTCTCGCGGCTCCTGTGCAGGCATACTTTATCTGCCCTGTGGAGGGCAGAGCAAAGTATTGCAGTGCGCAGGCGCCGGGAAGGTCAGAGAGGCCCATCGGACCGGACCGCCCTCCCAGGTGAGTATAATCTAAGCTGCTTTTCTTATCTTTCAGGTTACATCGGGGGCTTATCTACAGCATTATAGAATGCTGTAGATAATCCCCTAATGGCAGTGTCCGCAGCTTATATGCGAAAAATGAGGTGACAGATTCCCTTTAACTTTATCATCATGTTGTCACATATTAACGTTTTCCTATGCGGATGATATTTCACAAATGAGTTTTTAGGACTAAATATAAACATTTGTAGGGTATGCTTATCAGAGTCCTTCAAAATAAATGTTTGCCTCGTATAAGGGACACCCTGATATACTATCTATAATATAAGGCTGGGAGCGTCACTCTGTCCCACCACTTTATAGACTGCGCAAGCGCCTGCGCAGACGCTCCCAGCGTTACATTATAGCCACAGTGTCCGTGATGCAGCCCAGGAGATCACGGTATGCGTAAGCACTGAACGCATACCGCAATCTCCAATGGAGAAGCAGGGACGTGCCAGGAGGGTGAGTATAAGCTATATTCACCTTTCCCCATTCCACCACTGCGCGCCGCTCTGTCAGTGTCTTCCGCGTCCTCTGCCTGTGACGTTCAGGTCAGAGGGCACGATGACACGATTAGTCCTCGCTGCCCTCTGACTGAACAGTCACAGACAGAGGACCCAAAATACGGAGGCTCATCAGTGGAACGGTGAAAGGTGAATATAGCAAGTGCTAGGGCCTGAGCTATCAGCGACTCTAGCACCTGACCCCCATAGCGCGCCGGTGTCCCCGCCTGCTCAGGCCCCCGGCACTCGGTGCCCAGCGACGATAGGTGAGTATATCGTTTTTTTATCGCAGCAGCATACGGGGCATATTACGATATGGAGCATCTTATGGGGGCCATCAACCTTTATGGAGCAGCATACGGGGCATATTATGCTATGGAGCATCTTATGGGGGCCATCAACCTTTATGGAGCAGCATACGGGGCATATACTATGGAGCATGTTATAGGGGCCATCAACCTTTATGGAGCAGCATATGGCGCATATGAATGGGAGCAGCACATGACAGAATGGGCGAAGGATGGGAGCAGCACATGACAGGATGGGGGACACAAGATGGGAGCAGCACATTACAAAATTGGGGTGCAGGATGGGAGCAGCACATGACAGCATAGGGGTGCAGGATGGGAGCAGCACATGACAGAATGGAGTGCAGGAGGGAGCAGCACATGACAGGATGAGGGCTCAGGATGGGAGCAGCACATAACAGAATGGGGCCTCAGGATGGGAACAGCGCATGAGAGGATGGGGGCGCAGGATGGGATCAGCACATTACAGAATGGGGGCGGAGGATGGGTGCAGCACATGACAGGATGGGGCGCAGGATGGGAGCAGCAAATTACAGAATGGGGGTGCAGGATGGGAGCAGCACATGACAGAATGGGGGCTCAGGATGGGAGCAGCACATGATAGGATGGTGGTTCAGGATGGGAGCAGCACATGACAGAATGGGGGCACAGGATGGGAGCAACACATGACAGGATGGGGACACAAGATGGAAGTAGCACATTACAGAATGGGGGTGCAGGATGGGAGCAGCACATGACAGAATAGGGGTGCAGGATGGGAGCAGCACATTACAGAATGGGGGCGCAGGATGGGGGCAGCACATGAAAGAATGAGGGTGCAGGATGGGAGCAGCACATGACATAATGGAGGCTCAGGATGGGAGCAGAACATGACAGGATGGGGGTGCAGGATGGGAGCAGCACATTACAGAATGGGGGCGCAGGATGGGTGCAGCACATTACAGAATGGGGGTGCAGGATGGGAGCGCAGCACAGGACAGAATGGGGGTGCAGGATGGGAGCAGCACATGACAGAATGGGGGTGCAGGATGGGAGCAGCACATGACCTAATAGGGGTGCAGGATGGTAGCAGCACATGACCGAATGGGGGTGTAGGATGGGAGCAGCACATGACAGAATGGGGGCACAGGATGGGATCAGCACATGACAGCATGGGGGTGCAGGATGGAAGCAGCACATGACAGGATGGGGGTTCAGGGTGGGAGCAGCACATGACAGGATGGGGGCACAGGATGGAAGCAACACATACCAGAATGGGGTCAGAATGGGGGCAGCACATGACAGCATGGGGGTGCAGGATGGGAGCACCACATCACAGCATGGGGGTGCAGGATGGGAGCACCACATCACAGCATGGGGGTGCTGGATGGGAGCACGACATGACAGGATGGGGGCGCAGGATGGGAGCAGCACATTCCAGAATGGGGGTGCATGATGGGAGCAGCACATGATAGGATTGGGGTGCAGGATGGGAGCAGCACATGACAGCATGGGGGTGCAGGATGGGGAGCACCACATGAAAGGATGGGGCGCAGGATGGGAGCACATGACAGGATGAGGGCTCAGGAAGAGAGTAGCACATGACAAGATGCAGGCGCACAAAACGATGGGGGCTGCACATGACAGGATGGGGGCGCAATATGGTAGCAGCACATGACAAGATTAGGGCACAGGATTAGGGAGCACAACGGAAGCAGCACACACCAGGTTGGAGACCATATACCAATATAAATGCTCGCCACCCGGGAATAGAATGGGTTCATTAGCTAGTATATGTATATATATATATATATATATATATATATATATATATATATATATATATATTCCTCTGCCCCAGTTCATCAGACCTTTCTGCTAGGTGCAAACAATTATAAATTACAGAATAATTGTTCTTTATATCATTTATTTAGTTGTTATTGAAACGTCCGGATATTTTAGTTTATACATATTTTATTCATAGAATTTTAATGGTTTTCTTAATTCTTATACAAGTATCTGCGCTTTGAGTACATTATGAAAAAAGGGAACAAATGTGTATTTTAACCCCTTAAAGACTGCCAATGTGCAATAAACTGACGTCCGTTAAAGTGCCTTATTGCCTCATCGCTGTTTTGAGACGGGAATAAATAAAAAGCCCACCCCCTTGCAGCCGAAATAACTGCAAATAACAGCTGTATGTGACAGTTGACACCCAATGGTAATGACCCCAACAAGTTTTGTAACCGATCGAGTCTGATAAAATCCTTAAATATAGCTGTCAATCGTGACAGCGGCATTTAAGTGGTTTAAAAGGGTTTAAAGGTTCCCTTTGACACAATCAGACCCCACGATCGTAAAAACGAGTGCCAATCGTTGCCATGATTCACTAAGGTCATCTTATGACCCTAGGGTACAGTGGCCTGTAAGGTCCTGCTGTCATCAGGGTCTAAGGGTATGTTTCCACGGTCAGTAAATGCAACGGATTGGAGCCTACATACAGCCGCAGCGTCCAATCCACAGTGTCCAGATGTTACAGCATAATGTGGCGCGTGTTTCTAGACTGCAGCATGTCAATTTATCTTGCGAATGCGCTCTGTCTCCATAAGATAAATATCACCGTCCAATGTATAGGATGCGGTGATTCTGCATGGTTCAATAAGCACATGCGGAATCACAGCGCATACAAAAAGCCGGCAGCGGCTTGGACAGAGCGGACATGTGCTGCGTCCAAAGCGCTGCCGGTTTGTGCCCGTGGAAACGTACTCTGACAGGCTGAGTCGGTGAGACACTGACAGGGCTCATAGCAAAAAACTCGGCACTCAGACTTAACTTAATCAGATAAAGTGTTTTAATGGTGTCCACGGTAAGTAACAGAAGAAACGTTTCGGTCCGATAGCCGGACTGTAAAGCACACATTGGGTAGCCCCACTAGCATCACTCCACTCCCGAGCCCATTATATTAGAGCATTGTGGCTCTTTCCGGGTCATCAGGTGAAGCAAACCAAAGAGAACTGAAGGAACACCAAGGGACCGTACAGCACATAACACGCCTGTGACAGGAATGACGCCATCAGGACTACCCGATCTATGTGTGTGAGAGCCCGGCACTTAATAACTCTTATTGTTTGGGTCTCGTGGGGTCTTTTCAATTAGATTATTTTGTCTGTTTTTCTTGGTAAAGGGTTTATCCACCATTTTAAGTGGTACAGTACCTTCTGTAAACAGATTAACAAGAAATATACCGCACTGGTGTTTTGACCCACAGACACTATAAGTGGAAAAAGAAAGAGCTATTTCATTGAGTACAAGAAATGAATTACAGTGGACTCCCAGGGCAAAAGTCTCAGCCAACAGATGGACAAGGGAAATGCTAAGAAGCGCAAGTGTGGATCAGGTCAGGAACCATTAATTCCTGAGCTGGAAGGCCCGGTCTGTGAATGAGTTGCTGACAGGAGAGCAAAGGCTTTGGTTTGGCTTCGGACATATTTATATATTTGAGTAAATGTTGATTTTTTTTTTCAAGAATAAATTTAGACTGTTGTTCATGAAAAAATAAGACATTCCCTGAAAATAAGCCCTAACACATCTTTTGGAGCAAAACATAGTAAAAGACCCTGTCCTATATATGGGGAAACGCGGTAGTTACTATAGTAACTGACACCTCTATCATCGTGGTCACTAAAGAAACGTTAATAAAATAGCGTCACATAGGGGGATTATGTGTTTTACTTTCCAAAAGGCAAATAGAAAATTATAGAAAGTCCCCATAGGCGGTGGGTAATATGCAGTGTTGGTGGGGTGTAAATACCACCAGTGTCGGGGGATGGGGGGCAGCCAATGCCTCTTCCAACCCCAGCGTACTGGTAGCCGACCATATCGGAGATAGGAGGTGCCAACGTTTGTAGAGAGGCAAAATCTGAAGGAGTCATATGTAAAATATGAGGGACGATCTCAAGGGCCGAATATTATGGGAAAATGTGTTTATTTGTAAAGAAACATATGAGACATAGAACAATGTAATCTTATATAACAATGAGGCTTCAGATGAGCAGCGAGTTTGGGGGGACAGGGGTCTCCCATTTCACGCTACTTCTGTTAGGAATTGTAATGGATAACGGGATAATTATGTTATAAAGATACAACACAGAAAAAGCAAAACTTTACCCCTCTGGTTACAAAGCCGACACTAACACAACGTGATCACAGATTTATTTTATTTTTTGTCTCTTGATTCTTGTGTTATAACATTTTATTATTGGAGCAGAGTGAAATCCGTCACATATTACTCATGTCACTTTTACATCACAAATACTTCTCAGGTTACAGACATAGAAGATTATTAGTAATTAGTAATAAGCTGTAATATCAGTGCTATAAAGATACAACCAATCCATGTCCAGTAATATTCTCAGGGCACAGGACACATCCCACCAACTGCGCACATCTCAGTGTTGGAGCTGGGGGGCGCCGTCCTGTGATTGATGGATAAATGTCTGACATTTTATTACCTCTGTAAGAAACACAACTTTATTGGGAATGTGAAACACCTATAAAGATGGCGCTTATCAGCCTGCAGATCACTGCGGGTATGTAGGTGTAAGGGAACCTGCCATGTAATATAAGGCTAATAACGGGCAGATACGGGGTTAATGTATAGGCTAATAGCGCTCTGACACTGTGAGTGAGAGGGTGAGAGATGCTCTCTGATGCTCCGGCAGTGCGGGAAATGGTATCAGACACGTTTTTGAGGGATTTTTATTGTGAACCACTAATCACATTTACAAGAGTATGAATTCACGTGAAATCATGAATTTCAGGAAATTGGACTCAAACTCGATCCTCTATGATTGATCCGCTCATCTGTAATATATATGCATATATACTCCTTTCCCACATTAGTCGTATAGGTACGTCCAAGGTCGTCTCCTCTACTTGTATGCTTCTGGCTCGGCGATGACCCTGCAACCTTTCTGGCACATGTCAGCTGATTTCATTAGCTGACACGTGCCCCTAACAGCCTCAGGTGGAATCATGATCCACCCGCAGCTGTTAACATGTTAAATGCCGCTTTTAATATATCACAGTGGCATTTAACATGATCGCGACGGAAGTGCGTCACAAACCCCACCCATCGGCTCTCGTGTCACATGGCTTTGGGTCGCCGATGGGTTGGTATGACAACCCGGTGTCTGCAGGAGACTCCTGTGGTTGTTATTGTCTGATAGCTATGAGTGCCGCCCAGCGGTCGGCGCTCACATCTTATGAGCATTATAGCTACACATACTGTGGCAGGGCTAAAGGCCTGCTATGTGCAGCACAAGCGATCAGAAGATCGCAGCTTCAAGTCTCCTTAGGGGACTATTGAGGCAAGTAAAAAGTAAAAAAAATGTTTTTAAATAAAATAAATAAAAAGTTTAAATCACCCCCCAGTCTTCCCATTCAAAATAAAACTATTAAAAAAAAAAAATACGTGTTTGGTATCGCCGAGTTCAGAATCGCCTGATCTATTAATATATAAAAATAATTAATCTAATGAGTAAATGACGTAACAAGAAAAAAATCAAGACTCCAGAATTACATTTTTTTGGTCGCCGCAACATTGCATTAAAATACAATAATGGTATATTATCTACACCAAAATGGTATCAATAAAAACGTCAGCTCAGCTCGCAAAAAATAAGCCCTCACCCAGCCCCAGATCACGAAAAATGGCGACTTTTTTTTTTACAAACTTTGGATTTTTTTTTCACTACTTAAATAGAAAAGAAATATCAAGAGAAAAAAATCTTGGACCCGCAGAAGCTCTGGAATAAGCGCAAAACGGCTGTTGTCCTCCTTCACTTCCCGCTCCCCCTGCTGTTCTAAGGATTGTCCCACCACATGGAATAAATGACATTAGTTTTTTTAAAAAGCTATGGGGAGTGCTGTTTTAAATAGAAAAAAAATCCTATACATGCAGCATTGGACTGGAGCACTTTGGGCCCACCAGAGAAAATCATTCTTGGGGCCCGCTATGTAGCTACATAGAAATAAATACATGACCACCAATTGTGCGGTAACACGCTAATATCAGGGTGTAAAAAGGTAACACACATCTTAATGATATAGCAAGGGTTGGGGTAGCCCCCTCATAGAAAATAATGCAGCCCTCATATAATAAAATGTAGCCCCCCTCATAGAATATAATATAGCCCCCTTATAGAGTATAATGCAGACCCCCCATAGAATACAATAGTATTATGGCCGCCACGTACTCCCTCGCTCACTGATATATACCGTATTTTTCGGACCATAAGACACACCTAGGTTTTAGAGGCAGAAATTAGAGAAAAAACTGAAGTAAAAAATGTGGTAAATTCTGTACTAATATCCCCCATCCTGGTATATATATTTCCCCAATCCAGGTAGACATAGCCCCCCTCATCACGATCCTGGTATGCATGGCTCCCTCATCACCATCCTGGTATGCATAGCCCCCTCATTCTTATCCTGGTATGACCCCCTCATCACCATCCTGCTGTGCATTGCCCCCTCATCCCTATCCTGGTATACATGGCACCCTGATCCCTATCTTGGTATGATTGGCACCCTGATTCCTTTCCTGGTATACATGGGATTGTCATCACTATCCCGGTATGCATGGCACCCTGATCATTAAGTTTATATACGGTATGCTCACATACATATACTGTACGGTTTATACATATATATTTACACAACATACTGCACACATGCACACATGCCGTATACATATATAATAAATACACACACACTGTATACTCAGGGGCGGACATACCGCTGGTTCAACTGGTGCAACCGCACCAGGGCCCAGAGCGGGAGGGGGGCCCAGAGTGGGAGGGGGCCCCCGACGGCCATACACGGCATTGTTGTGATACACTGTGTGGATCCTGTAATGAGCGGTACCCAGTGACCGCTGGTGAAGAAGCTGACGTGCACGGAGTCTGCGGAGACCATCTGTCCACAGTCCGGGAGAAGGAGACGGGGACGCCAGGAGCAGGTGAGTATCATATTTACCTGTCCACGATCCACCCGCCGGGCGCCGCTCCGTCTTCCGCATCCTCTGCTGTGACTGTGCAGGTCAGAGGGCGCGATGACATATAGTGTGCACGCTGCCCTCTGCCTGAACAGTCAGTGCAGAGAGATGGGACGGGGAGGACCAGCGGGCAGAGACGAGAGGTGAGTATGAGGTGAGTATGTCATTTTTTTTTTTATTGCAGCAGCAGCATTTATATGTGGCACAGTGTTATATGGAGCATCTTATGGGGTAATAATGAATTGTATGGAGCATTATATGTGGCGGAACAGCTTTATATGGAGCATCTATGGGGCAATATTCAATAATGAATTGTATGGAGCATTATATGTGGCGGCACAGCTTTATATGGAGCATCTATGGGGCAATATTCAATAATGAATTGTATGGTGCATTATATGTGGCGGCACAGCTTTATATGGAGCATCTATGGGGCAATATTCAATAATGAATTGTATGGAGCATTATATGTGGCGGCACAACTTTATATGGAGCATCTATGGGGCAATAATGAATTGTATGGAGCATTATATGTGGCACAGCTTTATATGGAGCATCTATGGGGCAATATTCAATAATGAATTGTATGGAGCATTATATGTGGTGGCACAGCTGGAGATGGAGAGAACCTTGTGAACCATTCCAAAAAAGACTTTTCACCAACTCTTCCTACACAGCTCGTTTCATTCAGAGCTTGCTTCAAATCACAAATTGCACACGTGACCACTGTGGAAGAAATTGCCAAGCTATTGATTGTTGACGACAGTGTGCTAGTTCCAAGTTTTCCAGAAGTGTGTACAGCATATATTTTGTTCTTATCCTTGCCAGTAAAGGTACCGTCACACTCAGCAACTTTGCAACGAGAACGACAACGATCCGTGACGTTGCAGCGTCCTGGATAAGCGATCTCGTTGTGTTTGACACGCAGCAGCGATCTGGATCCCGCTGTGCCATTGCTGGTCGGAGCTAGAAGTCCAGAACTTTATTTCGTCGCCAGGTCGGCATGTATCGTCATGTTTGACATCAAAAGCAACGACGCCAGCAATGTTTGACATGGAGCTAATGACCAGCGAGAACTAGAAGTGAGTCGCCGTTACGTCACTGGATCGTTCCTGCATCGTTCTGGAGCTGCTGCGTTTGACGTCTAAACGACCTAAACAGCGACGCTGCAGCGATCTAGTTTAGGTCGGCTCGTTGTCTATATCGCCGCAGCGTCGCTGAGTGTGACGGTACCTTTACAGTGGCTAGCGCTGAACGCTCCTTCTCAAAACTAAAGCTAATAAATAACTACCTGAGGTGTACAATGGGACAAGAAAGGCTAAGCGGACTAGCTATGCTGTCAATTGAAAATGACCGTGCTAGAAAGATTAACTTAAATAATATTATTGATGAATTTGCTGAAAAGAAGGCCAGGAGAATGAATTTTAAGTAAATTGTTCACACCTCCACACGGTTTTACTGTTTGAAATACATTTTTCAGTGAACATTTCTAAATTCAAACATTTGAATGGCTGACTAAAGCCTAGTTATCTTGATTTGATTTAGTAAATTTAGTCAAATGGTTTTTAGTATTTAGCAATAAAGGGTACAGTTGTTTACTAATTATTATTAAATGGGTTGTCTAAAACCATTCTATTTTTTTACTATAGGCCTAAGCTCTAACAGGCAGGTAGTTCCTAACTAACTGCCTGTCCTGCCCAGTGCAGACCTGTGCCAGCTCAGGGTGGTCACAGACCACTACTGCTGCTTCCTCTGACGTCACATCAGCAGAACAGCAGCTTCTCTTCTAGTCTGTTGAAGGGCTGTGACTGCCAGCGTTATGCTGATTGACAGCCATCTCCCCATTGCATAACTACAGGGAGCCGGCTATTGAGCAGCATGAGGTCGGCAGTCATGCCCCATAAACAGAGCAGCCCAGAACATGAAAAGCTGCTCTATTGACATGAAGCAGCAGGATCTGTGGCAGGAGCAGTCCTTGGCCGCTCTAGGCCAGCACAGAACAGGTGGGCAGTTAGCAACTACCTGCCTATCAGTTCATAGGTTCATAGTTAAATAATAAAACAGGCCTGGACAACCCATTTACGTTTTGAAAAAAATCAAATCCTCCTCACTACAGTATTATTTCCTCCAGTTTATAAAGTAATAACAGTCCGTGCTGCTTGATAAGTCATAGGCCACAATAAGCGCATCCAGATTTGCCAGATATGACCTCAATTGCACGACTGCTTTGTGTTATATTCAGTTGTTAAATATGGAACTTCAATTTATTATTTAGAGTTGATAGTTGTGTTCTAAACAGATAATAAATATTACAACCTATATGTTTACATACCTTTGTTGCGGTATGGGGGGGGGGAAGATTTCTTGCACAGGGGCCCTCTGCAGTTTGTGTCCGCCCCTGTGTATACTGTAGGTACATGCATTATACATATGTAATAAATACACACACACTGTATACTGTATGTACATGCATATACAGTACTTCAAGCTGTCATTGATGTTAGAGGGGGAATACACGGTAATACGAAATGGGGTATGTGAACTTTTGATCAGGGTCATTTGGATGTTTTGGGTTGTCATTATGATTTATAAAGAGAAAACACAGTAGTTTGACAATAAATGGCTTCACCCAACCACTAACCATGAGTGGGGAAAAGTTTTGGTGTTATCATTCATATTCTCTGAAAAAAGGCCAAGAAAGAAAAAATTCTGATGGGTATGTAAACTTTTGGGCAAAACTATATATTTATATATTTGCACACCGCAGATATACACAATCATACTATATACTGTATATATGTACACACATACTATATACACATATACACACACTGTATACTGTACATGTACACACAGATACACATATATATGTATACTTACCAGGTCCTGCTGATTCACTTGTGCAGATCCCAGGACAGTGGTTTAGGAGCAGCCATGATGAGTAGGAGGGGACACAGAGAGGGCTGCAGACATCTTCCTGACCCCCGCGCCATCTAAACTGTGCTGTGCTGTGAGACGGCCCCTCCCCCTCACTCTCACATTCTAACCCAACACTGCCGGCTATTAAAGTGAAATGAATATTCACTGCTCTCCACGCCCATGAGCTCATTTCTCTTTAGCAGCGGGCACAAGCTTTAGCCAGCAGCCGGCTCCTGCCTCCTGTCACCCGCTGCTCCTCCGCTGCTGCTGCTGGGCAGACCCCCTGACAGGCCCCATAGCAGCTGTGTGGTGTGCCGTTATTAGTGACACACCACTGGCTGTGGCCCCTGAGGCAGCGGGGGCCCTCAGCAGCTGCCGACCCTGTATGCCAGCAGATGTCAGTGCCTGGGCCCACTGGATAATGTTCCGGTGGGCCAGTGCGACCTGATGTACATGTTTGGTATCTCCATGCTCATACTGACCTGGAGAATCATCATGGCCGGTCAGTTTTAGCATTTGGTGAGCATAGTAAAAAAAAAATAAAAAACAATTGTGGAACTACACTTTTTTTTTGTAATTTCACCAGTTTGATTTTTTCCCATTTTTCAGTACATTATATCGCAAAACCAATGGCGTCAATCAAAAGTGCAACTCATCCTACAAAAAACAAGCCCTCACACGGCCATAGTGACGGAAAATAACAAAGTTATGGGGCAAAAAACAGAAGCACCCAAGGTGGTGAAGGGGTTAATTGATGTGTTCTACTGGGTCACTTTATTATTATGGTGGAATTACAATTTGTTTTTCACCATTTCACTTCACTTGGGATTATTTTTTCTCCCATTTTTCTGCACATTATGTGGTAACATGAAGGGAGACTTTCATTATTACTTTTTAGCCTGCAACAATCAGTCCTTCATGGGAAAATAATGTTTTATGATTTTTGGAAAGGAAAAAGGAAGAAAACTGGAAAAATATCCCAGTCTCCAAGGGGTTAAGAGGTGTGACATAGAGGAATATCCATTATACAGCAGTAGGGCGAGTGTCTCCTGCGTCTCCTCGCTCTCTGCTCAGGTCATTAGGATGGTCACCGAAGGCTCTTTCTAGCCTGGAGGGGATGGAGCTGAGGAAACCGTGTTGGAAATCCGCTGTCAGGAACACATAAATGATCGGATTCAGGCAGCTGTTCAAACAAGCCAGGCTGATAATGAAAGCATGTCCTATATAGGATGCTATACGATACCAATAATACAATGTTATGTTATACCAATAATAAGATTCTATGTAATCTCTATAATACAAGTATATTACTGGGCAGATGTAAAATGGAAACCAGCAGATGAAGAAACACGATATAACAGCGGTGATGATCCTGGAGGATCTCTGAGATCTCTGGGATCTCTTACTTTTTCTAAGTTTGTAGAAAATGGTGACATAAGAGGTGACGATGATGAGAAACGGGATCACACACATTATAACTAATCTGATCAGGTGAGTGGTCAGATGTACCTCTGGGTTATAAGGAGATGTGACATAACCATATACACACCATTCACCTAGATGACCTACATGGCAGTGATACACGTAATACAGAGCACCGGCCACAGTAACGCTCAGCCCCCAGATGATCGCTGCACTGATTCTCACCAGGTTACGAGATCTATGCACTTTGGCCCAGAATGGACACATGACGGACACCCAGCGGTCAATACTCATGGCCGTCAGGAGGAGAACACTGGCGCTCATGTTCACATTAAACAGAAACATGTTCACTATACAAAGTGCAGGATCTGTGATGTGTGAGAAATCTGCAGCCCAGTCAGCAATTCTCAGGGGGAGAGATGAGCAGCACAGGAAGTCCGCGATGGCCAGGTGGAGGAACCACACGGCGCTGATTGTGTTCTTCATCCTGAATCCGGCAATCCAGATGACTAATCCATTACCGATAATCCCGAGAGCAAAAACAATGCTGTATAATGTAATGGACGTCTTCTGCATAATCTTATAATAATAATCTCTCTTATCGTATCCGCCAGATGACCTGAGGAGACAGAACAGGGCAGACATTAGGGGAATGGAGAGTTTATAGTTCCATCAGTTTCTCCCTTGTACCTGGAGGATGGGGCTGACATCACAGTGGGATCACACTGTAGGAAGGTAATAAGGCTAATCTGTAATACATATGGCCGTACATCCAGACACCTCCCAGGTAGAGGGATGGACCATGCACATTCTGACCACGCCCATTTCTCATTTCTTTCTTCCCCGGCAGTAGGAGTTGTCAGAGGGGCGCTGGCAGTGAGGGACATTCAGCAGATGCCTGAGACTGCCGGGGGTAGACCCAAATCCAGGACTGTCCGTTGTATCCGGCACAGGTGGGACTAGAGATGGATCCCACTGTAACCGGCCAGATTATCCCCGCCCAGAATATACCCGGGGTTACAGTGGCCTAGGCCAGATTATAACCCCTGCCCAGAATATACCCAGGGTTATAGTGGCCTAGGCCAGATTATACCCCCTGCTCAGAATATACCTGGGGTTACACTGGCCTAGGCCAGATTATACCCCCCGCCCAGAATATACCCGGGGTTAACAGTGGCCTAGACCAGATTACCCCCCCTCCCAGAATATACCCGGGGGTTACAGTGGCCTAGGCCAGTGTCAGGATTCCTGACCGCTGTCACCAATTTGTCACGATTCACACTGTGACCGTCACCCCTACGTCAGGGATCAGGGTGACTTTAGGCCAACAGACGGCTATCACATGTGCAGGGGGCTTATCTTAGTTATCCCTCCACTGCTAACAATGTGATATAAAAAAACACACACAAGGCTATTGACCTCTTAGTTTACAGCAGGGGCTTATTTTAGGTATCCCACTGCTCTTCAATATACCATGAACTGCAGGGATCTATGAATAACCCGTTTACAGTTCCACTTAAACCTTGCAGCTCTCTGGCGTCAGGTCAGATTAGGTACTGCACCTAGGGTAATTAGTCGCCAGAAAGGCTGCCTGCTATGTACTGGCTATTGGGCATGCTGCAGCGACGCGATAAACTACTCCCGCTCAGGCAGGAACAATAATTATCAACGCCGCAGTCGCTACAACACCCAAAGGCCTGCACACGGTAAGCTGCCACCAGCTTCGATTAAACGGGTCCGAAGCTAACCCAACACAGTAGCGTAATTCCCTTCAGGAGACAGGGTACATTTTAGAACTGGGAGAACGAATCTAGTATATTAAATATTATACTCCATAAATGATTTTTAGGCAGTGTTTATAAAAAGTTATTTTACAAGGATGTTACAAAAGAGACAATTGCAAATATGTACAAGGTGATTATAAAAAAACAGGGAATAACTGAGAAATAACACTTACATGTGTTCAGAGCATTGCAGGCAACCAGGCTAGTGGAGTTCCCATACGTCCCAGTGCATTAGGACTTGCTCAGGGCTCTTCAGGTAAAAAACTAACAACCCCTTGCTGGAAGCCTGCCAGAAACTTATAACCCGCAGCCCGTGACATCACCACCAGGGCTGGCTTCCACAGTCCCTCCTATCTCTTCAGTCTTAGGACATTCCACCTCAATTGGTCTAATGCTTATAACTCAGCTACAGAACATGTCATAGTCATAACAAACCCAGCATTCATCTCGTATTAGCGTTGGCATTCTAATGAGATCAAATATGTCCTATTTGGGATGCATAATTACAGAGAAATCCCTACTTCTTTAACAGATGGGGTTAGAAGCCCGTGCTTACCCTGGCGGATAGATCCACCGAGGGAGATTAAGAATATGCATTTTCCTGTTCCTTTCTTAATTGGTTTGCCTAATATCTTACAAAAACAGAACAAAGGACTTTCATGGATTCTGGAAGCTTCTCTACCAGTTTAAGCTGGTACAACTGTCTATGCAGCTACGTTTAGTGGTCGTAAATACCTTTCTTCAATAAAACTCCCCCCCATACATTGACAAGGCAAGCTCTTCTACACAGACAGTTAGAAACACAGGGAAGGGGGGAGTTTTAGCCCACAGCCTGGGCTAACAGGAGAAACTAAACTTATATGATATTTCATACAATATCGTGACACCTCCCCCTTTTGGCGTGTGCTACGGAGGCAGAACCTCTCGGTATGCCTCCATGCGCACCTCAGTAGGTTCACCCTGGTGGGACACTCCATCTGCATTCCCATGCTTCCTGCCCGTTTTGTGTTCAATGGTGAAGTCAAACTGCTGAAGGGCAAGGCTCCAGCGTAGCAACCTGCCGTTGGTTCCACACATGGCGTTTAGCCAGCGCTGAGGGTGGTGGTCGTTACCACGGTGAAGGTGCGACCGTACAAGTAGGGCTGCAAGCGCTGCAGGGCCCAGACTGTGGCCAGGCACTCCTTCTCGATGGTGGAGTAGGCCACTTCCCTCGGCAAAAGTTTCCGGCTCAGGTACAACACGGGGTGCTCTTGGTCCTCTGAGTCAACCTGGCTGAGCACAGCACCGAGGCCAAACTCGCTGGCGTCGGTCTGTACCAAGAACGGTCGACTGCTGTCGACTGCTTTCAACACAGGGGCATTGCACAGTGCTGTTTTCAACGCCTGGAAGGCCCCCTCACAGCCATCTGTCCAGTTGACGATGTGGGGTAGCTTCTTCCTGGTGAGGTCCGTCAAAGGTTTTGCTAGGCTACTATAGTCTTGTACGAAGCGCCTATAGTACCCTGCAGTGCCCAGGAAGGACATCACCTGTTTCTTGGTCCTGGGAGTGGGCCAGTTCACGATCGCGCCCACTTTCTCAGGCTCTGGCTTTAGGGTGTTTCCGCCTACCCGGTGCCCCAGGTAGTGAACCTCCCTCATGCCCATCTGGCACTTTCCCGGCTTGATAGTCAGTCCTGCTCGGTGAATTCGCCTGAGCACCTCCTCGAGATGCTGCAGGTGTTCCTCCCAGGAGGGACTGAAGATGGCAATGTCATCCAAGTACGCCACTGCGTACTTCTCCAGTCCCTGAAGCAGGAGGTTGACCATCCACTGGAAAGTGGCAGGGGCATTCTTCATGCCGAAGGGCATGACCGTGGACTCGTACAGTCCAAAGGGTGTGATAAAGGCAGATTTCTCATGCGCCTCGGGGCTCAGGGGAATCTGCCAGTATCCTCGACTCAGATCCATTATGGTCAGGTATTTTGCGCCAGCTAACTTCTCAAGCAGCTCATCGATGTGCGGCATTGGGTGCGCGTCAGAGGCTGTAATGGCGTTGAGCCCCCTGTAGTCCATGCAGAACCAGGTGGTCCGGTCCTTCTTTGGCACAAGAACTACAGGTGAGGCCCACGCGCTCTTTGACCGTCGAATCACCCCCAGCTGTAACATCTCATCGATCTCCTGGCGCATAACCTGCTGCACCTGGTCGGAGATTCGATAGGGTGTTCGCCGTAGTGGAGCATGATTCCCGGTGTCCACCTCGTGGACTGCTAACTTAGTCCTTCCAGGTCGGTTGGAAAACACGACCCGGAAGGGTTCCAGGGTGGTTTGCAACTGCAACCGCTGTGGTTCAGTTAGCGAGGCGCTTACCTCCATGTCCTCGATGGACCCACCGGCCTTGGCTTGGGCCAGCATGTCCAGGAGGGCGTCTTCCTCCCCGTCTTCGGGTGCGCTGCAGACCGGTAGGACGAAAGGTTCATGTTCGTGATGAGCCTTCATCATGTTGACGTGAAAGGCCTTTCCCCTACCCCGAGCGTGGTCAAGTGTGACCACGTAGGTGAACGGGTTGAGCTGTTGGTGGACGATGTACGGGCCCTCCCAAGCTGCCTGAAGCTTATCCGTTGGTACGGGGACCAGCACCCACACCTTTTGACCCACGTGGTAGGTCCGCTCCCGGGCATTCTGGTCGTACCAGTGCTTCTGATCAGCCTGAGCCTGCGTCATGTTGTCATGCACCAACTGCGTCAAGGTCTGCATCTTGTCACGGAAGCGCATGACATACTCCACTATGGACACTTCAGAAGGGTTCGGCTCCTCTTCCCAGGATTCTCTTACCAACCCAAGGGGTCCCCGGACTCGCCTGCCATACAGGAGCTCGAAGGGGGAGAACCCCGTCGAGGCCTGCGGAACCTCTCGGTAAGCGAACAGCAGGTGTGGGAGGTACCGCTCCCAGTCGCGCCCTTGTGTCTCAACTAGTATGCGTAGCATCTGTTTGAGGATACCATTGAAGCGTTCACACAAGCCATTGGTCTGTGGGTGATACGCACTTGATACCAGGTGCTTCACCTGCATTCTCTTACAGAGAGCCTCCATTAGGCGAGACATGAATTGGGTCCCTTGATCAGTGATCATCTCCCTGGGAAATCCTACACGTGAAAAGATAGCCAACAGGGCATCCGCCACCTTATCTGTCCTAGTTGACGACAGAGCTACTGCCTCTGGGTACCGGGTAGCATAATCTACCACAGTAAGAATGCATTGCTTTCCAGAGCTGCTGGGGATGGCCAGCGGGCCCACAATGTCCACCGCGATCCTCTGGAAAGGCTCCTCTATCACTGGCAAAGGGATCAGGGGAGCCTTAAGAGCAGGCCCCGCCTTCCCCACTCTTTGACAGGTGACACAGGAGCGGCATTAGTTTGACACATCTGTCCCCATCTTAGGCCAATAGAAGTGTTGAGACAGCCGGGACTTTGTCTTGCTGATCCCAAAGTGTCCAGCTAGCGGGATCTCATGGGCAATCCGTAACAACTCACCCTGGAATTGCTGCGGGACGACCAGCTGTCTCTCCCTCAACCACTCCTTTTGCGATTTTCCGGGTACTGTCTCCCGGTACAACCTTCCTCGTTCCCAGAACACCCTCTCCTTATCAGTCTCGGAGAAGAGCATCCCGGCGAGTTGTCTCAAACTCTCTAGGCTCGCATCTGTGTGCAGAGCTGCCTGAAACTCCTGGCTAGGGGAAGCCAGAAGCGATGTCAGGGTCCCTTCCCCACGGGAGCCCTCTTGAACCTGCTCTGGGTCCACCTCTGGTTCAGTCACACTGATGACTGAGGAGGGTCCGGGAGGCAGACAGTTATCTGCGTTCCGGGCACTCTGACTGCGGGTGACAGCAGCTACGTAGGCTGTCTCCCTGGGGATTTCTACCGACCCATCAGCCGACGCTGCTATGGGTTCTACCTCCCCATCCACCCCCATTACCTCAGGAGCATTGCTACTTATGGGCCAGTTACCTTCCTCGGTGGCACTGGTCAATTGCATGGCATCACCTTCCTCACGGTTCCCATGTATCTCCCCATTTCCTGTAGCACCGACACTTGCCCCTGCTAGGGGTTCCTCAGCCGTCTCACTCTTCAGAGCGACGTGGCTGAGCACTCCTGTACCTATGGACACATCAACTTTCACAGAAACATCATTATCAGATTCAGTTGGCACAGGTACAACATTTTCACCCTCGATCCTAAGGAAAAAATGGTTATCAGATGCATCATTACAAGGTAAAGCATGGTCAGGTAACACATGCGATTTCCCATCATCATCATCATCATCAAGGTTAACGTTACCCTTATTAGCAGATTGGGGAGGGGTGTCAGGGACGTAGTATGCAACCAACCTCCCCAAATCAGTCCCCAACAAAACATCAGTGGGCAAATTATCAGACAGCCCCACTTCCTTCACCCCGCTCCCGGCACCCCAATCAATATAAACCCGGGCCATTGACAAGGGACAGCTGATGCCCCAATCCCAGTGACAGTTAGGGTTTTCCCCGGAATGATTTCTTCAGGGGCCGCCAGTTCGGGTCGGATGAGGGTTCGTTCAGCCCCGGTGTCTTTGAGGCCTGTAGCAACATGGCCTCCCACAGTGACGTGCTGTACGTTGTCACACACCCTCACAGCCACACCACCCACCAAAAGAACTGCTGCATTAGGCCCTGGGGCCTTGGATGAGGTGTTCTTCTGCTTGTCTGGACAGTTGGGACTGATATGACCAGGCCGCCTGCAGTGGTAACACTGGCGAGGTTCGGTGGTAGGTCTGGTGCTGTTGGCCATGGGGACAGGACCTCTGTTGTGTTGGCTGGCAGGGGTATCGAAAAAAGAGAACAAAGAGCCACTCTCAAAAACTGCACACCACAATGTATATTTAAACATATAAAAAGGTGAACTTTTATTGATGTGCAAATAAAAACATTTAAAACCAATGGAATACCAAGATCCCCATAATAATCCCAGCACATAACAATAGCTGGAGAGGGAGCACGTATCCTAACAATATCAGGTGATATATATCACATTCATAGAAAAATCAATATAACAATGAGGATACAAAATATGGTATAAAAACTGCCCTAATTAATGCAGCCTCTTGAACACAAAAAACCTAGAAGATAAGGAGTATGAACACTACCTGTGAAAGTCAGTGTCACGATATGGTATGAAATATCATATAAGTTTAGTTCTCTTGCTAGCCTGCTGTGGGCTAAGCCCCCCTTCTTGGAGTGATTCTGCGGCAGCTTGTGGCTGCAAATACCTGACTTTCAGCTCACAAGCCCTCATCCCCCGCACCAAGGTATTTACGACCAGCATTTCCTGTGGTGGAAAGTGCCCAGCTTTAACTGGATTAGAAACTTCTAGAATCTTGAAAGTCTTTTGTTCTGTTTTTGGAAGATATTAGGCAAATCGTTTAAGTTAAGACCACAAAAACATATATTTGTAATCTCCATCGAAGGATCTACCCATCACTCTAAACATGAGCTTTTAACTCCATCAGGTGAAGAATTAGGGATTTCTCTGTAAATATACATCCCAAATAGGACATATTTGATCTCACTAGAATGCCAGCGATAATACGAGATGAATGCTGGGTATGGTACGATTATGACATGTTGTGTAGCGAAGTTACAGGCATCAGATATATTTCATGCCCTGTCAGTAAAAAGGAAGAGGTAGGAGGGTTTGGAAAAGCCAGCCCTTTCTGTGAGGTCACAGGCTATAGGTTTTAAGTGCTGCCCGGCGTCCAAGAGGGTCAGATTTGAGTTTTTACCTGAAGAGCCCAGAGTGCACGCCCCGATGCACTGGGATAGATGGAAAGTTCCCCTAGCCTGTTGCCTGCAATGCTTTGAACAACTGTAAGTGTTATTTCTCATGTTATTCCCTGTTTTTTTATAATTACCTTGTACATATTTGTAATTGTCTCATTTGTAACATCTTTGTAAAATATTTTGATAAAGCACTGCCTACATTTTGTGGGGTATATTATTTCATGCCAGTTCTTTCTCCATGCTCTAAAAACGTACCCTAAGTCTTCTGAAGGGAATTTACACTACTGTGTTGGGTTAGCTTCGGACCCGTTTAATCGAAGCTGGTGGCAGTAATACCGTGTACTGTGCAGGCCTTTGGGTGTCACTGTAGCGACTGCGGCTTGATAATTATTGTTCCTGCCTGAGCGGGAGTAGTTTATCGCGTTGCTGCAGCGTGCCCAATAGCCAGTACAAAGCAGGCAGCCTTTATGGCGACTATTTACCCTAGGTGCAGTACCTAATCTGACCTAACAGTAAGGGGGGCGCCAGAGAGCTACAAGGTTTAAGTGGAACTGTAAGCGGGATACACAAATCCCTGCAGTTCATGGCATATTGAAGAGCAGTGGGACACCTAAAATAAGCCCCTGCTGTAAACTAAGAGGTCAATAACCTTGTGTGTGTTTTTTTTAATCACATTGTGGCAGTGGAGGGATAACTAAGATAAGCCCCCTGCACATGTGATAGCCGTCTGTTGGTCTAAAGTCACCCCAATCCGTGACATATTGGTGGCAGTGGTCAGGAATCCCTGTGGATTTCGTGACAAACTGCTGGCCGCGGCTAAGGGATCATGACAGTCAGGGTGAAAAAACCTTATCTAAGAAGCGGGCCAAATGGCCAATGAATGAAACATATATATAATCGGTACCTGTATGCCAGCAAAACCATTGGACCATCAATATAAAGCAGCGACACAAAGCCACAAACACATGGTAAATTGTGTGCAGATGTATCTAGTATCCTGCATGTGGGACTGTAGTTACCACGTGCCAGAACCGTAGGTAAAGGTCCCAAGTCCAGCCATAGAGATGGTGCCAGGCATATTAGAAAATATACCAATAAAAAGACAAAGTGTCAAGAGGCAGGGAGAAGTATGGGGAAGGACCATTTTGGTTTCCTCAGTTTGTCGGCTGGCAGGGGTATTGGCATTGGTTGCAGGCTTACCCCCTCTCCAGCTGGTGGTGACTGGCTTCCGCACTTCCGATCTACGGTTGGCCTCATAGGCATCGGCAATCTGCGCTGCTTTCATCACGTCTTTGGGTTCTCTGTCCATCACGAACTGTCGCACCTCAGCTGGGCAAAGATAGAAGAACTGGTCTTTGATCATCAGGTCTTCCAGCTGCTCAAAGGTGGTCACTGACAGTCCTTGCATCCACTGGTGAAAGTGGGTCCTGAGTCCATGCACCACATCACTGTAACTGTCGTGTGGGCCACGTTGGAGGGTCCGGAACTTTCTACGGTACACCTCGGGTGTAAGCTGGTACTTGGCTATCAGAGCCTGCTTGATGGCCTCATAGTCACCATCTTGTTCTTGAGGGAGGGCAGCAAACGCCTCCAGAGCTTTGCCTCTCAGCCCTGGTGTCAGGTATCGGGCCCATTCTTCTGTAGGCAGCCGGTACTGTCTGCAGGCTTTCTCAAAGGCCCGCAGAAAAGTGTCCAAGTCCCCATCCTTTTCCATAACAGGGAAGTGATCGGGCCGGGGCTTCAGTATCTGAGCGCTGCTGGGCTCACGGCCGGACTGGGACGACCCCTGCATTTGCAGTCAGGCTAACTGCAGCTGGTACTCCCGTACCGCTTGGGCCTCTCGCTCGGCTCGCTGGGCCTCTCGCTCGGCTCACTGGGCCTCTCGCTCGGCTCGGGCCTAGGCCTCCTGCCGGTATTGCTGAATCAGCTGCCGACATCCCTCATGGTCATCAGTGGGGAATTCTTTCAAGGCCGCTAGCAGGTGGGGGTCCAATTCGTCCTGGTTGCTTATCGGGCCAGCATTCAGTGGTTGGACCTCTGCTGCAGCACCATGTTCACTTGTGCTGGCTTTTGCGGCCTCTGGGCTCTGAGAGTGGTCTAGAGCGGCTTCCCATTGCACCAGAACTGCGACCAGTTGGCTTTTGTTTTTGCCTGCAAAGTCAATGTGCTGTGACTTGCATAAGGCAACAAGGGTGTCTCTGGTCTGCTGCTCATAAAAGGTTTCTCCCAGCCCAACCATTGTTGCCAAATAAAAGATAGGACAGAAAAACAAAGAGAAAGGGAGGGGATAATTACCAGTACACAATTGTCTCCGGACTAATAAACACTGAGTTCGTTCTCCAAACTTATTTGCGCAGCGTCCTCGCAAGAACTTTCTGCAAGTTTTTAGTGAGAGGAATGATTGCTCAAACCAAATCACTAATGCTCTAAAATCCCACCGCCTTGCCACCAATTTGTCAGGATCCCCTGACCGCTGCCACCAATTTGTCACGATCCACACCGTGACCGTCACCCTCTACATCACGGATTGGGGTGACTTTAAGCCTACAGACGTCTATCACATGTGCAGGGGGCTTATCTTAGTTATCCCTCCACTGCTACAATGTGATAAAAAAAACACAAACAAGGCTATTGACCTCTTAGTTTACAGCAGGGGCTCATTTGAGGTATCCCACTGCTCTTCAATATACCATGAACTGCAGGGATCTATGAATATCCCGCTTACAGTTCCACTTAAACCTTGCAGCTCTCTGGCGCCTCCCTTACTCTCAGGTCAGATTAGGTACTGCACCTAGGGTAATTAGTCGCCAGAAAGGCTGCCTGCTATGTACTGGCTATTGGGCACGCTGCAGCGACGCGATAAACTACTCCCGCTCAGGCAGGAACAATAATTATCAACGCCGCAGTCGCTACAGCACCCAAAGGCCGGCACACGGTCAGCTGCCACCAGCTTCGATTAAACGGGTCCGAAGCTAACCCAACACAGTAGCGTAATTTTCTTCAAAAGACAGGGTACGTTTTAGAGCAGGAGAACGAATCTAGTATTAATTATTATACTCCATAAAGTTTAGGCAGTGCTTTATCAAAAATATTTTACAAAGATGTTACAAAAAGAGACAATTGCAAATATGTTCAAGGTAATTATAATATAAAGGGATTAAAGGAGAAAAGATAACACTCACAGGTTCTCAGAGCATTGCAGGCAACCAGGCTAGTGGAGTTCCCATACGTCCCAGTGCATTAGGACTTGCTCCGGGCTCTTCAGGTAAAAAACTGAACTGCCTGCTGGAAGCCTGCCAGAAACTTATAACCTGCAGCCTGTGACATCACAGAAAGGGCTGGCTTATCCAGACCCTGCTCTCTCTTCAGTCTGAGTAATTCAACCTTAAATTTGTCTAATTTCTTTAACTCCACTACAAAACATGTCATAGTCATAACAAACCCAGCATTCATCTCGTATTAGCGTTGGCATTCTAATGAGATCAACCATGTCCTATTGGGGATGTATAATTACCAAGAAATCCAAACTTTTTACCTGATGGAGTTAGAAGCTCATGTTTAGAGCGATGGATAGATGCTCCGATGGACTTTAGCAATCTCTATTTAAGATTCTCTTAGCCCCAGTCATTGGCCCAATATCTTACAATAATGGAACAAAGGACTTCCAGGGTTTTTGGAGCCATTTTTCCAGTTCCAGCTAGAAGAGGTGGGAGGGGGCGAGTAACTTTCCTCGAGCCTGGAATTTATGGCACGGGTCATAAAACCCCCTTCTACCATACATTCAGAGACTCACAACGAAGCAAAGAGAACCAGAGAGAGAAGGGGGTTTTTTAGCCCCCGCATGCTAGCAAGAAAACTAACTTATGATATTTCATACCATATCGTGACACGTGGCTGTGATCCATACACCTCATACACATGCGGATCCACTCTGTACACCTTGTACACACATGGCTCCGCTCTGTGCACCTCGTACACACACGGCTCCGCTCCATGCACCTCGTACACACACGGCTCCGCTCTGTGCACCTTGTACACAGGCAGCTCTGCTCCGTACACTTCGTACATATGCGGCTCCGCTCCGTACACCTTGTACACACACGACTCCGCTACATACACCTTGAACACACACGCCTCCGCTCCGTACAGCTCGTACACACGTGACTCCACTACGTACACCTCGTACACCCACGGCTCCGCTCCGTACACACACGGCTCCACTCCGTACACCTTGTACACACACGGCTCCGCTCCATACACCTAGTACACACGCGACTCCACTCCATACAGCTCGTACACATGCCGCTGCGCTCCGTACACCTCGTACACACGCGGCTCCGCTCCGTACAAGTCGTTCACAGGCGGAACCGCTCCGTACACCTCGTACACATGCGGGTCAGCTCCATACACCTCGTACACATGCGGCTCCGCTCCGTACACAAGTGGCTCTCCTCTGTACACCTCGTACAAACAAGGCTCTGCTCCGTACACCTCGTACACACACGGTTTTGCTCCGTACACCCTGTACACACACGGCTCTGCTCCGTACACCTTGTACACATACGGCTCTGCTCCATACACCTTGTACACACGTGGCTGTGCTCCGTACACCTCGTACACATGCGGCTCTGCTCAGTACACACACGGCTCTGTTCGGTACACCTTGTACATACACGGATCTGCTTTGTAGACTTCGTACACATGCGGCTCCTCTCCGTACACCTCGTACACACGCGGCTCTGCTCCATACACCTCGTACACACACGGATCCACTCCGTACACTTCGTACACAAGCGGCTCCACTCTGTACACCTCGTGCACACGCGGCTCTGCTCCGTACACCTCGTACACTTGCAGGTCCGCTCCGTACACTTCGTACACACGCGGATCCACTCCGTACACCTCATACACACGCGGCTCCTCTTCGTACACCTCGTACACATGAGGCTCCGCTCCGTACACCTCGTACACAGACGGCTCCGCTCAGTACACCAAGTACACACATGGCTCTGCTCCGCACACGTCATACACACATGGCTTTGCTCCGTACACCTTGCACACCCAGAGCTCCTCTCCATACACTTCGTACACAAGTCTCCGATCCGTACACCAAGTTCACACACGGCTCCGCTCCGTACACATTGTATACACACGGCTCCACTCCGTACACCTCGTACACATGCAGCTCTGCGCCGTACACCTTGTACACACGCAGCTCTGCTCCCTACACCTCAGGCTCCGCTCCATACACCAAGTACACACGACTCCGCTCCGTACACCTTGTACACATGCGGCTCCTCTCCGTACACCTCGGACACACGCGTATCTGCTCCGCACACTTCGTACATACGCGGATCAGCTCCGTACAGTATATGGAGTGTGTACGAGGTGTACGGAGCTGAGCCGTGTGTGTACAAGGTGTACGGAGCAGAGCCGTGTGTGTACCAGAATATACCCAGGATTAAAGTGGCCTAGACCAGATTATACCCCCCGCCCAGAATATACCCAGAATATACCCGTGTTTGTACGGAGCGGAGCTGTGTGTACGAGGTGGACAGAGCAGAGCCGTGTGTGTACGAGGTGTATGGAGCGGAGCCGTGTGTGTACAAGGTGTACATTGCAGAGCCGTGTGTGTACAAGGTGTATGGAGCAGAGGCGTGTGTGTTTGAGGTGTACGGAGCAGAGCCCTGTGTGTACGAGGTGTACGGAGCAGAGCCGTGTGTGTACGGAGTGGAGCCGTGTTTGTACGGAGAGGAGCTGTGTGTACAAGGTGTACGGAGCAGAGCCGTGTGTGTACGAGGTGTACGGAGCAGAGCCGTGTGTGTACGAGGTGTACAGAGCAGAGCCATGTGTGTACGAGGTGTACGGAGCAAAGCTGTGTGTGAGGAAAATGTATGTCCGATTATGTAAAAACCATAGCTGAGGGATTTTTGCACGTCTGACCATGGTCCCAAAAGCTGCGGGCTAAACCCCCCCCCTTCCCTGTGTTTCTGAATGTCTGTGTAGAAGAGCTTTTATGGCTTCTTGCTGCATTCCTGACTTTCAGCTCCCAAATCCCTCATGCCCCTCCCAAAAGAATTTTTACGATCGATTGGGTAGGCTCAAACTCCCCTCCAGCTAGAACTGGATTAGAAGTCTCCAGAATCCATGAGGATCTTTGTTCTAATGTAATAAGATATTGGGCCAACGGTTTTGTCTAGGAAAATGATGGGTCCAGTTTGTGAAAGTCCATCGGCGAATCTATCCATCACTGTAAGCAGGAGCTTCCAAGTCCAACAGGGACAGAATACAGATTTCTCTGGAACTGAGTGTCCCTACTAGCCTGAATTTAGTATCTATAGAGAGCAAATCTTAATACAAGATGAATGCTGGGTGTGTTATGATTCTGACATGTTCTGAAGCGGAGATACAGGCATTAGACAAACTTGTGTGAAATTTACTAAGACTGAAGAGAGAGGAGGGTCTGGGTAAGCCAGACCTTTTGGTGATGTCACCGAGCTACACTTTATAAGTTTCTACCCTCACCCCAGCCTGAAGTCTATCTGCTGGAGTCTGTGTGAGCCTGATCTTACTCCAGAACCCTGATGAATTGGGACATTTGGGAAATCCGCCCACTAGCCTGGTTGCCTCAAATGATCTGAACACATGTAAGTGTTATTTCTCCTTTAACCCCTGTTATTTTTATAATTACCCTTGTACATATTTGCAATTGTCTCTTTTGTAACATCCTTGTAATATTTTTCTATAAACACTGCCTAAACTTTAATGGAGTATAATATTTAATACTAGAGTCGTTCTTCATGCTCTAAAATGTATCCTAAATCTTCTGAAGGGAATTACGCTACTGTTTTGGGTTAGCTTCGGACCCGTTTAACCGAAGCTGGTGGCAGCAATACCGTGCACTGTGCCTTTGGGAGTCGTTGTAGCGATGGCGACATTGATAATTATTGTTCCTGCCTGAGCGGGAGTACTTAAATTGCCTCTCTGCAGTGTGCCCAATAGCCAGTACATAGCAGGCAGCCTTTCTGGCGACTAATTATCCTAGGTGCAGTACCTAATCTGACCTGAGGGTAAGGGGGGCGCCAGAGAGCTGCAGGTTTCAAGTGGAACTGTAAGCGAGATATACATAAATCCCTGCAGTTCGTGGTATATTGAGAAGCAGTGGGATACCAAAAATAAGCCCCTGCTGTAAACTAAGAGGTCAACAGCCTTGTGTGTGTTTTTATCACATTGCTAGCAGTGGAGGGATAACAAAGATAAGCTCCCCTGCACATGTGATAGCCGTCTGTTGGCCTAAAGTCACCCCGATCCGTGACGTAGGGGTGACGGTCATGGTGTGAATCGTGACATCGTGTGTGTACGAGGTGTACGGAGCAGAGCCGTGTGTGTACGGAGCGGAGCCGTGTTTGTGCGGAGCGCATAGGGCCCAGGCAGCACACAGGAGCCCCAGGCAGCATACAGGGGCCTGAGGCATGTAGCGCACATGGGTAGAGGCAGCGCACAGGGGCCCAGACCTCCCAACTGTCCCGGATCCAGCGGGGCTGTCCTGATTTAGACAGTCTCCCCATGGTCACGGCCAGGACATTACTTGTTCTGCACTGACTGTGATTCACCGATTGGTTGCTAAGAGACGTTGGGAAACTTCGAATGGCTGCTCTCTGCGGACAGGACCTGTGATGAGGTCACAGGAGGGGAGGAGTCAGGGGTCACATGATCAGGGACCTCAGTATATGCAGGACTCTGCTGTGCTGGTTGTCATGGAGCTGGATGAGGGGAAGTTTTTGTGTGGGGTCAGGAAGGGTTTACAGTGTGGATGTAGCAGAGCCGTGTGTGTACGAGGTGTATGGAGAGGAGCCTTGTGTGTATGAGGTGTGCGGAGCCGCGAGTACAAGGTGCACGAAGCAGAGCCATGTGTGTACGAGGTACAGAGCGGAGCCGTGTGTGTACAAGGTGTACGGAGCAGAGAAGCGTGTGTACGAGGTGTACAGAGCAGAGCCGCGTGTGTACGAGGTGTACGGAGCAGAGCCGCGTGTGTGCAAGGTGTACAGAGCAGAGCCGCATGTGTACAAGGTGTACGGAGCAGAGTCGTGTGTGTACAAGGTGTACGGAGCGGAGCCATGTGTGTACGAGGTGTACGGAGCGGAGCCATGTTCGTACGGAGCGGAGCTGTGTGTACGAGGTGTACAGAGCAGAGCCGTGTGTGTACGAGGTGTACGGAGCGGAGCCGTGTGTGTACAAGGTGTACGGAGCTGAGCCGTGTGTGTACGAGGTGTACGGAGCTGAGCCGTGTGTGTACGAGGTGTACGGAGCTGAGCCGCGTGTGTACGAGGTGTACGGAGCGGAGCCGTGTGTGTACGAGGTACGGAGCGGAGCCGTGTGTACAAGATGTACAGAGAGCAGCCGCGTGTGTACAAAGTGTACAGAGTGGAGCCGCATGTGTACGAGGTGTGCGGAGCCATGTGTATACAATGTGTACGGAGCGGAGCCGTGTGTGAACTTGGACTCTGCTGTGCTGGTTGTCATGGTGCTGGATAAGGGGAAGTTTATGTGTGGGGTCAGGAGGGGTTTACAGTGTGGATGTAGCAGAGCCGTGTGTGTACAATGTGCACGGAGCAGAGCCGTGTGCATGGAGTGTATGGAGCGGAGCCGTGTCTACAAGATGTACAGAGAGCAGCCGCGTGTGTAGGAGGTGTATGGAGTGGAGCCGTGTGTATACAATGTGTATGGAGCGGAGCCATGTGTGAACTTGGTGTACGGATTGGAGACACGTGTGTATGAAGTTTACGGAGCAGAGCCGTGTGTATGAGGTGTATGGATCGGAGCCGCATGTGTACGAGGTGTATGGAGCGGAGCCTTGTGTATACAAAGTGTACGGAGCGGAGCCGTGTGTACACCTCGTACACAGGTGGCTCCGCTCTGTATACCTCGTATACAGGTGTCTCTGCTCCGTACACCTCCTACACACACGGCTGCTCTCTGTACATCTTGTAGACACGGCTCCGATCCATACACTCCGTGCACACGGCTCCGTTCCGTGCATTGTACACACACGGCTCTGCTACATCCACACTGTAAACCCCTCCTGACCCCACACATAAACTTCCCCTTATCCAGCACCATGTCAACCAGCACAGCAGAGTCCTGCATACACTGACGCCCCTGATCATGTGACCCCTGACTCCTCCCCTCCTGTGACTCATCACAGGTCCTGTCCGCACAGAGCAGCCATTCGAAGTTTCCCAACGTCTCTTACCAACCAGTCAGTGAATCACAGTCAGTGCAGTGTGGAACAAGTAATGTCCCGGCCGTGACCGCGGGGAGACTGTCAAAATCAGGACAGCCCCGCTGGATCTGGGACAGTTGGGAGGTCTGGGCCCCTGTGCGCTGCCTCTACTCCTGTGCGCTACATGCCTGAGGCCCCTGTATGCTGCCTGGGGCTCCTGGGTGCTGCCTGGGCCCCCTGTGTGCTGCCTGGGGCCCTGTGGGCAATGGTAACCCTGGGTTTATTCTGGGTTGGGGGTATAATCTGGCCTAGGCCACTGTAACCCTGGGTATGTTCTGGGAGGGGGGTATAATCTGGCTGTCACAATATTGTATGAAATATCATATAAGTGTAGTTTCTCCTGTTAGCCCAGGCTGTGGGCTAAAACATCCCCCTTCCCTGTGTTTCTAACTGTCTGTGTAGAAGAGCTTGCCTTGTCAATGTATGGGGGGAGTTTTATTGAAGAAAGGTATTTACGACCGCTAAACGTAGCTGCATAGACAGTTGTACCAGCTTAAACTGGTAGAGAAGCTTCCAGAATCCATGAAAGTCATTTGTTCTGTTTTAGTAAGATATTAGGCAAACCAATTAAGATAGGAACAGAAAAATGCATATTCTTAATCTCCCTCGATGGATCTATCCGCCACGGTAACCACGGGCTTCTAACTCCATCTGGTAAAGAAGTAGGGATTTCTCTGTAATTATGCATCCCAAATAGGACATATTTGATCTCATTAGAATGCCAACGCTAATACGAGATGAATGCTGGGTTTGTTATGACTATGACATGTTCTGTAGCGGAGTTATAAGCATTAGACCAATTGAGGTGGAATGTCCTAAGACTGAAGAGATAGGAGGGACTGTGGAAGCCAGCCCTGGTGGTGATGTCACAGGCTGCAGGTTATAAGTTTCTGGCAGGCTTCCAGCAAGGGGTTGTTAGTTTTTTACCTGAAGAGCCCTGAGCAAGTCCTAATGCACTGGGACGTATGGGAACTCCACTAGCCTGGTTGCCTGCAATGTTCTGAACACATGTAAGTGTTATTTCTCAGTTATTCCCTGTTTTTTTATAATTACCTTGTACATATTTGCAATTGTCTCTTTTGTAACATCCTTGTAAAATAACTTTTTATAAACACTGCCTAAAAATCATTTATGGAGTATAATATTTAATATACTAGATTTGTTCTCCCTGTTCTAAAACGTACCCTGTTTCCTGAAGGGAATTATGCTACTGTGTTGGGTTAGATTTGGACCCGTTTAATCGAAGCTGGTGGCAGCTTACCGTGTGCAGGCCTTTGGGTGTTGTAGCGACTGCGGCGTTGATAATTATTGTTCCTGCCTGAGTGGGAGTAGTTTATCGCGTCGCTGCAGCGTGCCCAATAGCCAGTACATAGCAGGCAGCCTTTCTGGCGACTAATTACCCTAGGTGCAGTACCTAATCTGACCTGACAGTAAGGGGGCGCCAGAGAGCTGCAAGGTTTAAGTGGAACTGTAAACGGGATATTCATAGATCCCTGCAGTTCATGGTATATTGAAGAGCAGTGGGATACCTAAAATAAGCCCCTGCTGTAAACTAAGAGGTCAATAGCCTTGTGTGTGTTTTTTTATCACATTGCTAGCAGTGGAGGGATAACTAAGATAAGCCCCCTGCACATGTGATAGCCATCTGTTGGCCTAAAGTCACCCCGATCCGTGACGTAGGGGTGACGAATCCGATCATGGTGTGAATTGTGACAAATTGGTGGCAGCGCTCAGGAATCCTGACAAATTGGTGGCAAGGCGGTGGGATCTTAGAGCATTAGTGATTTGGTTTGAGTGATCATTCCTCTCACTAAAAACTTGCAAAGTTCTTGCGAGGACTCTGCGCAAATAAGTTTGGAGAACGAACTCAGTGTTTATTAGTCTTGAGACAATTGTGTGTACTGGTAATTATCCCCTCCCTTTCTCTTCATTTTTCTATCCTATCTTTTATTTGGCAACCATGGTTGTGCTGGGAGAAACCTTTTATGAGCAGCAGACCAGAGACACCCTTATTGCCTTATGCAAGTCACAGCACATTGACTTTGCAGGCAAAAACAAAAGCCAACTGGTCGCAGTTCTGGTGCAATGGAAAGCCGCTCTAGACCACTCACAGAGCCCAGAGGCCGCAGAAGCCAGCACCAGCGAACATGGTGCTGCAGCAGAGGTCCAACCACTGAATGCTGGCCCTGTTAGCAATCCGGGCGAATTGGACCCCCACCTGCAGGCAGCCTTGAAAGAATTCCCCACTGACGACCATGAGGGACGTTGGCAGCTGATTCAGCAATACCGGCAGGAGGCCGAGGCCTGAGCCGAGCGAGAGGCCCAGCGAGCCGAGCGAGAGGCCAAAGCGGAGCGGGAGTACCAGCTGCAGATGGCCCGACTGCAGATGCAGGGGTTGCCCCAGTCCAGCCGTGAGCCCAGCGGCGCTCAGACACCGACGCCCTGGCCCGATCACTTCCCTGTTATGGAAAAGGACGGGGACTTGGACACTTTTCTGGGGGCCTTTAAGAAAGCCTGCAGGCAGAACCAGCTGCCTACACAAGAATGGGCACGATACCTGACACCAGGGCTGAGAGGCAAAGCTCTGGAGGCATTTGCTGCCCTCCCTCAAGAACAAGATGGTGACTATGAGGCCATCAAGCAGGCTCTGATAGCCAAGTACCAGTTTACACCCGCGGTGTACCGTAGAAAGTTCTGGACCCTCCAACGTGGCCCACACGACAGTTACAGTGATGTGGTGCATGGACTGGGGACCCACTTTGACCAGTGGACCCAAGGACTGTCAGTGACCACCTTTGCACAGCTGCGAGACCTGATGATCAAAGACCAGTTCTTCCATCTTTGCCCAGCTGAGGTGCGACAGTTCGTGATGGACAGAGACCCCAAAGACATGACGAAAGCAGCGCAGATTGCCGATGCCTATGAGGCCAACCGTAGATCGGAAGTGCGGAAGCCAGTCACCACCAGCTGGAGAGGGGGTAAGCCTGCAACCAACACCAGTACCCCTGCCAGCCAACACAACAGAGGTCCTGTCCCCATGGCCAACAGCACCAGACCTACCACCGACCCTCGCCTGTGTTAGCACTGCAAGCGGCCTGGTCATATCAGTCACTACTGTCAAGACAAGCCGAAGAACCCCTCATCCAAGGCCCCAGGGCCTAATGCAGCAGTTCTTTTGGTGTGTGGTGTGGCTGGGAGGGTGTGTGACAACGTACAACACGTCACCGTGGGAGGCCATGTTGCTACAGGCCTCAAGGACACCGGGGCTGAACGAACCCTCATCCGACCCGAACTGGCGGCCCCTGAAGAAATCATTCCGGGGAAAACCCTAACTGTCACTGGGATTGGGGGCATCAGCTGCCCCTTACCGATGGCCCGGGTTTATATTGATTGGGGTGCCGGGAGCGGGGTGAAGGAAGTGGGGCTCTCTGATAATTTGACCACTGATGTTTTGTTGGGGACTGATTTAGGGATGTTGGTTGCATACTACGTCCCTGACACCCCTCCCCAATCTGCTAATAAGGGTAACATTAACCCTGATTCCCCAATCTGCTAATAAGGGTAACGTTAACCCTGATGATGATGATGATGATGATGATGGGAAATCGCATGTGTTACCTGACCATGCTTTATCTTGTAATGATGCATCTGATAACCATTTTTTCCCTAGGATTGATGGTGAAAATGTTGGACCTGTGCCAACGGAACCTGATAATTAGGGTTGAGCGACTTTCATTTTTTTAAGGTCGAGTCGGGTTTTGTGAAACCCGACTTTGTCCAGAGTCGAGTCGAGTGCAGTCGGCCGATTATCGCTAAAAGTCGGGGATCGACCGAAACACGAAACCCAATGCAAGTCAATGGGGAAGCATAGTTGGCAGTGAGTGGCGGCCAGGAAAACACCTACAGTGCCCATTTTAATGGCAAAAACATCCATTCTTGTTTCTGAAGCTTGTCAATCTTAATTAACTTTATAATAATAGTTGGGCATTGGAAATTGGGGGTCATTTGGCAATAGTTGTGGGGGGTAGGGCTGGTTCAAGGTTTTAGTGGGCCCAGGAAACGTGGACTACGTCACGGCGGTGGAGCAGTGAGAGGTAAGTATGTCAAGTTTGCAAGTGCTGTGATCCTAAGCAAGCAGGGGGGCCCACTCATTGGCATTGGCACTGGCACAGGGCCCCTCAAAGTACAGCGGTGTGTTTGCACGGCGGGGGCGCCTCCCACCAGCAGCGACACTTTTGCGTACTCTGAGGGGCCCTGTGCCAGTGACGTTGTCAACGAGTATGCCCCCCCACCTGATGAAGGAACCTGCACTTTCATCTGCACCTTCCTCTTTGTCCCTGTGTAAGGTGGTATAACATGCGGGAAGGGGAACCTTACTTTCAGCAGGGTCAGATTCTGGCTGTGTAGAGTGCAAGGGGAATGTAGTGGTGTAGGTCAATGTACCAGCAGACTCATCTAGCAGTGGCTGGGCAATGGGCAGGATGAGGAGGAAACAGATATAGGGGCCAAAGAATAAAGTAGGCTAAATGCAGTTCAAAATTGGTAACAGGACTAAACAGGCGGCATTGCTTTGTTCAGTGGAGTAGCAAACCCAGGAGCAGCAGACACTGTTTTAAGGGCCCAAACACACTAGTAGGCCAAATGCAGTTTAATATCTGCTACTGTAGGCCAAAAGCCAGAAGGTAGAAGCTCAGCTTTATTCAGTTGAGGACAAACACCAGGCAGGGGCAGACACCGTTCGTAGGCCCTAAACACCAAGTTTTTAAAAAACAGCACTTAATGAGAGCCAGAAGGTTGAAGCTCAGCTGTATTCAGTTGAGGGCAACACCAGGGAGGGGCAGACACCGTTAGTAGGCCGTAACCAAAGTTAAAGGCCAAATGCAGTTTAATATCTGATACTATAGGCCGAAAGCCAGAAGGTTGAAGCTCAGCTTTATTCAGTTGAGGACAAACACCAGGCAGGGGCAGACACCGTTAGTAGGCCCTAAACACCTATTTTAAAAAAAAAAAAAAAAAAAGCTTAATAAGAGCCAGAAGGTTGAAGCTCAGATTTATTCATTTGAGGACATCTTGAATTAGGGACTGCAGACAGACTTACCAGGCTGTCCCCTGTGTGGACCATGCATCCAATACATTAACCCATTGCGCCACAAAGGACACGTAACCTTCCGTGGCCATGCCTACAGGTCCATGTGTCTGTTGTCAGGTGTACCTTTGGACTCACAGATTGACAGAGTGCATGGACAATGCGGTCTTTTACATGCTGGTGGAGGGGTGGGATGGCTTTTCTCGCAAAAGAATTGTCAACTGGGTAGCTCATAGCGTGGTACAGCGTAGTCCATCATGGCTTTATTAATATTAAATAAAATAAAAAAATAGGCTCTATGCACTGTAAAATAGGTTCCAGGGGTAAACAGGCAGCATTGGTGTGGTCAGTAGAGGAGTAATGCAAGTAGGGACCGCAGACAGGCTAACAAAGGCCTAAAATAACAAACAATAGGCTCATGGCAGTTTTACATCGGTTACATGGATACACAAGCAGGCAGCATTGTGGTCAGTGGAGGAGTAATGCAAGTAGGGACCGCAGACAGGCTAACAAAGGCCTAAAATAACAAACAATAGGCTCATGGCAGTTTTACATCGGTTACATGGATACACAGGCAGGCAGCATTGTGGTCAGTGGAGGAGGATTGGAAGGAGTGTCTGACACAGTTAGTACTCCAAAAGAAAAAAAAAATGTTAATGTCTCGCAAAACAACTATAAGTAAAAAAAGGGTGGCATGCTTATGTACAGGGGTGGGCTCATCTGCAGAGTTTATGACAAAGTAATTTGGCAGTAAATTAGTATTTACTGGTGTCAATATAGGACACTGCCCCAGACTACTTTAACTAGCATCATAGATGCAAACAAATTGGTATTGTTTGTCAGTGCCAGGCATTGAATGATGTCAGTGCATAGACTAAACATTGGTGGAGCTGTGCCAGATAATTTTGCACGTGGTAGAGCACAGTTTGAGCTCGGGGGGGGGGAACTCTCTTGTGGCTGGCGGTACCGCCCCAGGGCCCCTCATGTTACAACGGTGTGTCTGACGTTGGGTGCGCACCACCACCGCCAGAGACACTACATTGTACTATGAGGGACCCAGTGGCAGTGCCGCCGACCAAAAGCGGGCACACCCACCTCTTCAGACAAACAGCACTGTAACGGGTGCTTGCGCCAAGTGGCGAGACAACGGCCCCGTGGGGGGATTTTTCCCATTGGGGGAGGTGTAAACATGTTGTATGCTGGACAAACAGCTGCTGCAAATTAAGAGATAGGAACACTCAGTAAGACCAGTCCACAAGCAAGACCTTTTTATAGGAAAGCTAGGTGTCAGCCGGGAAAGGTGGGGCAAAATAATTTGAAATCCAGGAGTGGTTCATTTTAATGAAGGTGAGATCATCCACATTTTGGGTAGCCAGACGAGTCCTATTTTCGGTTAATATTGAACCAGCAGCACTGAATACTCTTTCTGATAGCACACTAGCTGCTGGGCAAGCAAGCTCCTGCAACGCATATTCTGCCAATTCAGGCCAGGTGTCTAATTTTGATGCCCAGTAATCAAATGGGAATGACGGTTGAGGGAGAACATCGATAAGGGAAGAAAAATAGTTTGTAACCATACTGGACAAATGTTGTCTCCTGTCACTTTGAATAGATGCTGCAGTACCTGTCCTGTCTGCGGTCATTGCGAAATCACTCCACAACCTGGTCAGAAAACCCCTCTGTCCAACGCCACTTCTGATCTGTGCACCTCTAACACCTCTGCCATGTAGCCCCCTGCAGCTTGTGTGAGACTGAGAACCATCACCGGCGCTGTGTGCTGGGAATGCCTGAATCAAATGGTCTACAAGAGTAGCTTGTTTGGTTGCTAATATTTGTTCGAGGTTCTCATGTGGCATAATATTTTGCAATTTGCCTTTATAGCGAGGGTCAAGGATGCAGGCCAACCAGTAATCGTCATCGCTCATCATTTTAATAATGCGTGTGTCCCTTTTGAGGATACGTAAGGCATAATCCGCCATGTGGGCCAAAGTTCCAGTTGTCAAATCTGCGGTTGTGCTGGTTGGAGGGGCTGTTACAGGCAAATCTATGTCACTTGTCTCCCTTAAAAAAACAGAACCCGGCCTTGCAACGCCACTAATTTCTGTTGGCCCAGGAGAAGCTTCCTCATTCAAAAAGTACTCATCCCCATCATCCTCTTCGCCCGCTACCGCGTCCTCTACACGGCCCTGACCAGACAATGGCTGACTGTCATCAAGGCTTTCCTCTTCCTCGGCTGCAGATGCCTGCTCCTTTATGTGCGTCAAACTTTGCATCAGCAGACGCATTAGGGGGATGCTCATGCTTATTATGGCGTTGTCTGCACTAACCAGCTGTGTGCATTCCTCAAAACACTGAAGGACTTGACACAGGTCTTGTAGCTTCGACCACTGCACACCTGACAACTCAATGTCTGCCATCCAACTGCCTGCCCGTGTATGTGTATCCTCCCACAAAAACATAACAGCACGTCTCTGTTCGCACAGTCTCTGAAGCATGTGCAGTGTGGAGTTCCACCTTGTTGAAATGTCGATGATTAGGCGATGCTGGGGAAGGTTCAAAGACCGCTGATAGTTCTGCATACGGCTGGAGTGTACGGGCGAACGGCAGATATGCAAGGAAAGTCTGCGCACTTTGAGGAGCAGGTTGGGTAACCCCGGGTAACTTTTCAGGAAGCACTGCACCACTAGGTTTAAGGTGTGAGCCAGGCAAGGAATGTGTTTCAGTTGGGAAAGGGCTATGGCAGCCATGAAATTCCTTCCGTTATCACTCACAACCTTGCCTGCCTCAAGATGTACAGTGCCCAGCCATGACTGAGTTTCATTCTGCCAGAACTCGGACAGAACTTCCGCGGTGTGTCTGTTGTCGCCCAAACACTTCATTGCCAATACAGCCTGCTGACGCTTGCCACTAGCTGTCCCATAATGGCACACCTGGTGTGCAACAGTGGCAGCTGCGGATGGAGTGGATGTGCGACTGCGGTGTGTGGACGAGCTCTCGCTTCTGCATGAGGAGGAGGAAGAGGAGGAGGGGGGGCGAACGCCTACAGCCAACTCTTTCCTTGACCGTGGACTAGGTAAAACTGTCCCAATATTGCTGTCCCCTGTGGACCCTGCATCCACCACATTCACCCAGTGTGCCGTGATGGACACGTAACGTCCCTGGCCATGCCTACTGGTCCATGCATCTGTTGTCAGGTGCACCTTTGTAGTCACAGACTGCCTGAGTGCATGGACGATGCGGTCTTTAACATGCTGTTGGAGGGCTGGGATGGCTTTTCTAGAAAAGAAGTGCCGACTGGGTAGCTCGTAGCGTGGTACAGCGTAGTCCATCAGCGCTTTGAAAGCTTTGCTTTCAACTAACCGGTAGGGCATCATCTCTAATGAGATTAGTCTAGCAATGTGGGCGTTCAAACCCTGTGTACGCGGATGCGAGGATGAGTACTTCCTTTTCCTAACAAGAGTCTCATGTAGGGTGAGCTGGACTGGAGAGCTGGAGATCGTGGAACTAGCGGTGGTGCCGGTGGACATGGGCGAGTGAGAGAGGGTTGGAGATGGTATTCTTGCCGGTGCCCTACATGCAGTGTTTCCTACTGCAAACCTGGTGATTCCCTGACTGCTTTGGCCTGGCGACGAAAGCTGCACAGATACTGCAGGTGGTGCGGGAAATGGTGGGTTTACAGTGAGGGAAGGGATGTAGCGTTGCTGACTAGCTTCATTGGCCAAGGGTGCTGCAACCTTTAGGGACGTTTGGTAGTTAGTCCAGGCTTGAAAGTGCATGGTGGATAAATGTCTATGCATGCAACTTGTATTTAGACTTTTAAGATTCTGACCTCTGCTTAAGGTAGTTGAACATTTTTGACAGATGACTTTGCGCTGATCATTTGGATGTTGTTTAAAAAAATGCCAGACTGCACTCTTTCTACTATCGGATACCTTTTCAGGCATTGCAGACTGAGCTTCTTTAACCGGATGGCCACGCTGTCCTCCAACTGGTTTTGGTTTTGCCACGTGTTTTTGGCCAGATACGGGCCCGGCAGATGGAGCCTGTTGTGATATTGATGCCTGCTGCGGCTCCTCCTCCTCCACTTCAGAACTACTGCCGCCTGCACCCTGTTCCCCCAATGGCTGCCAATCGGGGTCAACAACTGGGTCATCTATGACCTCCTCTTCTATGTCATGTGCAACTTCGTCTGTGTCACCGTGTAAGCCGGTGGTATAGCGTTCGTGACGGGGCACCATAGTCTCCGCTGGGTTTGATTCTGGCTCAGTACACTGCGAGGGCAATGTTCTAGTCTGAGTCAAAGGAACAGCATAGTAATCTGGCTGTGGCTGTGCATCTGTGCACTCCATGTCCGATTCAACTTCTAATGGGCATGGCCTGTTAACTGTTTCACTGTCTAACCCAGGAACGGTATGTGTAAAGAGCTCCATGGAGTAACCTGTTGTGTCGACTGACGCATCCTTCACTGTTGTTCTGGGTGAAGGACACAAGGAAGCGACTTGTTTCTGACCGGGAGCATCCACTGACAATGCACTGCTCTGACATTTGGCACTTTCCGAGGAGGAGGCGAAAGAGCTAGAGGCAGAGTCAGCAATGAAAGCCAATACTTGTTCCTCCTGCTCCGGCTTCAAAAGTGGTTTTCCTACTCCCAGAAAAGAGAGCGTTCGAGGCCTTGTGTAGGCAGATGACGTTTTTGGCTCAACAACTCGAGACTTAGGTGCTGTACTGCTTTTACCACGACCACCTGATGCTCCACCACCACTACCATCATTACCAGCTGACAATGACCGCCCACGGCCACGACCTCTTCCACTAGACTTCCTCATTGTTTGCAAAACGTAACCAAAGTATCGCTATTTGTTACTGTAAAACAACTTATAAGGTGAACTCAAACTTCTGTAGGATTTATATATACCTTTATAGGTGCCTGACACTGAAAGGAAAATCAGGCCCAATGTTACACACTAGGTTTTCTGTGCCCCAATAATTTGAGACAGATGGCACACACAGGAGCAGCACTCAAGCAGACTTGCCAATATTTATCTCCCACTAATTATTTTTTTTTAAAAAGGGAAAATTTACCCCCCCCCAAAAAAAAGGCCCAGTATTACACAGTGGTTTTCGGTGGCGCACACAATGAGAGACAGATGCCACACACAGGACTGGCACGGAGGCAGACTTGCCAATATTTATCTCCCACTAATTATTTTTTTTTGAAAAGGGAGAATGTACCCAAAAACCCAAAAAAAGGCCAAGTATCACACAGTGTTTTTCGGTGGCACACAATTAGAGAGAGAAAGATGCAACACACAGGACTGGCACGGAGGCAGACTTGCCAATATTTATCTCCCACTAATTATTTTTTTTTTAAAAGGGAGAATGTACCCCAAAAACAAAACAAAAAAATGGCCAATTATCACACAGTGTTTTTCGGTGGCACACAATGAGAGACAGATGCCACACACAGGACTGGCACAGAGGCAGACTTGCCAATATTTATCTCCCACTAATTATTTTTTTTTGAAAAGGGAGAATTTACCCAAAAACCCAAAAAAAGGCCAAGTATCACACAGTGTTTTTCGGTGGCACACAATGAGAGACAGATGCCACACACAGGACTGGCACGGAGGCAGACTTGCCAATATTTATCTCCCACTAATTTTTTTTTTTTTTGAAAAGGGAGAATGTACCCCCCCCAAAAAAAAAGGCCAAGTATCACACACTGGTTTTCGGTGGCACACAATGAGAGACAGATGCCACACACAGGACTGGCACGGAGGCAGACTTGCCAATATTTATCTCCCACTAATAATTTTTTTTTGAAAAGGGAGAATGTACCCAAAAACCCAAAAAAAGGACAAGTATCACACAGTGTTTTTCGGTGGCACACAATTAGAGAGAGAAAGATGCAACACACAGGACTGGCACGGAGGCAGACTTGCCAATATTTATCTCCCACTAATTATTTTTTTTTTAAAAGGGAGAATGTACCCCAAAAACAAAAAAAAAAAATGGCCAATTATCACACAGTGTTTTTCGGTGGCACACAATGAGAGACAGATGCCACACACAGGACTGGCACGGAGGCAGACTTGCCAATATTTATCTCCCACTAATTTTTTTTTTTTTTGAAAAGGGAGAATGTACCCCCCCCCAAAAAAAAGGCCAAGTATCACACACTGGTTTTCGGTGGCACACAATGAGAGACAGATGCCACACACAGGACTGGCACGGAGGCAGACTTGCCAATATTTATCTCCCACTAATTATTTTTTTTTGAAAAGGGAGACTGTACCCAAAAACAAAAAAAAAGGCCAAGTATCACACAGTGTTTTTCGGTGGCACACAATGAGAGACAGATGCCACACACAGGACTGGCACGGAGGCAGACTTGCCAATATTTATCTCCCACTAATTATTTTTTTTTGAAAAGGGAGAATGTACCCCCCCCCAAAAAAAGGCCAAGTATCACACACTGGTTTTCGGTGGCACACAATGAGAGAGAGATGCCACACACAGGACTGGCACGGAGGCAGACTTGCCAATATTTATCTCCCACTAATTTTTTTTTGGGGAAAAGGGAGAATGTACCCAAAAACAAAAAAAAAAAAGGCCAAGTATCACACACTGGTTTTCGGTGGCACACAATGAGAGAGAGATGCCACCCACAGCAATGGCACGGAGGCAGACTTGCCAATATTTATCGCCCACTAATTTTTTTTTTTTTTTTAAGGGAGAATGTACCCCCCCCCCAAAAAAAAAGGCCAAGTATCACACACTGGTTTTCGGTGGCACACAATGAGAGACAGATGCCACACACAGGACTGGCACAGAGGCAGACTTGCCAATATTTATCTCCCGCTAATTATTTTTTTTTGAAAAGGGAGAATGTACCCAAAAACCCAAAAAAAGGCCAAGTATCACACAGTGTTTTTCGGTGGCACACAATGAGAGAGAGATGCCACACACAGGACTGGCACGGAGGCAGACTTGCCAATATTTATCTCCCACTAATTATTTTTTTTTGAAAAGGGAGAATGTACCCCCCCCCCCAAAAAAAAGGCCAAGTATCACACACTGGTTTTCGGTGGCACACAATGAGAGACAGATGCCACACACAGGACTGGCACGGAGGCAGACTTGCCAATATTTATCTCCCACTAACTATTTTTTTTTTGAAAAGGGAGAATATACCCAAAAACAAAAAAAGGCCAAGTATCACACAGTGTTTTTCGGTGGCACACAATGAGAGAGAGATGCCACCCACAGCAATGGCACGGAGGCAGACTTGCCAATATTTATCTCCCACTAATTATTTTTTTTTGAAAAGGGAGAATGTACCCCCCCCCAAAAAAAAAGGCCAAGTATCACACACTGGTTTTCGGTGGCACATAATGAGAGACAGATGCCACACACAGGACTGGCATGGAGGCAGACTTGCCAATATTTATCTCCCACTATTTTTTTTTTGGGAAAAGGAGAATTTAGCAAAAAAAAAAAAAAATGGCCAATTATCACACAGTGGTTTTCGGTGCCACACAATGAGAGAGAGATGCCACCCACAGCAATGGCACAGAGGCAGACTTGCCAATATTTATCTCCCTGCAGTAATCTCAGAAAAGTATGGCAGGCAGCAAGGACTGCTGCACACAAAAGTGTGGACAAACACACAAGATAGCTGTGCAGAAAGGAAGGAAAAACAGGATTTGTGCTTTGAAAAAAGCAGTTGGTTTGCACAGCGGCGTACACACACAGCAACGCAGCTATCAGGGTCAGGGAGCCTTCTAGGGCAGCCCAATGAGCGACAGCGCTGAGGAAAAAAAAATTGTAGCTTCCACTGTCCCTGCAAACAAAAGGTGGTGTTGGACAGTGGAAATCGCTACAGCACAAGCGGTTTGTGTCTTTATGTACCCTGCCTATCACTATCCCTGCTTCTGAAGAAGCGGCAGCAACCTCTCCCTACACTCAGATCAGCAGCAGTAAGATGGCGGTCGGTGGGAACGCCCCTTTATAGCCCCTGTGATGCGGCAGAAAGCAAGCCAATCACTGCAATGCCCTTCTCTAAGATGGTGGGGACTGAGATCTATGTCATCACCCTGCCCACACTCTGCATCCACCTTCATTGGCTGAGAAATGGCGCTTTTAGTGTCATCGAAACGCGACTTTGGCGCGAAAGTCGCGTACCGCATGGCCGACCCCACACAGGGATCGGCTCGGTTTCATGAGACGCCGACTTTGCCAAAAGTCGGCGACTTATGAAAATGAACGATCCGTTTCGCTCAAGTCTACTGATAATGATTTTTCTGTGACAGTTGATGTGTCCCTAGGTACAGGAGTGCTCAGCCATGTTACTCTGCGGAGTGAGACGGCTGAGGAACCCCTATTAGGGGCAAGTGTAGGTGCTACAGGAAATGGGGAGATACATGGGAACCGTGAGGAAGGTGATGCCATGCAATTGACCAGTGCCACCGAGGAAGGTAACTGGCCCATAAGTAGCAATGCTCCTGAGGTAATGGGGGTGGATGGGGAGGTAGAACCCATAGCAGCGTCGGCTGATGGGTCTGTAGAAATCCCCATGGAGACAGCCTACGTAGCTGCTGTCACCCGCAGTCAGAGTGCCCGGAACGCAGATAACTCCTCTGCCTCCCGGACCCTCCTCAGTCATCAGTGTGACTGAACCAGAGGTGGACCCAGAGCAGGTCCCAGAGGGCTCCCGTGGGGAAGGGACCCTGACATCGCTTCTGGCTTCCCCTAGCCAGGAGTTTCAGGCCGCTCTGCACACAGATGCGAGCCTAGAGAGTTTGAGACAACTCGCCGGGATGCCCTTCTCCAAGACTGATAAGGAGAAGGTGTTCTGGAGACGAGGAAGGTTGTACCGGGAGACAGTACCCGGAAAATCGCAAAAGGAGTGGTTGAGGGAAAGACAGCTGGTCGTCCCGCAGCAAATTCTGGGGTGAGTTGTTACGGATTGCCCATGAGATCCCGCTAGCTGGACACTTGGGGATCAGCAAAACAAAGGCCCGGCTGTCTCATCACTTCTATTGGCCTAAGATGGGGACAGATGTGTCAAACTACTGCCGCTCCTGTGTCACCTGTCAAAGAGTGTGGAAGGCGGGGCCTGCTCTTAAGGCTCCCCTGATCCCTTTGCCAGTGATAGAGGAGCCTTTCCAGAGGATCGCGGTGGACATTGTGGGCCCGCTGGCCGTCCCCAGCAGCTCTGGAAAGCGATATATCCTTACTGTGGTAGACTACGCTACCCGATACTCAGAGGCAGTAGCTCTGTCGTCAACTAGGGCAGATAAGGTGGCGGATGCCTAATGGAGGCTCTCTGTAAGAGAATGCAGGTGAAGCACCTGGTATCAAGTGAGTATCACCCACAGACCAATGGCTTGTGTGAATGCTTCAATGGTACCCTCAAACAGATGCTACGCATGCTAGTTGAGACCCAAGGTCGCAACTGGGAGCGATACCTCCCACACCAGCTGTTCGCTTACCGAGAGGTTCCACAGGCCTCGACGGGGTTCTCCCCCTTCGAGCTCCTGTATGGCAGGCGAGTCCGGGGACCCCTTGGGTTGGTAAGAGAATCCTGGGAAGAGGAGCCGAACCCTTCTGAAGTGTCCATAGTGGAGTATGTCATGCGCTTCCGTGACAAGATGCAGACCTTGACGCAGTTGGTGCATGACATGACGCAGGCTCAGGCTGACCAGAAGCACTGGTACGACCAGAACGCCCGGGAGCGGACCTACCACGTGGGTCAGAAGGTGTGGGTGCTGGTCCCCGTACCAACGGATAAGCTTCAGGCAGCCTGGGAGGGCCCGTACATAGTCCACCAACAGCTCAACCCGGTCACCTACGTGGTCACGCTAGACAACGCTCGGGGTAGGCGAAAGGCCTTTCACGTCAACATGATGAAGGCTCATCAAGAACGTGAACCTTTCGTCCTACCGGTCTGCAGCTTACCGGAAGATGGGGAGGAAGACACCCTCCCGGACATGCTGGCCCAAGCCAAGGCCCATGGGTCCATCGAGGACATGGAGGTAAGCGCCTCGCTAACTGAACCACAGCGGGTGCAGTTGCAAACCACCCTGGAACCCTTCCGGGTCGTGTTTTCCAACCGACCTGGAAGGACTAAGTTAGCAGTCCACGAGGTGGACACCGGGAATCATGCCCCACTACGGTGAACACCCTATCGAATCTCCGACCAGGTGCAGCAGGTTATGCGCCAGGAGATCGATGAGATGTTACAGCTTGGGGTGATTCGACGGTCAAAGAGCGCGTGGGCCTCACCTGTAGTTCTTGTGCCAAAGAAGGACCGGACCACCCGGTTCTGCTTGGACTACAGGGGGCTCAACGCCATTACAGCCTCTGACGTGCACCCAATGCCGCGCATCGATGAGCTGCTTGAGAAGTTAGCTGGCGCAAAATACCTGACCATAAAGGATCTGAGTCGAGGATACTGGCAGATTCCCCTGAGCCCCGAGGTGCAGGAGAAGTCCACCTTTATCACACCCTTTGGACTGTACGAGTCCACGGTCATGCCCTTCGGCATGAAGAATGCCCCTGCCACTTTCCAGCAGATGATCAACCTCCTGCTTCAGGGACTGGAGAAGTACGCAGTGGCGTACTTGGATGACATTGCCATCTTCAGTCCCTCCTGGGAGGAACACCTGCAGCATCTCGAGGAGGTGCTCAGGTGAATTCACTGAGCAGGACTGACTATCAAGCCCAGAAAGTGCCAGATGGGCATGAGGGAGGTCCACTACCTTGGGCACCGGGTAGGCGGAGACACCCTAAAGCCAGAGCCTGAGAAAGTGGGCGCGATCGTGAACTGGCCCACTCCCAGGACCAAGAAACAGGTGATGTCCTTCCTGGGCACTGCAGGGTACTATAGGCGCTTCGTACAGCACTACAGTAGCCTGGCAAAACCTTTGACGGACCTCACCAGGAAGAAGCTACCCCACATCGTCAACTGGACAGATGGCTGTGAGGGGGCCTTCCAGGCGTTGAAAACCGCAATGTGCAACGCCCCTGTGTTGAAAGCAGTCGACTTGGTACAGACTGATGCCAGCGAGTTTGGCCTTGGTGCTGTGCTCAGCCAGGTTGACTCGGAGGACCAAGAGCACCCCGTGTTGTACCTGAGCTGGAAACTTTTGCCGAGGGAAGTGGCCTACTCCACCATCGAGAAGGAGTGCCTGGCCATAGTCTGGGCCCTGCAGCCCTTGCAGCCCTACTTGTACGGTCGCACCTTCACCGTGGTGACTGACCACAACCCTCTGCGCTGGCTAAACGCCATGTGTGGAACCAACGGCAGGTTGCTACGCTGGAGCCTTGCCCTTCAGCAATTTGACTTCACCATTGAACATAAAACGGGCAGGGAGCATGGAAATGCAGATGGACTGTCCCGCCAGGGTGAACCTACTGAGGTGCACATGGAGGCATACCGAGAGGTTCTGCCTCCGTAGCACACACCAAAAGGGGGAGGTGTCACGATATGGTATGAAATATCATAAGTTAGTTTTCTTGCTAGCATGCGGGGGCTAAAACCCCCCATTCTCTCTCTGGTTCTCTTTGCTTCGTTGTGAGTCTCTGAATGTATGGTAAAAGGGGGTTTTATGACCCGTGCCATAAATTCCAGGCTCGAGGAAAGTTACTCGCCCCCTCCCACCTCTTCTAGCTGGTACTGGAAAAATGGCTCCAAAAACCCTGGAAGTCCTTTGTTCCATTATTTTAAGATATTGGGCCAATGACTGGGGCTAAGACAATCTTAAATAGAGATTGCTAAAGTCCATCGGAGCATCTATCCATCGCTCTAAACATGAGCTTCTAACTCCATCAGGTAAAGAGTTTGGATTTCTTGGTAATTATACATCCCCAATAGGACATAGTTGATCTCATTAGAATGCCAACGCTAATACGAGATGAATGCTGGGTTTGTTATGACTATGACATGTTTTGTAGCGGAGTTATAGAAATTAGACAAATTTAAGGTTGAATTACTCAGACTGAAGAGAGAGGAGGGTCTGGATAAGCCAGCCCTTTCTGTGATGTCACAGGCTGCAGGTTATAAGTTTCTGGCAGGCTTCCAGCAGGCAGTTCAGTTTTTTACCTGAAGAGCCCTGAGCAAGTCCTAATGCACTGGGACGTATGGGAACTCCACTAGCCTGGTTGCCTGCAATGCTCTGAGAACATATGAGTGTTATATTTTCTCCTTTAATCCCTTTATATTATAATTACCTTGTACATATTTGCAATTGTCTCTTTTTGTAACATCTTTGTAAAATATTTTTGATAAAGCACTGCCTAAACTTTATGGAGTATAATAATTAATACTAGATTCATTCTCCTGCTCTAAAACGTACCCTGTCTCTTGAAGGGAATTACGCTACTGTGTTGGGTTAGCTTCGGACCCGTTTAATCGAAGCTGGTGGCAGCTGACCGTGTGCCGGCCTTTGGGTGCTGTAGCAACTGCGGCGTTGATAATTATTGTTCCTGCCTGAGCGGGAGTAGTTTATCGCATCGCTGCAGTGTGCCCAATAGCCAGTACATAGCAGGCAGCCTTTCTGGCGAATAATTACCCTAGGTGCTGTACCTAATCTGACCTGAGAGTAAGGGGGGCGCCAGAGAGCTGCAAGGTTTAAGTGGAACTGTAAGCGGATATTCATAGATCCCTGCAGTTCATGGTATATTGAAGAGCAGTGGGATACCTCAAATGAGCCCCTGCTGTAAACTAAGAGGTCAATAGCCTTGTGTGTGTTTTTTTTATCACATTGTAGCAGTGGAGGGATAACTAAGATATGCCCCCTGCACATGTGATAGACATCTGTTGGCCTAAAGTCACCCCAATCCGTGACGTAGGGGTGACGGTCACGGTGTGGATCGTGACAAATTGGTGGCAGCGGTCAGGGGATCCTGACACCACGTGTGTACGAGGTGTACGGAGCAGAACCGTGTGTGTACGAGGTGTATGGAGCAGAGCCTTGTTTGTATGAGGTGTACAGAGGAGAGCCACTTGTGTACGGAGCGGAGCCGCATGTGTACGAGGTGTACAGAGCTGACCCGCATGTGTATGAGGTGTACGGAGTGGTTCCGCCTGTGAACGAGGTGTACGGAGCGGAGCCGCGTGTGTACGAGGTGTACGGAGCGCACCAGCGTGTGTACGAGCTGTACGGAGTGGAGTCGCGTGTGTATGAGGTGTATGGAGCGGAGCCGTGTGTGTACAAGGTGTACGGAGTGGAGCCGTGTGTGTACGGAACGGAGCCATGTGTGTATGAGGTGTACGTAGTGGAGTCACATGTGTATGAGCTGTACAGAGCGGGGGCGTGTGTGTACAAGGTGTACGTAGCGGAGTCGTGTGTGTACAAGGTGTACGGAGCGGAGTCGCGTATGTACGAAGTGTACGGAGCAGAGCCGCCTGTGTACAAGGTGTACGGAGCGGATCCGTGTGTGTACGAGGTGCACAGAGTGGTGCCGTGTGTGTACGAGGTGCACAGAGCGGAGCCATAGGTGTACAGAGTGGATCTGCATGTGTATGAGGTGTATGGATCACAGCCACGTGTGTACGAGGTGTACGGAGCACAGCCGCGTGTGTATGGAGTGGAGCCTTGTGTGTACGAGGTGTACGGAGCGCAGCCGCGTGTGTACGAGGAATATGCAGCGCAGCCACATGTGAACGAGGTGTACGGAGCGCAGCCATGTGTGTACGAGGTGTTCGGAGCGGAGCCGTGTGTGTTCGAGGTGTACAGAGCAGTTCCGCATGTTTACAAGGTGTACGGAGTGGAGCCAAGTGTGTTCGGGGTGTACGGAGCGGTGCTACATGTGTACGGATCTGAGCCACGTGTGTACGAGGTGTACGGAGCGGAACCGCGTGTGTGTGAGGTGTACAGAGCGGAGCGGTGTGTGTACGTGGTATACGGAGCGGAGCCTCGTGTGTACGAGGTGGACGAAGTGGAGCCATGTGTGTACAATGTGAAGAGAGCAGAGCAGTGTGTGTACAAGGTGTACGGAGCAGAGCCATGTGTGTACGAGGTGTATGGAGCAGAGCCGTGTGTGTACGAGGTATAAGGAGCGGACCCGCGTGTGTACGAGGTGTACGGAGCGTAGCCGCATGTGTGCGAGGTGCACGGAGCGCAGCGGTGTGTGTACAAGCTGTACGGAGTGGAGCTGTGTGTGTACAAGGTGTACAGAGCGGAGCCGTGTGTGTACGAGATGTATGGAGCGGAGACGCCTGTGCACAAGGTGTACGGATCTGAGCGGTGTGTGTACGAGGTGTACGGAGCAGAGCCGCGTGTGTACGAGGTGTCCAGAGCGGAGCCGCGTGTGTACGAGGTATACCGAATGGAGCTGTGTGTGTGTACGGTGCAGAGTCACATGTACATTACTCCCAACCGTCCCGGATCCAGCGGGACAGTCCTAATTTTGAGACTCTGTCCCAACCGGGATTCTCCTTTTCCCGCATGGCCTCAGACCAATTGTACCGCTGCTTTAAACTACTAGTGCAATTGCAAGCTGTGTCAGTTCGGAGCAGATATTGCTCCTCGCTCCGACACTGACTGGCACAGGAGACAAGGAGCGGTCTTTACCAGTGGCGTACTGGAGCTGCAGCGACGTAAGTGCAGCGCCCCAGAGTCCTGGTCGTTGCAGTGTTATTGCTTTCCTCTTGGGGAGAGTGATGCTACATTTGGAGGCAAAGAAGGACAACTGCATCCAGGTATCACAAACATGCAACACATTTCACACTCCAGGCCACCAGGGGGAGCTCTTGCTCCTATTTATTAGGTCACTCCCCACATTGGTAAAACTGGTGACCTGTAGGGAAAGTTAGTTAGTTGCTGGCTGAGCTCCACTCAGGTAGTTGGTCCCTGACAGGGGTGGGATCCTGCCAGAGATTGAAGGAGAAGGATACGGAGCTGTGCATGCCCTCAGAGCTGCAGCTCCTGGAAAGAGACATCGAAGGCAGAATTGTATTGCAGCGAGCGTGCAAAAGAAGTTGTAGCAAAGGAGTGGATATCAGAAGAGGACCAGCCCTACACAGGCTGCCTCCTTCTGAGGCGCAGAATCCCGGTAGCCTGAAAACCGAGGGAGTAACGACCTTTATGCCTTGCTCCAGAGACCGGCAGGACAGCTAATTTCACATTACCTGTCCGCCCCACACCCAGGAGGCACGGTGGCACCCCTTAGAGGCTGGGGCATGATAGAGTCCCTATAAACCGCCTCAAGCCACCAGTCATACAGGTTTGTCCTATCATATCCGGGGGACAGAGAGAGAGACATAACATCTGCAACAGTTGTGAGGACCTTATGAGAAGCTTAGCAGTAAGGGACTACAATACTGCAGCGCTAGAGGAAGGCTACTGAATTCCACCTGGACAAAGGGACTCTGGACTTGCCTCCAAATCGGCCGGACTCTGCCTGCCCTGTGATCTGGTGCCCTGGACTGTGGATGCTGAAGTTTTCAGTAAAGGTAAAGAGACTGCAACCTTGTGTTCTCGTTCTTCTCTGCGCCTCTCACCATCCACCATCTACATACTGGGAAGCCCTGGGGATACACTTCACCTGTGGGAAGGTATACCATCCAGCTGCCATAACATCACCCCAGCGGACCCCTTAAAGCAGCGTCGGTCACCCTGACCAAATACTACAGGTGGCGTCACGAACACAAACTTTATCCCTTTAAAGACCTTTCCCTTTTACACAGATGTCCCAGGGCCACGGACCGGGTCAGCCACCGTGACATCCCCCTGTGAACTGCAGGACCCGGTACCAAGTACCCCGCTGCCCTGATAGGGCGGTCCATTTTGTCGTCATGAGCAGGATCTACTAAAGCCTGAAAATCGGGTCATGTGCGCCTAGAGACTGTGCTAGAACTGTGCCTAACTGATTTGCGTTAAAAGACTGTGTGACTCATGTACTGTGATTTGCCGCCAAAAATTCCCACCAAAACCGCCGCCATTACAGCGCCACGAGGAGCGCTGGAGAAGAAGGGTGTGCCATCGTGGGTGGGAACTAACTGAGAAGCGTGAAAAATAATAGCCGCCCACTCCAAGTACTACTGTACCATGCGGACATGTCCATCAGCAACAAAGATCCGCCTCCTGATCCTGAATGGCGGAAGAAAGAGAAAGAAGAAGCTCCACCCCTGAAGGAGAGAGCGGGAAAGGGATGAGGACCCAGCAAGAAGGAACATGGAGGACAAGATGGCGAGCGGCCAGGACCCGGAGCGTGGGGTGGAAGCTGAGGACTCCCCCAGCTACCAGGATGGGAGCCGCAGCAAGCCGTCACCAGAGGTCCTGGAGTTCCTGACAGCGGAGGTGGAAGAGCTCAGCGACCAACTCCTGCAGACGCAGCTGAGCACTGTGGCCGGGTGGAAGGAGGCCTTCATCGCGAGCCTGACCCGACGTCCGTTGGCAGCATTGTTTGATCCGAAGCAGGAAAGAAGATCCGGCGCTCCGGAGCCAGAAACAGCGGCACTGCTGGAAAAGATGGCGGCACTGACGAAAGACCTGCAGCCTGCACCTTTGACCCCAGCGGAGCCGGAAAGTGAGAAGCATGCTGAGGGAGACAACAGCATCGCAGCCCATTCAGCAACCAGCGACTGCAGCTTCAACAGCAGAGCAGACCGGAACCAGAGGGACCGCATCGGAAGCAGGTATGAGGAACGACCCTGCCCCGGTGACCAGCCCCGGTGACCAACCCCGCTCCTGCGACTGCTACTGACCCTGCTACAGTGACCGATCTTACCGCTACTGACGAGTCGCTGGTAGGCCTGCTCTCAGCACCATCAACCCTCCGATCTGATAGGGGCCATTGCTACGTTCCCTGGGACCATGACTCTGATATGGAGAGACAGAGGCCCCTTGCCCAGCAAGCATAAAAGAAAGTGAGAAAAGTGATGTGACTGTACATAGTTAAAAGTTAATCCATTGCTGCAAGTTCTAAAAATGACTGCTACAGTTTAAAAGTTTGTTTAACCCTACCAGGGTTATTTCTTAAAGGGGTCCCTCGTTTAAAGGGATCCTCTGTTTACAGAGTTTCATTTTGCTTCAAGGACATTTGGATCATGGACAGTGAATGGTCCACAAACTTTCCATTGCACATAGTTGGCACCCACAAGGTGCACTTGGTTCTGCCCACTTGCTGGCGTGGGTATGGCCGTACTTGCTTGTAAATAGTTGGCACCTTCTTAAAGGTGCTTCCTACTGGTTTTACAAAGGAAGCTTTTACAGAGACTGCTTCTGAAAGAGACTGTTACTAATCTTGTTGTGAAAACTGCTTTGTTTTACAGAGACCTGAAGAAAAACCCGTTTGGCGCGGCTGGATTCCAGGTTTGGATACACGCCTTGTAGCCCGCCCAAGAACAACGTTGGGGGTTAATAACGGGTCCCTCACGTCAATCCTGTTGTTACAGTATTAATACTTTGCACTACCTCATTGAATTGTTTGAATCCTTAAACTGAATGTGAATTATTGCATTTTGCCAGATTAGACTTAAATATAGAATTGTGTTTTACATAGCCGATAGTATGTAGCTGATATTGTAAAGCACTTTTGAATAGATTAAAGGAAAATGCAGTGAGCCCGTGCGGGTTGATAGACTATTCTGCACTTGAATAAAGGAAAATGCTTGATTTGCACTTGAAGTTCTAAAATAGTATACCCGTGAGGGTCATTGTATTTCATAGCTAGTTAACTGTTGCACTGTTCCGTATTGTCTAAAAGTGAGCTCACAATGTACATATGTTTTTGTTATGCAACGTTCAAGAGTCCTCACCTCCCATAAAGGGAAGCATCAGTTATATTAATTTGTTTTATTGCATTCAAAAATGTGTATGTCTTTTTGCTAATCTGCAACTGTTGTTTTCTTTTCCCAGTCCTGGAGTACTGGATTTAAAGGGGGGGAGTGTGGCGCCCCAGGGTCCTGGTCGTCGCAATGGTATTGCTTTCCTCTCGGGGAGAGTGATGCTACATTTGGAGGCAAAGAAGGACAACTGCATCCAGGTATCACAAACATGCAACACATTTCACACTCCAGGCCACCAGGGGGAGCTCTTGCTCCTATTTATTAGGTCACTCCCCACATTGGTAAAACTGGTGACCTGTAGGGAAAGTTAGTTAGTTGCTGGCTGAGCTCCACTCAGGTAGTTGGTCCCTGATGGGTGGGATCCTGTCAGAGATTGAAGGAGAAGGACACAGAGCTGTGCATGCCCTCAGAGCTGCAGCTCCTGGAAAGAGACACAAAGGCAGAATTGTATTGCAGTGAGCATGCAAAAGAAGTCGTAGCAAAGGAGTGGATATCAGAAGGAGACCAGCCCCACACAGGCTGCCTCCTGAGGCACAGAATCCCGGTAGCCCGAACACCGAGGGAGTAACGACCTTTATGCCTTGCTCCAGAGACCGGCAGGACAGCTAATTTCACGTTACCTGTCCTCCCCACACCCAGGAGGCACGGTGGCATCCCTTAGAGGCTGGGGTATGATAGAGTCCCTATAAACCACCTCAAGCCACCAGTCATACAGGTTTGTCCTATCCTATCCGAGGGAGAGAGAGACATAACATCTACAACAGTTGTGAGGACCTTATGAGAAGCTTAACAGTAAGGGACTACAACACTGCAGCGCTAGAGGAAGGCTACTGAATTCCACCTGGACAAGGGGACTCTGGACTTGCCTCCAAATTGGCCAGACTCTGCCTGCCCTGTGATCTGGTGCCCTGGACTGTGGATGCTGAAGTCTTCTGTAAAGGTAATGAGACTGCAACCTTGTGTCCTCATTCTTCTCTGCGTCTCTAACCATCCACCATCTACATACTGTGGGGCCCCAGGCAGCGCACAGGGCCCCAGGCAGCACACAGGGGCCACAGGCAGCACACTGGGGCCCCAGGCAGCGCACAGGGTCCCAGGAAGCACCCGATGGCTCCAGGCAGCACACAGGGCCCCAGGCAGCACATGGGGCCTCAAGCAGCACACGGTGGCCCCAGGCAGCTCACAGGTCCCCAGGCAGCACACAAGGTCTCAGGCAGCACACAGGGCCCCAGGCAGCACGCGGGGCATCAGGCAGCACACGGTGGCCCCAGGCAGCTCACTGGTCCCCAGGCAGCACACAGGAACCCCATGCAGCACACAGGGCCTCAGGCAGCACATGGTGGCCCCAGGCAGCGAACAGGTCCCCAGGCAGCACACAGGGGCCGCAGGCAGCATACAGGCGCCCCTGGCACTGTACAGGGGCTCCAGTCAGCATACAGGGGGACAAAGACATCGCACAGGGAGGCAGAGACAGTGCGCAAGGGGAGAAGAGTCTCTGTGCGCTATATTGGACCCCCTGTACGCAGTGTGGGACCCTCTGTGCAATGTCTGGAGCCATATTCTTAAGTATATCACTCAATCCTGTGCAATGTCTGGAGCCCCTGTGCCATGACTGGGGCCCCTGTGCCATGTCTGGGGCCCCTTGCGCTATTTGGGGCCCCTGTGCAATGTCTGGGGCTCATGTTCAACATCTGGGGCCCTTTTCTTGAGTATATCACTCAAAGGTTCTCATAAGCGTGAAAGATTTGATCTACAGCAGCTGGGGTATATTCTGGGCAGGGGGGTATAATCTGGCCTAGGCCACTGTAACCCCGGGTATATTCTGGGTGTCACGATATGGTATGAAATATCATATAAGTTTAGTTTCTCTTGTCAGCCCAGGATGTGGGCTAAGAAACCCCCCCTTCTCTTTTACTTCAGAGTTGAGCTTGCCTTGCCAATGTACATGGGGGAAGAGCGTTTTATTGCCTAAAGGAATGTTTATGACCAGGTAGAAGCTTCCTCCAGCAAGAACTGGATTCTAAGTCTCTAGAACCATGCGGTCCTTTGTTCCATTTTTGTAAGATATTAGGCAAACGATTTAAAATATGAACACAAAAATATATCGTCATAATCACACTCGGAGGATCTACCCATCACTCTAAGCATCAGCGTCTAACTCCATCGGGTGAAGAAGTAGGGCTTGCTCTGTAAATAATAGGACATATTTGATCTCCTTAGAAAGCCCACGGTAATCGGAGATGAATGCTGGGTTTGTCAGGACTATGATATGTTCAGCAGCGGAATTACAAGTCTTAGAAAGATTTAGCTTATACTTAGTCAGAATGCAGAGAGAGGAGGGACTGGGATAGCCAGCCTTTTTGGTGATGTCACCAGGCTAAGCTATAACTGCTATAACACTATAACACTTGCATTTTTAACCCCTTTCTGACGTTGGGCGTAATAGTACGTCCACGTCAGAATCCCTCCCTTTAATGTGGGCTTCGGCGCTGAGCCCACATCTTTCCCGACACGTCAACAGTCGCGGGTGAAACTGCGATCCACCTGCAGCTGTTAACCTATTAAATGCTGCTGTCAATCTCTGACAGCGGCATTTAACTCGCGTTTAGGTCGGAGTCACACTAGAACGTAATACGGCCGAGTGCAATGCGATAAAAAATCGCATAGCACTCGGCTCAATGTTAATCTGTGGGGAAGCTCCTATTATCCGTTGTTTTTTCGGCCATATTCAGGATCCGAGTGAAATCGCAGCATGCTGCGATTGTCAGCGTATCTCGGCCGAGAATCGCCAATGCAAGTCTATGGGTGCAAGAAAAAAACGGATTACACACGGACCATCAGTGTGACTTGCAAGAAATACGCACCGGTGTTCTATAGAAAAGCCGGCAATTCAGTGCGGTGTACAGTAAAATCACACTGACAGGTTAGAATAGAACAGATGAAATAAATGTCTACAGATAGACATATACAGGTCCTTCTCAAAAAATTAGCATATAGTGTTAAATTTCATTATTTACCATAATGTAATGATTACAATTAAACTTTCATATATTATAGATTCATTATCCACCAACTGAAATTTGTCAGGTCTTTTATTGTTTTAATACTGATGATTTTGGCATACAACTCCTGATAACCCAAAAAACCTGTCTCAATAAATTAGCATATCAAGAAAAGGTCCTCTAAACGACCTATTACCTTAATCTTCTGAATCAACTAATTAACTCTAAACACATGCAAAAGATACCTGAGGCTTTTAAAAACTCCCTGCCTGGTTCATTACTCAAAACCCCCATCATGGGTAAGACTAGCGACCTGACAGATGTCAAGAAGGCCATCATTGACACCCTCAAGCAAGAGGGTAAGACCCAGAAAGAAATTTCTCAACAAATAGGCTGTTCCCAGAGTGCTGTATCAAGGTACCTCAATGGTAAGTCTGTTGGAAGGAAACAATGTGGCAGAAAACGCTGTACAACGAGAAGAGGTGACCGGACCCTGAGGAAGATTGTGGAGAAGGACCGATTCCAGACCTTGGGGAACCTGAGGAAGCAGTGGACTGAGTCTGGTGTGGAAACATCCAGAGCCACCGTGCATTCCCCAGGTAAAGCCACTTTTGAACCATAAACAGCGGCAGAAGCGCCTGACCTGGGCTACAGAGAAGCAGCACTGGACTGTTGCTAAGTGGTCCCAAGTACTTTTTTCTGATGAAAGCAAATTTTGCATGTCATTCGGAAATCAAGGTGCCAGAGTCTGGAGGAAGACTGGGGAGAAGGAAATGCCAAAATGCCTGAAGTCCAGTGTCAAGTACCCACAGTCAGTGATGGTGTGGGGTGCCATGTCAGCTGCTGGTGTTGGTCCACTGTGTTTCATCAAGGGCAGGGTCAATGCAGCTAGCTATCAGGAGATTTTGGAGCACTTCATGCTTCCACCGGCTGAAATGCTTTATGGAGATGAAGATTTCATTTTTTAGCACGACCTGGCACCTGCTCACAGTGCCAAAACCACTGGTAAATGGTTTACTGACCATGGTATTACTGTGCTCAATTGGCCTGCCAACTCTCCTGACCTGAACCCCATAGAGAATCTGTGGGATATTGTGAAGAGAAAGTTGAGAGACGCCAGACCCAACACTCTGGATGAGCTTAAGGCCGCTATTGAAGCATCCTGGGCCTCCATAACATCTCAGCAGTGTCACAGGCTGATTGCCTCCATGCCACGCCGCATTGAAGCAGTCATTTCTGCCAAAGGATTCCCGACCAAGTATTGAGTGCATAACTGAACATTATTATTTGATTGTTTTTTTGTTTGTTATTAAAAAACACTTTTATTTGATTGGACGGGTGAAATATGCTAATTTATTGAGACAGGTTTTTTGGGTTATCAGGAGTTGTATGCCAAAATCATCAGTATTAAAACAATAAAAGACCTGACAAATTTCAGTTGGTGGATAATGAATCTATAATATATGAAAGTTTAATTGTAATCATTACATTATGGTAAATAATGAAAATTAACACTATATGCTAATTTTTTGAGAAGGACCTGTATATACTCTATATACCTATACTGTCAGTGAGACACATATATATATATATATTTATATTTCATACTGCGCTAGATAGCAGAAAAGCCGGTAATTCAATTGCCGGCTTTTGCAATCTCCTTCCCAAACCCGACAGGATATGAGACATGGTTTACATACAGTAAACCATTTCATATCCCTTATTTTTTTACATATTCCTCACTACTAATGTTAGAAGTGTATGCGTGCAAAATATGGGGGCTCTAGCTGTTAAAATAAAGGGTTAAAGCCTCTCCATTATTAACCTGGCTTAATGTCACCTTACAATAGCAAGGTGACATTAACCCTTTATTACCCCATATCCCACCGCTACAGGGGAGTGGGAAGAGAGGGGCTAAGTGCCAGAATAGGCGCATCTTCCAGATGTGCCTTTTCTGGGGTGGCTGGGGGCAGATGTTTTTAGCCAGGGGGGGCCAATAACCATGGTCCCTCTCTAGGCTATTAATATCTGCCCTCAGTCACTGGCTTTACCACTTTGGCGGAGAAAATTGCGCGAAAGCCCACGCATTTTTCCCTATTTAACCCTTTATTTTAACAGCTAGAGCCCCCATATTTTGCACACATACACTTCTAACAGTAGTGAGGAATATGTAAAAAAATAAGGGATATGAAATGGTTTACTGTATGTAAACCATGTCTCATATCCTGTCGGGTTTGGGAAGGAGATTGGAAAAGCCGGCAATTGAATTACCGGCTTTTCTGCTATCTAGCGCTGTATGAAATATAAATATATGTATATATATGTGTCTCACTGACATATATATATAGACTGTATATATGTTTTTACGAATATTTGAGGCCATGGATCCATTCTATGTCCATTTTGCAAGACGGCGAGAAAATCTTGCCGTATGGATGCCATACGGGTGACACACGGATAATTTTTGGAGAAAAAATCGCATCCTCGCATTGAATACGGATCATTGTTCAGGAAATTTTCTGCGTATCTCGGCCATCAAAAACGGACTGTATTTTTATACGTTGTGTGTGACTCCGGCATTACTGGAAGCACGCCGCTAATCCCGCCCACCGGTGACCCCGTCACGTGATCGCGGGACACCGATGGGTTGGCATGACAACGAGAGGTTTCCAGTAGACCTCTATTTTTGTCATTGCCAGATTGCTATGAGCGCCGCCTCGTAGTCTGCGCTCATAGCCAATGAGCATTTCTGCTACACACAGGCGATCTGATCATCGCCTGTATGTAGCAGAGCCGATCAGACAGCTGCAGTTTCTAGTTCCCATGGAGACTATTAAAGCATGAAGAAAGTAAAAAAAGTTTTTAAAATTATTTATATATATATATATATATATATATATATATATATATATATATATAAATAGAATTAAAATCACCCCCCATTCGCCCCATTCAAAATAAAACAATAACAAAAATCAAACATACACATATTTGGTATCGACGAGTTCAGAATCGCCCTATCTATCAATAAAAAAAGAATTAACCCGATGACTAAATGGTGTAACGAGAAAAAAAGTCAAAATATCAGAATTACGTTTTTTTGGTTGCTGCTATGTCGCAATAAAATGCAATAACGGGAGATCAAAAGATGATATCTACACCAAAATGGTATAAAAAAATAAGCCCTCACCCAACTCCTGATCCCGAAAATGAGACGCTACAGGTCTCGGAAAATGGCACAATTATTTTTTTTACTAAGGTTTGGATTTATTTTTCACTACTTAAATAAAAAAGAACCTAGACATGTTTGGTGTCTATGAACTCGTCATGACCTGGAGAATCATAATGGCAAGTACACAGAATTCTCCTTGTGACACCATTAGAGCTTGTGACTCAGCAGCTTAAAACTCCTGTCTGAAGTGTTTTAAGCCTGTGGGTTTAAGACGAGGAGACTCAGTGAAAACAAAAGTTCCTTTTTTTGTAATTGCTTATAATTTTTACTACTTTTATACAACCAAAAAATCTTGTTCCTCACCTCAGGATGCACCTCAGTATACACCTCAGGATACAGGGGCCATAAATATACATTGGTAAACACAATGGATCTCTATGAACTTGCATAAGCTGCTTCAGGATTCATTGCCTGCTATACAGGTCACTATAACCAAATTCTCCTAACTACATCACTACACATTGAGCCAGAATGTGGGGATCTATCTGGATCACATCCTTCGCCCATTTGTCACTTCTCTTCCCTTGTATGTAAGAGATTCGTCTGATCTGCTGTGTAAAATAGAAGGTATCTATGTTGACAAGGAGACCCTGCTATGTTCAATAGATGTGGAGGCCTTATACAGAGCAGTATTCCACACCCGATGGGCCTTAAGGCTATGGAGTTTTACCTCAAATCCAGAGCAGTATATTTCAGGAGACATAATGGAATATATTTTAACCCACAATTTTTTTCTACTTGACTGCAAATACTTCCACCAGCGCAGGGGGACTGCGATGGGTTGCTCTTGTGCACCCTCATATGCAAATCTCCTCCTGGGCTGGTGGGAGGAAACTGTCATCTTTCCGGGTGTGGACTGTTGGTGGGCAGAAAAAATATCAGCATGGTATCGCTTTATCGACGATGTATTTCTAATCTGGGGTGGCTCTGAGAACGTGTTTACAGGATTCGTGCAAGAACTAGCTGTAAATAATATTGGTCTAAAATTTACCTCAGAATCTCATCGAAGTGAACTGGTATTTTTGGATGTCATGATTAGTAAAAAGTGAGCATGGACTTCTGAACACTAGAGTATGTCGTAAGCCCACAGCTACGAATGCACTCCTCAGGTGGGACAGCCATCATCCTGTCCCTCTGAAGAAAGGTATCCCCTGTGGAAAGTACCTTCGTATTAGGAGGAACTGTTTGGAGGAAGGGGTCTTTAAGACACAGGCATATGAACTGAGGGGTCGCTTCAGAGAACGGGGGTATCCGGATGAGATATTAGATCCAGCATTTAGAAATGCTCTTGAGAGAGAAAGGAGCACGCTTTTACAACCTCGTGAGCTAGAAACAGATAAAAACATATCTAGAGTGATCGGAACCTTTGACACACAATCTGATAATATCTATAGGGTCCTTAGGAAACATTGGCTGATCTTGCATAAAGACGCTACTCTTGAGGATATCATCTCTCCTCAACCTCAAATTACCTTTAGGAGGGGCAGGTCCCTTAAAGACCGACTGGTGCACAGCCATTACATAAGACCAAAATCTTAAGGTACATGGTTGGATAGGAAGGTCTGTGGGACATTTAGATGTGTGGGAATTGTTCCTTTTGCAGGGTAGTGACACCATGTAAGGGATTTCAGAGTGCTTCAACAGGGCGGAGGCTCTTCATTAGAGATTATGCCAACTGTAAAACAACTGGAGTAATATATATGGCGACATGCTCGTGCCCCATGAATTATGTAGGGAAAACAAGGAGAGAGCTTAGAAAGAGAGTGAGTGAACATCTGGGTGATGTGAGGAATAAGAGGGACACCCCCGTAGCGAGGCATGTGTGGGAATGTCACCAAGGAAATGCTGACACCCTCAGGTTCTGTGTATTGGAAGTAGTCAGACCCAGTGGGAGACAGGGCGACTGGGATAGGCTATTATTACAAAAGGAGTCTCAGTGGATCTTTAGAATGGAGTCAGTAACCCCGAAGGGGTTAAATGAACAACTTTCCTATAGTTTCTTTATCTGAAATTACCTCATCTGTTCATCACTGTTATAGCTAGTGATAACCCTACCTAATAATTTAGTGGTTTTTCGGCCATGTAACATACACTTATGAGACAGTGTGTGATTAACATCTATTCAGAAGTGGACCACAATTTGGTCATTGATTCATCTATCAATATGCCATCATTGACAAATGTTTAGAAAAAATTCTGGGGCTATAGAAAGTGACCTTTCGTTGATATCCTATAATGTGTAGGGGTCATGAGAATTAAGAATTGGTGGTCGAGTATCGGTGTTTATAGCCAGTTTTTTACAGTTATTTCTGACCTATTACTTTCCAAAGTACAAATAGGGTATGGCGCTTTCGCACGTGTTATCCCTTTAAATGGGGGCATGTGCTTGCACAACACAGTCTATACATATTATATTATACCAGGATGCCGTACTTTTTGTAATATGGGGATGCAGTATTCTAACCTACATATGACCCACATGTATAGTGGCACTCGTCTAAAATGGGCATGAGGGGTTCCACACGCTGTGAGCGTGCATTAGGTGGTAGGCAATTTGTATATATATTTTTTGATTACTGCCTTCATACAAATGTGCATGCGGGGTATGTGGAAAGGAGGCTGAGCCACCGAGTCACTGTCCGATACGAGAATGTGATTGGGCTATGTAGAACACAGTGTAGATAACTGCGCATGCGCAGTCTGAGTTAAGACACGCGCCGAGTGTAAGGCATTCTGGCGTCCAGAGAGGCCGTACTGGGCCCACGGCACCTAAAGGGAGGCCGACGTGACAAGGTTGCGTGGGACCTGGTGAGCTGATGCTGGGAATTGGTTGGGAACACGAACAGCGGGGTTAAGTGGTACATGAGGGGAGGGATTATGGCCATGGCTTAAACTTAGAAGGAGGTGGGGATAGGGTGCGAAGGGAGGGGGAGTATAAGAGGGAGCACGTACCTCACGCAGGCATCCATTTTAAGTACCTGCCAGACGTGTGTGGAATCTCCCACCCACCCTCCCTTTCTTGCTTGGTTAAACGGCGGGGTGAGGGCCTTGGAAGGGTTAGACTACTTCTATTTAAGGGGTGCCATAAGGCTAATCGTTTTACGGGACTGTTAATGCTAATGTTTCAAATGTCACGGCAGTTTGGCGGGGGGAGATCCTCGAAGTCGTTGGAAATGTTAAATGGCGGTTCACTGGGTGGGTCTTGAGAGGTCCTGGACTCCCCATGAGTGAATTTAACAAGGCGTGGTTTGATTATCCCGCTGGAGGGGTATTCGAGGGACCCTGGCATGGGTTCTGGTTTGGTGGACCAGGTTGGTTGTTATCTATCCCTGAGCTGGTGCTTTACGGCTGGGGGTAAGACTTAACCTGGGGGAGCAATGTGGAATTTGGATATCTGAGGTTTATAACTTTGGGGCTTCGAGGACCACCCCTCCTAATTTGTGTTTGTTAACTCTTTTTCCCCCAAGGGTTGTTTGCACGATAAAGACCGGGCCAATTTTTACAATTCTGACCACTGTCCCTTTATGAGGTTATAACTCTGGAACGCTTCAATGGATCCCGGTAATTCTGACACTGTTCTCTCATGACATATTGTACTTCATTATACTGGTATCATTTCTTTGATATTACCTGTGTTAATTTGTAAAAAAAATGGATATTTGGCGAAAATTTTGAAAATTTAGCAATTTTCCAACTTTGAATTTTTATACAATTAAATCACAGAGATATGTCACACAAAATACTTAATAAGTAACATTTCCCACATATCTACTTTACATCAGCACAATTTTGGAACCAAAATTTTTTTTGTTAGGGAGTTATAAGGGTTAAAAGTTGACCAGCAATTTCTCATTTTTACAACACCATTTTTTTAGGGACCACATCTAATTTGAAGTCATTTTGAGGGGTCTATTGTTATGACCTGGTGGTTAAGAGGCAACATGGGACAAGCTCTGAGGAGGTGGTATCTGTACTGACCGCAGTTCCTAATCCTAACACCAACACTAGAAGTAGCCGTGGGATGTTCCTGTCACTCCCTAGACACCTCGTCACAGCCTGAGAACTAACTACCCCTAAAGATGGAAACAGAAAGCTATCTTGCCTCAGAGAAAACCCCCAAAGGAAAGATAGCCCCCCACAAATATTGACTGTGAGTGGAGAGGGAAATGACATACACAGAATGAAAACAGGATTTAGCAAAGGAGGCCAAAACTACCTAAATAGACAGAACAGAAAAGGCTACTGTGTGGTCAGTATTAAAAGCTAAAAAATTCCACGCAGAGTTTACAAAAATAATCTCCACACCGACTCACGGTGTGGAGGGCAAATCTGCTTCCTCAGAGCTTCCAGCTAAGTTGAATATATCATACTGAAAAGCTGGACAAGAAAAAACATAACATGAGCTGAGCGATTAAGTCCACAGCAGGTGGACAACAAAAGAACAAGCAAGGACTTAGCTTTGCTGAAATGGACCGGCAATCAGAGAAATCCAAGGAGAGATCTGAATCCAACCAAGAAACATTGACAGCTGGCACTGGCTGAAGCCCAGAGCCAGGTTAAATAGCAGAGCCAGGAGAGACGATCAGTGGAAGCAGCTGCTAATGCTAAACCCAAGGAGCAGCAGTTCCACTCAAAACCACCAGAGGGAGCCCAAGGGCAGAACCCTCACCAGAGCCCCCAGGCCGATCCGGATGAGCCAAGTTAAAAGCACAAACCAAATCGGCAGCATGGACATCGGAGGCAACCACCCAAGAATTATCCTCCGGGCCATAACCCTTCCACTTGACCAGATACTGAAGCTTTCGCCTCGAAAAACGAGAATCCAAAATCTTCTCCACCACATATTCCAACTCCCCCTCAATCAACACCGGAGAAGGAGGATCAACAGAGGGAACCACGGGCACCACATATCTCCGCAACAAAGATCTATGGAAAACATTATGGATGGAAAAAGAAGCTGGAAGGGCCAAACGAAAAGATACCGGATTGATAATTTCAGAAATCTTATAAGGACCAATAAAGCAAGGCTTGAGCTTAGGGGAAGAAACCTTCATAGGAACATGACGAGAAGATAACCAGACTAAATCCCCAACATGAAGCCGGGGACCAACACACTGACGACGGTTAGCAAAACGTTGAGCCTTTTCCTGAGACAACATCAAATTGTCCACCACATGAGTCCAAATCTGCTGTAACCTGTCCACCACAGAATCCACACCAGGACAGTCAGAAGGATCAACCTGCCCTGAAGAAAAACGAGGATGAAAACCAAAATTACAAAAAAAAGGCGAAACCAAGGTAGCCGAACTAGCCCGATTATTAAGGGCAAACTCGGCCAACGGCAAGAAGGTCACCCAATCATCCTGATCAGCAGACACAAAAGCATCTCAAATAGGTTTCCAAGGTCTGATTGGTTCGCTCAGTTTGGCCATTTGTCTGAGGATGAAATGCTGAAGAAAAAGACAAATCAATGCCCATTCTAGCACAAAAGGACTGCCAAAACCTAGAAACAAACTGGGAACCTCTGTCAGACACAATATTCTCCGGAATGCCATGCAAACGAACCACATGCTGAAAAAACAACGGAACCAAATCAGAGGAGGAAGGCAATTTAGGCAAAGGTACCAAATGAACCATCTTAGAAAACCAGTCACAAACCACCCAGATAACAGACATCTTCTGGGAAACAGGAAGATCCGAAATAAAATCCATGGAAATATGCGTCCAGGGCCTCTCAGGGACCAGCAAAGGCAAAAGCAACCCACTAGCACGGGAACAGCAAGGCTTGGCCCGGGCACAAGTCCCACAGGACTGCACAAAAGAGCGCACATCCCGTGACAAGGAAGGCCACTAAAAGGACCTAGCAACCAAATCTCTGGTACCAAAAATCCCAGGATGACCAGCCAACACCGAACAATGAACCTCAGAAATTACCTTACTAGTCCATCTATCAGGAACAAACAGTTTCCCCAGTGGACAGCGGTCAGGTTTATCAGCCTGAAACTCCTGAATCACCCGCCGTAAATCAGGGGAGATGGCAGAAAGAATCACCCCCTCCTTGAGAATACCAACCGGCTCAAGGACACCCGGAGAATCAGGCAAAAAACTCCTAGAGAGGGCATCAGCCTTCACATTCTTAGATCCCGGAAGATACGAGACCACAAAATCAAAGCGGGAGAAAAACAGGGACCATCGAGCTTGTCTAGGATTCAACCGCTTGGCAGACTCGAGGTAAATCAGATTCTTATGATCGGTCAAGACCACAACGCGATGCTTGGCTCCCTCAAGCCAATGTCGCCACTCCTCGAATGCCCACTTCATAGCCAACAACTCCCGATTGCCGACATCATAATTACGCTCTCAGCAGGCGAAAACTTTCTGGAGAAGAAGGCACACGGTTTCATCAAAGAACCATCAGAACCTCTCTGAGACAAAACGGCCCCTGCCCCAATCTCAGAAGCGTCAACCTCAACCTTAAAAGGAAGAGAAACATCCGGCTGACGCAACACAGGGGCAGAAGTAAAATGACGTTTAAGCTCCTGAAAGGCCTCAACAGCCGCAGAGGACCAATTCATCACATCAGCGCCTTTCTTCGTCAAATCGGTCAGGGGCTTAACCACACTGGAAAAGTTAGCAATGAAACGGCGATAAAAATTAGCAAAGCCCAAAAATTTCTGAAGGCTCTTCACAGATGTGGGTTGAATCCAATCATAATTGGCCTGGACCTTAACAGGATCCATTTCTATAGCCGAGGGAGAAAAAATGAAACCCAAAAAAGAAACCTTCTGAACTCCAACAAGGCACTTAGACCCCTTCACAAACAAAGCATTAGCACGAAGGATCTGAAATACCATACTGACCTGTTTCACATGAGACTCCCAATCATCGGAAAAAAACCAAAATATCATCCAAATATACAATCATGAATTTATCAAGATAATTCCGGAAGATATCATGCATAAAGGACTGAAACACAGATGGAGCATTAGAGAGCCCGAATGGCATCACCAGGTATTCAAAATGGCCTTCGGGCGTATTAAATGCTGTTTTCCATTCGTCACCTTGTTTAATTCGAACAAGATTATACGCCCCTCGAAGGTCAATCTTAGTAACCCAACTAGCCCCCTTAATCCGAGCAAACAAATCAGAAAGCAAAGGTAAAGGGTATTGGAATTTGACCGTGATCTTTTTGAGAAGGCGATAATCTATACAGGTTCTCAAGGAGCCATCCTTCTTGGCAACAAAGAAGAATCCAGCTCCCAACGGTGAGGAAGACGGGCGAATATGCCCCTTCTCCAAAGACTCCTTTATATAACTCCGCATGGCGGCATGCTCTGGCACAGACAGGTTGAAAAGTCAGCCCTTAGGGAACTTACAGCCAGGAATCAAGTTAATAGCACAATCGCAGTCCCTATGAGGAGGAAGGGAGCTGGACTTGGGCTCATCAAATACATCCTGGAAATCCGACAAAAACTCAGGAACTTCAGAAGAGGGGGAAGAGGAAATTGACATCAAAGGAACATCACTATGTATCCCTTGACAACCCCAACTAGTCACAGACATAGACTTCCAATCCAGCACTGGATTATGTACCTGTAACCATGGAAAACCCAGCACAACAACATCATGCAAATTATGCAACACCAGAAAATGACAATCTTCCTGATGTGCTGGAGCCATGTACATGGTCAACTGTGTCCAGTACTGAGGTTTATTCTTGGCCAATGATGTAGCATCAATCCCCCTTAAGGGAATAGGGCTCTGCAAAGGCTGCAAGGAAAAACCACAGCGTCTGGCGAACTCTAAGTCCATTAAGTTCAGGGCAGCGCCTGAATCCACAAATGCCATAACAGAAAAGGACGATAATGAGCAAATCAGGGTAACAGACAAGAGAAATTTAGGCTGTACAGTACTAATGGTAACAGACCTAGCGACCCTCTTAGTACGCTTAGGGCAATCAGAAATAGCATGAGCAGCATCACCACAGTAAAAACACAGCCCATTCTGACGTCTGAATTCCTGCCGTTCTGCTCTAGTCAAAATCCTATCACATTGCATAGGCTCAGGACTCTGCTCAGAGGACGCTGCCATATGGTGCACCACCTTGCGCTCGCGCAGGCGCCGATCAATTTGAATGGCTAGAGGCATTGATTCGTTCAAACCAGCAGGCGTGGGAAACCCCACCATAACATCCTTAAGGGCTTCAGAAAGACCCTTTCTGAAGATTGCTGCCAGGGCATACTCATTCCATTTAGTGAGCACAAACCACTTTCTAAATTTCTGGCAGTATACTTCTGCCGCTTCCTGACACTGACACAGAGCCAGCAAGGTTTTTTCTGCCAGATCCACAGAATTAGGTTCATCATACAGCAATCCGAGCGCTTGAAAAAATGCGTCTACATTGAGCAATGCAGGATCCCTTGACTCAAGGGAGAATGCCCAGTCCTGAGAGTCTCCACGCAGCAGAGAAATGACAATCTTCACCTGCTGAATGGGGTCACCAGAGGAACGGGGTCTCAAAGCAAAAAACAATCTGCAGTTATTGTTAAAGTTCAAAAATTTGGATCTATCCCCAAAAAACAAATCAGGAGTAGGGATTCTAGGCTCTAAAGCCGGAGTCTGAACAACATAATCTTGGATACTCTGTACCCTTGCAGCGAGTTGATCCACACAAGAGAACAAACCCTCAATATCCATGTCAGCGCCAGAATCCTGAACCACCCAGAGATTAAGGGGAAAAAAAGGACAAAACAGGCTGCAGAGAAAAAGAAAAAAAAATGGCACAGAACTTTTTTTTCCCTCTTTTGAGATGCATTCAACACATTGTGGGCCAGCTGTACTGTTATGACCTGGTGGTTAAGAGGCAACATGGGACAAGCTCTGAGGAGGTGGTATCTGTACTGACCGCAGTTCCTAATCTTAACACCAACATTAGAAGTAGCCGTGGGATGTTCCTGTCGCTCCCTAGACACCTCGTCACAGCCTGTGAACTAACTACCCCTAAAGATGGAAACAGAAAGCTATCTTGCCTCAGAGAAAACCCCCAAAGGAAAGATAGCCCCCCACAAATATTGACTGTGAGTGGAGAGGGAAATGACATACACAGAATGAAAACAGGATTTAGCAAAGGAGGCCAAAACTACCTAAATAGACAGAACAGAAAAGGCTACTGTGCGGTCAGTATTAAAAGCTAAAAAATTCCACGCAGAGTTTACAAAAATAATCTCCACACCGACTCACGGTGTGGAGGGCAAATCTGCTTCCTCAGAGCTTCCAGCTAAGTTGAATATATCATACTGAAAAGCTGGACAAGAAAAAACATAACATGAGCTGAGCGATTAAGTCCACAGCAGGTGGACAACAAAAGAACAAGCAAGGACTTAGCTTTGCTGAAATGGACCGGCAATCAGAGAAATCCAAGGAGAGATCTGAATCCAACCAAGAAACATTGACAGCTGGCACTGGCTGAAGCCCAGAGCCAGGTTAAATAGCAGAGCCAGGAGAGACGATCAGTGGAAGCAGCTGCTAATGCTAAACCCAAGGAGCAGCAGTTCCACTCAAAACCACCAGAGGGAGCCCAAGGGCAGAATTCACAAAAGTGCCATTCACAACCACCGGAGGGAGCCCAAGAACAGAATTCACAACAGTCTATATGAGGGAAAATACCCAAGTGTGACACCATTCTAAAAACGGCACCCCTCAAGGTGCTCAAAACCACATTCAAGAAGTTTATTAACTCTTCAGGTGTTTCACAGAAATTTTTGGAATGTTTAAATAAAAGTGAACATTTAACTTTTTTACACAAAAAATTTACTTCAGCTCCAATTTGTTCTATTTTACAAAGGGTAACAGGAGAAAATGGACCCCAAAAGTTGTTGTACAATTTGTCCTGAGTACGCCGATACCCCATATGTGGGGGTAAACCACTGCTTGGGCACATGGCAGAGCTTGGAAGCGAAGGAGCGCCATTTGACTTTTCAATGCAAAATTGACTGAAATTCAGATGGGACGTCATGTTGCGTTTGGAGAGCCCCTGATGTGCCTAAACATTGAAACCTCCCACAAGTGACACCATTTTGGAAAGTAGACCCCATAAGGAACTTATCTAGATGTGTGGTGAGCACTTTGACCCACCAAGTGCTTCACAGAAGTTTATAATGCAGAGCCGTAAAAATAAAAAAATCATATTTTTCACAAAAATGATCTTTTCGCCCCAATTTTTTATTTTACCAAGAGTAAGAGAAGAAATTGGACTCCAAAAGTTGTTGTACAATTTGTCCTGAGTACGCTGATACCCCATATGTGGGGGTAAACCACTGTTTGGGCACAAGGGAGAGCTCGGAAGGGAAGGAGCGCCGTTTGACTTTTCAATGCAAAATTGACTGGAATTGAGATGAGACGCCATGTTGTGTTTGGAGAGCCCCTGATGTGCCTAAACATTGAAACCCCCCACAAGTGACACCATTTTGGAAAGTAGACCCCCTAAGGAACTTATATAGATGTGTGGTGAGCATTTTGACCCACCAAGTGCTTCACAGAAGTTTATAATGCAGAGCCATAAAAATAAAAAATCATATTTTTTCACAAAAATGATATTTTTGCCCCAAATTTTTTACTTTCCCAAGGGTAAGAGAAGAAATTGGACCCCAAAAGTTGTGGTCCAATTTGTCCTGAGTACGCTGATACCTCATATGTGGGGATAAACCACTGTTTGGGCGCATGGCAGAGCTCGGAAGGGAAGGAGCGCCATTTGACTTTTCAATGTAAAATTGACTGGAATTGAGATGGGAGGCCATGTTGCGTTTGGAGAGCCACTGATGTGCCTAAACATTGAAACCCCCCCACAAGTGACACCATTTTGGAAAGTAGACCCCCTATGTAACTTATCTAGATGTGCTGTGAGAGCTTTGAACCCCCAAGTGTTTCACTACAGTTTATAACGCAGAGCCGTGAAAATAAAAAATCAATTTTTTTCCAGAAAAAATATTTTTTAGCCCCCAGTTTTGTATTTTTCCAAGGGAAACAGTGTAAATTGAATCCCAAAAGTTGTTGTCCAATTTGTCCTGAGTACGCTGATACCCAATATGTGGGGGGAACCACCGTTTGGGCGCATGGCAGGGCTCGGAAGTGAAGGAGCGCCATTTGGAATGCAGACTTAGATGGGTTGGTCTGCAGGCGTCACGTTGCATTTGCAGAGCCCCTGATGTAACTACACAGTAGAAACCCCCCATAAGTGACCCCATATTGGAAACTAGACCCCCCAAGGAACTTATCTAGATGTGTTGTGAGAACTTCGAACCCCAAGTGTTTCACTACAGTTTATAACGCAGAGCCGTGAAAATAAAAAATATTTTTTTTACACAAAAATTATTTTTTAGCCCCCAGTTTTGTATTTTCCCAAGAGTAACAGGAGAAATTTTACCCCAAAAGTTGTTGTCCAATGTGTCCTGAGTACGCTGATACCCCATATGTTGGGGCAAACCCCTGTTTGTGCACATGGGAGAGCTCGGAAGGGAAGGAGCACTGTTTTACTTTTTCAATGCAGAATTGGCTGGAATTGAGATCGGACGCAATGTCGCATTTGGAGAGCCCCTGATGTGCCTAGACAGTGGAAACTCCCCAATTATAACTGAAACCCCAATCCAAACACACCCCTAACCCTAATCTCAACTTTTACCCTAACCACACCCCTAACCCTGACACACCCCTAACCCTAATCCCAACCCTATTCCCAACTGTAAATGTAATCCAAACCCTAACCCTAACTTTAGCCCCAACCCTAACTTTAGCTCCAACCCTAACCCTAACTGTAGCCCTAACCCTAGCCCCAACCCTAACCCTAACCCTAGCCCTAACCCTAGCCCTAACCCTAACCCTAGCCCTAACCCTAGCCCTAACCCAAATGGGAAAATGGAAATAAGTACATTTTTTTAATTTTTTAATTTTTCGTATCTAAGGGGGTGATGAAGGGGGGGTTTGATTTACTATTTACAGCGGCTTTTCTAGCGAATTTTTATGATTGGCAGCCATCACACACTAAAAGACGCTTTTTATTGAAAAAAATGTTTTTTTGCATTACCACATTTTGAGTGCTATAATTTTTCCATATTTTGGTCCACAGAGTCATGTGAGGTCTTGTTTTTTGCCGGACGAGATGATGTTTTTATTGGTAACATTTTCGGGCACGTGACATTTTTTGATCGCTTTTTATTCCGATTGTTGTGAGGCAGAATGACCAAAAACCAGCTATTCAGGAATTTCTTTTGGGGGGGGCGCTTATACCGTTCCGCGTTTGGTAAAATGGATAAAGCAGTTTTATTCTTCGGGTCAGTACGATTACAGTGATACCTCATTTATATTTTTTTTATGTTTTGGCGCTTCTATACGATAAAAACTATTTTATAGAAAAAATAAGTATTTTTGCATCGCTTTATTCTGAGGACTATAGCTTTTTTAATTTTTCGCTGATGATGCTGTATAGTGGCTTGTTTTTTGCGGGACAAGATGACATTTTCAGCGGTACCACAATTATTTATTTCCGTCTTTTTGATCGCATGTTATTCCACTTTTTGTTTGGCGGTATGATAATAAAGCGTTTTTTGCCACGGTTTTTTTTTGTTTTTTTTACGGTGTTTACTGAAGGGGTTAACTAGTGGGACAGTTTTATAAATTGGGTCGTTACGGACGCAGCGATACTAAATATGTGTACTTTTATTGTTTTTTTATTTTTATTTAGCTAAAGGAATGTATTTATTGGAACAATATTTTTTTTATTATTTTATTTTTTTTTTTTACATTTTTACTTTGCCCCAGGGGGGGACACTTTGTTGTGCACTGTGTCAGATCGGCGATCACACAGCACAGCAGGGAGGCTTCCCAGTGCCTGCTCTGAGCAGGCGCTGTGAAGGCATATCCCTGCAGGACCTGGATGCAGCCCCGCTGCCATTTTGGATCCGGGGACTGCAGGGAGGAGATGCTCGGTACAAGGTGAGCACATTGCCTTGTACCGATCGTCTCAGGGAAGCCCGCAGGGAGCCCCCTCCCTGCGCGATGCTTCCCTATACCGCCGGCAGACTGCGATCATGTTTGATCGCAGTGTGCCGGGGGTTAATGTGTCGGGGGCGATCCGTGACCGCTCCTGGCACATAGTGCCGGATGTCAGCTGCGATAGTCAGCTGATACCCGGCCGCGATCGGCCACGCTCCCCCCGTGAGCGCGGCCAATCGCGCTGGACGTACTATTCCGTCCTTGGGAAGTAGGGCCCACCCCACATGGACGGAATAGTACGTCCGATGACAGAAAGGGGTTAAAGGAATTTGTGTTATACTTTATGTTAATAAAAGGCTGCTGTGGCCACTTAAATCCGAATAATGACTTTGTCTGTTTATTGGGGCAAGGAAGAGGCTTTAATTTTATCAGGTGAATAAATACAGGGGGAACCTGTATTAAGGGTATGGGAAGGTTTTTATTTAGGTCACGGGACTCACGTATACCATTTTATCATGCGCATCCGCAGGACATGACTGGTTGTCATGGTCTAACACAAATGTGCGCGTGCGCTAGGTTTTAACATAGTACCGATAACTGCACACACGCGGACATAGCGGAGACATGCGCACTAACACTGGAGATGGAGTTTTACCTCTAGTGTTTGTGTTACGTTGGGGCATGCGCAGTTTGAACTAGGAGACATGTTTATGTCATGTAGGACGCTGTTCACACTAGGGCATCCGACAGACAGCAGTAATTCCACTTACGTCCACTACACGCTCAGTGGCGTCGGCTAGATTTTATCCAGCTTGCTCGGGGTTAATCTAGCTGGTAATCAGGTTGGAGGCTGGGTCACGCCCACGGCCTCTAAATAGTCGCGCTGGACTTTGGGCGTCGCCGATTATAGCTTGTGCTTTATGCCTGGTGATTCCGGTCTGGAGTGGTGGTCTTGTTGTAGGTATATCGTATCTGGTGGTGTATAATCCTTTATCATATTCCTCCTTCCTATTTGTATTTGTTTTGCCCTGTGCACATTATAGTGAATTCCTGTGTGTCTGCGGCGTGGTGCGTTTTTCAGTTTTCCCTGTCTGTGCTTTCTGTGGGGATTGGTGTGTGGTCTCTTAACTGGGTGGTGGGAGGTGGTTTCAGCTTAGGGCTGAAACAGGAGTCAGGGTCAGGCCTGGCGGCCCAGACATGCACACCTTTAGTGTAACTTCTGGGAAAGGGACAGACAGGGTTTCCCTAGCCTGAGGGACATTGCAGGGGCCCGGGTAACCAACCTTAGTCTACCCAGTTCCCCTGTGACTTTATAATCGGCGCAAAAGAAAAAAAAAATATATATATTTTTTTGCATGTCATGGATCCCATGACTTCCATAAACCGCCAGTTGAGGGCGCTGTTTTTACAGGTCACTGAATTGAAGGGGGCAGTTCAGCAACAGGGTCTTGTGGTATCTAATGTGCAAGTGGAAACTGCAGGTAGAGTTGCAGAGGCAAAAATCCCTTTACCTGAGATGTTTGCTGGGGAACGCAGTAAATTTGTTGTTTTCCGTGAAGCTTGCAAATTGTATTTTCGTATGCGCCCGCTTTCCTCAGGTAATGAGGCTCAGCGTGTGGGCTTGGTTTTGTCATTACTGAATGGAGACCCCCAAGCATGGGCGTTTTCATTACCTTCTGATTCAGCTGCATTTAACTCAGTAGAGAGTTTTTTTTCTGCTCTTGGACTCATTTATGATGATCCTGACAGATTGGCTCTAGCAGAATCTAAAATACGCGCTCTCTGCCAGGGGGAGCGAATGGCGGAGGATTACTGTTCTGAATTTCGCCGCTGGGCGGTGGACACACAATGGAATGACCCGGCGCTGCGGAGTCAGTTTGTATGTGGGGTTCTTCTTCATTAAAAAGAAAGATGGCGGACTACGCCCGTGTTCGGATTTCAGGGAGTTAAACCAGATTATGGTTCGTGATCCATACCCTATGTCACTGATACCTGATTTGTTCAACCAGGTGGCTTATTCTAAGTGGTTTTCCAAGCTTGACCTCAGGGGGGCTTACAACCTCATAAGAGTCCGTCAAGGTGATGAGTGGAAGATGGCTTTTAATACTCCTGAGGGTCATTTTGAAAATTTGGTGATGCCATTTGGGTTGACAAACGCGCCTGCAGTTTTTCAACATTTCATAAATTATGTATTCTCGCATGTTCTGGGGAAATTCGTTATTGTGTACCTAGATGACATTCTCATTCATTCATGCGACCGTGATACTCATTTAGAGCATGTGAGGCAGGTGTTACAGCTTCTCAGGGAAAATAAGTGGAGCGGCCCCCAGATGTAGGACAGCGGGGTACTCAAACCCGGGTCTCTCGGTTCTGAGGATGTCACGGTGGCCCGACCCGGTCCGTGGTCCTGCTAAGGGGCGCCCAATAAAAGGTGTAGGTGGTGGTGTAGGTCGCAGTAAATAACGAGAACACAGGGTTGCAGTCTCTTTACTAGTGTTGAGCGATACCGTCCGATACTTGAAAGTATCGGTATCGGAAAGTATCGGCCGATACCGGCAAAGTATCGGATCCAATCCGATACCGATACCCGATACCAATACAAGTCAATGGGACTCATGTATCGGACGGTATTCCTGATGGTTCCCAGGGTCTGAAGGAGAGGAAACTCTCCTTCAGGCCCTGGGAACCATATTAATGTGTAAAAGAAAGAATTAAAATAAAAAATATCGCTATACTCACCTGTCCGACGCAGCCGGGACTTCAGCGAGGGAACCGGCAGCGTTGTTTGTTTAAAATTCGCGCTATTACTTGGTTACGTGAATTCCCGGCTTGTGATTGGTCAGGTCGGCCATGTTGCCGGGACGCGGACCAATCACAGCAAGCCGTGACGAAATTACGTCACGGCTTGCTGTGATTGGTCCGCGTCCCGGCAATATGGCCGCCCTGACCAATCACAAGCCGTGACGTCACGGGAGGCTGGACTCCCGTGACGTCACGGCTTGTGATTGGTCAGGGCGGCCATATTGCCGGGACGCGGACCAATCACAGCAAGCCGTGACGTAATTTCGTCACGGCTTGCTGTGATTGGTCCGCGTCCCGGCAACATGGCCGACCTGACCAATCACAAGCCGGGAATTCACGTAACCAAGTAATAGCGCGAATTTTAAACAAACAACGCTGCCGGTTCCCTCGCTGAAGTCCCGGCTGCGTCGGACAGGTGAGTATAGCGATATTTTTTATTTTAATTCTCTCTTTTACACATTTTAACATTAATGTTGTTGCGATACCCGATACCCGATACCACAAGAGTATCGGAATCCCGGTATCGGAATTCCGATACAGCAAGTATCGGCCGATACCCGATACTTGCAGCATCGGAATGCTCAACACTACTCTTTACTGAAGGCTTCGGCATCCGCAATCCAGAGCACTGTTAACAGGGCTGGCTGAGACCGGCCGGTCCGAAGGCACATCCAGAGTTCCCTTTGCAGGTGGAAATCACTGCCTACCTACTAGCGCCTGGGTGTTGTAGTACTTCCCTGCTGAGCACCACGGGATAGTCCTCACAACTGTCATGTATGTTTCTGTTCTTTCTCTCCGTCCTCCAGATGATATGGATAGGACGCACCCGTATGACGGGGTAGGCCTGGAGTTATTTTATAGGGACCCTAGAGACGCCCCTCTCCCACAATTGCCTCCGTTGTCTTCATTAGGTGATTTAGGTGAGGCAGCCAACCTAAAATTAACTGCCCTGCCGTTGGTTTGAAGTAATGCGTAGAGCCCAATACTTCCTCGGCGTTCCGGACACCGGCTACGCGCCTCAGTAGAATGTTTCCGATCTCAGGGCACAACTCCTACTTGGTTCTATCGCCTTTGTGCTGTGATCTCGTTTCTCACTTCTCCACAATATACTTCGCTTTGTGTCTTTTCTTAAGATGCCGCCGCAATGTAGTGCAGGCGCGGCTCCGTAACGATCTGTCTTTTTCGCTAGGCCTCTGCCAGGATCCCACCCCTGACAGGGACCCCCTGGATCTTCCCAAGCAACACTCTTCTCTCACTAGATGTTACCTGGGCAAAACCCAGTCAGCTTCTCTCCAACTTCCTATCCAACCCCCAGTTTTACCAGAGTGTGAGGAGTGGCCTAATACATAGAACCCTTTGCTCCCCCTGGTGGCCGGAGTGTGAAGTGTAATGTGAGACTGTGATACCTGGTCAGGTGAACTCCTTTAGTGCAATCAGACGTACCATCACTCCCCTTAGTGGCGGAGCAACAGTACTGCACGACCAGGACTCTGGGGCGCTGCACTCCCCCCCGGTTAAATCCAGTACTCCCGGACTGGGAAAGAAGAACAACAATACATGTTAGCAAAAGACATACAAAATTTTGAAATGCAATAAACAAGTAAATTCAACAATGCATCCCTTTATGGGAGGTGAGGACACTTGAACGTTACAAACAAAACATATTTACATAGTGCTTAAGGTCTAAAATAACATTTATTAAATAACTGACTATAAATAACCATTATTACTCAGCCGGGCATTCAATCTACTTAAGTGCAAATTCTGAACAATAATTTAACTTTTCCTTTAAGGGCGTAAGGCAGGTACCCACTAAAGGCATACTACAAGACTAAAAGTGCAAATCAATATTTTCCTGAGCTCTCTTTCTCCTATGCAGGACTCTCTCGTCTACCCCCACGGGCTTACTGCATCTTTCCTTGGCTCTCTATCATTAGTTCCGATAATCACTTCAACTTCAATTTTTATTCATTATCAACAGTTCTATTCCTTATCACTATCTTTCTATCTACATACTACTACTAGATAAAACATTATTACTATTCAACTTTCTTAAAGCAACATTATATCTTGACTAATTGCTACAGTGAACATCCCCTTTAAGAGGGACATTTCAAGTCTCTCAAGTTGCAAGTCTGCAGTGAACATGAGCTTCTGCGCTGTGTCCGGGAACAGTCTCTTCAAAAAGCTCTCTCCCTTGTAATACCAGTAGGGGGCACCTTTAAGAAGGTGCAACTATTTACAGCAACAGTTTGTGAATCATTCACCATCCATGATTCGGCAGTCTTTTAAAACAGTGATGCAAAACAAACATAAAGCATCAGGGATCCTGGGTAAACGAAGGGATCCCTTTAAGAACTAACCATGGCCGGGTCTTAGCAGCAAAACAGCAGGAAGACAAACAGTTAAATTAACTATTTACATTTTCGTGGCATCGAGGTTTAGTCTTGCGACTGTAACGGCTTTACCTCGCATACCACCCCTCTCAGCCGAGGACGGGTGGGACCCAGGGTCACACGATGGGTCAAGGCAGCCTGGTGGTCCGTAGGGGAGGTGACAGTTGTCTTGCCTGCGGCGGGCCAGGTTTCCGGGGCCTCAGTTGCAGCCGAGAGAGCTGCGCACCGCTGGACGTCTTGGGCTCTCCAGCCAGTCCCCCTTTGCCACCGGGTGTAAACCACGGCATCCCCGGGTTGCAAGTCGCGGTCTGCATCGACCTCCCCGTAGCAGGGCTCTACCTCGTTCCGGGTGACATGCACCTTCAGCGGCTCCCCGATCTCCTGGATGACTCCCCTTCCTTCCTGAGAATTGAAGGTTACCACGACACCCCACTTCGGCGAAGGGTCGTCCACATCATCCTTCAGATCAACCATGACCGCAGGTCAGGTCTCTCTCCCTCTCTCCTTCCCCCGCGCAGCCACCAGGCGCCGCCGGTGCTCCATCCATGGCAGGATCTTCAGGTCCCGCTCCCGCGGCTCACGACCCGGTGACGGGGTTCGCAAGTCCTCCGCAGTCGGAATGGGTGAAGAGGGGAATGCAGGGGACAGGCGGATCTCCGCAGGGTGGACAAGCCGGGAACCCACACAAGTGTGGGCGTCCCGGCAGCGTGCCAGGTGCCGGGCTTCGGCCGCGGCCACCCAGCCTTCCGGCGACTGGCAGCTGGGCCTCCCCAGGGGCAGCTCTGCAACGGTCAATCCCCACAGCGACGGTGGATCCAGGCTCGCTTCTGATGGTGAGGCCCTGCGTCGGGCCGGGGTGTCCCCTGTTATGATCCTTGTGGCTTAGGATCACAAATCTGACCAGCTAAGTAGGAACATAGAACGAGCTCTGGGGATGTGATAACTAGACTGACCGCAATGCTGATCCTAACCGCACACACTATAAGCAGCTGTGGAACGTACCTAGAAATCCTAGACGTCTGTTCACAGCCTGAGAAACTAACTACCCCTAAAGGGAAACAAAGCCTCACTTGCCTCAGAGAAATAATCCCAAAGTATAGAACAGCCCCCCACAAATAATAATGGTGAGTAAAGGAGAAGGCACAAACGCAGTAATGAAAACAGATTCAGCAAAGGAGGCCCGCTAATCACTAGATAGACAGAGGACAGCAAATAGTCTATGCGGTCAGTACAAAACCCTATCCAAAAATATCCACGCTGAGGGTGCAAGAACCCCCACACCAACTAACGATGTGGGGGGAGCACCTCAGCACCCCAGAACTAACCAGCGAGCAAAAAATCACATAAAAGCAAGCTGGACTGAACTAATAATATACTGAGAAACGTTTTCAAAGAAATCATGAGCAAATAAACAAGAAAACTTAGTTTCTCCTAGCAGAAGACTGGTCACAAGGAATATTCAGGAGAGCAATGAATCAGGACTGAATACACCAACAGCAGGCAACAAGTAAAGATCCAGCTGGCTTAAATAGGCCCCGCTAGAAGCAAACATGAAACAGCTGAACCCAGCCAAGACCAGCCATATAGCTAAAGGCCACCAGAGGGAGCCCAAGAACAAATTCACAACAGAGCCCAAGAACAAATTCACAACAGTACCCCCCCCCCCTTAAGGAGGGGTCACCGAACCCTCACCAGGGCTCCCAGGCCGATCAGGACGAGCCAAATGAAAGGCACGAACCAAATCGGCCGCATGGACATCGGAGGCAACAACCCAGGAATTATCCTCCTGATCATAGCCCTTCCACTTAACCAAGTACTGAAGCTTCCGTCTCGAAATACGAGAATCCAAGATCTTCTCCACCACATACTCCAACTCCCCCTCGACCAAGACCGGAGCAGGAGGATCAACAGAAGGGACCACAGGCACCACATATCTCCGCAACAATGACCGATGGAACACATTATGAATGGCAAACGATGTAGGAAGGTCCAAACGAAATGACACAGGGTTGAGGATTTCCCAAATCTTATAAGGACCGATGAAACAAGGCTTGAACTTAGGAGAGGAAACCTTCATCGGGACATAACGGGAAGACAACCATACCAAATCCCCCACACGAAGTCGGGGACCCACACAGCGACGGCGGTTAGCAAAGCGCTGAGCCTTCTCTTGGGACAAGGTCAAATTGTCCACCACATGGTTCCAAATCTGCTGCAACCTATCCACCACAGAATCCACCCCAGGGCAGTCAGAAGGCTCAACCTGACCCGAGGAAAAACGAGGATGAAAACCAGAATTGCAAAAGAAAGGTGAAACCAAAGTAGCAGAACTAGCCCGATTATTGAGGGCGAACTCAGCCAATGGCAAAAAGGTCACCCAATCATCCTGATCAGAAGAAACAAAACATCTCAAATAAGCCTCCAAGGTCTGATTAGTTCGTTCGGTTTGACCATTCGTCTGAGGATGGAAGGCTGACGAAAAAGACAATTCAATGCCCATTTTAGCACAAAAGGACCGCCAAAATCTAGACACAAACTGGGATCCTCTGTCAGACACAATGTTCTCCGGAATACCATGTAAACGAACCACATTCTGAAAAAACAGTGGCACCAAATCGGAAGAGGAAGGCAGTTTAAGCAAGGGTACCAAATGTACCATTTTAGAAAAATGATCACAAACTACCCAGATGACAGACATCTTCTGAGAGACAGGAAGATCCGAAATAAAAACCATGGAAATATGCGTCCAAGGCCTCTTCGGGACAGGCAAAGGCAAAAGCAATCCACTGGCACGAGAACAGGAAGGCTTGGCCCGAGCACAAATACCACAGGACTGCACAAAGGAACGCACATCCCGCGACAAGGAAGGCCACCAAAAGGACCTCGCCACCAAATCCCTGGTACCAAAAATCCCAGGATGACCCGCCAACACCGAAGAATGTACCTCGGAAATAACTCTACTGGTCCATCTGTCCGGAACAAACAGTCTCTCCGGTGGACAACGGTCAGGTCTATTGGCCTGAAACTCCTGCAACACCCGTCGCAGATCGGGAGAGATGGCAGACAAAATCACCCCCTCTTTGAGGACACCAGTCGGTTCATAAACTTCCGGGGAGTTAGGTACAAAACTCCTAGAAAGGGCATCAGCCTTCATGTTTTTCGAACCCGGAAGATATGAAACCACGAAATTGAAACGAGAGAAAAACAGCGACCATCGAGCCTGTCTCGGATTCAACCGTTTGGCAGACTCGAGATAAGTCAAATTCTTGTGATCCGTCAAGACCACCACACGATGCTTGGCTCCCTCAAGCCAATGTCGCCACTCCTCAAATGCCCACTTCATTGCCAACAACTCTCGATTACCAACATCATAATTCCACTTGGCAGGCGAAAACTTTCTTGAAAAGAAAGCACATGGTCTCATCACAGAGCTATCAGAGCTTTTCTGCGACAAGACAGCCCCTGCTCCAATCTCAGAAGCATCAACCTCGACCTGGAAAGGGAAGAGAGACATCGGGCTGGCGCAAGACAGGAGCCGAAGAAAACCGATGTTTCAGCTCCTGAAAGGCCTCCTCGGCCGCAGGGGACCAATTCGTCACATATTCAGAACCCTTCTTGGTCAAATCCATCAAAGGCTTAACCACACTAGAAAAATTAGTGATGAAGCGAGGGTAGAAATTAGCAAAACCCAAGAACTTCTGAAGACTCTTCACAGATGTAGGTTGAGTCCAGTCATGAATAGCCTGGACCTTGACTGGATCCATCTCAATAGCAGAAGGAGAAAAAATAAAGCCCAAAAAGGAAATCTTCTGGCCTCCGAAGAGACATTTAGAGCCCTTCACAAACAAGGCATTGGCACGCAGGACCTGAAATACCATCCTGACCTGCTTCACATGAGACTCCCAATCATCAGAAAAGACCAAAATATCATCCAGGTACACAATCATAAATCTATCCAGATACTCTCGGAAGATGTCATGCATGAAGGACTGAAACACAGAGGGGGCATTAGAAAGCCCAAAAGGCATCACCAAGTACTCAAAATGGCCTTCGGGCCTATTAAATGCAGTTTTCCATTCATCGCCCTGCTTTATGCGCACAAGATTATACGCACCTCGAAGATCTATCTTGGTGAACCAACTGGCCCCCCTAATCCGGGCAAACAGATCGGACAACAGTGGCAAGGGGTACTGAAATTTGACTGTGATGTTATTTAGAAGGCGATAATCTATACAGGGTCTCAGAGAACCATCCTTCTTGGCCACAAAAAAGAACCCCGCACCCAAAGGAGATGAGGACGGGCGAATATGTCCCTTCTCCAAGGACTCCTTAATATAACTCCGCATAGCGGTATGTTCTGGTACAGATAAATTAAAAAGTCGTCCCTTAGGGAACTTACTACCAGGAATCAGGTTTATGGCACAATCACAATCCCTATGAGGAGGTAGGGCACAGGATTTGGGCTCATCAAATACATCCTGGTAGTCCGACAAAAATTCAGGGACTTCAGAAGGAGTAGAAGAAGCAATTGATACCAAAGGAGCATCGCCATTAATTCCCTGGCAACCCCAACTTGACACAGACATTGCTTTCCAATCCAGAACTGGGTTATGAGCCTGCAGCCATGGCAGGCCCAATACGACAACATCATGCAAATTATGTAGTACCAGAAAGTGAATCACCTCCTGATGTGCAGGAGCCATGCACATGGTCAATTGAGTCCAGTACTGAGGTTTATTCTTGGCCAATGGTGTAGCGTCAATTCCCTTTAGTGGAATAGGGAATTGTAAAGGCTCCAAGATAAAACCACAGCGCCTGGCAAATGACAAATCCATCAAATTCAGGGCAGCACCTGAATCCACAAAAGCCATAACTGAGTAGGATGACAGAGAGCAAATCAAAGTAACAGACAAAATGAATTTAGGTTGTACAGTACCAATGATGACAGACTTAGCGAAGTTTTTTGTGCGCTTAGAGCATGCTGAGATAACATGAGCAGAATCACCACAGTAAAAGCACAACCCGTTCTGACGTCTGTAGTTTTGCCGTTCAACTCTGGTCAGAATCCTGTCGCATTGCATAGGCTCAGGTTTCTGCTCAGAAAATACCGCCAGATTGGGCACAGGTTTGCGCTCCCGCAAACGCCGATCAATCTGAATGGCCAAAGACATAGACTCATTCAGACCCGTAGGTGTGGGGAACCCCACCATAACATCTTTAAGGGCTTCAGAAAGACCCTTTCTGAAAATCGCCGCCAGGGCGCACTCATTCCACTGAGTGAGCACTGACCACTTCCTGAACTTCTGGCAATAAACCTCTGCTTCATCCTGACCTTGAGAGAGAGTCAGCAAAACCTTTTCTGCCTGGTCTACTAGATTAGGTTCCTCATAAAGCAATCCAAGCGCCAGAAAAAACGCATCAACATTTAGCAGTGCAGGATCTCCTGGCGCCAGCGAGAATGCCCAATCTTGAGGGTCGCCACGTAACAAAGAAATAACAATTTTAACTTGCTGAACGGAGTCACCAGATGAGCGAGGTCTCAAAGAAAGGAATAACTTACAATTATTCTTAAAGTTCAAAAACCTAGATCTATCTCTGGAGAACAGCTCAGGAATAGATATTTTAGGCTCTGACATAGGACTGCGGATTACATAATTCTGAATGCCCTGTACCCTTGCAGTGAGATGATCCACAGTAGAAGACAGACTCTGAATGTCCATATCAGTAGCTGCATTCAGAACCACCCAGAGATTAAAGGGAGGAGAGAAGCTGAACACAGTGCAGAGGAAAAAAAAAAATGACCTTAGGATTTCTCTTCTCCCTCTTCTGCTGCATAAGCACTTTCGGGCCTGCTGTACTGTTATGATCCTTGTGGCTTAGGATCACAAATCTTACCAGCTAAGTAGGAACATAGAACGAGCTCTGGGGATGTGGTAACTAGACTGACCGCAATGCTGATCCTAACCGCACACACTATAAGCAGCCGTGGAACGTACCTAGAAATCCTAGACGTCTCTTCACAGCCTGAGAAACCAACTACCCCTAAAGGGAAACAAAGACTCATTTGCCTCAGAGAAATAATCCCAAAGTATAGAACAGCCCCCCACAAATAATAACGGTGAGTAAAGGAGAAGGCACAAACGCAGTAATGAAAACAGATTCAGCAAAGGAGGCCCGCTAATCACTAGATAGACAGACAGCAAAGAGTCTATGCGGTCAGTACAAAACCCTATCATAAAATATCCACGCTGAGGGTGCAAGAACCCCCACACCAACTAACGATGTGAGGGGAGCACCTCAGCACCCCAGAACTAACCAGCGAGCAAAAAATCACATAAAAGCAAGCTGGACTGAACTAATAATATACTGAGAAACGTTTTCAAAGAAATCATGAGCAAATAAACAAGAAAACTTAGCTTCTCCTAGCAGAAGACTGGTCACAAGGAATATTCAGGAGAGCAATGAATCAGGACTGAATACACCAACAGCAGGCAACAAGTAAAGATCCAGCTGGCTTAAATAGGCCCCGCTAGCAGCAAACATGAAACAGCTGAACCCAGCCAAGACCAGCCATATAGCTAAAGGCCACCAGAGGGAGCCCAAGAACAAATTCACAACAGAGCCCAAGAACAAATTCACAACAGTCCCCACGTGGCTGCCTGGAAGTCGTCATGTCTGTCCCCCCTTCTGGGTCTTCTTCCCGTGCTCTCTTTCGGGGGCGGCCCCGTCTCCATGGTCTCCACCCTCCATAGAGAATGAGGAGGCGGACCTCGGCTTCTGACGGACATGTCCTCAGGATACAGCAATATTTAGACTGGGCAGCCATGGTTCTTTGCGCTCTTCAGTCTGTCCACGCCCACAAATCCACACCCTTCTTCTTCTCCTGCGCTCCGCATTGCGCTGTAATGGTGGAACTTTTGGCGGCAAATAGCAATACACAGTCTTTGCAATAAATCACGGTTCAAGCACAATTCAGTCACAATTATAGTGTATTCCTGTGTGTCTGCGGGGTGGTGTGTTTTTCAGTTTTCCCTGTCTGTGCTTTCTGTGGGGATTGGTGTGTGGTCTCTTCACTGAGTGGCGGGGTGTGGTTTCAGCTTAGGGCTGAAACAGGAGTCAGGGTCAGGCCTGTCGGCCCAGCCATGCACACCTTGAGTGTAACTTCTGGGAAAGGGACAGATAGGGATTCCCTAGCCTGAGGGATATCGCAGGGGCCCGGGTAACCAACCTTAGTCTACCCAGTTCCCCCATGACAGTTTATCAGGTATGATTACGCTGAGCTCAGACTCCAGCAATAGTTCCAACAATCCTTTGGCCTGATAGAGCGAGCTATTTAAACCCCAGTGTTGACCTGGCACACTACACCTGCAAACAAGATGTTTTGATGGCCATTTGTCCTTTCATCAGCTCATCCATCTGCTGTTATCGTCTTTGTAGGGATCCTGATGATAAGCAGGTTGTTATCTAGTGTTTATCACTTCATCGGGTTCACCTACCCTCCTTTTTCTCCATATTTCTTCCAATCACCACGGCGTAATTGGTTTATCAATTAAAGATTTTTTACTGTCTGCACTCTGCACCTTTATAGGGAACAACAGGGTGCATTTAGGGTAAGCCGTCGGTGAGCGGGGGCACCAATTTGCGTTCAAGTTAGGGTGCCAACCTCCGCTGTAAGGAAGGGTGTATTATGGATTTGTATATATAGGAGCACCAAATCATAAGTTTTGTGTAGGCCCGGTGCCTTTAAGAGCTATTTGTCATTTTATATTTAATAAAGGAAAAAAAGTTTTTAGGTATTAGTTTATGTTAAACTAGATGGTGGCCTGATTCTAACGCATCGGGTATTCTAGAATATGTATGTCCACGTAGTATATTGCCCAGCCACATAGTATATTGCCCAGCCACGTAGTATATTGCCCAGCCACGTAGTATATTGCCCAGTTACGTAGTATATTGCCCAGTTACATTGTATATTGCCCAGTGACGTAGTATATTGCCCAGTTGCATTGTATATAGCCCAGTGACATAGTATACAGCACAGAGCCACATAGTATATTGCCCAGTTACATAGTATATTGCCCAGTGACGTAGTATATTGCCCAGTGATGTAGTATACAGCACAGAGCCACGTAGTATATTGCACAGCCCATGTAGTATATTGCACAGTCACGTAGTATATTGCCCAGCCACGTATGACACAGGTTAAAAAAATAAAAAAATAAACATACTCACCTTCCGAAGGCGCGTTGTAGCTCTGTCGCCTGTGTGGGGTGCAGGCGGCAGCTTCCGGTCCCAGGGTGTGATGACGTCGCGGTCACGTGACCGTGTCGCGGTCACATGACCGTGACGTCATGGCAGGTCCTTGTCACGCAGGACCTGTGATGACGTCGCGGTCACATGACCGTGTAGCGGTCACATGACTGTGACATCACGGCAGGTCCTTTCCGCGCAGGACTTGTGCTGACATCGCGGTCACATGACCGTGACGTCATGGCAGGTCCTTCTGCCAGACCATCCTTGCCACCGGAACGTGCCGCTTGCATCGCGAGGAGTGGGAAAGGCGGCGTGGGTGAGTATATAATCATTTTTTATTTTTTTAATTATTTTTAACATTAGATATTTTTACTATTGACGCTGCATAGGCTGCGTCAATAGTAAAAAAACTTGGTCACACAGGGTTAATAGCAGCGGTAACGGAGTGCGTTACCCGCGGCATAACGCGGTCCATTACCGCCGGCATTAACCCTGTGTGAGCGGTGACCAGAGGGGTGTAGGCGGGCGCCGGGCAGTGAGTGCGGGGAGTAAGGAGCGGCCATTTTCTTCCAGACTGTGCGCGTCGCTGATTGGTCGTGGCAATGGTCGTGGGCGTTTTGCCACGACCAATCAGCGACATGGATTCCATGACAGACAGAGGCCGCGACCAATGAATATCCATGACAGACAGAAGGACAGACAGACAGACAGAAAGACTGAAGTGACCCTTAGACAATTATATAGTACATATAAGAAAATCCACGTTCCAGCTCCTTTAAAAGTTTTGCTTCTTTATTTAATCCATTAAAACTTCATGATTTGCATACAATCATTTCACATAGAAGATGCAAACAAGTGAAACAACAAGATAAAGTGACGCATTTTGATCTACAAATAGTTTATGTTAGCTTGATTTGAATTCTATACCTGTGTGTCTAGTTTTTGGTTTATTGTAGCTCAGTGATAAAGCAACATACTGGGAACAGAGATGCAAGTTTGTGTACTGGGGAGACCAGATCACACTGTGTGATCTCAAATGTTCACCCAATTTCAGGAAACACCTTGATTGGGAGGAGCCACTGGGAGGGAGCAATGAAGCCATTGGAGAGGTGACTATGGAAGCTTGGAGAAAAGCTGTGATGTGACAGGATGTGGGACTGCCTGCCAAATCCAGTGTAAGATGTCCAAGTGAGGTAGTCGTGGGTGAGCTTCTGTTCCCACTCGCTTTGACATCCTACAGATAACTGTGGGTCCTGGCTGGGTGTTAGTGTTGTGAGGGTCTTGTGCCCATGTAGGGCACCAGTAGTCGATGGTATTGTCTGGCCAGGACCACGAGTTCCACAGATTAGCAAAGGAGACTTTTATTCAAACATGGGAACTTTACTGAACTTGATGAGGGTTATATACAAGGGACAGCGAGTACAGTATTAAGCACATTTCATTCATAGCAAGAAGCCTTCTCACTGACATCATCCTTCCACTGTAGTCTGCTCCAGGGCCGATATAGCACACTGCTTTGCCCTACTTCGTCACAGCCTAGCTTGTGTCCACAGTACAGTTCAGCAAGTTCCTCTATACCCGCTCTGTGGCTCTGCGTCCTATCGGTATGGACACCCTGGATCTACCGCTCAGGACCCTCACTAGTCCCACAGTCTCAGTCCTCTTTAGGTCCTTACCTTATTCGGCGTTTCTCAAGCTCAGGGTTTTTCATGATGTCATTCTATTCAAGGACCCCTTTAACATAGAAGGCCATTCTGCCTCTTCTGTCAGTTTGTAGTCATGCTACCTCATCGGCCCATCAATTCCTTTGCTGTAGTTCACGCACACAGCAGCTCTGCACACTTGTCACTTCAGATTCTAACTCTGCTCTGACTAACTTCAGGAAGCAGGTCCCTTGTAGTGATGTGCGAACGTGCTTGCCACTACTCGTTACTCGCCCGAGTATCACTGTACTCGGTGTACTCGGCGAGCATCGAGCATTTCCGGGATTACTCAGCGGGAACTTGGGTCTCCACTAGTGTTGAGCGATACCGTCCGATACTTGAAAGTATCGGTATCGGAAAGTATCGGCCGATACCGGCAAAGTATCGGATCCAATCCGATACCGATACCCGATACCAATACAAGTCAATGGGACTCAAGTATCGGACGGTATTCCTGATGGTTCCCAGGGTCTGAAGGAGAGGAAACTCTCCTTCAGGCCCTGGGAACCATATAAATGTGTAAAAGAAAGAATTAAAATAAAAAATATCGCTATACTTTACCTCTCCGACGCAGCCGGGACCTCAGCGCAGGAACCGGCAGCGTTGTTTGTTTAAAATTCCCGCTTTTACATGGTTACGCGAACTCCCGGCTTGTGATTGGTCAGGGCGCCCATGTTGCCGGGCCGCGGACCAATCACAGCAAGCCGTGACGAAAATACGTCACGGCTTGCTGTGATTGGTCCGCGTCCCGGCAACATGGCCGCCATTAACCAATCACAAGCCGTGACGTCACGGGAGGCTGGACTTGCGCGCTTTTGAAAAAGCGCGCGTATCCAGCCTCCAGTGACGTCCCGGCTTATGATTGGTCACGGCGCCATGTTGCCGGGACGCGGACCAATCACAGCAAGCCGTGACGAAAATACGTCACGGCTTGCTGTGATTGGTCCGCGGCCCGGCAACATGGCCGCCATTAACCAATCACAAGCCGTGACGTCACGGGAGGCAGGACAAGCGCGCATTTTAAAATTGCGCGCGTGTCCAGCCTCCCGGCTTGTGATTGGTTGATCGCGGCGCAACCAATCATAAGCCGGGACGTCACTGGAGGCTGGACACGCGCGCTTTTTCAAAAGCGCGCAAGTCCAGCCTCCCGTGACGTCACGGCTTGTGATTGGTTAATGGCGGCCATGTTGCCGGGACGCGGACCAATCACAGCAAGCCGTGACGTATTTTCGTCACGGCTTGCTGTGATTGGTCCGCGGCCCGGCAACATGGGCGCCCTGACCAATCACAAGCCGGGAGTTCGCGTAACCATGTAAAAGCGGGAATTTTAAACAAACAACGCTGCCGGTTCCTGCGCTGAGGTCCCGGCTGCGTCGGACAGGTGAGTATAGCGATATTTTTTATTTTAATTCTCTCTTTTACACATTTTAACAATGTTAAAATGTGTAAAAGAGAGAATTAAAATAAAATGTTGTTCCGATACCCGATACCCGATACCACAAGAGTATCGGAATCCCGGTATCGGAATTCCGATACAGCAAGTATCGGCCGATACCCGATACTTGCAGCATCGGAATGCTCAACACTAGTCTCCACCCTGCATTTTTGGCAGTCTTTAGAGACCCAATCAACATGCAGGGATTGTCTGCCAGGCACTGTAACGCCGCAGCCGTCTTTGTTGTGGTCTTGCAGTGATTGGCTGGCCGCACAGCATCATCAGGGGTATAAGAGACCAGATGCCGCCCTGCTCACAGCATTCAGCTCCTGACTCAGACAGTGTAGGGAGAGCTGCTGCTGAGATAAGGTCAGATTTAGGGATTTCTTCGTCAGTGTGGGGTCTACCATCCTAAACTACTCAAATCCAGCTAAACCAACAGTCCTTCTAAGGACTAATTCCGGAGTATATAGGTTTCAGTATTAGGTAGGCAGAGGAGTGTATGTCGCTCTATACATATCAGTGCAAGACCTGCAGGCATTGCATGTGTGTATATAGATATCATTGCATACATTAAGAAGGTCTATTCCATTACTGTCTGCTGCTGCTACCTATAGCATATGTTGACATATATACCTAGCTCCAGGTATAATTGACTAGGAAATTTTTTTTTGCCAGGTTAATAGAGATTATTTTATTGCAAAGCAATCCAGAGTCCTTTTTTTTCTCCATTTGCTTTTTGACACTGCACAATACAGCAAGATCCTTTTTCTAGCACAGCGTGGAAATGCAGTGTCACGGGGTCCTTCTCCGGTATCACACAATCAACAGAGCTAGAGTATAGTAAACAATTCCAAGATCTTTATTTAGGGAAAAATAGGTCCATATATAATCCACCACACAAAGGATAAAATAGTCCAGAACACGAATGCAGTTCAGTAACTGGATAAAAATCCAACAATCCAGCAGACAGACAATAGCATAGTCCATATACTCTTCCTTCTCTCTGACCTGCTCTTCACATCATGGTTCCACACAGGATCTCATCTGTTTGACACCTCCCTGATATTTAGAAGTTCCTCTCCTCATTCACAGGTTAGAGGGGTGGGTCACAGGGGCTCATTGTTTCAACAAGCTAGTTCAATATGTCATTAGCATATTAGCAATCAACATTATTCACTGACCCTGTGGAGAGATAACAGTACAGGACTGTGGGACTCATATCAGATGGCAAATAACAACAATTCATCAATTGGCAACTAACTCATCCTACAAGAGAACACCATGATAATCAGTAAAATATAAATATGCACAAAATGTTACCCACATAACATATCACACCATCACATGCAGCAATTTTAAAGGGGTCACCAAAATCACTTATGAGTGCGCAGAAAAATCTTTCATTTTTTTGTGGTACGGTAGAGTAGATTTTTTTTTTAGTGTCTTACACAATTTCTTGACAACATTTTGCTGAATCCCCCAAAAAATACAAGCCACATATTTTACAGTGTGGTATATCTGTGACACGCCTCATACATCCGTGTGCTAAAAATTTGGGCATTTTAGGCCGGTATTCAATTTTTTTGCTGTCTGTTACTCCAGTGATATACAGCACTATTTTTCATTTTTTTAAAAAAATACAGGCCACATATTTGGCAGTGTGATATTTCTGTGACAGGCCTCATATATCTGCGTGCTACAAGTCTGGGCATTTTAAGCCGGTATTCCACTGTTTTTGCTGTCTGTTACTCTAGTTATACACAGCACTATTTTGCAGACCCCCCCCAAAATACAGGCCACATATTTGGCAGTCTGTTATTTTCGTGACAGGCCTCATATATCTGCGTGCTCCAAGTTTGGGCATTTTAGGCCGTTAGTCCAGTTTTTCTCCTGTGTTACTCTACTTATATGCAGCACTATCTGCACTGAAAAAAATAAAAAATACAGGCTACATATTTGGCAGTGTGGTATTTCTGTGACAGGTCTCATATATCTGCGTGCTCCAAGTTTGGGCATTTTAGGCCATTAGTCCAGTTTTTTTCCTGTCTGTTACTGTACTTATATACAGCACTATTTTGCATTGAAAAAAGTAAAGGCCACATATTTGGCAGTGTGGTATTTCCGTGACAGGCCTCATATATCTGCATGCTCCAAGTTTGGGCATTTTAGGCTGTTAGTCCACCTTTTTTCCCTGTCTGTTACGCTACTTATATACAGCACTATTTTTCATTGAAAAAACTAAAAAATACAGGCCACATATTTGGCAGTGTGGTATTTCCGTGGCAGGCCTCATCTATCTGTGCTAAAAATTTGGCCATTTTAGGCCTACGTATTCTAGTGTTTTCGCTGTCTGTTTCCCTACTTATTGACACCAATTTGATAGCCAAAAAAACATTTTTAACTACAGTCCAGATAGTTTAAAGTGTGGTTTTCCTGCACATGTATCACATACAAGTTTCCTCCCAATTCAGCCATTTGTAGTAAACGTGTAAAATATTCTAGTCCATTTACAACTGGCAAGGCACGTGGCAAGGGACAGGGAAGTGGACGTGATGGTAATGGTGCATGCCGAGGTGATGGGCAAGCTGGAATTGGGCCACAAAAAACACCCACAACTTCTCGCTGGACCTTAGTGTCTGAAGTCCTAGGGGACCGCAGCAAGACAGCACTATTGAAGCCAGAGCAGTGCAAAAAGATTGGTTGTTGGATAGAGGATAATACTTCCAGTTACGTGGCTACCAGCACCCTGTCTTCCACATGGTCAAGTCTGAGTAGCCATGAGTCTGGACTGCATATTACTCACCCTGATCTTCCTTCCTCCCACCATGCTGATTGCCCTGAGACAACTGATCCCACACTCGGACACTCTGAAGAGCTGTTCACTTTTCCATTTATAGATTCTGGCCTCTCACTCGGTCCACTTGAAGTGGGGCAAGATGAGATTCTATGTAGTGATGGCCAAATATTTGAGCAGCCACCCTCATAAGAGGTGGACGATGATGAGACACATTTGCCAGAAAGTCAGGAGGAGGACCAGGGTGCGAAAGTGGAAGATGAGGTGGTGGATGATATAATAACTGACCCAACCTGGCAGGAGGACATGCAGAGCGAGGACAGCAGCACACAGGGGGAGGGAGGCGTAGCACCCCTTCAGGCAGGAAGAAGCAGTGTGGTGGCTGCTGACAGAAGGCGGGCAACCATTCCCCGCAACACCAACATGACGGAAGTTGCCAGTCCAACGGTTAGGTCTTCCCTAGTCTGATTATTTTTTAAAAAACTACCAGCCGTACCACCACCAGCATGATCAGGCACATAACAGCAAAGCACCCGACTTTGTGGGCCCAACCCCAGACTCCAAGAACAGTGTCTGCTGGTGACACCACTTCTTCTTCCACTGTTGTGCGTGCAAGCCAATACCCTGTCCTGCCCTGCACCTGCCATTGCCCACACTCAAATAGCACCATCATCAAGCACGTACACATCCTTGTCCCAGCGTAGCCTTCAGTTGTCCATACCCCAGTCATTGGAATGCAAGCGGAAATACACAGTGAACGCTCCACAGGCCACAGTACTAAATTTACACATTTCTCATCTGCTTGCACTGGAAATGTTGCCTTTTAGGCTCGTGGAGATGGAATATTTCCGCAACCTGATGGCGGTGGCCATCCCAAGGTACTCGGTCCCCAGCAGCCACTATTTCTCCCGCTGTGCCATCTCATCATTACACAAGCATGTGTCCCGCATTACCCGATCCCTCAACAATGCAGTTACAGGGAAAGTACACCTAACCACGGACACGTGGACAAGTGCTTGTGGCCAGGGATGGTACATCTCGCTGACGGCACACTGGGTTAACATAGTGGAAGCTGGGACCCAGTCTCACCTTGGGATGGAACACATCCTCCCGACGTCAAGGATTGCGGGCCCTACATCAATCAGGGTTTCCACCACAGTCTACAGCTCCTGCACCTCCTCCTCCTCCTCTTCAGCCTCCATCTCTGAAATGAGCACAGCAGTAACAAGCTGGAAGCACTGCAGCACTGCCAAATCCAAGTGGCAACAGGCTGTGATGAAGCTAATCTGCTTAGGTGAAAAACCGCACAATGCTGAAGAGTTTTGGACAGCTCTGAAAGAGCAGGCAGATCTGTGGCTGACACCGCTGATCCTACAGCCAGGCATGGTTGTGTATGACAATGGCAGGAACCTGGTGGCGGCTCTGAGTTGAGGCGAACAGACACACGTACCATGCCTGGTCCATGTACTTAATCGTGTTGTTCAACGGTTTCTAAAAAGCTACTCTGAGCTGCCGTATGCCGTATCTGCTTGTTCCCTGCTTGTGAAAGTTCCCCGCCTGAGTGCCCATTTTAGAAAGTCAGCTACAGCTTCAGCCACCCTTGCCATGCTTCAGCAGCGATTTCAGCTTCCGGCTCACCGACTGGTGTGTGATGTCCCTATGCATTGGAACTCTACACTGCAGATGTTGGAAACGATTTGTGAGCAGAAGAGGGCAGTTGTTGAATACCAGCATCAACAAGGCCATCGTTATTCAGGTCAGACTCCACACATCTCAGGAGTGGACATGGATGTCAGACATATGTAACATCCTCCAAAACTTTGAGGACTGCACCAAGATGGTGAGCGGCAATGATGCCATAATTAGCTTCACCATACCACTTCTCTAAATTCTGAAAAGCTCTCTGCTCAAAATAAAAGAGGAGGCATTGGCAGTGGAGCAGGAGGACATGGAGCAAGGAACCATACAGGGTGATTACACACAGCCAGCCTCATGTCATCCCAATGTGGATTGTTTGACAATGAGGAAGAGGAGGAGGAGGAAGAACAGGAGCTACTTTAATGCGCTGTAGATGGTACTACAAGCACAAAAAAAATTCCCCATTAAATGTCACCTGCTTAACCCAGCAGGAAGTACAGCGGCGTCTAAAAATAACTAAAATTGATAAATCTCCGGGCCCGGATGGGATACACCCCCGAGTACTGCAGGAACTAAGTACAGTCATTGATAGACCATTATTTTTAATCTTTAAAGACTCCATAATAACAGGGTCTGTACCACAGGACTGGCGTATAGCAAATGTGGTGCAAATATTCAAAAAAGGGGCAAAAACTGAACTCGGTAATTATAGGCCAGTAAGCTTAACCTCTACTGTGGGTAAAATCCTGGAGGCAGTGGCGTAACTACAAAGTTATGGGCCCCGGTGCGAACTTCCAAATGGGGCCCCCCCCCTACCTCCGTGACGCCCCCCCACCCCCTTCCCCTAGATACGCCTCGGACTGTTGCAGGAATCTCCTGCACTGCAACATGGTGTTGGGTGCCAGCACAGCCCGCACAGTGGTATATCCAGCACAGCCCGCACAGTGGTATATCCAGCACAGCCCGCACAGTGGTATATCCAGCACAGCCCGCACAGTGGTATATCCAGCACAGCCCGCACAGTGGTATATCCAGCACAGCCCGCACAGTGGTATATCCAGCACAGCCCGCACAGTGGTATATCCAGCACAGCCCGCACAGTGGTATATACAGCACAGCCCGCACAGTGGTATGTACAGCACAGCCCGCACAGTGGTATATACAGCACAGCCCGCACAGGGGTATATACAGCACAGCCCGCACAGGGGTATATACAGCACAGCCCGCACAGGGGTATATCCAGCACAGCCCGCACAGGGGTATATCCAGCACAGCCCGCACAGGGGTATATACAGCACAGCCCGCACAGGGGTATATACAGCAGAGCCCGCACAGGGGTATATACAGCACAGCCCGCACAGGGGTATATACAGCACAGCCCGCACAGTGGTATATCCAGCACAGCCCGCACAGGGGTATATAGAGCACAGCCCACACAGGGGTATATACAGCACAGCCCGCACAGGGGTATATCCAGCACAGCCCGCACAGGGGTATATACAGCAGAGCCCGCACAGGGGTATATACAGCAGAGCCCGCACAGGGGTATATAGAGCACAGCCCGCACAGGGGTATATAGAGCACAGCCCGCACAGGGGTATATACAGCAGAGCCCGCACAGGGGTATATACAGCACAGCCAGCACAGGGGTATATAGAGCACAGCCCGCACAGGGATATATACAGCAGAGCCCACACAGGGGTATATACAGCAGAGCCCGCACAGGGGTATATGCAGCACAGCCAGCACAGGGGTATATAGAGCACAGCCAGCACAGGGGTATATAGAGCACAGCCAGCACAGGGGTATATAGAGCACAGCCAGCACAGGGATATATACAGCACAGCCCACACAGGGATATATACAGCACAGCCCGCACAGGGATATATACAGCACAGCCCGCACAGGGATATATACAGCAGAGCCCGCACAGGGGTATATGCAGCACAGCCAGCACAGGGGTATATAGAGCACAGCCAGCACAGGGGTATATAGAGCACAGCCCGCATCTCATCTCCCCCCCCCCGATAATGGCCCCACAGTCCGGTGAAAAAGAAAAAAAAAACTCTCCTCACCTTTCCTTTTGCCCGCGCTGCTCCTGGTGGCTGCAGTCTGCCCAGGACACTGCAGGTGCGCGATGATATGACGTCATCGCGCACCCGCAGTGTACTGTCAGAGGCAGAGCGGGGAATGATGGGAGAGGGAGCGTCAGGTGACGCTCTCCTCCATCATTGCATTGAACTATACCGGTGTCATAGACGCCGGTATAGTTAAATGCGGCGGCGGCGGCGGCGGCGGCGGCGGCGGGGGGGGGAGGAACAGTGCAGCGGCCCACTACTGGCATCGGCTCTTCTGGCATTTGCCAGAAGTGCCCGATGTCCAGCCCGGCCCTGCCCTGACCTGCCGGCCCGGGGCCCCTGACCTGCGAGGCCCGGTCGCAATGGCGACCGCTGCGACCGCGGTCGTTACGCCCCTGCCTGGAGGGCATTCTAAGGGATGCTATGCTGGAGTATCTGAAGAGGAATAACCTCATGACCCAGTATCAGCACGGGTTTACTAGGGACTGTTCATGTCAGACTAATTTGATCAGCTTCTATGAAGAGGTAAGTTCCGGACTGGACCAAGGGAACCCAGTGGACATAGTATATATGGACTTTTCCAAAGCTTTTGATACGGTGCCACACAAAAGGTTGTTACATAAAATGAGAGTAATGGGGATAGGGGAAAATATGTGCAAGTGGGTTGAGAGCTGGCTCAGGGATAGGAAACAAAGGGTGGTTATTAATGGAGCACACTCGGACTGGGTCACGGTTAGCAGTGGGGTACCACAGGGGTCAGTATTGGGCCCTCTTCTTTTTAACATATTTATTAATGACCTTGTAGGGGGCATTCAGAGTAGAATTTCAATATTTGCAGATGACACTAAACTCTGCAGGGTAATCAATACAGGGGAGGACAATTTTATATTACAGGATGATTTATGTAAACTAGAAGCTTGGGCTGATAAATGGCAAATGAGCTTTAATGGGGATAAATGTAAGGTCATGCACTTGGGTAGAAGTAATAAGATGTATAACTATGTGCTTAATTCTAAAACTCTGGGCAAAACCGTCAATGAAAAAGACCTGGGTGTATGGGTGGATGACAAACTCATATTCAGTGGCCAGTGTCAGGCAGCTGCTACAAAGGCAAATAAAATAATGGGATGTATTAAAAGAGGCATAGATGCTCATGAGGAGAACATAGTTTTACCTCTATACAAGTCACTAGTTCGACCACACTTAGAATACTGTGCACAGTTCTGGTCTCCGGTGTATAAGAAAGACATAGCTGAACTGGAGCGGGTGCAGAGAAGAGCGACCAAGGTTATTAGAGGACTGGGGGGTCTGCAATACCAAGATAGGTTATTACACTTGGGGCTATTTAGTTTGGAAAAACGAAGACTAAGGGGTGATCTTATTTTAATGTATAAATATATGAGGGGACAGTACAAAGACCTTTCTGGTGATCTTTTTAATCATAGACCTGAGACAGGGACAAGGGGGCATCCTCTACGTCTGGAGGAAAGAAGGTTTAAGCATAATAACAGACGCGGATTCTTTACTGTAAGAGCAGTGAGACTATGGAACTCTCTGCCGTATGATGTTGTAATGAGTGATTCATTAATTAAATTTAAGAGGGGACTGGATACCTTTCTGGAAAAGTATAATGTTACAGGGTATATACACTAGATTCCTTGATAAGGCGTTGATCCAGGGAACTAGTCTGATTGCCGTATGTGGAGTCGGGATTTTTCCCCATGGTGGAGTTACTCTTTGCCACATAGGGTTTTTTTGCCTTCCCCTGGATCAACATGTTAGGGCATGTTAGGTTAGGCTATGGGTTGAACTAGATGGACTTACAGTCTTCCTTCAACCTTAATAACTATGTAACTATGTAACTATGTAACTGTCATACCGTCTGTTCAGCGTGGATGGCCTGAGGACAGGGAGGAAGAGGAGGAGGAGCAGGAGGACACTTTGGTTAGTTGTCCTGTTGGCGAGGACACGGAAGTCTTGCCTGTTACCAGTCTGGCACGCATGGCTGACTTTATGTTGCGCTGCCTTTCCTGTGACCCTTGTATTGTAAAAATTTGGGGTAACAGTCATTACTGGGTAGTGACACTTTTAGACCCACGCTACAAGGAGAATTTTCAATCTCGTCTTCCAGAAGCAGACAGGTGTACTAAAATGCTGCATTACCAGAGGGCCAATGTTGCAGAATTAGTAAATAAATTCCCATCTCAAAATGCTGGTGGCAGACATAACAGTTCTTTGGACAACCAAGTAGTACAGGCGAGAGAGACACAACTCCAATCCAGCAGAGGAAGGGGAACACTGGCAAAGTTCTGAAACAGTTTTCTAAGACCCTCCCATTGCCCTGGCCCTGAGGCACAGGGTAATGTCACAAGGAATGGAATGTTTTCTAAGATGCTGAGGGAGTACCTTGCTGACCGTACCAACGTCCTCCGTGATTCCTCTGTGCCTTTTAATTATTGGGTATCCAAGCTGGACACATGGCATGAACTGTCTCTCTATGCCTTGGAGGTCCTGGCCTGCCCTGCTGCTAGCATTTTGTCAGAGTGGGTTTTTAGTGCCCCTGGTGGAATTATCACAGATAAGCGCATTCACCTGTCAATGGAAAATGCGGACAGGCTGACCTTTATAAAAATGAACAAGGGCTGGATTGGGCCAGACTTCTCTACACCACCAAATGACAGTGAAACATAACCTCCAATACAGTATCTTTTTGGAAGGTGTATTCCCATGCACCTCTTCACACCTACACATGGGGTATACGCTTCTTTATTTTGGCTATTTGTTGTACTCCTCCTCCTTGTCCTCATCGCCATCATCCACCACCACTAACACACCAGGGTGAACATTTTCTATGCTGCTACAGCCAGTCAATTTTTTGGCAAGGGTGTTTATGATGCCCGTAAACTATATATTGCTTTCAACCACTACGAATGCATTCACTGGGAAATGTCATTGTAACATTTAACAACCCTAGCTGGCCATGTGGTGTGTGACACATAAGCAGACCCATCTTGTTTCATTTATAAAAGAGGGACTCTTAAAGTCACAGAGCCTATTTTTACTGGTGCATCAGGCGGCATTAATCTTAAAGGGCTATTATTAAACTGTGGGTCTCCTAAACTGTTGGAGCCTATGCTGTGAGTGGATGGGCTTCCAAGAATTACGACCCACCACAATACCCCTTTCATAAGATGTCCAGGAGGGCCTCCTGAAAAAATGTTGCATTGAATGCAACGCCTGCCCTGCTACCAATTCATATGCACCCCAAGAAGCCTTGGAACCCACATACTGCATGGGCCCATGAAAATCCACTTCACAATATGCATTTTGTACTCCGTACTCCTTTGTTTACACAGTGAAAGCAATGTCTGTCCTGCTGCATAGTCAGTCATATGCACCCCATTACGCCTTGGAACCCACATACTGGATGGGCCCATGAAAATCCACTTTACAATATGTATTTTGTACATCCATAAGTCGCCAATGATAGACATAAAAGGTCTAAGTTAATCCACCCATGTGATTATTAAAGGGAACCTGTCACCTGAATTTGGCGGGACCAGTTTTGGGTCATATGGGTGGGGTTTTCGGGTGTTTGATTCACCCTTTCCTTACCCGCTGGCTGCATGCTGGCTGCAATATTGGATTGAATTTATAAATAGGAGAACTAGAGTTTTTAGTATAAAAAATACCATTTATTAAATATAAAATATCAAAGAACAAAAGAATTTCATTATATATATAACATATATTGTATACCAGCATAGAAAATAGCATGATCCTAGTGGGTGCAAACGCTAAGCGGTCGCTATCCTGGGCTGATTGGGCAGCAGTAAACAGTAAACAATTTCGCTTTCAAGTGGCTATAATTATGGGCTAAAAACTAAGTAATCCCTTACTAAGCATATGCTGACAAGGAAAGAGAATTCTCTCCCTTATAAAGGTTCGGGTAGTTTCAGCCTGGAGTAAATGCCACGCATAACATATCAGCAATTGCTGCCAAAAAAGAATAACAACATAAGAGGTTAATTACCCATGATGTGTGAGGTTCAGTCCAGGGAACGACCGCTCTCTTAATAAATGGTATTTTTTATACAAAAAACTCTAGTTCTCCTATTTATAAATGCTATAAATGAGTTAGTATATGGGTTATAATTTACACATTGCTGGGTTTTTTCTATAAAATATTGGATTGAAGTTCATTCTCTGTCCTCCATAGTACACAGCTGTGTAATGCAAGATTGCCTTGCGCTGGCGTGTACTCTTCGAGGACAGAGAATGAACTTCAATCCAATATTGTGGCCAGCATGCAGCCAGCGGGTAAGGAAAGGGTGAATCAAACACCCGAAAACCCCGCCCATATGACCCAAAACTGGTCCCGCCAAATTCAGGTGACAGGTTCCCCTTAAAGGGCCTTTAGTGCAAAATTTCCAACATATCAAAGTAAATGGCATTTTCACACCAAAAAAATTACACCTGCATGCAAAGTGTTCCTTTTCTCCACAGAAACACTTGAAGATCATTATTTTTTTTTTCGACTGTTATTGTATCAGTCAAAGAAAATAATGTTGCTTCCCTGAAATCGTCTTCTGATGGAAAAGAAAAGCATTCATTGAACTGTTAAACTGTAGGCAAAGATCGTACATTGCAAGATGGTGGCCGTTAGACAAGGCATGGTTCCAAAAGTTTTTTTCAAAATGTTAGAAAAGTGCGTTCTTCCCCTACCAAATCCATTTCTCAATGTTCAAATAACAAATTACATACAAAATCACACAGAGTTAATGAGAACTGACTGCAAGAAAAAAAAGGAAAGAATCTGTATCTCTTCCACCAAAACTTGCTAACAATTTAGAGTTGTGGCTGAAAAAAATATCACCAATTAGTCCAAAAGCGATTGAAACAGAATACTTTAAATCCTTGCAAGACTTTAAAGTTTACTAATGTGACACAAAATGATGTCTGTTTTAAGTTAAGATTTTGGTAATACCCAACAATGCAGTCTGAATTACGTGATTGAAGACAGGAGACTGTTATTTAAAAAAATAAATAAATAAATTGTGTACAATGAAACCTCAAGCTGTCAAACCCTTTTAAAATGGTAATGAAATCACGACAACACGTTGAGAGCTGGATGCACTACATTGAAGGACGATCAACTTTTTGTATCCTTAAATGGTATGATGTTTCCGTCTTTGCAGAATTATTTACAGGAGAATTTGGCAATTTTATTAGCCAAGTTTTTAACACTAAGGTTCAGACATGGCTTTAAAGAAGGCTAATACTTGCAATACAACGCAATTTTATTGCAAAGTACAAAATTAAAGGAATAGTATGATTGAATAGTATGAGTGCGTACACTTTTGTATATGTTAAAATACAAAGGTTTAGTTCATATAATGATTAAATACATATAATGATTAAGTATATCTAAAGATTAACTACATACAGCATACTTACATCATCACCAAGAGGCTTTTAAACATCATCCGTCTGCAATATCAGAGAAGCAACACCAAGACAGAGAACCACTGGGAGATTCACTACACTGCATGGGCATCCCCAATTATGCAGGTACTAGATTGTGGCCCGATTCTAACGCATCGGGTATTCTAGAATATGCATGTCCCCGTAGTATATGTACAATTATGATTCCAGAATTCGCAGCAGACTATGCCCGTCGCTGATTGGTCAAGGCAACCTTTATGACATCATCGTCGCCATGGCAACCATTATGATATCTACGTCGATACTGTGCCCGTCGCTGATTGGTCGAGACCTGGCGGCCTCGACCAATCAGAGACGCGGGATTTCTACTTCGATACTGTGCCCGTCGCTGATTAGTCATGTTTATCTGGTCTTATATAATGAATTACACTATGTAGTAACTCTGGTTTCACCCAGCCCTTCAAGTGGCCAGCTTTCAAGGTCGGATGAAACTTACATATCATGGAGTCATCAGACGAGGGGCCATAAACCCCTAGAATATAAAATCCACAAGGATTTGGATAAAACCACCACAGGCAGAGTTTCAGTAAACCTTAATGTTTTACAATGACAAACAACAAACATATAGAAGCTTAGAACTGTTTGTGAAGTAAATAAACAAACATTTCTCAAGATTGTGTCACTATGAGCATTGTCTGTCACATCTGTTAATGTTTTACAAGAAATGCAGCTATGTAATTGTCTGAATGCATTCAGTATATTTCAATCTGGATTCCAAATCGCCATTTTTATATTCGTCATTTGTATATTTGATGCAGCCAAAGCTATGGCTCTCAAGGAGAGAAACTAATATAGTGCAGAAAGAAGTATTTGTAATGACCTACTGAGCGAAACTAACAGCATTGCTTTATCAAATTTATATGAAGTGTATCGTGTCCAATGTGAGCAACCAGGCAAAACAAAAAGGAGCTTTTCAAGTGAGCTCTTTCAGGTACACAAATGTTATGAAGTCTTGGCCAACAAGGATGTGGTTTCACCAATGGGGGGTACCTTTTTTAAAAATATACTATTGCCAACACAGCCCCCCTTGCCCAAAATTCAGTGGCCTATAACAGTACAGAACATGTTTACCCAGGTCATGTAGTCTGAGATAAGGAAGAGACTTTGCAGGAAACCGAGTTAAGAAGTAGGCCCAATGTAGGGGTGTGGGTCTCTGTGACTTATGATAGAGTGCATGAGCTGACAAACAATTCCCCAATGGGGGTACTTTTTAATAAATAAAATAGTGCCTTCACAGCCCCCTTGCCCAAAATTCACCTGCCTATAACAGTGCAGAGCACGTTCACCCTGTCATCTAGTGGCAGGTAAGGAAGAGACATTGCAGGAAACAGAGTTAAGTAGTAGGCCTAATGTAGGAGTGTGGGTCTCTGACACTTGTAATGGAGTGCATGGCCTGACAAGCATTTGCTCATGGGGGTACATTTTTAAAAAATATTTCATGGGGATCATAGACACCCTTGCCAAAAAATTGACTGTCTGTAGCAGCACGGAACACGTGAACCCTGGTGATCTAGTTGTAGAAAATGATGAGAGGTGGAGGAAGGCCTCATTAAAAACTAGTCCCAATTTAAAGGATTGGGTCTCCTAGACTTGTAATGCTCATACACGCAGCACATGGGCTGATAAACATTTCCCCAAGGGGGATACATTTTTTAAAAACATACTATGGGCATCATAGACACCCTTGCCAAAAAATTGACTGCCTGTAGCGGCACAGAAGCTGATAAGCCTGGTGATCTAGTGGTGGAGAATGAGGAGACATTGCTGAAGGCCTCATTAAAAACTAGGCCCAATGTAAAGGATTGTGTCTTCTAGACTTATAATGCCCATACACGCAGTGCATGGGCTGACAAACATTTCCCCAAGGGGGATACATTTTTTAATATCATACTATGGGGATCATAGACACCGTTGCCAAAAAATTGACTGCCTGTAGTGGCACAGAAGCCGATAAGCCTGGTGATGTAGTGGTGGAGAATGAGGAGACATAAAGCTAAATCATAATGAAATCAAGCAAATAAATAAAAAATGTGAATCCACTGATGAAAGTAAATAACAAAAGGAAGGGGCGAACACAGGTTCATAGATTTAAAGCCAGAATGTGTCCAACGAGATATGTTTGTCCCTAGCAGCAGCTCAGAGACAGGGCTATAAATAAAAATATAATATAAAAGGCTTTGAATAATTTTCTATTGTACAGGTATACACTACCTCATTAGAGGACTCTCCAGAGATAGGGAAAATGGAAAATATATGAACAAATGGGAATATTAGACGTACATCTCTTTTATGACATTTCCCTCTGTTAGAGTAACATTGGTTTTGGTTTCTAATTAGTTTTGGGCATCATATTAACACCCTTGCAAAAATAAATTTGTGACTTTGGCATCACGGAATCCGTTCACCCTGGTTGTGGATGATGAGGATGAGGATAAGGAGGAGGATAACAACAAACAGACCAAATCTGGAAGCGTATACCCATGTGTGGTTGTGAAGAGGTACATGAGAATACACCTCTCCAAAACAGAGAATGTATTTGAGGCTATGTTTTGCTGTTTTCACTTGGTAGTGTACAGAAGTCTTTCCCAATCCAGCCCTTGTTCATTTTTATAAGAGTCAGCCTGTCAGCATTTTCAGTTGACAGGCGGATGCGCTTATCTGTTATAATTCCACCAGCGGCACTAAAAACCCACACTGACAGAACGCTAGCAGCAGGGCAGGCCAGGACCTCCAAGGTGTAGAGAGCCAGTTCATGCCACGTTTCCAGCTTGGATACCCAATAATTAAAAGGCACAGAGGAATCCTGGAGGACGTTTGTACGATCTGCAAGGTACTCCCTTCACATTTCCCAAACATTGCACTTCTTGTGACAGCACCCCTTGCCTCTGTGCCCTTACAATGGGAGGGTCTGAGAAAACTGTCCCAGAACTTTGCCATTATTCCCCTGCCTGAGCTGGATTGTACCTCTGTCTCTCTCGCTTGGACTCCTTGGTTGTACAACAAACTCTGGCGTCTGCGGCCAGCGTTCTCACATGGGAATTTTCTAAGAGATTCCGCTACAAGGGCCCTCTGGTACTGCAACATTTTAGTACACCTCTCTGCCTCTGGCAGAAGAGATTGAAAGTTCTCCTTGTAGCATGGATCTAGAAGTGTCACCAACCAGTAATTAGTGTCACCAAATCTTTTTATAAAGCGAGGGTCACGTGAAACGCAGCGCAACATAAAGTCAGCCATGCGTGTCAGACTGCTAACAGGCTAGACTTCCGTGTCCTCACAAACAGGATGACTGACCATGCTGTCCTCTTCCTCCTCATCCTCCCCCTCCCTGTCCTCAGGCCATTCCCACTGAACAGACAGTATGACAGGTGTGCTTGTAGTACCGTCTATAGTGCATGAAAGTAGCTCCTGTTCTTCCTCCTCCTCCTCATTGCCTACCAATCCACGTTGAGAAGACATGAGGCTGGGCTGAGTATAATCCCCTTTATGGTTCCTTGCTCCATGTCCTCGTGCTGTGCCTGCAATGCATCCTCTTTTATTGTGAGCAGAGAGCTTTTCAGAATGCTGAGAAGCAGGATGGTGACGCTAATTATGTCGTCATCCCCGCTCACCATCTTGGTGCAGTCCTCAAAGTTTTGTAGGATGGTACATATGTCTGAAATCCATCTCCATTCCTGAGGTCTTATGTGTGGAGTCTGAACTGAATATCGACAGCCTTGTTGATTTTGGTAATCAACAACTGCCCTCTTCTGCTCACAAATCATTTCCACCATATGCAGCGTAGAGTTCCAGCGTGTGGGTACATCACACACCAGTCGGTGAGCTGGAAGCTGCAAATGCTGCTGAAGCATGGCAAGGGCAGCTGAAGCTGTAGCTGACTTTCTAATATGGGCAAACAGATGGCGTACTTTCACTAGCAGATCCAGCGGCTCCGGGTAGCTTTTCAGAAAATGTTGACTCACGAGGTTAAGCACATGGGCCAAGCAAGGTACGTGTGTGAACTCACCTTGCCTCAGAGCCGCCACCAGGTTCTGGCTATTGTCACATGCCTGGCTATAGGTTCAGCAGTGTCATCCAAATATCTGACTGCTCTTTCAGCACTGTCCACAACTCTTCTGCATTGTGCGGTTTGTCACCTATGCAGATTAGCTTCAGCACAGCCTGTTGCCACTTGGGTGAGGCAGTGCTGCAATGTTTCCAGCTTCTGACTGATGTGTTGATTTCAGAGATGGAGGCTGAAGAGGAGGAGGAGGTGCAGGAGCTGTAGACTGTGGTGACAACCCTGATTGACGTAGGGCCCTCAATCCTCCACGTGGGAAGGATGTGTTCCATCCCAAGGTCCAACTGGGTTCCGGCTTCCACTATGTTAACCCAGTGTGCCGTCAGTGAGATGTACCGTCCCTGGCAACAAGCACTTGTCCACGTGTCCTTGGTTAGGAGGACTTTCCCTGTAACAGCATTGTTGTGGGCATGGGTAATGTTGTGTGACACATGCTGGTGTAATAGCGGTACACCACATGCAGAGAAATAGTGGCAACTGGGGACCGAGTACCTTGGGATGGCCGCCGCCAACAGATTGCGGAAAGCTTCCCTCTCAACAAGCCTAAAAGGCAACATTTCGAGCGCAAGCAGAAGAGAAATGTTAGAATTTAGGACTGTGGCCTGTGGGGTGTTGGCTGGGTATTTCCGCTTGCGTTCCAATGACTGGGGTATAGACAATTAAAGGCTGTGCTGGGACAAGGATGTGGACGGGCTTGATGATGGTGCTGCTTGACTGTGGGCAACAACGGGTGCAGGGCTAGAGGCGTCTTCACATGCACAGTGGACGGGGGATTAGCTTCTATGCAAAAGAGTGGAAGAAGTAATGGTGTCACCTGGAGACAGTGTGTTATGGACCTGGTGGTTAGGAACACTTGAAATGACCTGATAGGTAAACCAGAAATACAGGACAAGCTCTGGGAGTGTGGGAACTTTACTGACCGCAACCCTGATCCTATCACACACTATAGGCAGCCGTGGAGCATACCTGACTCTCCCTAGACGCCTCTTCACAGCCTGAGAGCTAGCTACCCCTAGAGAGAAACAAAGCCTCACTTGCCTCAGAGAAATTTCCCCAAAGTAAGTCAGCCCCCCACAGATAATAACGGTGAGTTAAGAGGAAAATTCAAACATAGGCATGAAAACAGGTTTTAGCAAAAGAGGCCCACTAATACTAGATAGAAAGAAGATAGCAAGGGAACTGTGCGGTCAGTATAAAATACTACAAAAATATCCACGCAGAGAATACAAAAAGACCCTCACACCGACTCACGATGTGAGGGCGCAACTCTGCACCCCAGAACTTCCAGCAAGCAAGAAAATAGCATATAAGCAAGCTGGACTGAACTTATCAAATACTGAGAAACATTTTCCAAAAGCAATTAGCAAAAATGAACTAGCATGAATTTAGCTTCTCCTGGAGGAGACAGGTCACTAGAGAAGTCCCAGAGAGATCTGAACCAATACTGAATACAACGACAGCTGGCAACAAGTAAAGATCTAGGTGGAGTTAAATAGGAAGCCAGCACTGCAGAAAACGAGGCAGCTGAGAGCCAGCTAAGGACCAGCAGTATCACTCAAAGCCACCAGAGGGAGCCCACGAACAGAACTCAACAACGTACCATTCATGACCACAGGAGGGAGCCCGAGAACGGAATTCACAACAACAGTGTTCCTAGAGCCTGGAGTTCGGCCCACAAAGTCGGGTGCTTTGCTGCCATGTGCCTGATCATGCTGGTGGTGGTCAGGCTGGTAGTTTTGCTACCCCTGCTGATGTGGGCATGGCAGGTGCTGCAAATGGCCTGTTTGGGGTTATCGGCAGAGTCTTTAAAAAATAACCAGACTCGAGAAGATCTAACAGTTGGAATGGCAGCTTCCCTCATGTTGGTGTTACAGGGAATGGATGCACGCCTTCTGTCTGTGGCCACCACACTGCTTCTTCCTGCCCATTGGGGTGATATGCCTCCTTCCCCATGTGTGCTGTTGTCCTCGCTCTGCATGTCCTCCTGCCAGGTTGGGTCAGTCACTATGTCATCCACCACCTCGTCTTCCACATCAGCACCCTGCTCCTTCTCCTGACTTTCTGGCAATTGTGTCTCATAATCGTCCACCTCTTGTGATACTTTCCCACCATCGCCTTTGTGTGACCGTGGCTGCTCAAAGCTTTGGGCATCGCTACATGCGATCTCAACTGTCCCCACTTCAAGTTGACCGACCGAGAGTCCGAAATCTTGAAACGGAAAACTGAACAGCTCTTCAGAGTGTACAAGTGTGAGATCAGTTGTCTCAGGGCACTTGGCATGGTGGGAGGAAGGAGGATCAGGGTGAGGAATATCCGGGCCACACTCACGGATACTCAGACTTGACCGTGTGGAAGACATGGTGGTGGTGGCTAAGTGGCTGGAAGCATTTTCCGCTATCCAACCAACAACCGTTTCACACTGCTCTGGATTCAATAGTGGTGTGCTGCGGTCCCCTAGAAACTGGGACAGGAAGGTCGAGCAAGAAGATGTGGGTCTTTGTTGTGGCCCATTTTCAGCTTGGCTACGGCCTTGTCCTCTGCATGCACCATCAGCATCACGTCCACTTCCCCATCCCTTGTCTTGCCCATTTTAAATGGACAACTGCACTATTTCAAAAGCTCAACACAAATGTATTTATTTGGAGCTAAATTATATCTGATCAGTATGCCTGCAAAGCTACTATTTTTCAAATACAGAAACCCCATGCCTCAGCCTGACATAACAGACTGTATTAAATTTTTTTTTGTCTTTTTGGTGAATTTAAAACAAAAAAAAAGAGTGGCACAAGGCTAGCACACAGAACTATGCCTGCGGAAATACGATTTTTCAAAAACAGATACACCAGGACTCAGTCAGACTTAACAGACTGTGTTAATGTGTTTTTTGCTTTTGGGTGAATTTAACTCCAAAACCCCCCAAAACAACGATAGTGCAGCGCCCCAGAGTCCTGGTCGTTGCAGTAATGTCGCTCTCCCACCAGGGGGAGTGATATTACTTCTGATGGTACTAAAGGAGTTCACCTGACCAGGTATCACAGTCACACACTACACTTCACACTCCAGTCCACCAGGGGGAGCAAAGGTGCTATTTACTAGGCCACTCCTCACACATGGGTAAAACTGGTGGGTTGGATAGGAAGTTAGTCAGAAGCTGCCTGGGTTTGACCCAGAGAGGACTTGTCAGGCAGACAGGGGGAGAAGGAGGAACATCTGAGCTGCAGACAGAGGGTCCCTGTCAGGGGTGGGATCCTGGCAGAGACCAAGCACGAGATAGAACATTACGGAGCTGCGCCTGCACCTCATTGCAGCAGCATCCTAAGAAAGGACACGAAGCGAAGTATATTGTGGAGAGTGAGAAACAAAGTCACAGCACAAGGAGATAATACCGGGAGGAGTTGTGCCTTAAGATCGGCAACATCCTTGTGGGGCGCGTAGCCAGTGGCCGGAACACCGAGGGAGTAATAGGCTCTACACATTACTTCAGAGACTGGCAGGACAGTCGATTCCAAGTTGGCAGCCCGACCTTAATACCTATGAAGACAACGGAGGCAATTGTGGGAGAGGGGCATCACTAGGGTCCCTATATAATAGCTCCAGGCCTACCCCATCATATGGGTTTGTCCTATCCATACCATCTGGGGGACAGAGAGAGAGAACATAAGAAACATCTACAAAGGTTGTGAGGACTATCCCGTGGTGCTCAGCAGGGAGGTACTACAACACACAGGCGCTAGTAGGAAGGCTACTGATTTCCACCTGGATAAGGGAACTCTGGATGTGCCTTCGGACCGGCCGGACTCAGCCAGCCCATTCACACATCTTGGGAAGCCCTGGGGACATACTTCACCTGTGGGAAGGTATACAATCTAGCTGCCATTCCATCACCCCAGCGGACCCCTAGCAGCGTCGGTCACCCTGACCGAACACCACAGGTGGCATCACGAACACTTGACAAACTATCACCTTTAATTGGGCGCCCCTCAGCAGGGCCACGGACCGGGTTGAGCTACCTTGACATCCCCGGAACCGAGACAGACGGACCCAGTACCGAGTGCCCCATTGCCCTGCACGTGGGGGTGATCCAAAAGCACACAGAACTATGCTACGTATGCCTGTGGAAATACGATTTTTCAGAAACAGATACACCATGCCTCAGTCTGACTTAGCAGACTGTATTAATGTGTTTTTTGCTTTTTGGTGAATTTAACCAACAAAAAAAAAAGAACAACGATAGTACACAGAACTATGTTACGTATGCCTGCGGAAATACGATGTTTTACACCAGGACTTACTCTGACATAACAGACTGTATAAATTTTGTTTTTGGTGAAAAAAATAAAAAAATAAAATGAAAACTGCAGCTAGGTATATAAGGAAATAAGCTGCAGCAGCAGCAGTTATGGAGCTTTGGGAAGGATGCAGTGGGAGCTATGTACGCACATACAGTGCCTGCAGGCCTTGCACTCATGTTGATATGCTGTGCCCTGCCTACCTAGCGCTGCAATTTCGGGACCCACGAATTAGCCCTAAAAAGGACTGTTGGTTTCTCAGGAGTTGTGGAATTAACAGTTGCAGACCTACTCTAACTATTAAAAGCACAATTCTTACCCTATCTTGGCAGCAGCTCTCCCTACACTCGCTGAATCCGGAGCTGAATGCGGTGAGCAGGGCGGCGCCAGGTCTCTCATACCCCTGATGATGCTGTGTGGTCCGCCAATCACTGCACGACCACAACAAAGACGGCTGCGGTGTTTCATGGCCTGGCAGACAATCCCTGCAGCGTGATTGGGTCTCTAAAGTCCGCCAAAAATGCTGTGTGGAGACACCAGTTCCCGCCGAGTAATCCCGGAAATGCTCGGTGCTCAGCGAGTACCCCGAGTACCCTGATACTTGGGTGAGTAACGAGTAGTGGCGAGCACGTTGGCTCATCACTAACAGTATGCGGATGTGTACCCTCCAGTACAAAATGTTTGTCAGCCCATACACTTAGTGTATGGGCATTACGAGTCTATGAGACCCGCTCCTTTGTAATGGGACAGTTTTTTTTATGAGGCCCTCCTCCATGTTTCTTCCAAAGGGGATTGGGGTGCGTGCAAATTTGGGTCAAGGCGGCCCTTGCATTCAATGCATAAGGAAACTGTATGGCAGGACCAACAGAAGAATGTGAAGTGGATTTTCCTGTGGCCATCCAATACCTGGGTTCAAAGGCTTATTGGCCTGCATATGACTTAGTAGCAGGGCAGGCCTTGCATTCAATGCAACATTTTTTCAGGTAGCCCTCCTGTACCTCTCGTGAATGGGGTATTGGGGTGCATCGTAATTCTTGGCCGCCCAGCCACTCACTGCATAGGCAATAACAGCATAGGAGACCCACTGTTTAATAATGGCCCTTTAAGAATATTAATGCCGCCTGATGCCCCTCTAAAAATAGGCTTTTTGACTTTAAGAGTCCCTCCTTCATAATTGAAACAAGATGGGTCTGCTTATGTGTCACACACCACATGGCCAGCTAGGGTTGTTAAATGTTACAATGACATTTCCCAGTGAATGCATTTGTATTGGTTGAAAGCAATGTTAAAGTTGAAAAGCGCATCAAAAACGCTGCATGTGAACTAAGCCCAAGTGGTGGAGGAACATTTTGATCTGGGGATAATTATTTTGCCTTAAATACAAGTCATTACCCTGGTAAGGATGTTCCTTAGGCTACTTTGACACATCACTTTTTTGCCGTCAGGCAGGATCCAGTGAATTTTTGAAAAAAATGGATCCGTTGCAAATTGTGAAAAACTGATGCAACAGATCCGTTTTTTTGCTGGTTCCTTTTTTTTTAAAACCCGGGGATAGAATTTGAACTTAATGTTCTGGGGAAAGAAAAGAGAGAGAGAGAGAGACCCCAGAATAGAAAAATACCATTTCTGGGCATGTGCAGTTTAAAAAAACGGAATCCGTCGCCGGAATCCGTCATTGACCTATGACTTTCATGCATCACATGACTATGCATTATAATTCCTTACATTAGCACATTACATAGGTAAACATCTTACACTTCACATGACATAAGATGTACACAAGACACAGGACATTACTCAGATTACACATCGCATTATTTACAGCGGTGATATCTTCAAGGAGGAGCAGGGCAATATGTCCATCTCCTTACACCAGGATGGCTGGGAACTATAAATCCATGAGAATACCTACAAATGTCTCTATTCTTAACTTTCCATAAACTTTAAAGATTCTACAATATAAATTTAACAGAATATTGCACCAGGCCAGAAAATCCCTGACAGGCGGCAATACACATCACAACCACTGGGTGACCACAGGAGAAGACACAGCACAGACATCTCCCAGATGAGAACTGCCAGCACTTCTCATGCCACTCCAGCTCTATGTCATCACTCTGCCTTACCTAATAGACTAATGTCACAATAATGTAAAAATGCCATGGTCTGAGTAATTTTCAGAAGGTACCATGATTCCAGACACACTGCGATTTGACTCCCCCTCCCCCTGCTATACAGCTGTAATGTGAGACCAGCGTGCCAGCAACCTTCACTGAAGAGTTTCATGGCCTTAAAGTGAAAGTACAAGTAGAAGCACATGGAAAAAAACAAGGTTCCTTTGTCCTTGCAAATGTAAATATAGCACCGATTAATGATAGGAGTGTGACAAATACATTATTGACATGTGCCTCGGTAGACCTACCAGCCAGTGAGTTTGCTAGCTTCCAGAGCTAGCACAATTGAGAAACGGATTACTATGTAACTGGGTCACTGTAACTGTTTTTCTCATATACTCAAGAAAGAGGAGTGCATTCCATAGCTCTGCCCACCCCATGAGGTCATCCAGGGGGGAGACCCTTAGTTTTGGGCAAAGGGATAAAACTCAGAGGCCCAGACAGGGGGGTGTCTTTTGCCAGAGGATTCAGATATGACAGGCTGTGCAATCTGACCTGAAGATTTTGGGGAAGGTCCTGTTGTGAATTCTGCTTTTGGGTTCCCTCCGGTGGTGGTAGGTGGTAATGCAGTTGTCCCTGAGTTGCAGTCCTGGTCAGGTGTTTCTGCTGATTGCAGTTCTGACTGGGGTATTTAGGTGTGCAGGATTCATTAGTCCTTGCCAGTTGTCAATTGTTGTTGGGAGGTGTTGGACCTCTGCCTGGTTCCTCCTGCCTTTCTGCCAAATCAGCAAAGATAAGTGTCTGTTTTTTTTTTCTGTGGCACACATGCTGTGTGCTTCATGATTCAGTGCTATTCTTTTGTGTTTTCTTGTCCAGCTTAGATTGTGCCAGTATTTTCTCAGTCTTGTTGGATTCTCTGGGGTTGCAGATATTCATTCCACGTCTTTAGTTAGATTGTGGAATTTTTTGTATTATCTGCTGTGGATATTTTTTGAAGCATTTTAATACTGACCACCTAGTATTCTGCCCTATCCTTTCCTATTTAGCTAGAGTGGCCTCTTTTGCTAAATCTTGTTTTCTGCCTGCGTGTGTCTTTTCTTCTCCTACTCACAGTCAATATTCGTGGGGGGCTGTCTATCCTTTGGGGTTCTGCTCTGAGGCAAGGTAGTATTCCTATTTCCATCTATAGGGGTATTTAGTCCTCCGGCTGTGTCGAGGTGTCTAGGGTTTGTTAGGCACACCCCACGGCTACTTCTAGTTGCGGTGTTAGTTCAGGATCTGCGGTCAGTATAGTTTCCACCTACTCCAGAGAAAGTTTCATGCGGCTCCAAGGTCACTGGATCATAGCAAGGTCCGCCCCAGCCACCACATGGTGTACCATTAAATGATATGAAAGAACAGTAAGTTGATATTCTTCTGTTAATCCCTTTTTATTTGTAATTGTTTGCACATACGATACTGTCTACTTTTATAATATCTTTTTATACTTTTGTTAACACTGCCTACCTTTTTGGAGTAAAATATATAAAATTACTAGCTTCGTTTCTTCTTGCTCTATAACGTACTGTCATGTCCTCTGAAGTGAATTATGCTACTAATTTGGGTTGGCTCCGGACCCGTTATTAATTAGGAAATCAGAGCAGGTGGCAGCTGATTTGTCCTGCGCATTTGGGAAACCTGGTAGCGACGGACGGCATTGAAAATTATTTTTCCAGCTTGAGTGGGAGTAGTTATATCACTCTCACTGAAGTGTGCCCATTAGCCAGTACAAAGTAAGGCAGCCTTTCTGGTGATTAATTATCCTAGGTGCAGTACCCTGTCTGACCTGAGGGTAAAGGGGGCGCCAGAGAGCTGCAAGTTTCGAACCGGGACTGGGAAGTGGCATATAGATAAATCCCCTTCAGAAAAGAACTAGGGGCAACCAAACAACTCCAATGCATGACATATTGTGTGAGCGGAGGGGACGATAAAGTTATCCTCCCGGTGCCACATGTTGGTGGCAGCGAGGTGGGATCATAGAGCATCAGTGATCTGGTTTGAGCAATCATTCCTCTCACTAAAACTTGCACAGTTTTTGCGGGGACTCTGCGCAAAAAGTTTTGGAGAACGAGCTCAGCGTTTCCTAGTCCTGAGACGATACCGTGTGTATGTGTGATTACCCGCTCACTTTTTTTGTTTTTCTATCCTATCTTTTATTTGGCAATGATGGCAGCAAAGGGAGAAGGCTGGTATAAGCAGCATACCAATGACACTCTTATTGCCCTTTGCGGGTTGAGGCAGATTGACGCAACGGGCAAAAAAAAAAGCCAACTGGTCGCGGCTCTGGTGCAACTGGAAATCGCTCAGAGCCCAGTGGATGCAAAAGTTGGCCCAAGCAAAAATGGTGCTGCTGCAGAGGTCCAACCACTGAATGCCGGCCCTACTTGCAACCAGGGTGGATTGGACCCCCACCTGCTGGTGGCCTTGGAACAACTCCCCGCCAATGACCAAGATGTACGTCTGCAGCTGATCCAGCAATATCAAGAGAGAGCGGAAAAGCAGGAGGCTGAGAGAGCCCAGCAGGAGGAGGAGCCGAGCGGCAAGCAGAGCGGGAGCATCAGCTGGAGTTAGCCCGACTCCAGGGGCTGATGTCGTCCCAGACCAGCGGCGAGCCCAACAGTGCTCAGATCCCTAAACCCCGGCCCGAGCACCTTCCTGTGATGGAAAAGGATGGGGACTTGGACACTTTTCTGAGGGTTTTTGAGAAGGCCTGCAGACAATAACGCCTTCCTGAGAACCAATGGGCCCGATACCTGACCCCAGGGCTAAAAGGCAAAGCTCTGGAGGCATTTGCTTATCTCCCGCCAGACTAAGATGAAGACTATGAGGCCATCAAGCAGGCCCTGATAACAAAGTACCAGCTTAGGTTTACTGAAGAACATTCTGGAACCTCCAACATGGCCCACATGACAATAAGGCTGGCATCACACTAGAGAGTTTTACGGATGTATGAGAGGCGCAAAAACAACGCATTGCACACTCACCAATGATTCTCTATGGGGCAGCTCCTTTCTGCCGTATATTTCTCAGCCGTATTATACGGTCTGAGAAAATTGCAGCATGCTGCGTTTGTCAGCGTATTGCGCAAAAAATCCACCAATGAAAGTCTATGGGGGTGAGAAAAATACGGATTACACATGGACCATCAGTGTGACTTGTGAGAAATATGCGCCGTTGTTCTATAGAAAAGCCGGTAATTCAGTGCGGAGTACAGTAAAATCACATTGACAGGTTAGAATAGAATAGATAGAATAAATGTCTACACATAGTATAGATATATTTATATATATATATATATATATATATATATATATATATATATATATATATGTGTGTGAAAAATTGGAACAGCATCAAATACTACCTTAATAATGTGCAAAGTTTCCCCAACCACTGTTCAAATGGCTCTTAGAAATAAAAATAAAATAAGGAAAACTCTTGTCTTCACGCTGTGGCTCCGGCTCAGGCGTACTTTGCCCTGTTGAGGGGCAGGAGCCGGGAAAGGTCAGAAAGGCCCAGCGCCTGCGCACTGCAGTACTTTGCTCTGTCCTCAACAGGGCAGACAAAGTACGCCTGCGCCAGAGCCGCTGGTCAGACACGTTTGGTCAGACTCCTGGCTATAAACACTCTGCTGCCCGACTAATCCACCTGTCTCCCCGTTACTCCCCAGCCTCTTCTCTCTGCCAGGCCCTTCACTGGCTTCCTATTGCCCAGAGGCTACAGTTCAAAACACTAACAATGACATACAAAGCCATTCACAACCTGACTCCTCCATACATCTGTGATATGGTCTCCCGTTACCTACCTACACGTAACCTTCGCTCATCTCATGATCTCCTGCTCTACTCCTCTCATCTCTTCCTCCCACAACCGCATCCAAAACTTCTCCCGTGCTTCCCCTATACTCTGGAACTCTCTACCCCAACACATCAGACTCTCACCTACCACGGAAACCTTCAAAAGCAACCTGAAGACCCAACTCTTCCGACAAGTCTACAACCTGCAGTGATCCCCTGTCTACTGAACCGCCGCATGACCAGCTCTACCCTCTCCTAGTGTATCCTCACCCATCCCCTGTAGACTGTGAGCCCTCACGGGCAGGGTCCTCTCTCCTCCTGTACTTGTGTGTGCCTTGTTTTACTCCTATTTATTGTACTTGTCTATATTTGCCCCGTTCACATGTAAAGCGCCATGGAATAAATGGCACTATAAAAATGTATAATAATAATAATAATAATAATAATAATAAAAAAACAGCACAAAAAATGAAAAAAAGTGGACTTTATTGCCCAAACGGTGTGGCAACGTTTCGGATGTGATATCCTTACTCAAGCCAATTTATATATATATATATATATATATATATATATATATATATATATATATATATATATATATATATATATATATATATATATATATATATATATATATATACACTCACCGGCCACTTTATTAGGTACACCTGTCCAACTTCTTGTTAACACTTAATTTCTAATCAGCCAATCACATGGCGGCAACTCAGTGCATTTAGGCATGTAGACATGGTCAAGACAATCTCCTGCAGTTCAAACCGAGCATCAGTATGGGGAAGAAAGGTGATTTGAGTGCCTTTGAACGTGGCATGGTTGTTGGTGCCAGAAGGGCTGGTCTGAGTATTTCAGAAACTGCTGATCTACTGGGATTTTCACGCACAACCATCTCTAGGGTTTACAGAGAATGGTCCGAAAAAGAAAAAAAATCCAGTGAGCGGCAGTTCTGTGGGTGGAAATGCCTTGTTGATGCCAGAGGTCAGAGGAGAATGGGCAGACTGGTTCGAGCTGATAGAAAGGCAACAGTGACTCAAATCGCCACACGTTACAACCAAGGTAGGCCTAAGAGCATCTCTGAATGCACAGTGCGTCGAACTTTGAGACAGATGGGCTACAGCAGCAGAAGACCACACCGGGTACCACTCCTTTCAGCTAAGAACAGGAAACTGAGGCTACAATTTGTACAAGCTCATCGAAATTGGACAGTAGAAGATTGGAAAAACGTTGCTTGGTCTGATGAGTCTCGATTTCTGCTGCGACATTCGGATGGTAGGGTCAGAATTTGGCGTAAACAACATGAAAGCATGGATCCATCCTGCCTTGTATGGAGCATCTTTGGGATGTGCAGCCGACAAATCTGCAGCAACTGTGTGATGCCATCATGTCAATATGGACCAAAATCTCTGAGGAATGCTTCCAGCACCTTGTTGAATCTATGCCACGAAGAATTGAGGCAGTTCTGAAGGCAAAAGGGGGTCCAATCCGTTACTAGCATGGTGTACCTAATAAAGTGGCCGGTGAGTGTATATATATATATATATATATATATATATATATATATATATATATACTGTATATATGTTTTCATGAATATTTGAGCCCATGGATCCATTCTATGTCCATTTTGCAAGCTGGCGAGAAAATCTCGCCGTACGGATGCCATACGGATTACATACGGAGGTTTACATGCGCAAAATACGCAGGGGTCCTGGTGTTGGTTGCAGGCTTTCCCCCTCTCCAGCTGGCGGTGACTGGCTTCTGGACTTCTGATCTACAGTTGGCCTCATAGGCATCGGCAATCTGCGCTGCTTTAGTCACGTCTTTGGGCTCTCTGTCCATCATGAACTGTCGCACCTCAGCTGGGCAAAGATGTAAGAACTGTTGTTTGATCATCAGGTCTCGCAGCTGTACAAAGGTGGTCACTGACAGTCCTTGGGTCCACAGGTCAAAGTTGGCTTTTGTTTTTGCCGTTGGCGTCGATCTGCATCAACCCGCAAAGGGCAATAAGTGTCCTTCTTCTGCTGGGTGTACCAGCCTTCTCCTTTTGCAGCCAACATTGCCAAATAAAAGATAGGACAGAAAAACAAAGAGAAGGGTAGGGGGTAATTGCAAGTACACACAGTATCGTCTCAGGACTAGTAAACACTGAGCTTGCTCTCCAAACTTTTTTCCGCAGATTCTTCGCAAGAACTTCACAAGTTTTTAGTGAGAGGAATGATTACTCAAACCAGATCACTAATGCTCTATTTTCCCACCGCTCTGCCACCAATATGTCACGGTTCACATCGTGCTGCCAACACTAGGTCACGGATCCCAGCCGTATGTCAGGGATCCCATTGAGGATGAAGCCGCAACTGCCGGAGCCAAAGGGGCGGCTAAGGACTGGACTAAGGAAGAGGAGAAGATGGGATGAAGTCAGGACCTCAAAGGTGACAGAAATAGCAGAGGCACAGCACCGACAGGGACGGCAGAGAACACAGAGGTGGCAGGAGCGGCAGAGACAGAGGACTGGCAGGGACGGCAGAGACACTGGACTAGCAGGGACGGCAGAGACACAAGACTGGCAGGGACGGTAGCGACACTGGACTGGCAGAAATGGCAGAGACACAGGCTGAAACCAAATCAGAGTCACAGCGGAGAAAACAGAGACAGGGAGCCAAGGAACCTAAAGAAACGCAAGCCAAAACTAGTGACAACCATAGACACTAAGGCGTCTTATCTGGGTAGACGCAGGGAAGAAGCACCCGACGGGTGCCGCCATATTGGGAGCAGAACCACCGGGTCACGACCTCCCAGAAGCCCCAGCAGTGAGAGGAGCGCGTCTGCGCATGCACGGACCACTGAAGGGACGAGCACCAGTGAATTTGGATGGGGGAGAGCGAGGAGGGGCGTCGGGAGCATGCCCGCCGGAAAGGTAAGTATTAGGTGGCGTAACAGTACCCCCTCTCTTACTCCCCCTCCCTCTAGAACTGGAAAGGAACCTCCTCAAAATAAGAGGAGCATTGATATTCTCTAGAGGTTCCCAAGATCTCTCCTCAGGACCGAAACCCTTTCAATCGATCAAATAAAAGATTCTACCTCTAACAGATTTCCTGGCGAGAATATCCTTAATTTCAAAAGAATCATCGGAAGTACTGGGTAGAGGACAGTGAGACGGAGCAGAATGAAAATGATTAAAGATTGCGGGTTTGAGGAGAGACACATGGAAAGCATTTGGAATGTGCAACAAAGTAGGCAACTTTAACTTGTAGGCTGTCATTAATACGGCTAGAAACCTCAAAGGGACCGATGTAATGTGGACCTAACTTTTGAGAGGGAATCTTGAGTCTGAGGATAGCCAGACTTTGTCACCAGGACGATACGGAGGAACATCTAAATGCCTTTTATCCGCATATTTTTCATTCTGTTACTAGCCTTTTCAAGCACCTCTTTAGTCTCTTGCCAAATTTTGGAAAATTCCAAGGACAAAAAATCCGCCGCTGGTACACCAGAGGTGGGGAGAACAGGGAGAGGAATGCCGGGATGTTGTCCAAAAACAATAAAAAAAGGAGAATAAGAAGAGGATTCACTAGTGTGAGTATTATAGGCGAGTTCTGCCCAGGGAAGAAGAGACACCCAGTCATTATGATGAGCATTGGTAAAATTCCGAAGATAAGACGTGAGAATTTGATTCACACGCTCCACTTGACCATTGGACTGGGGATGGTATGCGGAGGAGAAATCCAGCTATACTTTCATAAGTCCACAAAGGGTTCTCCAAAAACGAGAGGTAAACTGAACTCCTCGGTCGGACACAATATGCTGAGGGAATCCGTGAAGTCGAAGGACTTGATGTAGAAAGATCTTAGCTAGGTCAGGAGCGGAAGGTAAATCATGCAAAGAGATGAAGTGGGCCATCTTGGAAAATCTATCCACCACCACCAAAATAATGGTGAAATTTGAGGACTGCGGTAAATCAGTGACAAAGTCCATGACAATATGACTCCAGGGAACAGAAGGCACAGGAAGTGGATGCAGAGATCCTGAAGTTAGCTGCCGAGGAAGCAACAAAATCCAGGACATCTTGATGAAGTGAAGGCCACCAATAATGGCAAGAAATCAAGGAGAGAGTCTTCTTGCCCCGGGAAGAATGGCCCCAACGTAAGACTTTCATCTTGTCATGATTTGACACAAAGGTTTTTCCCGGAGGAGGAGTGATTACGTTCAGGGGCGCTATGGAGACGATCTTAGCAGGATCCACAATATGCGCAGTTCTCTCCTCCTCATTCAGTGGAAACAAAGGGTGGTTATTAATGGAGCACACTCGGACTGGGTTGCGGTTAGCAGTGGGGTACCACAGGGGTCAGTATTGGGCCCTCTTCTTTTTAATATATTTATTAATGACCTTGTAGGGGGCATACAGAGCAGAATTTCAATAGTTGCAGATTACACTAAACTCTACAGGGTAATCAATACAGAGAAGGACAATTTTATATTACAGGAGGATTTATGTAAACTAGAAGCTTGGGCTGACAAATGGCAAATGAGATTTAATGGGGATAAATGTATGGTCATGCACTTGGGAAAAAGTAATAAGATGTATAACTATGTGCTTAATTGTAAAACACTGGGCAAAACCGTCAATGAAAAAGACCTGGGTGTATGGGTGGATGACAAACTCACATTTAGTGGCCAGTGTCAGGCAGTTGCTACAAAGGCAAATAAAATAATGGGATGCATTAAAAAGAGGCATAGATGCTCATGAGGAGAGCATAATTTTACCTCTATACAAGTCACTAGTTCGACCACACTTAGAATACTGTGTACATTTCTGGTCTCCGGTGTATAAGAAAGACATAGCTGAGCTAGAGCGGGTGCAGAGAAGCGTGACCAAGGTTATTAGAGGACTGGGGGGTGTGCAATACCAAGATAGATTATTACACTTGGGGCTATTTAGTTTGGAAAAACGAAGGCTAAGGGGTGATCTTATTTTAATGTATAAATTTATGAGGGGACAGTACAAAGACCTTTCTGATGATCTTTTTAATTATAGACCTGAGACAGGGACAAGGGGGCATCCTCTATGAAACTCTTTGTTTCCTATCCCTGAGCCAGCTCTTAACCCACTTATACATATTTTCCCCTATCCCCATTATTCTCATTTTATGTATCAATCTTTTGTGTGGCACCGTATCAAAAGCTTTTGAAAAGTACATATACACTAAGTCCACTGCGTTCCCTTGGTCCAGTCCAGAACTTACCTCTTCATAGAAACTGATCAGATTAGTCTGACAGGAACGGTCTCTAGTAAACCAATGCTGATACTGGGTCATGAGTAGTGTTGAGCATTCCGATACCGCAAGTATCGGGTATCGGCCGATATTTGCTGTATCGGAATTCCGATACCGAGATCCGATACTTTTGTGGTATCGGGTATCGGTATCGAAACAACATTAATGTGTAAAATAAAGAATTAAAATAAAAAATATTGCTATACTCACCTCTCCGACGCAGCCTGGACCTCACCGAGGGAACCGGCAGCGTTGTTTGCTTAAAATTCATGCTTTAACTTCCTTACGTGAAGTCCCGGCTTGTGATTGGTCGCGCGCCGCCCATGTGGCCGCGACGCGACCAATCACAGCAAGCCGTGACGTAATTTCAGGTCCTTCAGGATTTTAAAATTACGTTCCGGCTTTGTGATTGGTCGCGTCGCGGTCACATGGGCGACGCGACCAATCACAAGCCGTGACGTCACGGGAGGCAGGACACGCGCGCATTTTAAAATGCGGTAAGGTGCAGGCTGCGTCGGAGAGGTGAGTATAGCAATATTTTTTATTTTAATTCTTTATTTTACACATTAATATGGTTCCCAGGGCCTGAAGGAGAGTTTCCTCTCCTTCAGACCCTGGGAACCATCAGGGATACCGTCCGATACATGAGTCCCATTGACTTGTATTGGTATCGGGTATCGGTATCGGATTAGATCCGATACTTTGCCGGTATCGGCCGATACTTTCCGATACCGATACTTTCAAGTATCGGACGGTATCGCTCAACACTAGTCATGAGGTTATTCCTCTTCAGATACTCCAGTATAGCATCTCTTAGAACACCCTCCAGGATTTTACCCACAGTAGAGGTTAAGCTTACTGGCCTATAATTTTCAAGTTCAGTTTTTGTCCCCTTTTTGAATATTGGCACCACATTTGCTATACACCAGTCTTGTGGTACATACCCTGTTATTATGGAGTCTTTAGATATTATAAATAATGGTCTATCAATGACTGTACTTAGTTCCTGCAGTTCTCGGGGGTGTATCCCATCTGGGCCCCAAGATTTGTCAATTTTAGTGATCTTTTGCAGTGTGTGTACAGTATGTGATTGGGTGCTGTGTGTACAGCATGTTATTGTATGGTAGCAGTGTGTGTATAGTATGTAATTGTATGGGAGCAGTGTGTGCACAGTATGTGATGGTATGGAGCAGTGTGTGTACAGCATGTGATTGTATGGGAGCAGTGTGTGTACAGTATGTGATTGTATGAGCAGTGTGTGTACAGTATGTGATTGTATGGGAGCAGTGTGTGTACAGTATGTGATTGTATGGGTGCTGTGTGTACAGTTCTTGTTTCTATGGGAGCTGTGTGTACAGTATGTGATTGTATGGGAGCAGTGTGTGTACAGTATGTGATTGTATGGGAGCAGTGTGTGTACAGTATGTGATTGTATGGGAGCAGTGTGTGTACAGTATGTGATTGTATGGGTCTTGTGGTTACAGTATGTGATTGGGTGCTGTGTGTACAGTATGTTATTGTATGGTAGCAGTGTGTATACAGTATGTGACTGTATGGGTGCAGTGTGTATACAGTATGTGATTGTATGGGAGCTGTGTGTACAGTGTGTGATTGTATAGGAGCAATGTGTGTACAGTATGTGATTGCATGGGTACTTGTTGAGGAGAGCCATAAGATCAAATACTTAATTAACCTCAAGACATAAGAGATTGAGAGAAGCGACCCATAACGTGTAATGTTTAACCTTACATAAGCTTTCTCAGATCAAAGTAAGAAACTAAAGATGGCTGCCATTTCCTGTTTCACAACACCATGTGCTGATATCCAAGATGATCAGTGGGACACTAAAGATGGCTGCCATTTCCTGTTTCACCACACCATGTGCTGATATCCAAGATGAGGCCCACCCTGATGACCTCATGGATCCACCCACAGTGACGCCCACCTTGATAACCTCATTAACCAAGCCACCCTGATGACCTCATGGATCCGCCCACGGACTTGCTCATTGCCCAACCCACTAACCAATGGAATACATCCAATCACTCCCATTTTAGAGCTAACTGAGCCCCCCTTACAGGGGTTATATAAACCTGTGTTCTGACTAAATAAAGGCCCTTGGAGCTGAGCCATAGATTGATCAAGGAGAGTTTACATCCGACTGTGTGTCTGGTGTATTTCTTTAGTGCGCACCTGATCAATATCCATTGGGCCAGGAGTAGGCAACTAGAGTGAACATTTCTTATTGTTCAACCTAACATATTTGGCACCCAACGTGGTGCCAGCAGAGGAAGAGCCCTGATCCCTGAGGACCGGCGAGTGGAACAGCAGGACGCGCTGAATACCCCGAACCAGGAGACTGATCACCTCCTTATCACGGTAAGTCTGTTGATTTTTTTATAATCTGTAGTCTTTACCTGTGTCCTTTGGGGTATCCTGTGCAGATTGCCTGGCCATGTCCGGTTTTCGCGGTATCTGTAAGGCTGGTTTCACACTTGCATTTTTATCTGCATGCGTTTTTTTAAAAAACGCATGTGTGAAAAAACGCATGTAAACGCGGTAAAACGCATGCGTTTTTTAGACGCATGCGTTTTTATAGAAAAACACAAGAAAACAAGAAAAAAACAAAAAACCCTAACCCTACCCCTAACCCTACCCCTAACCCTAACCCTAACCTGAAATGCGTGGCACTGAAATACTTTTATATACGTATATACGTATATAAGTGCCACGATATTTCAGTGGCCACGTATTTAAGTGCCACGTATTTAAGTGCCACGTATATAAGTGCCACGTATTTAAGTGCCACGTATTTCACGTAAATGCCACGATATTTCAGTGCCACGTATTTCAGTGCCACGCATTTACGTGCCACGTATTTACGTGCCACGATATTTCAGTGCCACGTGTAACCACGTAGTTATAGTATTTACAGTACGTGGCACTTAAATACGTGGCACTGAAATATCGTGGCACTGAAAGACGTGGCACTTAAATACGTGGCACTGAAATATCGTGGCACTGAAATACGTGGCACTGAAATACGTGGCACTGAAATACGTGATACGTGGCACTGAAATATGTGATACGTGGCACTTAAATACGTGGCACTGAAATACGTGATACGTGGCACTTAAATACGTGGCACTATGACTGTCAGAAAATGTTCATTAAACGGTTAGAGGTGAGGTTAGGGGTAGAGTTAGGGTTAGGGTTTGGATCCCTTTATCACCTTGATGGTGGTGGGTGGCTTTTCAGTGTGTTTTCAGTTTTTTTTCTATAAAAACGCATGCGTTTTTAACGCAAACAAACGCATGTGCTTAAAAACGCATGCATTTACATAGACAGCAATGCATTTTTTTGACGCGAAAAAACGCATACGTTTTTTCGCGGCAAAAAAAACGCGCAAGAAAATGCTACAGGTTGCATTTTTGAAAATGAACGCATGCAGAAAAAAAACGCATGCGTTTACAAACGCGACCAAACGCGTACAAAAAAACGCATGCGTTTTCAATGTTAAATATAGGGGGAAAAAACGCATGCGTTTTTTGTGAAAAAAAACCCTGCAGACAAAAACGCAAGTGTGAAACCAGCCTAAGACGGCAGAAGGGTCTCTCCGCTGCTAGTCATTTAATTGCAAGAACCGTTATATGTTTTTAGTTGCCTACTGCCTGTTATGTGTTGTGAAGAGGGGAGATGACTGGTAGTTAAGAGAGCAAGTGGAGTTTTCAGCATTTATAAAAAAAATTAAAAATTATTGTCTGTGGTACAGTACACGGTTGTCGTCTGTGATACAATTTTCAGTTCTGTATAGGAGAGACTAGGACCTGGAGTGAATTGACTCAGCCTAGTAGGGGCCCGTTACCTTGGAGTGAATTGACTCAGTTCGGCACCTAATAAATTGTGTAGCGACCCGTAAACTTCAAGTGAGATGAGTGAGCCAAATAAATTTCGTTTTGCCTTGTGACTTGGAGTGAATTGACTCAGCACGGGGTCTGGTAATTTAGGAGTAATTTGGTTAAGTAGGGAATAATTGGTTTGTAAAGTACGGAACACGGAAATCAGACAGGGACCACGGCAGAAGGAATAGGAAGTGTGTGCTGCAGACTCAGTTCTCTTTAGAATCTCAGGTTTGAGTCATCTCCCCCGTCTTATTGTTTGTTCGGTGTTTGTTATCTTGATGGATATATATGGAGCGGCCCCCAGACGCAGGACAGTGGGGTACTCGAATCCATGTCTCTCGGTTCTGAGGATGTCACGGTGGCCTGACCCAGTCCGTGGTCCTGCTAAGGGGCGCCCAATAAAAGGTGTAGGTGGTGGTGTAGATCACAGTAAATAATGAGGACACAGGGTTACAGTCTCTTTACCTCTTTACTGAAGGCTTCGCCATCCGCAAGCCACAGCACTGTTAACAGGGCTGGCTGAGACCGGCCAGTCCGAAGGCACATCCAGAGTTCCCTTTGCAGGTGGAAATCACTGCCTACCTACTAGCGCCTGGGTGTTGTAGTACTTCCCTGCTGAGCACCACGGGATAGTCCTCACAACTGTCGTGTATGTTTCTGTTCTTTCTCTCCATCCCCCAGATGATATGAATAGGATGCACCCGTATGACGGGGTAGGCCTGGAGTTATTTTATAGGGACCCTAGAGACGCCCCTCTCCCACAATTGACTCCATTGTCTTCATTAGGTGATTTAGGTGAGGCAGCCAACCTAAAATTAACTGCCCTGCCGTTGGTTTGAAGTAATGTGTAGAGCCCAATACTTCCTCAGCGTTCTGGCCACCGGCTACGCGCCTCAATAGAATGTTGCCGATCTCGGGGCACGACTCCTACTGGTTCTATCGCCTTTGTGCTGTGATCTCGTTTCTCACTTCTCCACCATATACTTCGCTTCGTGTCCTTTCTTAAGATGCCGCTGCAATGAAGTGCAGGTGCGGCTCCGTAACGATCTGTCCTTTTCGCTAGGCCTCTGCCAGGATCACACCCCTGACAGGGACCCCCCTGGATCTTCCCAAGCAATGCTCTTCTCTCACTAGATGTTACCTGGACAAAACCCAGTCAGCTTCTCCCTAACTTCCTATCCAACCCCCAGTTTTACCAGAGTGTGAGGAGTGGCCTAATACATAGAACCCTTTGCTCCCCCTGGTGGCCGGAGTGTGAAGTGTAATGTGTGACTGTGATACCTGGTCAGGTGAACTTCTTTAGTGCAATCAGACGTACCATTACTCCCTTTAGTGGCGGAGCAACAGTACTGCAACGACCAGGACTCTGGGGCGCTGCATATATATCCTGTATCTATAAAAAGATGGAGAAATTAATGCAGTTCTGCCGTACTGGTACTAAGCCAAATTAGGATGGCAAGTTAGACTCGTGTACATTACTGACGACTCGTGAAGGGAAGAGTCATGTTAAACAATGTAAAAAGCTTATGAAGTTGTGTGGAATGCCAGAATGGGGGAGGTTACAGCCCCTGGAGTGGAAGATTGTCTTGGGGGAAAAAAAAACTGCTAGGGCATGGGAAAGAGTATCTGAAAGTCTATATAGAGAAAATTGGGTAGAAGAGGAAAGGAATAAAAGAGTAGAGTTTTGAGTTATGTGTATTACAAAAATGTATCCTGTGAGCTGCCACCACCATATAATGGTGGCCCAGAGCCATGTGCTAACTCTGGCAGCAGCCATTTTGTGGACGGGCCACGTGTTAATTCTGGCGGCAGCCATTTTGTGGATGGCAAATGTAATTCTGGCAGTAGCCATTTTGTGGATGACAAATGTAATTCTAATGGTAGCCATTTTGTGGATGGCAAATGTGTTAATGCTGGCAGCAGCCATTTTGTGGATGGCAAATGTGTTAATTCTGGCGGCAGCCATTTTGTGGATGGCAAATGTAATTCTGGCAGTAGCCATTTTGTTGATGGCAAACGTAATTCTAATGGCAGCCATTTTGTGGATGGCAACTGTGTTAATTCTGGCAGCAGCCATTTTGTGGATGGCAAATGTGTTAATTCTGATGGCAGCCATTTTGTGGATGGCAAATGTGTTAATTCTGCCAGCAGCCATTTTGTGGATGGCAAATATGTTAATTCTGGCAGCAGCCATTTTGTGGATGGCAATTGTGTTAATGCTGGCAGCAGCCATTTTGTGCAAGGCAAATGTGCTAATTCTAATGGTAGCTATTTTGTGGATGGCAAATGTGTTAATGCTGGCAGCAGCCATTTTGTGGATGGCAAATGTCTTAGTACTGGCAGCATCCATTTTGTGGATGGCAAATGTGTTAATGCTGGCAGCAGCTATTTTGTGGATGGGCCATGTGCTAATTCTGATGGCAGCCATTTTGTGGATGGCAAAGGTAATTCTAACGGCAGCAATTTTGTGGATGGGTCATGTGTTAATTCTAATGGGCCATGTGTTAATGCTAGCGGCAGCCATTTTGTGGATGGCAAATGTAATTCTGACGGTGGCCATTTTGTGGATGGCAAATGTAATTCTGGCAGCAGCCATTTTGTGGATGGCAAATGTAATTCTGACAGCGGCCATTTTGTGGATGGCAAATGTGCTGCTCCTGGTGGTGAACATCTTAGACTAAGGCTACACACCACATCACCAAATCCTTGTTACCCAGTAATGACCACTAACGACCAATACTATATTCCTTCGGGAAGTGAACAGGCTTTACCCATGTTTCCTGTCTTAGTGGTTTCCAATGGGGCACCGACCCTTTCTCCTATCACTCCTGTCATGAATCTAGCAATCCTCCCACCTGGATCGTCCCCGGCACCGACCCTTTCTACTGTCACTTCCACTGCCAATTTAGCTGCACACCCGGATGAGATGCTCCAAGCAATGGCCTCTCCTCCAAATGCTTCCACTACAACAGCACTCTCACGCAGTCTACCTAACCCTATACCCGGTACATCACAGGCTCTCTCACAGCCAAGCGCACACCTGTATCGGACGGTGGCAACTGTATCAAGGGGGGGCTCAATCTGGGAGGGGGATACCAATAGCACAGGAAGAACAAAGGGGAGGGAATGTTGGCAACCTATTTTTGAAAAAGAACTTCCTGAGGGACCCTTGTTAGTGGTGGGAAAGGGTGACATAACAACAATGGAAACAGACACTATTGTGTTAATGCTGCCAATTCTCGGTTAGAGCACAATGAAGGTGTAGCTAGAACTATAGTGGAAGCAGGAGGGGTGACTATTCAAGCTGACAGTCAAATCATTGTTGAGTCACGTGGTCAGGTCAGATAGCTGTTGGGAACATAGCGGTGACTAAATCTGGTAATCTTCCGCGTAGAATGATCATACACCCTGTGACCTCTACTTTTGACCCTATTCATCCAGACGTTAGTACTCAACAACTTCGTTCAGCAATAACTCGCATTTTAGAGAATGCTAATATTAGTGAGCTGATTGAGACTTTGACAATTCCCGCCATTGGTATTGGCATTTTCAGTTTCCCTGTTCATGCAAGTACAAGAGAAATCATTGGAATTATAATAAACAAGTGTAGCCCCCCAAGCATTTGCTGACTCTCTGAAATCAAGTTAATTAGTAATAAGGACAGGACTGTTAAAGCTTTTAAGACTGCCTGCATCACCTGGACCCCACAACATATTGGAGCTTTCCAAATAGAGCCCCTCAATCCAGGATTGTTACCTCCTCCTGCTCCTCATACAAAAGTGATTACATCTGTACTCCCGGTGCCATCTCTACTCTGGCCTCAGGTGCCACCACCAACAGTGCCAATGCTCATGTCGGAGGAGCCCACCCTCTATGTCAAGTTTACACCCCAGCAATCTGCTACTCTGTTGAACCAAGTTCCAGATCCAGAAAAACAGCCGATGCCTTTCTACAGAAGCATGCTTCAAATCCAAAGTAATTACCCAGCCATGTGGCAAGATCTCATTTCCCTGGCAAATCTTAAAGCAGGTGATGCATATTGGCCTGTTATGGAAATCGCGTTCAATGATGCCTCACTTGCCAGTGACACTACATGGGACTCTGGTGTTGAGTTCTGCCAACAACTTAAGACATGGGCCTCTGATGAGTTGGCTGACCTATAACATATTGTCGCCAGTGGATTCCAGATACCTCCAAGCTGATGCAGCCATTGTACGATGACCTCAAGACGTCAGCATTTCCACTATGTCCCAAATCCGTGGAAGCTTTCTACGCTCTTAAACAGGCCATACAGTCTGCACCAGCTCTTGGAATCCCAAATTCTGATATCATCTTAAGACATCCGGCTCTCTTAATAGCTCCACACAACATAAAAGCTATTTTTGAAACCTAAACATCTGTCGCTGCAGTGTCATATGAGACTCCAATGTTCCCTCTTGGTCCGGATAATGTCACTCTTGTCCGCTGCACCATCCGCAACCCGCCTATGCTGCTTTCTCTTTCCAGGGGGGATGTGGATAATGATACTGATGCTCTCGGAGAAGATGCCTCTACACACTCAGAGGATCATGACTGTCTCGAACAAATGCAGGAAGAAGCAGCCTCCAAGAAAAACGTGTCTGAAGACCCATTCCCACATGCTGACCTGACGTTCTTCACTGATGGTTCCAGATTTGCAGATGAAACAGGAAGGTTCAATATGGGATATGCCATGGTTACACATGACCAGGTCATCTCAGCTGGATCCCTAACACCGCACATCTCTGCACAAGAAGCGGAACTTAAGGCTTTGACGTTGGCTTGCCAGGAAGTGACGGAGAATGTGGTCAACATCTACACGGATTCAAGAAATGCTTTCGGAGTTGCTCATGACTTCGGCAGTATCTGGGCAGCCAGAGGATACCTAACGTCCAGTGGAACTCCTGTAAAACATGCTGCTACCATACAAGAACTTGTGGCCGCTCTAGATCTACCTTTGGAGGTTGCAGTGATCAAGATCAAAGCTCACGGGAGATTGGATTCTCTAGAAGCATGGGGGAACTTCTTTGCTGACAAAACAGCAAAAACCTATGCTGCGGATCCATTTGGGAAAGAGAAAGCAGCGGTGTACGTGTCACAAGACACTGAAGAAGGGCCTAAAAGCTCTCTTATGAGGATTATCCATCTACATCAAGACAAGTCATCAGATGATGAAAAGAAGTCATGGCAAGAAGGAGGAGCTAAAAAGGATGAAGATGGAGTCTGGAGGATGAACAAAAAGGTCTGTCTACTCCGTAATCTGTACCCCTCGGTGACAGAATGGGCACACGGTATCACCCACAGAGGCAAGAATCAGATGAATGACCTGATTTGGAAGACTTATATGGCACCTGGGATCTCTACTGTCACCCAAAAATATTGCAAGTCTTGCCTTGTGTGTGCAACATGCAATCCAGCACCGCCTCAGAAAGTTACTCAGAAACATTTGGCTAAACCACTCTATCCCTTTCAGAGAATTCAGATTGATCACATTCAAATGCCAAAAGTAGGGAAGTATGAGTATGTACTGGTAGTGACTGACATGTTCTCAGGATGGCCCGAAGCCTATCCAGTAACAAACATGACTGCCAGAGTGACTGTTAAGAGACTGATGACTGAAGTAGTATGCAGATATGAGGTCCCAGAGGTAATTGAGAGTGACCAATGACCCACTTTCATTGCAGCACTGACTAAGGAACTATGGACATTGATGGGAGCTGATTTGGATTTACATACTCCATATCACCCCCAGAGCAGTGGGAAAGTAGAAAGATTGAATGGCACCTTGAAAAATAAAATATTGAAAGCCAGTCAGGAGGTCAGACTTGGACAGACATTTTGCCCGTTGCCTTATACTTAGTCAGAAACACTCCAAGGGGTCCCACTAAACTCACACCATACGAGATTCTTTTTAGGGGGCCTCCAAGGTTGGGTCAATATTTTTCACAACAGCTAGCATTAGGAAGTGATACTCTTGTAAATTATGTAATTGCCCTTAGTAAAGAACTGTCAGTAACACATGTACAAGTTTTATCATCCATTCCAGATCCGGATTCCAGTGAAGGTACCCATACTTTCCAACCTAGTGACTACGTGCTGGTAAAGTAGTTGATCAGAAAGACATCCTTGGAGTCGAGATTTGAGGGTCCCTACCAAGTGCTCCTGACTACTACTTTGGTCAGGGTTGCTTAATGTCTCCTGGATCGATCTCTCACATTGTAAATGGAGCGCCCCCAGACGCAGGGCCGCGGGGTACGCAGTACCGGGCCTCTCAGTCTCGGTCCTAGGGTTGTCACGGTGGCTAGACCCAGTCCATGACCCTGCTAAGGGGCGTCCAATGAAAGGTGTGATGAGGGTGCGTGGTGCAGGTCGCGATGAATAACGAGGACACAGGGTTGCAGTCTCTTTACCTCTTTACTGAAGGCTTCGGGATATGCAATCCAGAGTACTGCTAACAGGGCTGGCTGTGACTGGCGGGTCCGAAGGCACATCCAGAGTTTCCTTTGCAGGTGGAAATCAGTGCCTACCTTCTAGCGCCTGTGTGTTGTAGTACCTCCCTGCTGAGCACCACGGGATAGTCCTCACAACTGTTGTGTCTGTTTCTGATGTTCTTTCTCACAACTTGTATCTGTTCTGATGTTCTTTCTCCGTCCCCCAGATGATATGGCTAGGACGCACCCGTATGACGGGTAGGCCTGGAGTTCTTCCGGGACCCTAACGTCGCCCCTCTCCCACAATTGCCCCCTAGGTCTGCTTAGGTGATTTAGGTGAGACAGCCAACCTATAATCAACTGTCCTGCCGCTGTTTGAAGTAATGCTTGGAGCCCAATACTTCCTCGACGTTCCGGCCACCGGCTACGCGCCTCAGTAGGATGTTGCCACGATCTTAAGGCACGACTCCTACTGGCTTTATCTCCTTTTTGCTGCGATTTCGTTTCTCACTTCTCCACAATAAACCTCGCTTCGTTTCCTTTCTTGGGATGCCACCGCATTCAAGTGCAGGCGCGGCTCCGTAACGTTCTGTTCTGTTCCCTAGGTCACTGTCAGGATCCCACCCCTGACAGAGACCCCCCTGAATCTTCCCCTGCAACACCCTCTGCCACAGGATGTTGCCCGGTTCCAACCCAGTCAGCTTCTGACTAACTTCCTATCCAGCCCCCAGTTTTACCAGATTGTGAGGAGTGGCCTAATACATAGAACCCTTTGCTCCCCCTGGTAGCCAGAGTGTGAAGTGTAATGTGTGACTGTGATACCTGGTCAGGTGAACTCCTTTAGTGCCATCAGACGTACCATCACTCCCCTTAGTGGCGGAGCGTCAGTACTGCAATGACCAGGACTCTGGGGCGCTGCACTAACTTGTTAGACAGTTAGGGACAGAGTAGGATATGACCTGCTTGTCAAAGTCCAGCTACAAAGGGAGGTTTTCCACAAGGGAAAACTTGTCTCAAACTGGTGAAAACTCCAATTCCCTCCTCCCGGGCGAGATGGTCAGATCTAGGATGTTTACATCAGGGTGAGTGATATGTGTATTTTATGAAACCACGGAGATGGGAGATTGGAGAGTAATAGATCCAGCAGGTAGAAAAGTCCCGAGGACATGGGTAAAGCGCTCCGATATACCTCCCCGATATACCCATAATTGGTCACACATTCTCTGGTGTCAATAGCATCCGTATTGTCATGAAGCTTCTGATGTCATAGTGACACTTAACACTGGTGGGTTAGGGAACCACGGTGCGATCAAGAAAAAAAAAAGTTAATAAAGTATTTAGGGGGACTGTTGAGGAGAGCCATAAGATCAAATACTTAATTAACCTCAAGACATAAGAGATTGAGAGAAGCGACCCATAACGTGTAATGTTTAACCTTACATAAGCTTTCTCAGATCAAAGTAAGAAACTAAAGATGGCTGCCATTTCCTGTTTCACCATACCATGTGCTGATATCCAAGATGACGCCCACCCTGATGACCTCATGGATCCACCCACAGTGACACCCACCTTGATGACCTCATGGACAAACCCACCCTGATGACCTTATGGATCCACCCACGGACTTGCTCATTGCCCAACCCACTAACCAATGAAATACATCCGATCACTCCCATTTTAGAGCTAACTGAGCCACCCTTACAGGGGTTATATAAACCTGTGTTCTGACTAAATAAAGGCCCTAGGAGCTGAGCCATAGATTGATCAAAGAGAGTTTGCATCCGACTGTGTGTCTGGTGTATTTCTTTAGTGCGCACCTGATCAATATCCATTAGGCCAGGAGTAGGCAACTAGAGTGAACATTTCTTATTGTTCAACCTAACATACTGTGTGTGTAAGTGATGTGAAAAGTTTATTGTCCCTTCTTCTCCCAACCCCTTTTGGTGTAAATACTATATGTTATTGATGTGTTCATACACGGTGGTACTGCTGCACATAAAGTGTTTTACCATCGCGTATAAGAGTACTGCTACACATTACAAGTGTATTGCTCTGATTATATATATATATATATATATATATATATATATATATATATATTTTAAATGTTTGCCATAATTTGCACACTGTTGATAGGGAAAGTTTGTCCTCAGCCCAGTTTAGTGTTAGGGGCGTAGAGTCCCTAGTTGGCCACTAGAGGGGGGGGGGCACTATAGGATACAGTTAGAATAGGAGGTGCAAGGTGGGGATAAGTTAGAGAGAGCTTCCTGGTTGGGACAGTCAGGGCCTGGGCAACCGGGCAGCTCACTGGGCTGCCTGGCCAGAAGTCATCGTGCCCTGCAACGTTCAAGGAAGGGGCTCAGCATAGTACGCCTAGCACAGAAAGGTTCCTTTAGGAGGAAGAAGTGCGGCAGTGCTGCGGATGCAGCTGAAGAGAATCTGTCCCCCTAAAGGAGTAAAGTCTGATCAGCACGGGCAGTACAAGCAAGATGTGGCAGATCTTTGCCTAGGCAGCAGTTCTTAGAACCATTGCGAAACGGTGTATGACTCCCCCATTTGAGGCAAGGATTCTGGAAGACACAGACTCTGTGGGACCGGAAGATACGGTCTGACCCGGTGCTGAACATAGAGGAGGAGAGGACAGAGCAGGGACAGAAAAGAAGGTACTGACTGCCTGTATTTGAGCAAGCTGTGCTGAGTAGGTTTGAGCAAAACGGATCGGACAAATTCAAAAATCGCCGACTTTCGGCAAAGTTGGGTTCCATGAAACCCGACCTGATCCCAGTGTGGGATCGGCCATGAGGTCGGCGATCTTCGCGCCAAAGTCGCGTTTCATATGACGCGTTCAGCGCCATTTTTCAGTCAATGAAGGAGGACGCAGAGTGTGGGGAGCGTGATGACATAGGTCTCGGTCCCCACCATCTTAGAGAAGGGCATGACAGTGATTGGCTTGCTTTCTGCGGCGTCACAGGGGCTATAAAAGGGCGTGCATGCCGACCGCCATCTTACTTCTGCCGATCTTAGCATAGGGAGAGGTTGCTGCAGCTTCATCAGAAGCAGGGATATAGTTAGGGAGGAAAGATTAACCCCCAAACTGCTTGTGCTGTAGCGATTTCCACTGTCTAACACCACCTTTTGTTTGCAGGGACAGTGGAGGCTACTTTTTTCGTGCATCAGCTCTGTAGCTTATTAGGCTGCCTTATAAGGCTCCCTGATAGCTGCATTGCTGTTTGCACACTGCTGTGCAAACCAACTGCTTTTCTAAAAGCAAAAATCCTGTTGCTCCTTTCTGCACAGTTATCTTGTTTATTTGTCCACACTGTGTGCAGCAGTCTTTTTTATTGCTGCCATACTTGTCCTGAGATCATTTTAGGGAGATTGAAATTGTACTACAGTCCTTGTATTTTTTCATAGATCTTCCAGCCACTTACTGCCACTTACATTGTGTTGTTTTATACACTGGGCCTGATTGTTGGTGCAGATTCAAATTGTCACACACTGGATATACGTCAGTTCTGTTAGTTTGTCGTATATCAACCAGCCACGTTCTGCCACTTACATTGTGTTGTTTTATACACTGGGCCTGATTTTTGGTGCAGTTTTCCCCCCAAAAAAAGGGAGATTCAAATTGTCACACACTGGATATATGTCAGTTCTGTTAGTTTGTCGTATATCAGCCAGCCACGTTCTGCAACTTAAAATGTGTTGTGTTATACACTGGGCCTGAGTTTTGGTGCAGTCTCCCCCCAAAAAAAGAGAGATTCTAATTGTCACAAAGTGGATATACGTCAGTTCTGTTAGTTTGTCGTATATCAGCTAGCCTCCTTCTGCCACTTACATTGTGTTGTTTTATACACTGGGGCTGATTTTTGGTGCAGTCTCACCCCCCCAAAAAAGGGAGATTCAAATTGTCACAAAGTGGATATACGCCAGTTCTGTTAGTTTGTCGTATATCAGCAAGCCACATTCTGCCACTTTCATTGTGTTGTGCTTTACACTGAGCCTGAATTTTGGTGCAGTCTCCCCCCAAAAAAGGGAGATTCTAATTGTCACTAGGGTTGAGCGACTTTCATTTTTTTAAGATCAAGTCGGGTTTTGCAAAACCCGACTTTGTCCAAAGTCAAGTCGAGTGAAGTCGGCCGATTATCGCGAAAAGTCGGGGATCGACCGAAACATGAAACCTAATGCAAGTCAATGGGGAAGCATAGTCGGCAGTGAGTGGAGGCCAGGAAAACACCTACAGTGCCCATTTTAATGCCAAAAACATCCACCGAAACATGAAACCTAATGCAAGTCAATGGCGTCACGGCGGTGGAGCAGTGAGAGGTAAGTATTTCAACTTTGCAAGTGCTGTGATCCTGAGCAAGCAGGGAGGCCCACTCGTTCGCATTGGCACTGGCCCCTCAAAGTACGGCGGTGTGTTTACACGGCGGGGGCGCCTCCCACCGGCAGCGACACTTTTGAGTACTCTGAGGGGCCCTGTGCCTGTGACGTCGCCGAGTATGCCCCCCTACCTGCTGAAGAAACCTGCACTTTCATCTGCACCTTCCTCTTTGTCCCTGTGTAAGGTGGTATAGTATGCGGGAAGGGGAACCTGACTTTCAGCAGGGTCAGATTGTGGCTGTGTAGCGTGCAAGGGGAATGTAGTGGTCTAGGTCAAAGTACCACAAGACTCATCTAGCACCGGCTGGGCAATGGGCAGGATGAGGCGGAAACACTGATATAGGCCCAAATAATAAAGTGGGTAAAATGCAGGTCAAAATTGGTAACAGGACTAACCAGGTGGCATTGCTTAGTTCAGTGGAGTAGAAAACCCAGGAGCGGCAGACACCATTAGTAGGGCCGAACCACACTAGTAGGCCCTATGCAGTTTAATATTACAAATGAAGGCCGAAAGCCTGAAGATTAAAGGTCAGGAAAATAACACAGGACAACACCAAGGTGCGGCACACACCGTTACTAGGCCCAACCAAAGTAGTAGGCCAACTGCAGTTTAATTATTTAAAATGTAAGCTGCAAGCCTGAACATTGAAGGTCGGGACAACAAAACAGGAGAAAACCCAGTAGCGTCAGACACCGTTTTAAGGGCCCAACCACACATTTTAAAAACAACTACTTAACGAGAGCTTTAAGATTGAAGCTCAGCTTTATACAGTGGAGGACAACACCATGGAGCGGCACACACCGTTAGTAGGCCCCAACCACCAATTTTTAAAAACAACTACTTAATGAGAGCCTGAAGGTTGAAGGTCAGACAAGGAAACCTGGAGGAGAACACCCAGGAGGAGGAGAACACCCAGGAGGAGGAGAACACCCAGGAGGAGGAGAACACCCAGGAGCTTCAGACACCGTTAGTAGGCCCCAACCACCAATTTTTACCAATAAATACTTAATGAGAGCCAGAAGGTTGAAGCTCAGCTTTATACAGTGGAGGACAACACCAGGGAGCGGCACACACCGTTAGTAGGCCCCAACCACCAATTTTTAAAAACAACAACTTAATGAGAGCCAGAAGGTTGAAGCTCAGCTTTATACAGTGGAAGACAACACCAGGGAGCGGCACACACCGTTAGTAGGGCCCAACCAAAGTTGAAGGCCAAATGCAGTTTAATATCTGCTACTATAGGCCGAAAGCCAAAAGGTTGAAGCTCAGCTTTATACAGTGGAGGACAACACCAGGGAAGGGCACACACCGTTAGTAGGCCCCAACCACCAATTTTTAAAAACAACTACTTAATGAGAGCCTGAAGGTTGAAGCTCAGATTTATACAGTGGAGGACAACACCAGGGAGCGGCACACACCGTTAGTAGGCCCCAACCACCAATTTTTAAAAACAAATACTTAATGAGAGCCAGAAGGTTGAAGCTCAGCTTTATACAGTGGAGGACAACACCAGGGAGCGGCACACACCGTTAGTAGGCCCCAACCACTAATTTTTAAAAACAACTACTTAATGGGAGCCTGAAGGTTGAAGCTCAGATTTATACAGTGGAGGACAACACCAGGGTGCGGCACACACCGTTAGTAGGCCCCAACCACCAATTTTTAAAAACAACAACTTAATGAGAGCCAGAAGGTTGAAGCTCAGCTTTATACAGTGGAGGACAACACCAGGGAGCGGCACACACCGTTAGTAGGGCCCAACCAAAGTTGAAGGCCAAATGCAGTTTAATATCTGCTACTATAGGCCGAAAGCCAAAAGGTTGAAGCTCAGCTTTATACAGTGGAGGACAACACCAGGGAGCGGCACACACCGTTAGTAGGCCCCAACCACCAATTTTTACCAACAAATACTTAATGAGAGCCAGAAGGTTGAAGCTCAGCTTTATACAGTGGAGGACAACACCAGGGAGCAGCACACACAGTTAGTAGGCCCCAACCAAAGTTGAAGGCCAAATGCAGTTTAATATCTGCTACTATAGGCCGAAAGCCAAAAGGTTGAAGCTCAGCTTTATACAGTGGAGGACAACACCAGGGAGCGGCACACACCGTTAGTAGGCCCCAACCACCAATTTTTACCCACAAATACTTAATGAGAGCCAGAAGGTTGAAGCTCAGCTTTATAAAGTTGAGGACAAACACCAGGGAGCGGCAGACACCGTTAGTAGGCCGCAACCAAAGTTGAAGGCCCAATGCTGTTTAATATCTGATACTATAGGCCGAAAGCCAGAAGGTTGAAGCTCAGCTTTATACAGTTGAGGACAAACACCAGGGAGCGGCAGACACCGTTAGTAGGCCCTGACCACCAATTTTTAAAAAAAAAAACACTTAAGGAGAGCCAGAAGGTTGAAGCTCAGATTTATTCAGTTGAGGAGAACACCAGTGAACGGCAAACAGAGGTATTAGGCCCCAAACACCAATTTTTTTTTTAAAAAAGCACTTAATGAGAGCCAGAAGGTTAAAGCTCAGATTTATTCAGTTGAGGAGAACACCAGTGAGCGGCAAACAGAGGTATTAGGCCCCAAACACCAATTTAAAATAAAAAAAACACTTAAGGAGAGCCAAAAGGTTGAAGCTCAGATTTAGACAGAGGAGGACAATTTGAATTAGGGACTGCAGACAGACTTAGTAGGCTGTCCCCTGTGGACCATGCATCCACCACATTAACCCATTGCGCCGTAATGCACACGTAACCTTCCGTGGCCATGCCTACAGGTCCATGCATCTGTTGTCAGGTGCACCTTTGTACTCACAGATTGCCAGAGTGCATGGACAATGCGGTCTTTTACATGCTGGTGGAGGGTTGGGATGGCTTTTCTCGCAAAAGAAGTGTCGACTGGTTAGCTTGTAGCGTGGTACAGCGTAGTCCATCATGGCTTTATTAATATTAAATAAAATATATAAATAGGCTCTATGAACTTTTAAATAGGTTCCAGGCGTACACGGGCAGCATTGGTGTGGTCAGCGGAGGAGGATTGCAAGGAGGGACCGCAGACAGGCTAACGAAGGCCTAAAATAACAAAAAATAGGCTCATGGCTAGTGTTGAGCATTCCGATGCTGCAAGTATCGGGTATCGGCCGATACTTGCTGTATCGGAATTTCCGATACCGAGATCCGATATTTTTGTAATATCGGATATCGGTATCGAAACAACATTAATGTAAAAAGGTGTAAAAGAAAGAATTAAAATAAAAAAAATCGCTATACTCACCTGTCCGACGCAGCCGGGACCTCGGCGATTGTAAGCGGCAGCGTTGTTTCTTTAAAATTCGCGCTTTTACTTGCTTACGTGAATTCCCGGCTTCTGATTGGTCAGGGCGGCCATGTTGCCGGGACTCGGACCAATCACAGCAAGCCGTGACGAAATTACGTCACGGCTTGCTGTGATTGGTCCGCGTCCCGGCAACATGGCCGCCATTAACCAATCACAAGCCGTGACGTCACGGGAGGCTGGACACGCGCTTATTTTGAAAAGCGCGCGTGTCCAGCCTCCCGTGACGTCACGGCTTGTGATTGGTCACGGCGCCATATTGCCGGGATGCGGACCAATCACAGCAAGCCGTGACGAAATTACGTCACGGCTTGCTGTGATTGGTCCGCGTCCCAGGAACATGGCCGCCATTAACCAATCACAAGCCGTGACGTCACGGGAGGCTGGACACGCGCTTATTTTGAAAAGCGCGCGTGTCCAGCCTCCCGTGACGTCACGGCTTGTGATTGGTCACGGCGCCATATTGCCGGGACGCGGACCAATCACAGCAAGCCGTGACGTAATTTCGTCACGGCTTGCTGTGATTGGTCCGAGTCCCGGCAACATGGCCGCCCTGACCAATCAGAAGCCGGGAATTCACGTAAGCAAGTAAAAGCGCGAATTTTAAAGAAACAACGCTGCCGCTTACAATCGCCGAGGTCCCGGCTGCGTCGGACAGGTGAGTATAGCGATATTTTTTATTTTAATTCTTTATTTTACACATTTATATGGTTCCCAGGGCCTGAAGGAGAGTTTCCTCTCCTTCAGACCCTGGGAACCATCAGGAATACCGTCCGATACCTGAGTCCCATTGACTTGTATTGGTATCGGGTATCGGTATCGGATTGGATCCGATATTTTGCCGGTATCGGCCGATACTTTCCGATACCGATACTTTCAAGTATCGGACGGTATCGCTCAACACTACTCATGGCAGTTTTAAATAGGTTACATGGATACACAGGCAGCATTGTGGTCAGTGGAGTATTGCAAGGAGGGACTGCAGACAGGCTAATGAAGGCCCACAGACAGGCTAATGAAGGCCTAAAATAACAAAAAATAGGCTCAAGGCAGTTTTAAATAGGTTACATGGATACACAGGCAGCATTGTGGTCAGTGGAGGAGGATTGCAAGGAGGGTCCGCAGACAGGCTTACTAGGCCTAAAATAACTAAAAATAGGCTCAAGGCAGTTTTAAATAGGTTACATGGATACACAGGCAGCATTGTGGTCAGTGGAGGAGGATTGCAAGGAGGGACCGCAGACAGGCTTACTGGGCCTAAAATAAATAAAAATAGGCTATATGCACTTTAAAATAGGTTACATGGGTACACAGGCAGCATTGGTGTGGTCAGCGGAGGACGATTGCAAGGAGGGACCGCAGACAGGCTTACTAGGCCTAAAATAAATATAAATAGGCTCCATGCAGTTTTAAATAGGTTACATGGGTACACAGGCAGCATTGGTGTGGTCAGCGGAGGACGATTGCAAGGAGGGACCGCAGACAGGCTTACTGGGCCTAAAATAAATAAAAATAGGCTATATGCACTTTAAAATAGGTTACATGGGTACACAGGCAGCATTGGTGTGGTCAGCGGAGGACGATTGCAAGGAGGGACCGCAGACAGTCTTACTAGGCCTAAAATAAATAAAAATAGGCTCTATGCAGTTTTAAATAGGTTACATGGGTACACAGGCAGCATTGGTGTGGTCAGCGGAGGATGATTGCAAGGAGGGACCGCAGACAGGCTTACTAGGCCTAAAATAAATAAAAATAGGCTCTATGCAGTTTTAAATAGGTTACATGGTTACACAGGCAGCATTGGTGTGGTCAGCGGAGGACGATTGCAAGGAGGGACCGCAGACAGACTTACTGGGCCTAAAATAAATAAAAATAGGCTTTATGCACTTTAAAATAGGTTACATGGGTACACAGGCAGCATTGGTGTGGTCAGCGGAGGACGATTGCAAGGAGTGTCTGACACAGTTAGTACTCCCAAAAAATAAATAGATGTTAATGTCTCTCAAAACAACAAAACAAAAAAACAAAAGTGTGGCATACGTTTCAGACATAGTAATTTGCCACTAAGTATTTACTGGTGTCAATATAGGACACTGACCCAGACTATTTTAACTAGCATCATAGATGTCAACAAATTGGTATTGTCAGTGCCAGGCATTGAATGATGTCAGCGCATAGACTAAACATTGGTGGAGCTGTGAGAGATAATTTTGCACGTGGTAGAGCACAGTTTGAGCTGGGGGGGTGAACTCTCTTGTGGCCGGCGGTACCGTCCCAGGGCCCCTCATGTTACAACGGTGTGTCTGACGTTGGGTGCGCGCCACCACCGCCATAGACACTTTATTGTACTATGAGGGACCCAGTGGCAGTGCCGTCGACCAAAAGTGGGCACACCCACCTCTTCAGACAAACGGCACTCTAACGGGTGCTTGCGCCAAGTGGCGAGACCACGGCCCCGTGGGGGGAGTTTTCCCATTGAGGGAGGTGTAAACATGTCGTATGCTGGACAAACAGCTGCTGCAAATTAAGAGATTGGAACACTCAGTAAGACCAGTCCACAAGCAAGACCTTTATTTAGGAAAGCTAGGTGTCAGCCGGGAAAGGTGGGGCAAAATAATTTGAAATCTAGGAGTGGTTCATTTTAATGAAGGTTAGATCATCCACATTTTGGGTAGCCAGACGAGTCCTTTATTCAGTTAATATTGAACCAGCAGCACTGAATACTCTTTCTGATAGCACACTAGCTGCTGGGCAAACAAGCTCCTGCAATGCATATTCTGCCAATTCAGGCCAGGTGTCTAATTTGGATGCCCAGTAATCAAATGGGAATGACGGTTGAGGGAGAACATCGATAAGGGATGAAAAATAGTTAGTAACCATACTGGACAAACGTTGTCTCCTGTCACTTTGAATAGATGCTGCAGTACCTGTCCTGTCTGCGGTCATTGCGAAATCACTCCACAACCTGGTCAGAAAACCCCTCTGTCCAATGCCACTTCTGATTTGTGCACCTCTAACACCTCTGCCCTGTAGCCCCCTGTAGCTCGTGTGAGAACCATCACCGCCGCTGTGTGCTGGGAATGCCTGAATCAAACGGTCTACAAGAGTTGCGTGTTTGGTTGCTAATATTTGTTCGAGGTTCTCATGTGGCATAATATTTTGCAATTTGCCTTTATAGCGAGGGTCAAGGATGCAGGCCAACCAGTAATCGTCATCGGTCATCATTTTAATAATGCGTGGGTCCCTTTTGAGGATACGTAAGGCATAATCTGCCATGTGGTCCAAAGTTCCAGTTGTCAAATCTGCGGTTGTGCTGGTTTGAGGGGCAGTTACAGGCAAATCTACGTCACTTGTCTCCCTTAAAAAACCAGAACCCGGCCTTGCAACACCACTAATTTCTGTTGGCCCAGGAGAAGCTTCCTCATTAAAAAAGTACTCATCCCCATCATCCTCCTCCTCCTCTTTGCCTGCTACTGCGTCCTCTACACGGCCCTGACCAGACAATGGCTGACTGTCATCAAGGCTTTCCTCTTCCTCGGCTGCAGACGCCTGCTCCTTTATGTGCGTCAAACTTTGCATCAGCAGACGCATTAGGGAGATGCTCATGCTTATTATGGCGTTGTCTGCACTAACCAGCTGTGTGCATTCCTCAAAACACTGAAGGACTTGACACAGGTCTTGTAGCTTCGACCACTGCACACCTGACAACTCCATGTCTGCCATCCAACTGCCTGCCCGTGTATCCTCCCACAAATACATAACAGCACGCCTCTGTTCGCACAGTCTCTGAAGCATGTGCAGTGTGGAGTTCCACCTTGTTGCAACGTCGATGATTAGGCGATGCTGGGGAAGGTTCAAAGACCGCTGATAGTTCTGCATACGGCTGGAGTGTACGGGCGAACGGCGGATATGCAAGCAAAGTCTGCGCACTTTGAGGAGCAGGTCGGGTAACCCCGGATAACTTTTCAGGAAGCACTGCACCACCAGGTTTAAGGTGTGAGCCAGGCAAGGAATGTGTTTCAGTTGGGAAAGGGCTATAGCAGCCATGAAATTCCTTCCGTTATCACTCACTACCTTGCCTGCCTCAAGATGTACAGTGCCCAGCCATGACTGAGTTTCTTTCTGCAAGAACTCGGACAGAACTTCCGCGGTGTGTCTGTTGTCTCCCAAACACTTAATTGCCAATACAGCCTGCTGACGCTTGCCACTAGCTGTCCTGTCATGATTCCCAATGGCAGGGACATGGGCAAAAACAGGACTAGCTCTAGGAAGATGGAATCTAAGCTGACCGCGATGCTGAACCTAACGCACAACTACCAGTGGCCGGGGAACGTACCTGCGTTTTATCCCTAGACGTCTCGCACCAGCCGGAGATCTAGCTACCCCTAATAGAGGAAACACAGACCTGGCTTGCCTCCAGAGAAAACCCCAAAGTAATAGTAGCCCCCAACATATAATGACGGTTAGTTAAGAAGAAAACACATACGCAGTATGAATACAGGTTCAGCAAAGAGAGGCCCACTAACTAGATAGCAGAAAATACAAAAGTGGACTTCGCGGTCAACTCAAAACCCTACAAAATACCATCCTGAAATGACTTTAAACTCCGGTATCAACTCATGACACCGGAGTGGTCATTTCAGTTCACTAGAGCTTCCAGCAGCAAGATTCATATAAATGCACGCTGGACAAAAGGTACAAATGATCAAACTTATCTGACTCAGCAGACTTGGAGCAGGTAGCAAGTAACAGAGGAGCTCTGGTAACATTGATAGCCGGCAAGTAAATGAGTGAGAAGCCAGACTATATAGGAAACTCCCATTTCCTGATGGGAACAGGTGCACTGGAGATAGAAGACAGAAGTCAACCAGTACCACCAGTAGCCACCAGAGGGAGCCCACAAACAGAATTCACAACAGTACCCCCCCCTTGAGGAGGGGGCACCGAACCCTCATGAGAACCACCAGGGCGATCTGGACGAGCCCTATGAAAGGCGCGAACCAAATCAGAGGCATGAACATCAGAGGCAGTCACCCAAGAATTATCCTCCTGACCGTATCCCTTCCATTTGACCAAATATTGAAGTCTCCGTCTGGAAATGCGAGAGTCCAAAATCTTCTCCACAACATACTCCAATTCACCCTGCACCAGCACAGGAGCAGGAGGCTCAACAGAAGGAACAACCGGTATCTCGTACCTCCGCAACAAAGACCGATGGAAGACATTATGAATAGTGAAAGATGCTGGTAGGTCCAAACGAAACGACACAGGATTAAGAATCTCCAAAATCTTATAAGGACCTATGAACCGAGGTTTAAACTTAGGAGAAGAGACCTTCATAGGGACAAAAAGAGAAGATAACCACACCAAGTCCCCAACGCGAAGACGATTACCAGCACGACGATGACGATTAGCAAACTGCTGAGTCTTCTCCTGGGACAACTTCAAGTTGTCCACCACATGACTCCAAATCTGGTGCAATCTATCCACCATAGTGTCCACTCCAGGACAATCCGAAGATTCCACCTGACCAGATGAAAAACGAGGGTGAAACCCCGAATTGCAGAAGAAAGGAGAAACCAGAGTGGCAGAACTAGCCCGATTATTAAGGGCAAACTCCGAAAACGGCAAAAAGGCGACCCAGTCATCCTGATCAGCAGACACAAAACACCTCAAATAAGTCTCCAAGGTCTGATTAGTTTGCTCTGTCTGGCCATTCGTCTGAGGATGGAAAGCAGACGAAAAAGACAAATCAATGCCCATCCTGGCACAGAACGCCCGCCAAAATCTAGACACAAATTGGGATCCCCTGTCAGAAATGATGTTTTCCGGGATACCATGTAGACGAACCACATTCTGAAAAAACAGAGGAACCAACTCCGATGAAGAAGGCAACTTGGGCAAGGGTACCAAATGAACCATTTTAGAAAAACGGTCACACACCACCCAGATGATGGTCATTTTCTGAGAAACCGGGAGATCCGAAATAAAGTCCATAGAGATGTGCGTCCAAGGCCTCTTCGGAATAGGCAAGGGCAACAACAATCCACTAGCCCGAGAACAACAAGGCTTGGCCCGAGCACAAACATCACAAGACTGTACAAAAGTACGCACATCCCGAGACAAGGAAGGCCACCAGAAGGACCTGGCCACCAAATCTCTGGTACCAAAGATTCCAGGGTGGCCTGCCAACACAGAAGAATGAACTTCCAAGATGACTCTACTGGTCCACTCATCTGGAACAAACAGTCTCCCAGGCGGACAACGATCAGGCCTATCCACTTGAAACTCCTGCAAAGCACGTCGCAAGTCTGGAGAGACAGCAGACAATATCACCCCATCCTTAAGGATACCTGTAGGCTCAGAATCACCAGGGGAGTCAGGCTCAAAACTCCTAGAAAGGGCATCTGCCTTCACATTTTTCGAACCCGGTAGATATGAGACCACAAAATTAAACCGGGAGAAAAACAACGACCAGCGCGCCTGTCTAGGATTCAGACGCCTGGCTGACTCAAGGTAAATCAGATTCTTGTGATCAGTCAAGACCACCACCTGATGCCTAGCACCCTCAAGCCAATGACGCCACTCCTCAAAGGCCCACTTCATAGCCAAGAGTTCCCGATTACCAACATCATAATTTCGCTCGGCGGGCGAAAATTTTCGAGAAAAGAACGCACATGGTCTCATCACCGAGCAATCGGAACTTCTCTGCGACAAAACCGCCCCCGCTCCGATCTCTGAAGCATCAACTTCGACCTGAAAAGGAAGTGAAACATCAGGTTCACGCAACACAGGAGCAGAAGAAAAGGGGTGCTTAAGCTCCCGAAAGGCCTCCACAGCCGCCGAGGACCAATTGGAAACATCAGCACCCTTCTTAGTCAAATCCGTCAGAGGCTTAACGACACTTGAAAAGCCAGTTATAAATCGACGATAGAAATTAGCAAAGCCCAAGAATTTCTGAAGGCTCTTAAGGGAAGTCGGTTGCGTCCAATCACAAATAGCCCGAACCTTGACAGGATCCATCTCAACAGAAGAAGGGGAAAAAATATACCCCAAAAAAGAGATCTTCTGAACCCCAAAAATACACTTTGAACCATTTACAAACAAAGAATTGGCCCGCAAAACCTGAAAAACCTTCCTGACCTGTTGAACATGCGACTCCCAGTCATCGGAAAAAATCAAAATATCATCCAGATACACAATCATAAATTTATCCAGATATTCACGGAAAATATTGTGCATAAAGGACTGAAAGACTGAAGGGGCGTTAGAAAGACCAAAAGGCATTACCAGATACTCAAAATGGCCCTCGGGCGTATTAAATGCAGTTTTCCACTCATCTCCCTGCTTAATCCGCACCAAATTATACGCACCCCGAAGGTCAATCTTAGAGAACCACCTTGCCCCCTTAATACGAGCAAACAAATCAGTCAACAGTGGCAAAGGATACTGATATTTGACTGTAATCTTATTCAACAGCCGATAATCAATACAAGGCCTCAGGGAACCATCTTTTTTACCCACGAAAAAAAAACCTGCTCCTAAAGGGGATGAGGATGGACAAATATGTCCCTTTTCCAAGGACTCCTTAATATACTCTCGCATAGCAGCATGCTCTGGCACAGACAGATTGAACAAACGACCTTTAGGAAATTTGCTGCCAGGAATCAAATCTATAGCACAATCGCAATCCCTGTGAGGAGGGAGCGAACTAAGTTTAGGCTGCTCAAAAACATCACAATAGTCAGACAAAAATGCCGGAACCTCAGAGGGAGTAGATGAAGCAATGGAAACCAAAGGTACTCCCCCATGAACCCCCTGACATCCCCAGCTTAATACGGACATTGTTTTCCAGTCAAGAACTGGGTTGTGAGTTTGTAACCATGGCAATCCAAGCACTAAGACATCATGCAAATTATGCAACACAAGGAATCGAATCACCTCCTGATGGTCTGGAGTCATACACATAGTCACTTGTGTCCAGTATTGAGGTTTATTCCTAGCCAATGGTGTGGAGTCGATACCCTTCAAAGGAATAGGGACTTCCAGAGACTCTAGACTAAACCCACAGCGCCTGGCAAAGGACCAATCCATAAGACTCAGGGCGGCGCCAGAGTCCACATAGGCATTCACATTAATAGATGATAACGAACAAATCAAAGTTACAGACAAAAGAAACTTAGACTGCAAGTTGCTAACTTCAAAAGACTTATCAACCCTTTTAGTGCGTTTAGAGCATGCTGATATAACATGAGCAGAATCGCCACAATAGAAACACAACCCATTTTTACGCCTATAATTCTGCCGTTCACTTCTGGACAGAATTCTATCACATTGCATATTCTCCGGTGCCTGCTCAGAAGACACCGCCAAATGGTGCACAGGTTTGCGCTCCCGCAAACGCTGGTCAATCTGAATAGCCATTGTCATGGACTCATTCAGACCTGTGGGCGTAGGAAACCCCACCATGACATCTTTAACGGCGTCAGAGAGACCCTCTCTGAAATTCGCCGCCAGGGCGCACTCATTCCACTGAGTAAGCACAGACCATTTACGAAACTTTTGACAATATATTTCAGCTTCATCATGCCCTTGAGAGAGGGCTATCAAGGCCTTTTCAGCTTGAATCTCCAAATTCGGTTCCTCATAGAGCAACCCCAGCGCCAGAAAAAACGCATCCACACTGAGCAGCGCAGGATCCCCTGGCGCCAATGCAAATGCCCAATTCTGAGGTTCACCCCGCAGCAAGGAAATAACAATCTTAACCTGCTGAGCAGGGTTTCCAGCGGAGTGAGGTCTCAGAGAAAGATACAATTTACAATTGTGCTTAAAATTCAAAAAACGAGATCTATCTCCAGAAAAAAACTCTGGTATAGGAATTTTAGGTTCAGACATAGGAGCATGTATGACGAAATCTTGTATATTTTGAACCTTAGAAGCAAGATTATTCAGATTTGAAGCTAAACTCTGGATATCCATTTCTCAGCAGCTGAGATCTGAGCCATTCAGGGATTAAGAGGAGGGGAAAGAAGCAGACTGCAATTATGGCTAAACAGACTTTAGAGTTAAAAAAAAAAAAAAAAGCTGTCAGAGGCTTCTTTTCTCTCCTTCTTCAGCCAATACTTAACACATCTGGCCGGCTATACTGTCATGATTCCCAATGGCAGGGACATGGGCAAAAACAGGACTAGCTCTAGGAAGATGGAATCTAAGCTGACCGCGATGCTGAACCTAACGCACAACTACCAGTGGCCGGGGAACGTACCTGCGTTTTATCCCTAGACGTCTCGCACCAGCCGGAGATCTAGCTACCCCTAATAGAGGAAACACAGACCTGGCTTGCCTCCAGAGAAAACCCCAAAGTAATAGTAGCCCCCAACATATAATGACGGTTAGTTAAGAAGAAAACACATACGCAGTATGAATACAGGTTCAGCAAAGAGAGGCCCACTAACTAGATAGCAGAAAATACAAAAGTGGACTTCGCGGTCAACTCAAAACCCTACAAAATACCATCCTGAAATGACTTTAAACTCCGGTATCAACTCATGACACCGGAGTGGTCATTTCAGTTCACTAGAGCTTCCAGCAGCAAGATTCATATAAATGCACGCTGGACAAAAGGTACAAATGATCAAACTTATCTGACTCAGCAGACTTGGAGCAGGTAGCAAGTAACAGAGGAGCTCTGGTAACATTGATAGCCGGCAAGTAAATGAGTGAGAAGCCAGACTATATAGGAAACTCCCATTTCCTGATGGGAACAGGTGCACTGGAGATAGAAGACAGAAGTCAACCAGTACCACCAGTAGCCACCAGAGGGAGCCCACAAACAGAATTCACAACACTGTCCCATAATGGAACACCTGGTGTACAACAGTGGCAGCTGCGGATGGAGTGGTTGTGCGACTGCGGTATGTGGACGAGCTCTCGCTTCTGCAGGAGGATGAGGAAGAGGAGGAGGGGGGGCGAACGCCTACAGCCAACTGTTTCCTAGACCGTGGGCTAGGCAGAACTGTCCTAATATTGCTGTCCCCTGTGGACCCTGCATCCACCACATTCACCCAGTGTGCCGTGATGGACACGTAACGTCCCTGGCCATGCCTACTGGTCCATGCATCTGTTGTCAGGTGCACCTTTGTATTCACAGATTGCCTGAGTGCATGGACGATGCGGTCTTTAACATGCTGTTGGAGGGCTGGGATGGCTTTTCTAGAAAAGAAGTGTCGACTGGGTAGCTCGTAGCGTGGTACAGCGTAGTCCATCAGCGCTTTGAAAGCTTCGCTTTCAACTAACCGGTAGGGCATCATCTCTAATGAGATTAGTCTAGCAATGTGGGCGTTCAAACCCTGTGTACGCGGATGCGAGGATGAGTACTTCCTTTTCCTAACAAGAGTCTCATGTAGGGTGAGCTGGACTGGAGAGCTGGAGATCGTGGAACTAGCGGTGGTGCCGGTGGACATGGCAGACAGAGAGGGTTGGAGATGGTATTCTTGCCGGTGCCCTACATGCAGTGTTTCCTACTACGAACCTGGTAATTCCCTGACTGCTTTGGCCTGGAGACGAAAGCTGCACAGATACTGCAGGTGGGACGGGAAATGGTGGGCTTACAGTGAGGGAAGGGATGTAGCGTTGCTGACTAGCTTCATTGGCCGAGGGTGCTGCAACCTTTAGGGACGTTTGGTAGTTAGTCCAGGCTTGCAAATGCATGGTGGTTAAATGTCTATGCATGCAACTTGTATTTAGACTTTTAAGATTCTGACCTCTGCTTAAGGTAGTTGAACATTTTTGACAGATGACTTTGCGCTGATCATTTGGATGTTGTTTAAAAAAATGCCAGACTGCACTCTTTCTACTATCGGATACCTTTTCAGGCATTGCAGACTGAGCGCTGCTTTTACATTTAGCACTTTCAGAAGAGGAGGCAAAAGAGCTAGAGGCTGAGTCAGCAAGGAAAGCCAAAACTTGTTCTTGCTGCTCCGGCTTTAAAAGCGGTTTTCCTACTCCCAGAAAAAGGAGCGTTTGAGGCCTTGTGTAGCCAGACGACGAACCTGGCTCAACAACTCAAGACTTAGGTGCTGTATTGCTTTTACCATGACCACCTGATGCTGGAGCACTACCATCATTACCAGCTGACAATGACCGCCCACGGCCACGACCTCTTCCACCAGACTTCCTCATTGTTTGCAAAACGTAACCAAATTAACGGTATCTGTTACTGTAAAACAACTTATAAGGTGAACTCAAACTTCTGTAGGATTTCTATATACCTTTATAGGTGGCTGACAATGAAAGGAAAATCAGGCCCAATGTTACACACTAGGTTTTATGTGCCCCAATAATTTGAGACAGATGGCACACACAGGACCGGCACTCAAGCACAAATGCCAATCTTAATCCCCCACTATGTTTTTTTTGTCAGGGAGAATTTAAACAAAAATAAAAAAAAGTCCCAGTATGACACACTAGGTTTTAGGGGCCCCAATAATTTGAGACGGATGGCACACACAGGACCGGCACTCAAGCAAAAATGCCAATCTTAATCTCCCACTATGTTTTTTTTTCAGGGAGAATTAAAAAAATTCCCAGTGTGACACACTAGGTTTTATGTGCCCCAATAATTTGAGACAGATGGAACACACAGGACCGGCACTCAAGCACAAATTCCAATCTTAATCTCCCACTATGTTTTTTTTTCAGGGAGAATTAAAAAAATTCCCAGTGTGACACACTAGGTTTTATGTGCCCCAATAATTTGAGACAGATGGAACACACAGGACCGGCACTCAAGCACAAATTCCAATCTTAATCTCCCACTATGTTTTTTTTTCAGGGAGAATTAAAAAAATTCCCAGTGTGACACACTAGGTTTTATGTGCCCTAATAATTTGAGACAGATGGCACACACAAGACCGGCACTCAAGCACAAATGCCAATCTTAATCTCCTACTATGTTTTTTTTGTCAGGGAGAATTAAAAAAATTCCCAGTGTGACACACTAGGTTTTATGTGCCCTAATAATTTGAGACAGATGGCACACACAAGACCGGCACTCAAGCACAAATGCCAATCTTAATCTCCTACTATGTTTTTTTTGTCAGGGAGAATTAAAAAAATTGGTGTCCTTTGACAGCTCTTTGGTCTTCACCATAGTGGAGTTTGGAGTCAAACTGTTTGAGGGTGTGCATATATGTCTTTTTATACTGATAACAAGTTTAAACAGGTGCCATTACTACAGGTAATGAGTGGAGGAAAGAGGAGACTCTTAAAGAAGAAGTTACAGGTCTGTGAGAGCCAGAAATCTTGATTATTTGTTTCTGACCAAATACTTATTTTCCACCAGAATATGCAAATAAAATGATAAATAAACAGACAATGTGATTTTCTGGATTTTTTTTGTCTCAGTTTGTCTCCCATAGTTGAGGTCTACCTATGATGTAAATTACAGACGCCTCTCATCTTTTTAAGTGGTGGAACTTGCACTATTGCTGAATGACTAAATACTTTTTTGCCCCACTGTATATATAAAAAAAAAAAAAAAAAAGGGGGATGATGTAATGTATAAGAATTAGATCTGTCTCTTTAAGAAAGTGAAGGCGGGAGTTGAGTTTAGTTTCAGTTTCAGTTCTAGCCTGAGGAGGAAATCTTATGCTGCTGTTATGTTGTGTGCTGGAGGAAAAGAAGAGAAGAATAAAATACAGTTAAAGCTTACTCTCTCTTAAATTCCTTACACCGTGTGGACGCTACACTATCTCCCTGCAGTAATCTCAGCAAGGTATGGCATGCAGCAATAACAAGGAGTGGACAGCTGCACAAAAAAAACAAAAGTGTGGACAAACAAACAAGATAGCTGTGCAGAAAGGAAGGAACAACAGGATTTGTGCTTTGAAAAAAGCAGTTGGTTTGCACAGTGGCGTACACACACAGCAACGCAGCTATCAGGGTCAGGGAGCCTTCTAGGGCAGCCCAATGAGCTACAGCTCTGAGGAAAAAAAATGTAGCTTCCACTGTCCCTGCAAACAAAAGGTGGTGTTGGACAGTGGAAATCGCTACAGCACAAGCGGTTTGGGGCTTTATGTACCCTGCCTAACACTATCCTTGCTTCTGAAGAAGCGGCAGCAACCTCTCCCTACGCTCAGATCAGCAGCAGTAAGATGGCGGTCGGCGGGAACGCCCCTTTATAGCCCCTGTGACACCGCAGAAAGCAAGCCAATCACTGCAATGCCCTTCTCTAAGATGGTGGGGACTGAGATCTATGTCATCACGCTGCCCACACTCTGTGTCCACCTTCATTGGCTGAGAAATGGCGCTTTTAGCGTCATTGAAATGCGACTTTGGCGTGAAAGTCGCGTACCGCATGGCCGACCCCACACAGGGATCGGGTCGGGTTTCATGAAACGCCGACTTTGCCAAAAGTCGGCGACTTATGAAAATGACCGATCCGTTTCGCTCAACCCTAATTGTCACAAAGTAGATATACGTCAGTTCTGTTAGTTTGTCATATATCAGCCAGCCACGTTCTGCCACTTACATTGTGTTGTTTTGTACACTGGGCCTGATTTTTGGTGCAGTCTCCCCCCAAAAAAAGGGAGATTCAAATTGTCACACACTGGATATACGTCAGTTCTGTTAGTTTGTCGTATATCAGCCAGCCACGTTCTGCCACTTACATTGTGTTGTTTTATACACTGGGCCTGATTTTTGTTGCAGTCTCCCCCCCAAAAAAGGGATATTCAAATTGTCACACACTGGATTTATGTCAGTTCTGTTAGTTTGTCGTATATCAGCCAGCCACGTTCTACCACTTGCATTGTGTTGTGTTATACACTGGGCCTGAGTTTTGGTGGAGTCTCCCCCCAGAAAAAGGGAGATTCTAATTGTCACAAACTGGATATACGTCAGTTCTGTTAGTTTGTCGTATATCAGCCAGCCACGTTCTGCCACTTACATTGTGTTGTTTTATACACTGGGCCTGATTTTTGGTGCAGTCTCCCCCCAAAAATAGGGAGATTCTAATTGTCACAAAGTGGATATATGTCAGTTCTGTTAGTTTGTCGTATATCAGCCAGCCACGTTCTGCCACTTACATTGTGTTGTTTTATACACTGGGCCTGATTTTTGGTGCAGTCTCCCCCCCAAAAAAGGGAGATTCAAATTGTCACACACTGGATATACGTCAGTTCTGTTAGTTTGTCGTATATCAGCCAGCCACTTTCTGCCACTTACATTGTGTTGTTTTATACACTGGGCCTGATTTTTGGTGCAGTCTCCCCCCAAAAAGGGAAATTCAAATTGTCACACACTGGATATACGTCAGTTTTGTTAGTTTGTCGTATATCAGCCAGCCACGTTCTTCCACTTACATTGTGTTGTTTTATACACTGGGCCTGATTTTTGGTGCAGTCTCCCCCCCAAAAAAGGGAGATTTTAATTGTCACAAAGTGGATATACGTCAGTTCTGTTAGTTTGTCGTATATCAGCCAGCCACGTTCTGCCACTTACATTGTGTTGTTTTATACACTGGGCCTGATATTTGGTGCAGTCTCCCCCCCAAAAAAGGGAGATTCAAATTGTCACACACTGGATATATGTCAGTTCTGTTAGTTTGTCGTATATCACCCAGCCACGTTCTGCCACTTACATTGTGTTGTTTTATACACTGGGCCTGATTTTTGGTGCAGTCTCCCCCCAAAAAAAAGGGAGATTCAAATTGTCACACACTGGATATATGTCAGTTCTGTTAGTTTGTTGTATATCAGCCAGCCACGTTCTGCCACTTACATTGTGTTGTTTTATACACTGGGCCTGATTTTTGGTGCAGTCTCTCCCCCAAAAAAAGGGAGATTCAAATTGTCACAAAGTGGATATACGTCAGTTCTGTTTGTTTGTCGTATATCAGCCAGCCACGTTCTGCCACTTACACTGTGTTGTTTTATACACTGGACCTGATTTTTGGTGCAGTATCCCCCCAAAAAAGGGAGATTCAAATTGTCACAAAGTGGATATACGTCAGTTCTGTTAGTTTGTCGTATATCACCCAGCCATGTTCTGCCTCTTACATTGTGATGTTTTATACACTAGGCCTGATTTTTGGTGCAGTCTCCACCCCAGAAAAGGGAGATTCAAATTGTCACAAAGTGGATATACCTCAGTTGTAGCGCCCCCACTGCCGCAGGGCCGAGGGGTACCCGGTACCGGGCCTCCGGGTCTCTGCTCTGGGGTTGTCACGGTGGCTATACCCGGTCTTTTGGTGTCGCACTGTGGCACAAATCTGGACATTATGGGGGCACAAATCTGGACAATATAGCCCATACTGTCCAGATCTGTGCCCCCATACTGTCCAGATCTTTGCCCCCATACTGTCCAGATCTGTGCCCCCATACTGTCCAGATCTGTGCCCCCATACTGTCCAGATCTGTGCCCCCATACTGTCCAGATCTGTGCCCCCATACTGTCCAGATTTGTGCCCCCATACTGTCCAGATCTGTGCCCCCATACTGTCCAGATCTGTGCCCCCATACTGTCCAGATCTGTGCCCCCATACTGTCCAGATCTGTGCCCCCATACTGTCCAGATCTGTGCCCCCAAACTGTCCAGATTTGTGCCCCCATACTGTCCAGATTTGTGCCCCCATACTGTCCAGATCTGTGCCCCCATATGGGGGAGGTCGGGGGGGGGACGCCGAACTGATCCTTTGCCCCGGGTGCATTACAGGCTGGATATGTAGCGCCCCCACTGCCGCAGGGCCGGTGGGTACCCGGTACCGGGCCTCTGGGTCTCTGCTCTGGGGTTGTCATGGTGGCTAGACCCGGTCCGTGACCCTGCTGAGGGGCGCCCAATGAAAGGTGTGGATGGTGGTGGTAGTGCGGTGCAGTGCTGGTCACAGTAAATAACGAGGACACCAGGTTGCAGTCTCTTTACCTCTTTACTGAAGGCTTCAGGATCCTCAGTCCGGAATACGGTTAACCAGGCTGCGCAAGTCCGGCCGGTCCGATGGCACCTCCAGAGTTCCCTTTGCGGGTGGAAATCTGTGCCTACCTTCTAGCGCTTGTGTGTTGCGGTCCTCCCCTGCTGTGCTCACGGGATAGTCCCCACAACTGTTGTGTCTGTTTCTCGTGTTCCCTCACAACTCGATTCTGATGTTCTTCTTCGTCCCCCAGATGATATGGCTAGGACGCACCCGTATGACGGGTAGGCTCGGAGCTCTTCCTGGACCCTAGTGTCGCCCTTCTCCTATTGTTGCCCCCTGTGTCTTCATAGGTGATTTGTGTGAGACAGCCCGCCTATAGCTCACTGTCCTGCCGTAGGTTTGAAGTATTGCTTGGAGCCTAGTACTTCCTCGGCGTTCCGGCCACCGGCTACGCGCCTCAGTAGGATGTTGCCTCGTCTTACAGCACGACTCCTACTGGTATTTCTCCTTGTTGCGTTGATCTCGTTTCTCACTCAGCACAATAAACCTCGCTTCTTGTCCTTTCTTAGGGCACCGCCGCTATCTCGTGCAGGGGCGGTCCCGTAACGTTCTCTCTGTTCGCTAGGCCTCTGTCAGGATCCCACCCCTGACAGGGACCCCTCTGAGTCTCTCCCCGCAACACCCCCTGCCACAGGGTGTTGCCTGTTCAATTCCCAGTCAGCTTCTGTCCTAACTTCCTATCCAACCCCCAGTTTTACCAGATTGTGAGGAGTGGCCTAATACATAGTACCCTTAGCTCCCCCTGGAGGCCAGACTGTGAAGTGTATTGGTGTCTGTGATACCTGGTCAGGTGAACTCCTTCAGTGCCATCAGACGTACCATAGCCCCCCTTAGCGGCGGAGCATCAGTACTGCAACGACCAGGACTCTGGGGCGCTGCACTCCCCCCCGGTTAAATCCAGTACTCCTGGACTGGGAAGAAAACAACAATACATGTCAGCAAAAAGACATACAATTTTGAAAATGCAATAACAATAAGTAAATTTGAACAGAGCTTCCCTTTATGGGAGGTGAGGACACTTGAACGTTACAAACATGGTTAAATACTTTAAATAACTTACTATAAATAACTTTTTCTTACCCAACCGGGTATTCTACTTAGTGCAAATTTCTGAACAATAATTTAACATTGCCTTTAAGGACGTACACGCTGAATCCACTAAAGACCTTCTTATAAAACATTATAAGGCTAATCAACTTTTTCTTCATTTTCCACCTTTACATCTGCAGGACCGCCTGTCTATCTGCCCCAGGCCTACTGCCTCTCGTTCTGTTGCAGGACCGCCCCTTTCCGCCCGGGCCTACTGCCTTTCTGCTACTATACACAGTATAGAACATATCATCCATCTCTCAGTTCAGGATCACCGAGCCATCTCTGTATGGCTCCTAGGAGGACTCACCAATTAACCCCGTATGGGTTAACTTCCTGTCCTCATTCTTCTAGCAACATCATTAAACATTTCTTACTATCAACTGTCTGACTACATATAACTTTACATGTAAGCATTATCACTATTTCTCTTACGGCATCATTATACTTTAAGTGCTATGGGTGAACGTTCCCTTTAAGAAGGAACCAAGTCTCTATGAGGTAGTGCAACTTCTCAAGCTGCAAGTCCGTACGCAGCAAGGACTCCGATGCTGTTTCCAGAAACAGTTTTTTCGCAAAGAGTCCTTTCTTTTATAAAACCAGTAGAGAGCACCTTTGAGAAGGTGCAAACTATTTACAAGGAGTTTGTAATCATGCAGTGTTCATGATCCGGCAGTTCTTTCAACAATGGTAAAACAGGAAACAAAAACAAAAAGCAGAAGAAGGGATCCAGGGTAAACAAAGGGATCCCTTTAAGAGTTACCCTGATCGTGTTGTAGCAGCAAGAGGACAAACAGTTAACTATTTACATGCGATTAAGCATTCTTGCTTACTCAGTTTCTGGCTGCCCCCACCGAGGTTTTACCTGGCAGGTGGCCCTCTGTGGCTGATGTAGTGTCAGTGTCAATGGTTGGTCTCTCGGGTGCAGTCAGATCACCCGGTGTCTGGATTCGAAGGCTAACCCTGGCTGCAAGCTCGGTAGCCGCAACAAGGTGTACAGTGGCGATAGTAACAAGATCTGTCAGGTCCGGGTCGGTCATGGTCGGGGCAACAGGTGACACCCCCTCAGGCCCACATCGTTGGACGTTCCGAGCGCACCATCCTTGCGCACTCCGGTGGCGGGTGTAGGTCACCTGATCCCCCCTATGTAATAGTGGGTCACCATATCGGTTACGGAAAGGAGTCTTCACATCATGACTAGTAACGAAGATGTCAGTCGGTAGTCCCGCTTCCTGTATGGAGTCCCAACCCCGCTTTGGGTGAAAGGCAAGCACAGTTCCCCGCTTTACCACGTCTTTCCTGCCGTGCGCAGGCTTTGGGTGTCGTACTGTTAGCGGATCAGTCTGTTCGGTCTCCTTTCGGTTTTTCCAATGTAGGATCAGACATTGTTTATATTGTTCCCAAGTGAGCACAGCAAGGGTGAAGCCTTCCTCCCGAATTCCATCTGGCCCGGTCCAGGGGGTGTCCCACTGGAGGATCACCCCTTCTGGGCTCACATCTATGGGTTCCCCCATCGTGGTTGGTAGTGGAGGTACCAGCTTCCCCATCGTGTCGGGGTGAGCACTGCCAACCCCGCCGAGAGGAAACGGTTATTGTTGGGGTGAGGAGCGATCGCGGGAGCGGGATCGGTCAGGAGGGCAGAATCGGCCGGGGGAGTAGGGGCGCCTTCCATACCTGCGCCTGATGTGATTCCACCTGTTATGATCCCAATGGCAAGGATCCCAGAGATTACAGCAAAAGTCTGCAAACATAAATACCAGCTCATAGGGACGTGGTAACTAGGCTGACCATATACCTGATCCTAGCACTAACACTAACAGTAGCCGGGGAACGTGCCTACGTTGATCCTAGACATCTCACGCCAGCCGGAGAACTAACTAACCCTATCAGGGAAAATAAGACCTCTCTTGCCTCCAGAGAAAAGACCCCAAAGTAATACAAGCCCCCAACAAATAATAACGGTGAGGTAAGAAGAAAAGACAAATGTAAGAATGAACTAGATTTTAGCAAAGAGAGGCCCACTGACTAATAGCAGAAAATAGAAAGATGACTTATATGGTCAGCAAAAAACCCTGCAAAATATCCACGCTGAATATCCAAGAACCCCCAAACCGACTAACGGTGAGGGGGGAGAATACCAGCCCCCTAGAGCTTACAGCAATATCAGGAATCACATATTGTACAAGCTGGACAAAAATATGAACAAAGCAAAATAACAAAAAATAAGAAAGCAGGACTTAGCTTATCTTGCAAAGAACCAGGACCTGAAGACAGGAGCAAACAGAAATTAACTGATTACAACGATGCCAGGCACTGGACTGAGAATCCAGGAAGTTTAAATAGCAACACCCCAGGCCTAACGAAGCAGGTGAGTACCAACCTGGTAAAAGACAATCCAAGTGCCAAATCACTAGTGACCACAAGAGGGAGCCAAGAAGTATAGTTCACAACAGTACCCCCCCTTTAAGGAGGGGTCACCGAACCCTCACCAAGACCACCAGGGCGACCAGGATGAGCAGCGTGGAAGGCACGAACCAAATCGGCCGCATGAACATCAGAGGCGGCCACCCAGGAATTATCCTCCTGACCATAGCCCTTCCATTTGACCAAATACTGAAGCCTCCGTCTAGAGAGACGAGAATCCAAGATCTTCTCTACCACGTACTCCAACTCGCCCTCAACCAACACCGGAGCAGGAGGCTCAACAGCAGGAACCACAGGCACAACGTACCGCCGCAACAAAGACCTATGGAACACGTTGTGAATGGCAAACGACACCGGAAGATCCAAACGAAAAGAAACCGGGTTAAGAACTTCCAAAATTTTATAAGGACCAATAAAGCGAGGCTTAAACTTAGGAGAGGAAACCTTCAGAGGGACATACCGAGAAGACAACCAAACCAAATCCCCAACACGAAGTCGGGGGCCCACACCGCGGCGGCGGTTGGCAAAACGCTGAGCCTTCTCCTGTGACAACTTCAAGTTGTCCACCACATGATTCCAAATCCGCTGCAACCTATCCACCACGGAATCCACCCCAGGACAGTCAGAAGACTCAACATGACCCGAGGAGAAACGAGGATGAAAACCAGAGTTGCAGAAGAATGGCGAAACCAAAGTAGCGGAACTAGCCCGATTATTAAGGGCAAACTCCGCCAATGGCAAGAAGGTCACCCAATCATCCTGGTCCGCAGAAACAAAACATCTCAAATAAGCCTCCAGTGTCTGATTAGTTCGCTCCGTTTGACCATTAGTCTGAGGATGGAAGGCAGATGAAAACGACAAATCAATGCCCATTCTAGCACAAAAAGATCGCCAGAATCTGGACACAAACTGGGACCCTCTGTCGGACACGATATTCTCTGGAATGCCGTGTAAACGAACCACATTCTGAAAAAACAAAGGAACCAGATCGGAAGAGGAAGGCAACTTAGGCAAGGGTACTGTTATGACCCCAATGGCGAGGGTCTCAGAGAAACAAGTAAGTCTGCGACGTACAAAAATCCAGCTCATAGGGCAGTGGTAACTGGGTTGACCATATATCTACTCCTAACGCCAACACTAGCAGTAGCCGGGGAACATGCCTACGTTGGTCGCTAGATGTCTCGCGCCAGCCAGAGGACTAACTACCCCTAGAAGAGGAAAACAAAGACCTCTCTTGCCTCCAGAGAATAGACCCCAAAAGTAGGATAGTAGCCCCCCACAAATAATAACGGTGAGGTAAGAGGAAATAACAAACACAGAGATGAACTAGGTTTTAGCAAAGAGAGGCCCACTTACTAATAGCAGAATGTAGTAAGATAACTTATATGGTCAACAAAAACCCTATCAAAATCCACGCTGGAGATTCAAGAACCCCCGAACCGTCTAACGGCCCGGGGGGAGAACACCAGCCACCCTAGAGCTTCCAGCAAGGCCAGGAAACAGATTATATATAAGCTGGACAAAAATGCAAACAAAAACAAATAGGAAAAAGCAAGGAAGCAGACTTAGCTTAATCAAGCAGGAACCAGGATCAGTAGACAAGAGCACTACAGATTAGCTCTGATATCAATGTTGCCAGGCATTGAACTGAAGGTCCAGGGAGCTTATATAGCAACACCCCTGACCTAACGACCCAGGTGAGCATACAAGGAATGAATGACATACCCAGAGTCAAATCACTAGTAGCCACTAGAGGGAGCCAAAAGGTAAATTCACAACAGTACCCCCCCCTTAGTGAGGGGTCACCGAACCCTCACCAAGACCACCAGGGCGATCAGGATGAGCGGCGTGAAAGGCACGAACTAAATCGGCCGCATGCACATCAGAGGCGACCACCCAGGAATTATCCTCCTGACCATAGCCCTTCCACTTGACCAGGTACTGAAGCCTCCGCCTGGAGAGACGAGAATCTAAGATCTTCTCCACCATGTACTCCAACTCGCCCTCAACCAACACCGGAGCAGGAGGCTCAGCAGAAGGAACCACGGGCACAACGTACCGCCGCAACAAGGACCTATGAAATACGTTGTGGATGGCAAACGACACCGGAAGATCCAGGCGAAAGGATACAGGATTAATGATTTCCAATATCTTGTAAGGACCAATGAAGCGAGGCTTAAATTTGGGAGAGGAGACCTTCATAGGAACAAATCGAGAAGACAGCCATACCAAATCCCCAACGCGAAGTCGGGGACCCACACCGCGGCGGCGGTTGGCAAAACGCTGAGCCTTCTCCTGTGACAACTTCAAGTTGTCCACCACATGCCCCCAGATCCGCTGCAACCTATCCACCACGGAATCCACCCCAGGACAGTCAGAAGGCTCCACATGTCCCGAGGAAAAACGAGGATGGAAACCAGAGTTGCAGAAAAATGGCGAAACCAAGGTGGCGGAACTAGCCCGATTATTAAGGGCAAATTCAGCCAACGGCAAGAAGGTCACCCAATCATCCTGATCAGAAGAGACAAAACACCTCAAATAAGCCTCCAGAGTCTGATTAGTTCGCTCCGTTTGTCCGTTAGTCTGGGGATGAAAAGCGGATGAAAACGACAACTCAATGCCCATCCTACCACAAAAGGATCGCCAGAACCTGGAAACAAACTGGGATCCTCTGTCCGACACAATATTCTCAGGAATGCCGTGCAAACGAACCACGTTCTGGAAGAACACAGGAACCAGATCAGAAGAGGAGGGCAGCTTAGGCAAAGGAACCAAATGGACCATCTTGGAGAAACGATCACATATCACCCAGATGACAGACATGCCCTGAGACACCGGAAGATCAGAAATGAAATCCATAGAGATGTGTGTCCAAGGTCTCTTCGGGACAGGCAAGGGCAAGAGCAACCCGCTGGCACGAGAGCAGCAAGGCTTAGCTCGAGCGCAAGTACCACAGGACTGTACAAATGACCGCACATCCCTTGACAAGGAAGGCCACCAAAAGGACCTGGCCACCAGATCTCTGGTGCCAAAAATTCCCGGGTGCCCTGCCAACACCGAGGAATGAACCTCGAAAAAGACTCTGCTGGTCCATCTAGCAGGCACAAACAATCTGTCAGGTGGACAAGAGTCAGGCCTACCAGCCTGAAATCTCTGCAACACACGTCGCAGATCTGGAGAAATAGCAGACACGATAACTCCTTCCTTAAGAATACCCACAGGTTCAGCGACTCCAGGAGCATTAGGCACAAAGCTCCTAGACAGAGCATCGGCCTTCACATTCTTAGAACCTGGTAAATACGAGACCACAAAGTCAAAACGGGAGAAAAACAATGACCAGCGGGCCTGTCTAGGATTCAGGCGTTTAGCAGACTCGAGATACATCAGATTTTTGTGATCAGTCAAGACCACCACACGATGCTTAGCACCCTCGAGCCAATGACGCCACTCCTCAAATGCCCACTTCATGGCCAACAACTCCTGATTGCCCACATCATAATTTCGCTCTGCCGGCGAAAACTTCCTAGAGAAAAAGGCACAAGGTCTCATAGTAGAGCAACCAGGGCCTCTCTGCGACAAAACGGCCCCTGCCCCAATCTCCGAAGCATCCACCTCAACCTGAAAGGGAAGTGAGATGTCAGGCTGGCACAAAACAGGCGCCGAAGTAAACTGGCGTTTTAACTCCTGGAAAGCCTCCACGGCAGCAGGAGCCCAGTTAGCTACATCAGAGCCTTTCTTGGTCATATCCGTCAGCGGTTTAACAACGCTAGAGAAATTTGTGATAAAACGACGGTAGAAGTTAGCAAAACCCAAGAACTTCTGAAGACTCTTAACTGATGAGAGTTGAGTCCAATCATGAATAGCTCGGACCTTGACTGGATCCATCTCCACAGCAGAAGGGGAAAAAATGAACCCCAAAAAGGGAACCTTCTGTACACCAAAGAGACACTTTGAGCCTTTTACAAACAAAGAATTTTCACGCAGAATCTCAAAAACCATCCTGACCTGCTCCACATGCGAGTCCCAATCATCAGAAAAAACCAGAATATCATCCAGATAAACAATCAAAAATTTATCCAGATACTTCCGGAAAATGTCATGCATGAAGGACTGAAAAACTGAAGGTGCATTAGAGAGACCGAATGGCATCACCAAGTACTCAAAATGACCTTCGGGCGTATTGAATGCGGTTTTCCATTCATCGCCCTGCCTAATGCGCACAAGGTTGTACGCACCACGAAGGTCTATCTTGGTGAACCACTTGGCACCTTTAATCCGGGCAAACAAATCTGACAACAGCGGCAAAGGATACTGAAATTTGACAGTGATCTTATTTAAAAGCCGATAGTCAATACAAGGCCTCAAAGATCCGTCCTTTTTGGCCACAAAAAAGAATCCCGCACCAAGAGGGGAAGAAGAAGGACGGATATGCCCCTTCTCAAGAGACTCCTTGATATATGAACGCATCGCAGTATGTTCAGGTACCGACAGATTAAACAGTCTCCCCTTAGGAAACTTACTGCCAGGAATCAAATATATTGCACAGTCACATTCCCTATGAGGAGGCAGTGCACTGGACTTAGACTCGCTGAAGACATCCTGATAATCAGACAAATACACCGGAACTTCCGAAGGCGTAGAAGAAGCAATAGACAAGGGCAGGGAATCTCCATGAATTCCATGGCAGCCCCAACTTGACACTGACATAGCTTTCCAGTCCAAGACTGGATTATGGGTCTGTAACCATGGCAAACTTAAAACAACCAAATCATGCATTTTATGCAGAACAAGAAAACGTATTACCTCCTGATGTTCGGGAGTCATGCACATGGTAACCTGTGTCCAAAACTGCGGTTTATTTTTTGCCAATGGCGTAGAATCAATACCCCTAAGAGGCATAGGATTTTCCAATGGCTCAAGAACAAATCCGCAGCGCTTGGCAAATGACAGATCCATAAGGCTCAGGGCAGCACCCGAGTCCACAAAGGCCATGACAGGATATGATGACAGTGAGCAAATCAAAGTTACAGATAGAATAAATTTAGGTTGCAAATTACCAATGGCGACCGGACTAACAACCTTAGTAAGACGTTTAGAGCATGCTGAGATAACATGTGTAGAATCACCACAGTAGTAACACAAGCCATTCTGGCGTCTATGAATTTTCCGCTCATTTCTAGTCAGGATTCTATCACATTGCATCAAATCAGGTGTCTGTTCAGACAACACCATGAGGGAATTAGCGGTTTTGCTCTCCCGCAACCGCCGGTCGATTTGAATAGCCAGGGCCATAGAATCATTCAGACCTGTGGGAATGGGAAAACCCACCATCACATTCTTAATGGCTTCAGAAAGGCCATTTCTAAAATTAGCAGCCAATGCACACTCGTTCCACTGGGTCAGCACGGACCATTTCCGAAATTTTTGGCAATACACTTCAGCCTCGTCCTGGCCCTGAGACATAGCCAGCAAGGCCTTTTCTGCCTGAATCTCAAGATTGGGTTCCTCATAAAGCAAACCGAGCGCCAGAAAAAACGCATCAATGTCAGCCAATGCCGGATCTCCTGGCGCCAGCGAGAAGGCCCAATCCTGAGGGTCGCCCCGTAAAAAAGAAATAACAATTTTTACTTGCTGAGCGGAGTCTCCAGATGAACAGGGTTTCAGGGACAAAAACAATTTACAATTATTCCTGAAATTTCTAAATTTAAATCGGTCTCCGGAAAACGGTTCAGGAATCGGTATCTTAGGTTCTGGCATAGGACTTCTGATAACATAATCTTGTATGCCCTGCACACGAGCAGCAAGCTGGTCCACACTTGTAATCAAGGTCTGGACATTCATGTCTGCAGCAAACACAAGCCACTCAGAGGTAAAGGGGAAAAGAAAAAAAAATGAGAAAGAGAAAAAAAAACTCAGAACTTTCTTTCTTATAATCCCGCTTCTGCAATGCATTTAACATTTAATACTGGCCTGGCAAACTGTTATGACCCCAATGGTGAAGGTCTCAGAGAAACAAGTAAGTCTGTGACGTACAAAAATCCAGCTCATAGGGCAGTGGTAACTGGGTTGACCATATATCTACTCCTAACGCCAACACTAGCAGTAGCCGGGGAACATGCCTACGTTGGTCGCTAGATGTCTCGCGCCAGCCGGAGGACTAACTACCCCTAGAAGAGGAAAACAAAGACCTCTCTTGCCTCCAGAGAATAGACCCCAAAAGTAGGATAGTAGCCCCCCACAAATAATAACGGTGAGGTAAGAGGAAATAACAAACACAGAGATGAACTAGGTTTTAGCAAAGAGAGGCCCACTTACTAATAGCAGAATGTAGTAAGATAACTTATATGGTCAACAAAAACCCTATCAAAATCCACGCTGGAGATTCAAGAACCCCCGAACCGTCTAACGGCCCGGGGGGAGAACACCAGCCACCCTAGAGCTTCCAGCAAGGCCAGGAAACAGATTATATATAAGCTGGACAAAAATGCAAACAAAAACAAATAGGAAAAAGCAAGGAAGCAGACTTAGCTTAATCAAGCAGGAACCAGGATCAGTAGACAAGAGCACTACAGATTAGCTCTGATATCAATGTTGCCAGGCATTGAACTGAAGGTCCAGGGAGCTTATATAGCAACACCCCTGACCTAACGACCCAGGTGAGCATACAAGGAATGAATGACATACCCAGAGTCAAATCACTAGTAGCCACTAGAGGGAGCCAAAAGGTAAATTCACAACAGGGTACCAAATGGACCATCTTGGAAAAACGATCACACACCACCCAGATGAGAGACACTGCATAAATGTGTGCACACCTATGTATCAAATATATAACCACTTTATTTTAAGACAGAAGACATACAATGGATAAAAATGCTTTAAAAAATCCCAAAAGGATCAAACAATGAACACACCATTCTACTAAATATATAGCAGGAAGACTGTAGCCTGAATAAATGTAAATACAAATATACAGAGGCTATGCCTATACAGCTAGAATAAATATAGCACCACAGATATCAAAAACCAATGGGCGTCCCCAAAGGTTTAACACACCATAAATAACACTCACCCTCACTAAGTGAATGAATTCCTATGACTAGGGCAGATAACGTGTACTGGATAGTGGGGAATGGGAGGTGCGTGATATATGCCAACAACGGGGTATGGCCAGCCGCTGTGGGAAATGCAACAACCCCAATGGTAAGGAATTATGTACTGCAAGTGTGGCCGAGGGAACCTACAGCCAAGACCACAATGCCGAGCTCACAGCAGAAGCAGAGCCAGAAAGTACCATGTGTGGCGGCTGCCATAGAAAATCCCCCTGTGGAATTAGCTCTGTGGGCAATCAAAGAGAAGGTGTGGGAGAAACCCACGCGTATCGCCGCATGAAGCGGCTTCGTCAGGGAAAGTAGTTCTCCTGGTAGAAACAACCGCTAGTTATAGCAGAAATAATGATCCAATAACATACCGGTGTGTGCCGATCCAGACCGATAGCCGGAAGTGAAGGGAGACAGAAGCGCAAGCGCAGTAGTCGATTGAAGCCAGAGTGCAGTGCGCATAATCAGGTGTAGACTAACGGCAAAGTAGAGTATGGCTGCCTACACCGAAAGCGCCAGAGGGTATCCCTACATGAAAAGTGAGCAACATGTACGCAAGAAAAAAAGTTTTTTAGAAGAAACATATGGTGCGGCCGCACCAAAAAAGGGGAACCAGAATGTATGAATATATATAAGAGTGTATGAATATACATAAGGGACACCGGCAAAAAGCCAGATGGTATAGAAATACTAAATATACGAAACAATAAAAAAAGACCCGGAACAATAGTTAATAGGAAATGAAAACTACACACCTGTAAATGATAACAACAATATTGGTATACAGTATACTTATATGGTCCACTAATACACCTAAAAATATATATCATATAAATATGAAAAAAAAAATTTTATTGACATTTATGAAACATACAAAGACTTATATGCACATAGTTATGAAAAATACAACCAGCAAAGGGAAAAATACAATTGTGCATGTTAAAAGGCCAAAATTCATCAACAATAATTTTGGCATATAAATAGCGTCATGCACCATGTTCCATATATGACAACTGTAATGGAGAAACGCACAGGTACCTAATCAGACAGAGGAGGTCCCAAAGTGTCCATCACGAAAGGCCTGAATAGTTGTTCAAGGCCAAAAGTTTTTATATCTCCCGCAAAAATAAAGAGGTACTAATGCCAAAAGTATGTATATATACATGGATTTATAATGTCAGAGATAGGTACTAATGCCAAAAGTATGTATATATACATGGATTTATAATGTCAGAGATAGGAATAACGAAACGATCCATCCAAAAAATCCTGAGTACTGACTTAAAGGGAGACACAAAGCTGTATATCAAATGCCACATGAAATTCCAGATGACAGATCCTGAACGCTGGTTTAAGGGGAGGTAGAGACTGTATATCGAATACCAGATGATAGCTCCACAGAGTCCAATTATCCCAAGAAACCCGTATAGAGGAGTTCTTCATTTAAACCAAATGGCGAAATAGACTTTAAACGAAAGATCCAGCGAGCCTCATGTTGTAGTAACCATCTGTGTCGATTGCCACCTCTCTCATTAGACAAAATCCTCTGTAGACCAAAAAATTGAGTATTAGTCGATTTGCCTCCATGTACTCTAAGGTAATGAGTTGCTATCGGGGTTAGAACCTTACCCTTCCCGAGGTCAGCATGAGCTAAATGAATGGTGGATAGGTGTTTTTGAGCACGTTTTCTCAATTCCTGCGACGTCTGACCAATATATACCTTATGACACGGGCAAATAATAGCATAAATAACAGAACTCGTCTTGCAGTTTATGTAATGACAAAGTCTATGGTCAGAGTTGTCTAAAGGATTATGAAAGAGATCCTTCGTAGGTGGCATATACGGGCAGAAAGTGCAGTCTCCACAAGGAAAAGAACCCCTCAGTCGAATGCCCCGATTTAGACTCATAACGGGTCGTGAAAAGTGACTTCTGGTAAGTATGTCACGTAGGTTGGAAGCCCTCTTAGCAGTCATCAAGGGCCTAGAGCTGACACAGGCAACAGTTTGAGAGTCTGACGTCAGGATGTCCCAATTTTTAGCCAAAATGTGCCTCACCTGATTCCAATTTGTACTGTACTCCGTGATGAATCTGACCGAGGAATCTTGCAATCGTGGACGTGGTGCCAGCAGAGAGGCCTGACTCGATGATCGGGCCCGCTGGAAAGCTTTAGAGATCACCTCCCGGATGTTTCATGATCATGTCAAACATTGGCATCGTTTTATAGACGATGTCTTTTTCGTATGGACGGGCACTGAAAATTCTTGCCAACAATTTCTCAGGGAACTGAATGATAATTCATTGAACATCTTTCTTACTCATTCTTGTTCTCCTGATTCAGCAGTGTTTCTCAATCTTCGGATTTCTGTGGAGGCAAACAGACTGGTGACAGATTTGTTCCGCAAGCCTACGGCAACTAATAGCCTACTTCAATACCAGAGCTTCCATCCTCAGCATACCCGGATGGGTATCCCAACGGGACAGTTTCTTCGTGTCCGCCGGAATTGTACTTCTGATGAAAGCTTCAGACAACAATCCAGGGATCTGACTTTGAGGTTTGAACAACGAGGATATCCTCGGAAGGTGATCTCTAAAGCTTTCCAGCGGGCCCGATCATCGAGTCAGGCCTCTCTGCTGGCACCACGTCCACGATTGCAAGATTCCTCGGTCAGATTCATCACGGAGTACAGTACAAATTGGAATCAGGTGAGGCACATTTTGGCTAAAAATTGGGACATCCTGACGTCAGACTCTCAAACTGTTGCCTGTGTCAGCTCTAGGCCCTTGATGACTGCTAAGAGGGCTTCCAACCTACGTGACATACTTACCAGAAGTCACTTTTCACGACCCGTTATGAGTCTAAATCGGGGCATTCGACTGAGGGGTTCTTTTCCTTGTGGAGACTGCACTTTCTGCCCGTATATGCCACCTACGAAGGATCTCTTTCATAATCCTTTGGACAACTCTGACCATAGACTTTGTCATTACATAAACTGCAAGACGAGTTCTGTTATTTATGCTATTATTTGCCCGTGTCATAAGGTATATATTGGTCAGACGTCGCAGGAATTGAGAAAACGTGCTCAAAAACACCTATCCACCATTCATTTAGCTCATGCTGACCTCGGGAAGGGTAAGGTTCTAACCCCGATAGCAACTCATTACCTTAGAGTACATGGAGGCAAATCGACTAATACTCAATTTTTTGGTCTACAGAGGATTTTGTCTAATGAGAGAGGTGGCAATCGACACAGATGGTTACTACAACATGAGGCTCGCTGGATCTTTCGTTTAAAGTCTATTTCGCCATTTGGTTTAAATGAAGAACTCCTCTATACGGGTTTCTTGGGATAATTGGACTCTGTGGAGCTATCATCTGGTATTCGATATACAGTCTCTACCTCCCCTTAAACCAGCGTTCAGGATCTGTCATCTGGAATTTCATGTGGCATTTGATATACAGCTTTGTGTCTCCCTTTAAGTCAGTACTCAGGATTTTTTGGATGGATCGTTTCGTTATTCCTATCTCTGACATTATAAATCCATGTATATATACATACTTTTGGCATTAGTACCTATCTCTGACATTATAAATCCATGTATATATACATACTTTTGGCATTAGTACCTCTTTATTTTTGCGGGAGATATAAAAACTTTTGGCCTTGAACAACTATTCAGGCCTTTCGTGATGGACACTTTGGGACCTCCTCTGTCTGATTAGGTACCTGTGCGTTTCTCCATTACAGTTGTCATATATGGAACATGGTGCATGACGCTATTTATATGCCAAAATTATTGTTGATGAATTTTGGCCTTTTAACATGCACAATTGTATTTTTCCCTTTGCTGGTTGTATTTTTCATAACTATGTGCATATAAGTCTTTGTATGTTTCATAAATGTCAATAAAAAATTTTTTTTTTCATATTTATATGATATATATTTTTAGGTGTATTAGTGGACCATATAAGTATACTGTATACCAATATTGTTGTTATCATTTACAGGTGTGTAGTTTTCATTTCCTATTAACTATTGTTCCGGGTCTTTTTTTATTGTTTCGTATATTCAGTATTTCTATACCATCTGGCTTTTTGCCGGTGTCCCTTATGTATATTCATACACTCTTATATATATTCACACATTCTGGTTCCCCTTTTTTGGTGCGGCCGCACCATATGTTTCTTCTAAAAAACTTTTTTTCTTGCGTACATGTTGCTCACTTTTCATGTAGGGATACCCTCTGGCGCTTTCGGTGTAGGCAGCCATACTCTACTTTGCCGTTAGTCTACACCTGATTATGCGCACTGCACTCTGGCTTCAATCGACTACTGCGCTTGCGCTTCTGTCTCCCTTCACTTCCGGCTATCGGTCTGGATCGGCACACACCGGTATGTTATTGGATCATTATTTCTGCTATAACTAGCGGTTGTTTCTACCAGGAGAACTACTTTCCCTGACGAAGCCGCTTCATGCGGCGATACGCGTGGGTTTCTCCCACACCTTCTCTTTGATTGCCCACAGAGCTAATTCCACAGGGGGATTTTCTATGGCAGCCGCCACACATGGTACTTTCTGGCTCTGCTTCTGCTGTGAGCTCGGCATTGTGGTCTTGGCTGTAGGTTCCCTCGGCCACACTTGCAGTACATAATTCCTTACCATTGGGGTTGTTGCATTTCCCACAGCGGCTGGCCATACCCCGTTGTTGGCATATATCACGCACCTCCCATTCCCCACTATCCAGTACACGTTATCTGCCCTAGTCATAGGAATTCATTCACTTAGTGAGGGTGAGTGTTATTTATGGTGTGTTAAACCTTTGGGGACGCCCATTGGTTTTTGATATCTGTGGTGCTATATTTATTCTAGCTGTATAGGCATAGCCTCTGTATATTTGTATTTACATTTATTCAGGCTACAGTCTTCCTGCTATATATTTAGTAGAATGGTGTGTTCATTGTTTGATCCTTTTGGGATTTTTTAAAGCATTTTTATCCATTGTATGTCTTCTGTCTTAAAATAAAGTGGTTATATATTTGATACATAGGTGTGCACACATTTATGCAGTGTCTCTCATTCTTTTTCTTTTCTTTGGTTAATATCGCTTCTTCATGCATTGTGTAGCACCCTAGTGGATACATCCATATAATTGTTGTGCTTACGACATTCTTCTTGATAACACCACCCAGATGACAGACATTCCCTGAGACACCGGAAGATCAGAAATGAAATCCATGGAAATGTGTGTCCAAGGCCTCTTCGGGACGGGCAAGGGCAGAAGCAACCCGCTAGCATGACAACAACAAGGCTTAGCCCGAGCACAAGTCCCACAGGACTGCACAAATGACCGCACATCCCGTGACAAGGAAGGCCACCAAAAGGACCTAGCCACCAAATCTCGGGTACCAAAAATTCCCGGATGCCCTGCCAACACCGAGGAATGAACCTCGGAAATGACTTTGCTGGTCCATTTATCAGGAACAAACAGTCTGTCGGGTGGACAAGAGTCAGGTCTACCAGCCTGAAATCTCTGCAACACACGTCGCAAATCAGGAGATATGGCCGACACGATTACTCCCTCTTTAAGAATACCAGCTGGCTCCGAGACTAAAGGAGAGTCAGGCACAAAGCTCCTAGAAAGAGCATCAGCCTTAACATTCTTCGAACCAGGCAGGTACAAGACCACAAAGTCAAAACGAGAGAAAAACAATGACCAACGAGCCTGTCTAGGATTCAGGCGCTTAGCAGACTCGAGATACATCAGATTTTTCTGATCAGTCAAGACCACCACACGATGCTTAGCACCCTCGAGCCAATGACGCCACTCCTCAAATGCCCACTTCATGGCCAACAACTCCCGATTACCAACATCATAGTTCCGCTCAGCAGGCGAAAACTTCCTAGAGAAAAAGGCACATGGTCTCATCACAGAGCAACCAGAGCCTCTCTGCGACAAAACAGCCCCAGCACCGATCTCAGAAGCATCCACTTCAACCTGAAAGGGAAGTGAGACATCAGGCTGGCACAAAACAGGCGCCGAAGTAAACCGGTGCTTCAGCTCCTGGAAGGCCTCCACGGCTGCAGGGGCCCAATTAGCCACATCAGAACCTTTCTTGGTCATATCCGTCAAAGGTTTAACAACGCTAGAAAAATTAGCGATAAAGCGACGGTAGAAATTAGCAAACCCCAAGAACTTCTGAAGACTCTTAACAGACGTGGGCTGAGTCCAATCATGAATAGCTCGGACCTTGACTGGGTCCATCTCCACAGCAGAAGGGGAGAAAATAAAACCCAAAAAGGAAACCTTCTGCACTCCAAAGAGACACTTTGAGCCCTTCACAAACAAAGCATTATCACGCAAAACCTGAAACACCATCCTGACCTGCTTTACATGAGAATCCCAATCATCCGAGAAAACCAGAATATCATCCAGATAAACAATCATAAATTTATCCAGATACTTCCGGAAGATATCATGCATAAAGGACTGAAACACTGAAGGAGCATTAGAGAGCCCAAAGGGCATCACCAAGTATTCAAAATGACCTTCGGGCGTATTGAATGCAGTTTTCCATTCATCTCCCTGCCTAATGCGCACAAGGTTGTACGCACCACGAAGATCTATCTTGGTGAACCACTTGGCACCCTTAATCCGAGCAAACAAGTCTGACAATAGTGGCAAAGGATACTGAAACTTAACAGTGATTTTATTCAGAAGCCGATAGTCTATACAAGGTCTCAAAGACCCGTCCTTCTTGGCCACAAAAAAGAATCCCACACCAAGAGGGGAAGAGGATGGACGAATATGCCCCTTCTCCAAAGACTCCTTGACATAAGAACGCATCGCGGCATGCTCGGGTACAGACAAATTAAATAATCGTCCCTTAGGAAATTTATTGCCAGGAATCAAATCTATAGCGCAGTCACAGTCCCTATGAGGAGGAAGATCACTGGACCTGGACTCACTGAATACATCCTGATAGTCACACAAATACTCAGGAACCTCTGAAGGAGTAGAAGTAGCAATAGACACCGGCGGAGAATCGCAATGAATTCCCTGACAACCCCAACTCGACACAGACATAGCCTTCCAATCCAAAACAGGATTATGGGTCTGTAACCATGGCAGACCTAACACGACCAAATCACTCATTTTATGCAGAACAAGAAAACGAATCACCTCCTGATGTTCAGGAGTCATGCACATGGTCACTTGTGTCCAAAACTGCGGTTTATTTTCCGCCAGTGGCGTAGCATCAATTCCTCTAAGAGGAATAGGAATTTTTAAAGGCTCCAGGACAAAACCGCAGCGCTTGGCAAACGACAAGTCCATAAGACTCAGGGCAGCACCTGAATCCACAAACGCCAAAACAGGGTAGGAAGACAATGAACAAATTAAAGTCACAGACAAAATAAATTTAGGCTGCAAATTACCAATGGTGACAGGACTGACAACCTTAGTTAGGCGTTTAGAGCATGCTGATATAACATGTGTAGAATCACCACAGTAAAAACACAGCCCATTCTGTCGTCTATGATTTTGTCGTTCGGTTCTAGTCAGGATTCTATCACATTGCATTGCTGGATCGGGGTTTCTATCACATTGCATTGAAACAGGTGTCTGTTCAGACAACACCGCCAGAGGATTAGCGGATTTGCGCTCCCGCAAACACCGATCAATCTGAATAGCCAGCGCCATAGAATCATTCAGACTTGTAGGAATTGTGAAACCCACCATCACATTCTTAATGGCTTCAGAAAGGCCATTCATTCCATTGAGTAAGCACGGACCATTTCCGAAATTTTTGGCAATACACTTCGGCTTCATCCTGGCCCTGAGAGATAGCCAGTAGAGCTTTTTCTGCCTGAATTTCAAGATTAGGCTCCTCATAAAGCAATCCGAGCGCCAGAAAAAACGCATCGACATCCGCCAATGCCGGATCTCCTGGCGCTAACGAGAAAGCCCAATCCTGAGGGTCGCCACGCAAAAAGGAGATAACAATTTTAACTTGCTGAGCTGAATCTCCAGACGAACGAGGTTTCAAAGATAGAAACAATTTACAATTATTCCTAAAATTCCAAAATTTTAATCGATCTCCAGAGAACAGCTCAGGAATAGGTATCTTAGGCTCAGACATAGGACTGCTAACAACAAAATCCTGAATGCTCTGCACTCGTGCAGCAAGCTGATCCACACTAGTAATCAAGGTCTGAACATTCATGTCTGCATCAAAGCTTACAGCCACTCTGAGAAAAAGGGGAAGGAAGAAAGAGGAGAAAAAAAAACTCAGAACTCCTTTTCTTTTAATCCCACTTCTGCAATGCATTAACTATTCATGGCCTGGCATACTGTTATGATCCCAATGGCAAGGATCTCAGAGATTACAGCAAAAGTCTGCAAACATAAATTCCAGCTCATAGGGACGTGGTAACTAGGCTGACCATATACCTGATCCTAGCACAAACACTAACAGTAGCCGGGGAACGTGCCTACGTTGATCCTAGATGTCTCACGCCAGCCGGAGAACTAACTAACCCTATCAGGGAAAATAAGACCTCTCTTGCCTCCAGAGAAAAGACCCCAAAGTAATACAAGCCCCCAACAAATAATAACGGTGAGGTAAGAAGAAAAGACAAATGTAAGAATGAACTAGATTTTAGCAAAGAGAGGCCCACTGACTAATAACAGAAAATAGAAAGATGACTTATATGGTCAGCAAAAAACCCTGCAAAATATCCACGCTGAATATCCAAGAACCCCCAAACCGACTAACGGTGAGGGGGGAGAATATCAGCCCCCTAGAGCTTACAGCAATATCAGGAATCACATATTGTACAAGCTGGACAAAAATATGAACAAAGCAAAATAACAAAAAATAAGAAAGCAGGACTTAGCTTATCTTGCAAAGAACCAGGACCTGAAGACAGGAGCAAACAGAAATGAACTGATTACAACGATGCCAGGCACTGGACTGAGAATCCAGGAAGTTTAAATAGCAACACCCCAGGCCTAACGAAGCAGGTGAGTACCAACCTGGTAAAAGACAATCCAAGTGCCAAATCACTAGTGACCACAAGAGGGAGCCAAGAAGTATAGTTCACAACATCCACCGATGTCGATCCGTTCCGTTGACAAGGACACTGGAATCGGCCGCAGCCTGGACTGCGGTTCCTCCGAGATAGCCTCCTGATGTGGTTCCGCCCTCCATGGCTCCGTGGTCGGGATAGGTAGGCTCGGCTCCTCCGCCGGCGGCTCCAAGGAGTTCAGATTCTTCAGCGGCGGTGGACGCGAGTCCGCCTCTGGTGGGTGAGGGCAAGCCGGGATCACTTCGCCGCCGCTCGGGCACTTGCTGATCATCATCGCTGTCCGGCATTCGGCGGCAAGGCATGCACCTGGCTCCGCCATTTCTCCAAGGTCGAGCTCCCTCTTCACCTCGTTCCCGCCGTTGCAATTCAGGGGGCGATTCTCCTCTGCTGCTGGGCAGGTCGTCATCTCGCAGCAGAAGTCAGAGGGGGCGGTCGCTACTTCTGGTGCCGCTTTGGTAGTCTCCTCCCATGGCACGCCCTTCTTCTTCCTCTGCGCTCCCTGTGGCGCTGCAATGGCGACGGGTTTTGGCGGGAACTTTTGGCGGCAAGTGGCAATACACAGTCCTTGCAATAAGTCACAGTCCAAGCACAACAAATCACAGTTCAAAGGCACACATGACCTGATTCTTCAGGCTTAAGTAGATCCTGTTCGTGACGCCAAGTTGTAGCGCCCCCACTGCCGCAGGGCCGAGGGGTACCCGGTACCGGGCCTCTGGGTCTCTGCTCTGGGGTTGTCACGGTGGCTAGACCCAGTCCGTGACACTGCTGAGGATCGCCCAATGAAAGGTGTGGATGGTGGTGGTAGTGCGGTGCAGTAGTGCGGTGCAGTGCTGGTCACAGTAAATAACGAAGACACCAGGTTGCAGTCTCTTTACCTCTTTACTGAAGGCTTCAGGATCCTCAGTCCGGAATACGGTTAACCAGGCTGCACAAGTCCGGACGGTCCGATGGCACCTCCAGAGTTCCCTTTGCGGGTGGAAATCTGTGCCTGCCTTCTAGCGCTTGTGTGTTGCGGTCCTCCCCTGCTGTGCTCACGGGATAGTCCCCACAACTGTTGTGTCTGTTTCTCGTGTTCCCTCACAACTCGATTCTGATGTTCTTCTTCGTCCCCCAGATGATATGGCTAGGACGCACCCGTATGACGGGTAGGCTCGGAGCTCTTCCTGGACCCTAGTGTCGCCCTTCTCCTATTGTTGCCCCCTGTGTCTTCGTAGGTGATTTGTGTGAGACAGCCCGCCTATAGCTGACTGTCCTGCCGTAGGTTTGAAGTATTGCTTGGAGCCTAGTACTTCCTCGGCGTTCCGGCCACCGGCTACGCGCCTCAGTAGGATGTTGCCTCGTCTTACAGCACGACTCCTACTGGTATTTCTCCTTGTTGCGTTGATCTCGTTTCTCACTCAGCACAATAAACCTCGCTTCTTGTCCTTTCTTAGGGCACCGCCGCTATCTCGTGCAGGCGCGGTCCCGTAACATTCTCTCTGTTCGCTAGGCCTCTGTCAGGATCCCACCCCTGACAGGGACCCCTCTGAGTCTCTCCCCGCAACACCCCCTGCCACAGGGTGTTGCCTGTTCAATACCCAGTCAGCTTCTCTCTAACTTCCTATCCAACCCCCAGTTTTACCAGATTTTGAGGAGTGGCCTAATACATAGTACCCTTAGCTCCCCCTGGAGGCCAGACTGTGAAGTGTATTGGTGTCTGTGATACCTGGTCAGGTGAACTCCTTCAGTGCCATCAGACGTACCATAGCCCCCCTTAGCGGCGGAGCATCAGTACTGCAACGACCAGGACTCTGGGGAGCTGCACTCCCCCCCGGTTAAATCCAGTACTCCTGGACTGGGAAGAAAACAACAATACATGTCAGCAAAAAGACATACAATTTTGAAAATGCAATCACAATAAGTAAATTTGAACAGAGCTTCCCTTTATGGGAGGTGAGGACACTTGAACGTTACAAACATGGTTAAATACTTTAAATAACTTACTATAAATAACTTTTTCTTACCCAACCGGGTATTCTACTTAGTGCAAATTTCTGAACAATAATTTAACATTGCCTTTAAGGACGTACACGCTGAATCCACTAAAGACCTTCTTATAAAACATTATAAGGCTAATCAACTTTTTCTTCATTTTCCACCTTTACATCTGCAGGACCGCCTGTCTATCTGCCCCAGGCCTACTGCCTCTCGTTCTGTTGCAGGACCGACCCTTTCTGCCCGGGCCTACTACCTTTCTGCTACTATACACAGTATAGAACGTATCATCCATCTCTCAGTTCAGGATCACCGAGCCATCTCTGTATGGCTCCTAGGAGGACTCACCAATTAACCCCGTATGGGTTAACTTCCTGTCCTCATTCTTCTAGCAACATCATTAAACATTTCTTACTATCAACTGTCTGACTACATATAACTTTACATGTAAGCATTATCACTATTTCTCTTACGGCATCATTATACTTTAAGTGCTATGGGTGAACGTTCCCTTTAAGAAGGAACCAAGTCTCTATGAGGTAGTGCAACTTCTCAAGCTGCAAGTCCGTACGCAGCAAGGACTCCAATGCTGTTTCCAGAAACAGTTTTTTCGCAAAGAGTCCTTTCTTTTATAAAACCAGTAGAGAGCACCTTTGAGAAGGTGCAAACTATTTACAAGGAGTTTGTAATCATGCAGTGTTCATGATCCGGCAGTTCTTTCAACAATGGTAAAACAGGAAACAAAAACAAAAAGCAGAAGAAGGGATCCCGGGTAAACAAAGGGATCCCTTTAAGAGTTACCCTGATCGTGTTGTAGCAGCAAGAGGACAAACAGTTAACTATTTACATGCGATTAAGCATTCTTGCTTACTCAGTTTCTGGCTGCCCCCACCGAGGTTTTACCTGGCAGGTGGCCCTCTGTGGCTGATGTAGTGTCAGTGTCAATGGTTGGTCTCTCGGATGCAGTCAGATCACCCGGTGTCTGGATTCGAAGGCTAACCCTGGCTGCAAGCTCGGTAGCCGCAACAAGGTGTACAGTGGCGATAGTAACAAGATCTGTCAGGTCCGGGTCGGTCATGGTCGGGGCAACAGGTGACACCCCCTCAGGCCCACATCGTTGGACGTTCCGAGCGCACCATCCTTGCGCACTCCGGTGGCGGGTGTAGGTCACCTGATCCCCCCTATGTAATAGTGGGTCACCATATTGGTTACGGAAAGGAGTCTTCACATCATGACTAGTAACGAAGACGTCAGTCGGTAGTCCCGGTTCCTGTATGGAGTCCCAACCCCGCTTTGGGTGAAAGGCAAGCACAGTTCCCCGCTTTACCACGTCTTTCCTGCCGTGCGCAGGCTTTGGGTGTCGTACTGTTAGCGGATCAGTCTGTTCGGTCTCCTTTCGGTTTTTCCAATGTAGGATCAGACATTGTTTATATTGTTCCCAAGTGAGCACAGCAAGGGTGAAGCCTTCCTCCCGAATTCCATCTGGCCCGGTCCAGGGGGTGTCCCACTGGAGGATCACCCCTTCTGGGCTCACATCTATGGGTTCCCCCATCGTGGTTGGTAGTGGAGGTACCAGCTTCCCCATCGTGTCGGGGTGAGCACCGCCAACCCCGCCGAGAGGAAACGGTTATTGTTGGGGTGAAGAGCGGTCGCGGGAGCGGGATCGGTCAGGAGGGCAGAATCGGCCGGGGGAGTAGGGGCGCCTTCCATACCTGCGCCTGATGTGATTCCACCTGTTATGATCCCAATGGCAAGGATCCCAGAGATTACAGCAAAAGTCTGCAAACATAAATACCAGCTCATAGGGACGTGGTAACTAGGCTGACCATATACCTGATCCTAGCACTAACACTAACAGTAGCCGGGGAACGTGCCTACGTTGATCCTAGACGTCTCACGCCAGCCGGAGAACTGTTGTGAATTTGGATTCTGGGCTCCCCCGGTGGCTACTGGTGGAATTGAACTGGTGTCTTCATCTTCTCTGTTCACCTGTTCCCATCAAGATGTGGGAGTCGCTATATAACCTTGCTGCCCTGTTAGTTGCTTGCCGGTCAACAATGTTATCAGAAGCCTCTCTGTGCTTGTTCCTGCTCCTAGACAACTACTAGATAAGTTGGACTTTTGTCCATGTTTGTTTTTGCATTTTGGTTCCAGTTCACAGCTGTAGTTTCGTTACTGTGTCTGGAAAGCTCTTGTGAACAGGAATTGCCACTCTGGTGTTATGAGTTAATGACAGAGTTTTAAAGTAATTTCTGGATGGTGTTTTTGATTAGGGTTTTCAGCTGACCATGAAAGTGTCCTTTCTGTCTTCTGCTATGTAGTAAGTGGACCTCAAATTTGCTAAACCTATTTTCATCCTACGTTTGTTATTTCATCTTAATTCACCGCCAATACATGTGGGGGGCCTCTGTCTCCTTTTGGGGTATTTCTCTAGAGGTGAGCTAGGACTAATATTTTCCTCTGCTAGCATTATTTAGTCCTCCGGCTGGTGCTGGGCATCTAGAATCAACGTAGGCATGCTACCCGGCCACTGCTAGTTGTGTGTTAGGTTTAGTTCATGGTCAGCTCAGTTCCCATCTTCCAAGAGCTAGTTCCTATATATGCTTATGCTATGATCTCTTGCCATTGAGATCATGACAGTTTGACCGGCCCACTAAAGGGTTAAAATCCTTGGCTGAGAAAGGAGAGAAATAAGTAGTCTGCTGATATTTTATTTTTATTTTTTTTTTTCCTCTCCTTTGAATGGCTTTGTGTCCACCTGTTTGTAATGGATCTTCAGAGTGTAACTGCAGGTTTGAATAATCTCGCCACGAAGGTACAAAATTTGCAAGATTTTGTTTGTCATGCACCTGTATCTGAGCCGAGAATTCCTTTGCCGGAATTTTTCTCGGGGAATAGATCTGGGTTTCAGAATTTTCGAAATAATTGCAAATTATTTTTGTCCCTGAAATCTCACTCTGCCGGAGACCCTGCACAGCAGGTCAGGATTGTGATTTCCTTGCTCCGGGGCGACCCTCAAGACTGGGCTTTTTCATTGACACCAGGGGATCCTGTGTTGCTCAATGTGGATGCGTTTTTTCTGGCCTTGGGGTTGCTTTATGACGAACCTCATTTGGAGCTTCAGGCAGAAAAAACTTTGATGTCCCTATCTCAGGGGCAAGATGAAGCGGAAATTTACTGCCAAAGATTCCGTAAATGGTCTGTGCTTACTCAGTGGAATGAGTGCGCCCTGGCGGCGACTTTCAGAGAGGGTCTCTCTGATGCCATTAAGGATGTTATGGTGGGGTTCCCTGTGCCTGCGGGTCTGAATGAGTCCATGACAATGGCTATTCAGATCGATAGGCGTTTGCGGGAGCGCAAACCAGTGCACCATCTGGCGGTGTCCACTGAGAAATCGCCAGAGAGTATGCAGTGTGATAGAATTCTGTCCCGAAGCGAGCGGCAGAATTTTAGACGGAAAAATGGGTTGTGTTTCTATTGTGGTGATTCTACTCATGTTATATCAGCCTGCTCTAAGCGCACTAAAAAGCTTGGTAAATCTGTTTCCATTTGCACCTTACCGTCTAAGTTTATTCTATCTGTGACCCTGATTTGCTCTTTGTCATCTATTACCACGGACGCCTATGTCGACTCTGGCGCCGCTTTGAGTCTTATGGATTGGTCCTTTGCCAATCGCTGTGGGTATGATTTAGAGCCTTTGGAGACTCCTATTCCTCTGAAGGGGATTGACTCCACCCCATTGGCTAATAATAAACCACAATACTGGACACAAGTAACTATGCGTATTAATCCGGGTCACCAGGAGATTATTCGCTTTTTGGTGCTGTATAATCTACATGATGATTTGGTGCTAGGATTGCCTTGGCTGCAATCTCACAACCCAGTCCTCGACTGGAGAGCTATGTCTGTGTTGAGCTGGGGATGTAAGGGGGCTCATGGGGATGTACCTGTGGTTTCCATTTCATCATCTATTCCCTCTGAAATTCCTGAGTTCCTGTCTGACTATCGTGACGTCTTTGAAGAATCCAAGCTTGGTTCGTTACCTCCGCACCGAGAGTGCGATTGTGCCATAGATTTAATCCCGGGTAGTAAATACCCAAAGGGTCGTTTATTTAATCTGTCTGTGCCTGAACATGCTGCTATGCGAGAATATATAAAGGAGTCCTTGGAAAAGGGACATATTCGTCCATCGTCATCTCCCTTAGGAGCCGGTTTTTTCTTTGTGTCAAAAAAAGACGGCTCTTTGAGACCATGTATTGATTATCGGCTTTTGAATAAAATCACTGTTAAATATCAATACCCATTGCCGTTGCTGACTGATTTGTTTGCTCGCATAAAGGGGGCCAAGTGGTTCTCTAAGATTGACCTTCGTGGGGCGTATAATTTGGTGCGAATCAGGCAGGGGGATGAGTGGAAAACCGCATTTAATACGCCCGAGGGCCACTTTGAGTATTTAGTGATGCCTTTTGGTCTTTCTAATGCTCCGTCAGTTTTCCAGTCCTTTATGCATGATATTTTTCGCGATTATTTGGATAAATTTATGATTGTGTATCTGGATGATATTCTGATTTTTTCGGATGACTGGGACTCTCATGTCCAGCAAGTCAGGAGGGTTTTTCAGGTTTTGCGGTCTAATTCTTTGTGTGTGAAGGGTTCTAAGTGTGTTTTTGGGGTACAGAGGATTTCTTTTTTGGGATATATTTTTTCCCCCTCTTCCATTGAAATGGATCCTGTCAAGGTTCAAGCTATTTGTGATTGGACGCAGCCCTCTTCTCTTAAGAGTCTTCAGAAATTTTTGGGCTTTGCTAACTTTTATCGTCGATTTATTGCTGGTTTTTCGGATATTGCTAAACCATTGACCGATTTGACTAAGAAGGGTGCTGATGTTGCTGATTGGTCCCCTGATGCTGTGGAGGCCTTTCGGGAGCTTAAGCGCCGTTTTTCCTCTGCCCCTGTGTTGCGTCAGCCTGATGTTGCTCTACCTTTTCAGGTTGAGGTCGACGCTTCTGAGATCGGAGCTGGGGCAGTGTTGTCGCAGAAAAGTTCTGACTGCTCCGTGATGAGGCCTTGTGCCTTCTTTTCCCGTAAATTTTCGCCCGCTGAGCGGAATTATGATGTTGGGAATCGGGAGCTTTTGGCCATGAAGTGGGCTTTTGAGGAGTGGCGCCATTGGCTTGAGGGGGCCAGACATCAGGTGGTGGTATTGACTGACCACAAAAATTTGATTTATCTTGAGACCGCCAGGCGCCTGAATCCTAGACAGGCGCGCTGGTCATTATTTTTCTCTCGGTTTAATTTTGTGGTGTCATACCTACCGGGTTCTAAGAATGTTAAGGCGGATGCCCTTTCTAGGAGTTTTGAGCCTGACTCACCTGGTAACTCTGAGCCCACAGGTATCCTTAAGGATGGAGTGGTATTGTCAGCCGTTTCTCCAGACCTGCGGCGGGCCTTGCAGGAGTTTCAGGCGGATAGACCTGATCGTTGCCCACCTGATAAACTGTTTGTTCCTGATGATTGGACCAGTAGAGTCATCTCTGAGGTTCATTCTTCTGCGTTGGCAGGTCATCCTGGCATTTTTGGTACCAGGGATTTGGTGGCAAGGTCCTTCTGGTGGCCTTCCCTGTCACGAGATGTGCGAGGCTTTGTGCAGTCTTGTGACGTTTGTGCTCGGGCCAAGCCTTGTTGTTCTCGGGCTAGTGGATTGTTGTTACCCTTGCCTATCCCGAAGAGGCCTTGGACGCACATCTCGATGGATTTTATTTCAGATCTGCCTGTTTCTCAGAAGATGTCTGTCATCTGGGTGGTGTGTGACCGTTTCTCTAAGATGGTCCATTTGGTTCCTCTGCCCAAGTTGCCTTCTTCTTCCGAGTTGGTTCCTCTGTTTTTTCAAAATGTTGTTCGTTTGCATGGTATTCCTGAGAATATCGTTTCTGACAGAGGGACCCAATTCGTGTCTAGATTTTGGCGGGCATTCTGTGCTAGGATGGGCATAGATTTATCTTTTTCGTCCGCTTCCCATCCTCAGACGAATGGCCAGACCGAGCGGATTAATCAGACCCTGGAGACATATCTGAGGTGTTTTGTGTCTGCTGACCAGGATGATTGGGTTGCTTTTTTGCCATTGGCGGAGTTCGCTCTCAATAATCGGGCCAGCTCTGCCACTTTGGTGTCCCCGTTTTTCTGTAATTCGGGGTTTCATCCTCGATTTTCCTCTGGTCAGGTGGAATCTTCGGATTGTCCTGGAGTGGATGCTGTGGTGGAGAGATTGCATCAGATCTGGGGGCAGGTGGTGGACAATTTGAGGTTGTCCCAGGAGAAGACTCAGCTTTTTGCCAACCGCCACCGTCGTGTTGGTCCTCGGCTTTGTGTTGGGGATTTGGTGTGGTTGTCTTCTCGTTTTGTCCCTATGAGGGTCTCTTCTCCTAAGTTTAAGCCTCGGTTCATTGGCCCGTATAAGATATTGGAGATTCTTAACCCTGTTTCCTTCCGTTTGGACCTCCCTGCATCCTTTTCTATTCATAACGTTTTTCATCGGTCATTGTTGCGCAGGTATGAGGTACCGGTTGTGCCTTCCGTTGAGCCTCCTGCTACGGTGTTGGTTGAGGGTGAGTTGGAGTACGTTGTGGAGAAAATCTTAGACTCTCGTGTTTCCAGACGGAGACTCCAGTATCTGGTCAAGTGGAAGGGATACGGCCAGGAGGATAATTCTTGGGTGAATGCATCTGATGTTCATGCCTCTGATCTGGTTCGTGCCTTTCATAGGGCCCATCCTGATCGCCCTGGTGGTTCTGGTGAGGGTTCGGTGCCCCCTCCTTGAGGGGGGGGTACTGTTGTGAATTTGGATTCTGGGCTCCCCCGGTGGCTACTGGTGGAATTGAACTGGTGTCTTCATCTTCTCTGTTCACCTGTTCCCATCAAGATGTGGGAGTCGCTATATAACCTTGCTGCCCTGTTAGTTGCTTGCCGGTCAACAATGTTATCAGAAGCCTCTCTGTGCTTGTTCCTGCTCCTAGACAACTACTAGATAAGTTGGACTTTTGTCCATGTTTGTTTTTGCATTTTGGTTCCAGTTCACAGCTGTAGTTTCGTTACTGTGTCTGGAAAGCTCTTGTGAACAGGAATTGCCACTCTGGTGTTATGAGTTAATGACAGAGTTTTAAAGTAATTTCTGGATGGTGTTTTTGATTAGGGTTTTCAGCTGACCATGAAAGTGTCCTTTCTGTCTTCTGCTATGTAGTAAGTGGACCTCAAATTTGCTAAACCTATTTTCATCCTACGTTTGTTATTTCATCTTAATTCACCGCCAATACATGTGGGGGGCCTCTGTCTCCTTTTGGGGTATTTCTCTAGAGGTGAGCTAGGACTAATATTTTCCTCTGCTAGCATTATTTAGTCCTCCGGCTGGTGCTGGGCATCTAGAATCAACGTAGGCATGCTACCCGGCCACTGCTAGTTGTGTGTTAGGTTTAGTTCATGGTCAGCTCAGTTCCCATCTTCCAAGAGCTAGTTCCTATATATGCTTATGCTATGATCTCTTGCCATTGAGATCATGACAGAGAACTAACTAACCCTATCAGGGAAAATAAGACCTCTCTTGCCTCCAGAGAAAAGACCCCAAAGTAATACAAGCCCCCAACAAATAATAACGGTGAGGTAAGAAGAAAAGACAAACGTAAGAATGAACTAGATTTTAGCAAAGAGAGGCCCACTGACTAATAGCAGAAAATAGAAAGATGACTTATATGGTCAGCAAAAAACCCTGCAAAATATCCACGCTGAATATCCAAGAACCCCCAAACCGACTAACGGTGAGGGGGGAGAATACCAGCCCCCTAGAGCTTACAGCAATATCAGGAATCACATATTGTACAAGCTGGACAAAAATATGAACAAAGCAAAATAACAAAAAATAAGAAAGCAGGACTTAGCTTATCTTGCAAAGAACCAGGACCTGAAGACAGGAGCAAACAGAAATGAACTGATTACAACGATGCCAGGCACTGGACTGAGAATCCAGGAAGTTTAAATAGCAACACCCCAGGCCTAACGAAGCAGGTGAGTACCAACCTGGTAAAAGACAATCCAAGTGCCAAATCACTAGTGACCACAAGAGGGAGCCAAGAAGTATAGTTCACAACATCCACCGATGTCGATCCGTTCCGTTGACAAGGACACTGGAATCGGCCGCAGCCTGGACTGCGGTTCCTCCGAGATGGCCTCCTGATGTGGTTCCACCCTCCATGGCTCCGTGGTCGGGATAGGTAGGCTCGGCTCCTCCGCCGGCGGCTCCAAGGAGTTCAGATCCTTCAGCGGCGGTGGACGCGAGTCCGCCTCTGGTGGGTGAGGGCAAGCCGGGATCACTTCGCCGCCGCTCGGGCACTTGCTGATCATCATCGCTGTCCAGCATTCGGCGGCAAGGCATGCACCTGGCTCCGCCATTTCTCCAAGGTCGAGCTCCCTCTTCACCTCGTTCCCGCCGTTGCAATTCAGGGGGCGATTCTCCTCTGCTGCTGGGCAGGTCGTCATCTCGCAGCAGAAGTCAGAGGGGGCGGTCGCTACTTCTGGCGCCGCTTTGGTAGTCTCCTCCCATGGCACGCCCTTCTTCTTCCTCTGCGCTCCCTGTGGCGCTGCAATGGCGACGGGTTTTGGCGGGAACTTTTGGCGGCAAGTGGCAATACACAGTCCTTGCAATAAGTCACAGTCCAAGCACAACAAATCACAGTTCAAAGGCACACATGACCTGATTCTTCAGGCTTAAGTAGATCCTGTTCGTGACGCCAAGTTGTAGCGCCCCCACTGCCGCAGGGCCGAGGGGTACCCGGTACCGGGCCTCTGGGTCTCTGCTCTGGGGTTGTCACGGTGGCTAGACCCAGTCCGTGACACTGCTGAGGATCGCCCAATGAAAGGTGTGGATGGTGGTGGTAGTGCGGTGCAGTAGTGCGGTGCAGTGCTGGTCACAGTAATTAACGAAGACACCAGGTTGCAGTCTCTTTACCTCTTTACTGAAGGCTTCAGGATCCTCAGTCCGGAATACGGTTAACCAGGCTGCACAAGTCCGGACGGTCCGATGGCACCTCCAGAGTTCCCTTTGCGGGTGGAAATCTGTGCCTACCTTCTAGCGCTTGTGTGTTGCGGTCCTCCCCTGCTGTGCTCACGGGATAGTCCCCACAACTGTTGTGTCTGTTTCTCGTGTTCCCTCACAACTCGATTCTGATGTTCTTCTTCGTCCCCCAGATGATATGGCTAGGACGCACCCGTATGACGGGTAGGCTCGGAGCTCTTCCTGGACCCTAGTGTCGCCCTTCTCCTATTGTTGCCCCCTGTGTCTTCGTAGGTGATTTGTGTGAGACAGCCCGCCTATAGCTGACTGTCCTGCCGTGGGTTTGAAGTATTGCTTGGAGCCTAGTACTTCCTCGGCGTTCCGGCCACCGGCTACGCGCCTCAGTAGGATGTTGCCTCGTCTTACAGCACGACTCCTACTGGTATTTCTCCTTGTTGCGTTGATCTCGTTTCTCACTCAGCACAATAAACCTCGCTTCTTGTCCTTTCTTAGGGCACCGCCGCTATCTCGTGCAGGCGCGGTCCCGTAACGTTCTCTCTGTTCGCTAGGCCTCTGTCAGGATCCCACCCCTGACAGGGACCCCTCTGAGTCTCTCCCCGCAACACCCCCTGCCACAGGGTGTTGCCTGTTCAATTCCCAGTCAGCTTCTCTCTAACTTCCTATCCAACCCCCAGTTTTACCAGATTGTGAGGAGTGGCCTAATACATAGTACCCTTAGCTCCCCCTGGAGGCCAGACTGTGAAGTGTATTGGTGTCTGTGATACCTGGTCAGGTGAACTCCTTCAGTGCCATCAGACGTACCATAGCCCCCCTTAGCGGCGGAGCATCAGTACTGCAACGACCAGGACTCTGGGGAGCTGCACTCCCCCCCGGTTAAATCCAGTACTCCTGGACTGGGAAGAAAACAACAATACATGTCAGCAAAAAGACATACAATTTTGAAAATGCAATCACAATAAGTAAATTTGAACAGAGCTTCCCTTTATGGGAGGTGAGGACACTTGAACGTTACAAACATGGTTAAATACTTTAAATAACTTACTATAAATAACTTTTTCTTACCCAACCGGGTATTCTACTTAGTGCAAATTTCTGAACAATAATTTAACATTGCCTTTAAGGACGTACACGCTGAATCCACTAAAGACCTTCTTATAAAACATTATAAGGCTAATCAACTTTTTCTTCATTTTCCACCTTTACATCTGCAGGACCGCCTGTCTATCTGCCCCAGGCCTACTGCCTCTCGTTCTGTTGCAGGACCGACCCTTTCTGCCCGGGCCTACTACCTTTCTGCTACTATACACAGTATAGAACGTATCATCCATCTCTCAGTTCAGGATCACCGAGCCATCTCTGTATGGCTCCTAGGAGGACTCACCAATTAACCCCGTATGGGTTAACTTCCTGTCCTCATTCTTCTAGCAACATCATTAAACATTTCTTACTATCAACTGTCTGACTACATATAACTTTACATGTAAGCATTATCACTATTTCTCTTACGGCATCATTATACTTTAAGTGCTATGGGTGAACGTTCCCTTTAAGAAGGAACCAAGTCTCTATGAGGTAGTGCAACTTCTCAAGCTGCAAGTCCGTACGCAGCAAGGACTCCAATGCTGTTTCCAGAAACAGTTTTTTCGCAAAGAGTCCTTTCTTTTATAAAACCAGTAGAGAGCACCTTTGAGAAGGTGCAAACTATTTACAAGGAGTTTGTAATCATGCAGTGTTCATGATCCGGCAGTTCTTTCAACAATGGTAAAACAGGAAACAAAAACAAAAAGCAGAAGAAGGGATCCCGGGTAAACAAAGGGATCCCTTTAAGAGTTACCCTGATCGTGTTGTAGCAGCAAGAGGACAAACAGTTAACTATTTACATGCGATTAAGCATTCTTGCTTACTCAGTTTCTGGCTGCCCCCACCAAGGTTTTACCTGGCAGGTGGCCCTCTGTGGCTGATGTAGTGTCAGTGTCAATGGTTGGTCTCTCGGATGCAGTCAGATCACCCGGTGTCTGGATTCGAAGGCTAACCCTGGCTGCAAGCTCGGTAGCCGCAACAAGGTGTACAGTGGCGATAGTAACAAGATCTGTCAGGTCCGGGTCGGTCATGGTCGGGGCAACAGGTGACACCCCCTCAGGCCCACATCGTTGGACGTTCCGAGCGCACCATCCTTGCGCACTCCGGTGGCGGGTGTAGGTCACCTGATCCCCCCTATGTAATAGTGGGTCACCATATTGGTTACGGAAAGGAGTCTTCACATCATGACTAGTAACGAAGACGTCAGTCGGTAGTCCCGGTTCCTGTATGGAGTCCCAACCCCGCTTTGGGTGAAAGGCAAGCACAGTTCCCCGCTTTACCACGTCTTTCCTGCCGTGCGCAGGCTTTGGGTGTCGTACTGTTAGCGGATCAGTCTGTTCGGTCTCCTTTCGGTTTTTCCAATGTAGGATCAGACATTGTTTATATTGTTCCCAAGTGAGCACAGCAAGGGTGAAGCCTTCCTCCCGAATTCCATCTGGCCCGGTCCAGGGGGTGTCCCACTGGAGGATCACCCCTTCTGGGCTCACATCTATGGGTTCCCCCATCGTGGTTGGTAGTGGAGGTACCAGCTTCCCCATCGTGTCGGGGTGAGCACCGCCAACCCCGCCGAGAGGAAACGGTTATTGTTGGGGTGAGGAGCGGTCGCGGGAGCGGGATCGGTCAGGAGGGCAGAATCGGCCGGGGGAGTAGGGGCGCCTTCCATACCTGCGCCTGATGTGATTCCACCTGTTATGATCCCAATGGCAAGGATCCCAGAGATTACAGCAAAAGTCTGCAAACATAAATACCAGCTCATAGGGACGTGGTAACTAGGCTGACCATATACCTGATCCTAGCACTAACACTAACAGTAGCCGGGGAACGTGCCTACGTTGATCCTAGACGTCTCACGCCAGCCGGAGAACTAACTAACCCTATCAGGGAAAATAAGACCTCTCTTGCCTCCAGAGAAAAGACCCCAAAGTAATACAAGCCCCCAACAAATAATAACGGTGAGGTAAGAAGAAAAGACAAACGTAAGAATGAACTAGATTTTAGCAAAGAGAGGCCCACTGACTAATAGCAGAAAATAGAAAGATGACTTATATGGTCAGCAAAAAACCCTGCAAAATATCCACGCTGAATATCCAAGAACCCCCAAACCGACTAACGGTGAGGGGGGAGAATACCAGCCCCCTAGAGCTTACAGCAATATCAGGAATCACATATTGTACAAGCTGGACAAAAATATGAACAAAGCAAAATAACAAAAAATAAGAAAGCAGGACTTAGCTTATCTTGCAAAGAACCAGGACCTGAAGACAGGAGCAAACAGAAATTAACTGATTACAACGATGCCAGGCACTGGACTGAGAATCCAGGAAGTTTAAATAGCAACACCCCAGGCCTAACGAAGCAGGTGAGTACCAACCTGGTAAAAGACAATCCAAGTGCCAAATCACTAGTGACCACAAGAGGGAGCCAAGAAGTATAGTTCACAACATCCACCGATGTCGATCCGTTCCGTTGACAAGGACACTGGAATCGGCCGCAGCCTGGACTGCGGTTCCTCCGAGATGGCCTCCTGATGTGGTTCCACCCTCCATGGCTCCGTGGTCGGGATAGGTAGGCTCGGCTCCTCCGCCGGCGGCTCCAAGGAGTTCAGATCCTTCAGCGGCGGTGGACGCGAGTCCGCCTCTGGTGGGTGAGGGCAAGCCGGGATCACTTCGCCGCCGCTCGGGCACTTGCTGATCGTCATCGCTGTCCAGCATTCGGCGGCAAGGCATGCACCTGGCTCCGCCATTTCTCCAAGGTCGAGCTCCCTCTTCACCTCGTTCCCGCCGTTGCAATTCAGGGGGCGATTCTCCTCTGCTGCTGGGCAGGTCGTCATCTCGCAGCAGAAGTCAGAGGGGGCGGTCGCTACTTCTGGCGCCGCTTTGGTAGTCTCCTCCCATGGCACGCCCTTCTTCTTCCTCTGCGCTCCCTGTGGCGCTGCAATGGCGACGGGTTTTGGCGGGAACTTTTGGCGGCAAGTGGCAATACACAGTCCTTGCAATAAGTCACAGTCCAAGCACAACAAATCACAGTTCAAAGGCACACATGACCTGATTCTTCAGGCTTAAGTAGATCCTGTTCGTGACGCCAAGTTGTAGCGCCCCCACTGCCGCAGGGCCGAGGGGTACCCGGTACCGGGCCTCTGGGTCTCTGCTCTGGGGTTGTCACGGTGGCTAGACCCAGTCCGTGACACTGCTGAGGATCGCCCAATGAAAGGTGTGGATGGTGGTGGTAGTGCGGTGCAGTAGTGCGGTGCAGTGCTGGTCACAGTAATTAACGAAGACACCAGGTTGCAGTCTCTTTACCTCTTTACTGAAGGCTTCAGGATCCTCAGTCCGGAATACGGTTAACCAGGCTGCACAAGTCCGGACGGTCCGATGGCACCTCCAGAGTTCCCTTTGCGGGTGGAAATCTGTGCCTACCTTCTAGCGCTTGTGTGTTGCGGTCCTCCCCTGCTGTGCTCACGGGATAGTCCCCACAACTGTTGTGTCTGTTTCTCGTGTTCCCTCACAACTCGATTCTGATGTTCTTCTTCGTCCCCCAGATGATATGGCTAGGACGCACCCGTATGACGGGTAGGCTCGGAGCTCTTCCTGGACCCTAGTGTCGCCCTTCTCCTATTGTTGCCCCCTGTGTCTTCGTAGGTGATTTGTGTGAGACAGCCCGCCTATAGCTGACTGTCCTGCCGTGGGTTTGAAGTATTGCTTGGAGCCTAGTACTTCCTCGGCGTTCCGGCAACCGGCTACGCGCCTCAGTAGGATGTTGCCTCGTCTTACAGCACGACTCCTACTGGTATTTCTCCTTGTTGCGTTGATCTCGTTTCTCACTCAGCACAATAAACCTCGCTTCTTGTCCTTTCTTAGGGCACCGCCGCTATCTCGTGCAGGCGCGGTCCCGTAACGTTCTCTCTGTTCGCTAGGCCTCTGTCAGGATCCCACCCCTGACAGGGACCCCTCTGAGTCTCTCCCCGCAACACCCCCTGCCACAGGGTGTTGCCTGTTCAATTCCCAGTCAGCTTCTCTCTAACTTCCTATCCAACCCCCAGTTTTACCAGATTGTGAGGAGTGGCCTAATACATAGTACCCTTAGCTCCCCCTGGAGGCCAGACTGTGAAGTGTATTGGTGTCTGTGATACCTGGTCAGGTGAACTCCTTCAGTGCCATCAGACGTACCATAGCCCCCCTTAGCGGCGGAGCATCAGTACTGCAACGACCAGGACTCTGGGGAGCTGCACTCCCCCCCGGTTAAATCCAGTACTCCTGGACTGGGAAGAAAACAACAATACATGTCAGCAAAAAGACATACAATTTTGAAAATGCAATCACAATAAGTAAATTTGAACAGAGCTTCCCTTTATGGGAGGTGAGGACACTTGAACGTTACAAACATGGTTAAATACTTTAAATAACTTACTATAAATAACTTTTTCTTACCCAACCGGGTATTCTACTTAGTGCAAATTTCTGAACAATAATTTAACATTGCCTTTAAGGACGTACACGCTGAATCCACTAAAGACCTTCTTATAAAACATTATAAGGCTAATCAACTTTTTCTTCATTTTCCACCTTTACATCTGCAGGACCGCCTGTCTATCTGCCCCAGGCCTACTGCCTCTCGTTCTGTTGCAGGACCGACCCTTTCTGCCCGGGCCTACTACCTTTCTGCTACTATACACAGTATAGAACGTATCATCCATCTCTCAGTTCAGGATCACCGAGCCATCTCTGTATGGCTCCTAGGAGGACTCACCAATTAACCCCGTATGGGTTAACTTCCTGTCCTCATTCTTCTAGCAACATCATTAAACATTTCTTACTATCAACTGTCTGACTACATATAACTTTACATGTAAGCATTATCACTATTTCTCTTACGGCATCATTATACTTTAAGTGCTATGGGTGAACGTTCCCTTTAAGAAGGAACCAAGTCTCTATGAGGTAGTGCAACTTCTCAAGCTGCAAGTCCGTACGCAGCAAGGACTCCAATGCTGTTTCCAGAAACAGTTTTTTCGCAAAGAGTCCTTTCTTTTATAAAACCAGTAGAGAGCACCTTTGAGAAGGTGCAAACTATTTACAAGGAGTTTGTAATCATGCAGTGTTCATGATCCGGCAGTTCTTTCAACAATGGTAAAACAGGAAACAAAAACAAAAAGCAGAAGAAGGGATCCCGGGTAAACAAAGGGATCCCTTTAAGAGTTACCCTGATCGTGTTGTAGCAGCAAGAGGACAAACAGTTAACTATTTACATGCGATTAAGCATTCTTGCTTACTCAGTTTCTGGCTGCCCCCACCAAGGTTTTACCTGGCAGGTGGCCCTCTGTGGCTGATGTAGTGTCAGTGTCAATGGTTGGTCTCTCGGATGCAGTCAGATCACCCGGTGTCTGGATTCGAAGGCTAACCCTGGCTGCAAGCTCGGTAGCCGCAACAATGTGTACAGTGGCGATAGTAACAAGATCTGTCAGGTCCGGGTCGGTCATGGTCGGGGCAACAGGTGACACCCCCTCAGGCCCACATCGTTGGACGTTCCGAGCGCACCATCCTTGCGCACTCCGGTGGCGGGTGTAGGTCACCTGATCCCCCCTATGTAATAGTGGGTCACCATATTGGTTACGGAAAGGAGTCTTCACATCATGACTAGTAACGAAGACGTCAGTCGGTAGTCCCGGTTCCTGTATGGAGTCCCAACCCCGCTTTGGGTGAAAGGCAAGCACAGTTCCCCGCTTTACCACGTCTTTCCTGCCGTGCGCAGGCTTTGGGTGTCGTACTGTTAGCGGATCAGTCTGTTCGGTCTCCTTTCGGTTTTTCCAATGTAGGATCAGACATTGTTTATATTGTTCCCAAGTGAGCACAGCAAGGGTGAAGCCTTCCTCCCGAATTCCATCTGGCCCGGTCCAGGGGGTGTCCCACTGGAGGATCACCCCTTCTGGGCTCACATCTATGGGTTCCCCCATCGTGGTTGGTAGTGGAGGTACCAGCTTCCCCATCGTGTCGGGGTGAGCACCGCCAACCCCGCCGAGAGGAAACGGTTATTGTTGGGGTGAGGAGCGGTCGCGGGAGCGGGATCGGTCAGGAGGGCAGAATCGGCCGGGGGAGTAGGGGCGCCTTCCATACCTGCGCCTGATGTGATTCCACCTGTTATGATCCCAATGGCAAGGATCCCAGAGATTACAGCAAAAGTCTGCAAACATAAATACCAGCTCATAGGGACGTGGTAACTAGGCTGACCATATACCTGATCCTAGCACTAACACTAACAGTAGCCGGGGAACGTGCCTACGTTGATCCTAGACGTCTCACGCCAGCCGGAGAACTAACTAACCCTATCAGGGAAAATAAGACCTCTCTTGCCTCCAGAGAAAAGACCCCAAAGTAATACAAGCCCCCAACAAATAATAACGGTGAGGTAAGAAGAAAAGACAAACGTAAGAATGAACTAGATTTTAGCAAAGAGAGGCCCACTGACTAATAGCAGAAAATAGAAAGATGACTTATATGGTCAGCAAAAAACCCTGCAAAATATCCACGCTGAATATCCAAGAACCCCCAAACCGACTAACGGTGAGGGGGGAGAATACCAGCCCCCTAGAGCTTACAGCAATATCAGGAATCACATATTGTACAAGCTGGACAAAAATATGAACAAAGCAAAATAACAAAAAATAAGAAAGCAGGACTTAGCTTATCTTGCAAAGAACCAGGACCTGAAGACAGGAGCAAACAGAAATTAACTGATTACAACGATGCCAGGCACTGGACTGAGAATCCAGGAAGTTTAAATAGCAACACCCCAGGCCTAACGAAGCAGGTGAGTACCAACCTGGTAAAAGACAATCCAAGTGCCAAATCACTAGTGACCACAAGAGGGAGCCAAGAAGTATAGTTCACAACATCCACCGATGTCGATCCGTTCCGTTGACAAGGACACTGGAATCGGCCGCAGCCTGGACTGCGGTTCCTCCGAGATGGCCTCCTGATGTGGTTCCGCCCTCCATGGCTCCGTGGTCGGGATAGGTAGGCTCGGCTCCTCCGCCGGCGGCTCCAAGGAGTTCAGATCCTTCAGCGGCGGTGGACGCGAGTCCGCCTCTGGTGGGTGAGGGCAAGCCGGGATCACTTCGCCGCCGCTCGGGCACTTGCTGATCGTCATCGCTGTCCAGCATTCGGCGGCAAGGCATGCACCTGGCTCCGCCATTTCTCCAAGGTCGAGCTCCCTCTTCACCTCGTTCCCGCCGTTGCAATTCAGGGGGCGATTCTCCTCTGCTGCTGGGCAGGTCGTCATCTCGCAGCAGAAGTCAGAGGGGGCGGTCGCTACTTCTGGCGCCGCTTTGGTAGTCTCCTCCCATGGCACGCCCTTCTTCTTCCTCTGCGCTCCCTGTGGCGCTGCAATGGCGACGGGTTTTGGCGGGAACTTTTGGCGGCAAGTGGCAATACACAGTCCTTGCAATAAGTCACAGTCCAAGCACAACAAATCACAGTTCAAAGGCACACATGACCTGATTCTTCAGGCTTAAGTAGATCCTGTTCGTGACGCCAAGTTGTAGCGCCCCCACTGCCGCAGGGCCGAGGGGTACCCGGTACCGGGCCTCTGGGTCTCTGCTCTGGGGTTGTCACGGTGGCTAGACCCAGTCCGTGACACTGCTGAGGATCGCCCAATGAAAGGTGTGGATGGTGGTGGTAGTGCGGTGCAGTAGTGCGGTGCAGTGCTGGTCACAGTAATTAACGAAGACACCAGGTTGCAGTCTCTTTACCTCTTTACTGAAGGCTTCAGGATCCTCAGTCCGGAATACGGTTAACCAGGCTGCACAAGTCCGGACGGTCCGATGGCACCTCCAGAGTTCCCTTTGCGGGTGGAAATCTGTGCCTACCTTCTAGCGCTTGTGTGTTGCGGTCCTCCCCTGCTGTGCTCACGGGATAGTCCCCAAAACTGTTGTGTCTGTTTCTCATGTTCCCTCACAACTCGATTCTGATGTTCTTCTTCGTCCCCCAGATGATATGGCTAGGACGCACCCGTATGACGGGTAGGCTCGGAGCTCTTCCTGGACCCTAGTGTCGCCCTTCTCCTATTGTTGCCCCCTGTGTCTTCGTAGGCGATTTGTGTGAGACAGCCCGCCTATAGCTGACTGTCCTGCCGTGGGTTTGAAGTATTGCTTGGAGCCTAGTACTTCCTCGGCGTTCCGGCCACCGGCTACGCGCCTCAGTAGGATGTTGCCTCGTCTTACAGCACGACTCCTACTGGTATTTCTCCTTGTTGCGTTGATCTCGTTTCTCACTCAGCACAATAAACCTCGCTTCTTGTCCTTTCTTAGGGCACCGCCGCTATCTCGTGCAGGCGCGGTCCCGTAACGTTCTCTCTGTTCGCTAGGCCTCTGTCAGGATCCCACCCCTGACAGGGACCCCTCTGAGTCTCTCCCCGCAACACCCCCTGCCACAGGGTGTTGCCTGTTCAATTCCCAGTCAGCTTCTCTCTAACTTCCTATCCAACCCCCAGTTTTACCAGATTGTGAGGAGTGGCCTAATACATAGTACCCTTAGCTCCCCCTGGAGGCCAGACTGTGAAGTGTATTGGTGTCTGTGATACCTGGTCAGGTGAACTCCTTCAGTGCCATCAGACGTACCATAGCCCCCCTTAGCGGCGGAGCATCAGTACTGCAACGACCAGGACTCTGGGGAGCTGCACTCCCCCCCGGTTAAATCCAGTACTCCTGGACTGGGAAGAAAACAACAATACATGTCAGCAAAAAGACATACAATTTTGAAAATGCAATAACAATAAGTAAATTTGAACAGAGCTTCCCTTTATGGGAGGTGAGGACACTTGAACGTTACAAACATGGTTAAATACTTTAAATAACTTACTATAAATAACTTTTTCTTACCCAACCGGGTATTCTACTTAGTGCAAATTTCTGAACAATAATTTAACATTGCCTTTAAGGACGTACACGCTGAATCCACTAAAGACCTTCTTATAAAACATTATAAGGCTAATCAACTTTTTCTTCATTTTCCACCTTTACATCTGCAGGACTGCCTGTCTATCTGCCCCAGGCCTACTGCCTCTCGTTCTGTTGCAGGACCGCCCCTTTCCGCCCGGGCCTACTGCCTTTCTGCTACTATACACAGTATAGAACGTATCATCCATCTCTCAGTTCAGGATCACCGAGCCATCTCTGTATGGCTCCTAGGAGGACTCACCAATTAACCCCGTATGGGTTAACTTCCTGTCCTCATTCTTCTAGCAACATCATTAAACATTTCTTACAATCAACTGTCTGACTACATATAACTTTACATGTAAGCATTATCACTATTTCTCTTACGGCATCATTATACTTTAAGTGCTATGGGTGAACGTTCCCTTTAAGAAGGAACCAAGTCTCTATGAGGTAGTGCAACTTCTCAAGCTGCAAGTCCGTACGCAGCAAGGACTCCAATGCTGTTTCCAGAAACAGTTTTTTCGCAAAGAGTCCTTTCTTTTATAAAACCAGTAGAGAGCACCTTTGAGAAGGTGCAAACTATTTACAAGGAGTTTGTAATCATGCAGTGTTCATGATCCGGCAGTTCTTTCAACAATGGTAAAACAGGAAACAAAAACAAAAAGCAGAAGAAGGGATCCCGGGTAAACAAAGGGATCCCTTTAAGAGTTACCCTGATCGGGTTGTAGCAGCAAGAGGACAAACAGTTAACTATTTACATGCGATTAAGCATTCTTGCTTACTCAGTTTCTGGCTGCCCCCACCGAGGTTTTACCTGGCAGGTGGCCCTCTGTGGCTGATGTAGTGTCAGTGTCAAAGGTTGGTCTCTCGGGTGCAGTCAGATCACCCGGTGTCTGGATTCGAAGGCTAACCCTGGCTGCAAGCTCGGTAGCCACAACAAGGCGTACAGTGGCGATAGTAACAAGATCTGTCAGGTCCGGGTCGGTCATGGTCGGGGCAACAGGTGACACCCCCTCAGGCCCACATCGTTGGACGTTCCGAGCGCACCATCCTTGCGCACTCCGGTGGCGGGTGTAGGTCACCTGATCCCCCCTATGTAATAGTGGGTCACCATATCGGTTACGGAAAGGAGTCTTCACATCATGACTAGTAACGAAGACGTCAGTCGGTAGTCCCGGTTCCTGTATGGAGTCCCAACCCCGCTTTGGGTGAAAGGCAAGCACAGTTCCCCGCTTTACCACGTCTTTCCTGCCGTGCGCAGGCTTTGGGTGTCGTACTGTTAGCGGATCAGTCTGTTCGGTCTCCTTTCGGTTTTTCCAATGTAGGATCAGACATTGTTTATATTGTTCCCAAGTGAGCACAGCAAGGGTGAAGCCTTCCTCCCGAATTCCATCTGGCCCGGTCCAGGGGGTGTCCCACTGGAGGATCACCCCTTCTGGGCTCACATCTATGGGTTCCCCCATCGTGGTTGGTAGTGGAGGTACCAGCTTCCCCATCGTGTCGGGGGTGAGCACCGCCAACCCCGCCGAGAGGAAACGGTTATTGTTGGGGTGAGGAGCGGTCGCGGGATCGGTCAGGAGGGCAGAATCGGCCGGGGGAGTAGGGGCGCCTTCCATACCTGCGCCTGATGTGATTCCACCTGTTATGATCCCAATGGCAAGGATCTCAGAGATTACAGCAAAAGTCTGCAAACATAAATACCAGCTCATAGGGACGTGGTAACTAGGCTGACCATATACCTGATCCTAGCACAAACACTAACAGTAGCCGGGGAACGTGCCTACGTTGATCCTAGACGTCTCACGCCAGCCGGAGAACTAACTAACCCTATCAGGGAAAATAAGACCTCTCTTGCCTCCAGAGAAAAGACCCCAAAGTAATACAAGCCCCCAACAAATAATAACGGTGAGGTAAGAAGAAAAGACAAACGTAAGAATGAACTAGATTTTAGCAAAGAGAGGCCCACTGACTAATAGCAGAAAATAGAAAGATGACTTATATGGTCAGCAAAAAACCCTGCAAAATATCCACGCTGAATATCCAAGAACCCCCAAACCGACTAACGGTGGGGGGGGGGAGAATACCAGCCCCCTAGAGCTTACAGCAATATCAGGAATCACATATTGTACAAGCTGGACAAAAATATGAACAAAGCAAAATAACAAAAAATAAGAAAGCAGGACTTAGCTTATCTTGCAAAGAACCAGGACCTGAAGACAGGAGCAAACAGAAATGAACTGATTACAACGATGCCAGGCACTGGACTGAGAATCCAGGAAGTTTAAATAGCAACACCCCAGGCCTAACGAAGCAGGTGAGTACCAACCTGGTAAAAGACAATCCAAGTGCCAAATCACTAGTGACCACAAGAGGGAGCCAAGAAGTATAGTTCACAACAGTACCCCCCCCTTTAAGGAGGGGTCACCGAACCCTCACCAAGACCAACAGGGCGACCAGGATGAGCAGCGTGGAAGGCACGAACCAAATCGGCCGCATGAACATCAGAGGCGGCCACCCAGGAATTATCCTCCTGACCATAGCCCTTCCATTTGACCAAATACTGAAGCCTCCGTCTAGAGAGACGAGAATCCAAGATCTTCTCTACCACGTACTCCAACTCGCCCTCAACCAACACCGGAGCAGGAGGCTCAACACCAGGAACCACAGGCACAACGTACCGCCGCAACAAAAACCTATGGAACACGTTGTGAATGGCAAATGACACCGGAAGATCCAAACGAAAAGAAACCGGGTTAAGAACTTCCAAAATTTTATAAGGACCAATAAAGCGAGGCTTAAACTTAGGAGAGGAAACCTTCAGAGGGACATACCGAGAAGACAACCAAACCAAATCCCCAACACGAAGTCGGGGGCCCACACCGCGGCGGCGGTTGGCAAAACGCTGAGCCTTCTCCTGTGACAACTTCAAGTTGTCCACCACATGATTCCAAATCCGCTGCAACCTATCCACCACGGAATCCACCCCAGGACAGTCAGAAGACTCAACATGACCCGAGGAGAAACGAGGATGAAAACCAGAGTTGCAGAAGAATGGCGAAACCAAAGTAGCGGAACTAGCCCGATTATTAAGGGCAAACTCCGCCAATGGCAAGAAGGTCACCCAATCATCCTGGTCCGCAGAAACAAAACATCTCAAATAAGCCTCCAGTGTCTGATTAGTTCGCTCCGTTTGACCATTAGTCTGAGGATGGAAGGCAGATGAAAACGACAAATCAATGCCCATTCTAGCACAAAAAGATCGCCAGAATCTGGACACAAACTGGGACCCTCTGTCGGACACGATATTCTCCGGAATGCCGTGTAAACAAACCTCAGAAAAAACAAAGGAACCAGATCGGAAGAGGAAGGCAACTTAGGCAAGGGTACCAAATGGACCATCTTGGAAAAACGATCACACACCACCCAGATGACAGACATTCCCTGAGACACCGGAAGATCAGAAATGAAATCCATGGAAATGTGTGTCCAAGGCCTCTTCGGGATGGGCAAGGGCAGAAGCAACCCGCTAGCACGAGAACAACAAGGCTTAGCCCGAGCACAAGTCCCACAGGACTGCACAAATGACCGCACATCCCGTGACAAGGAAGGCCACCAAAAGGACCTAGCCACCAAATCTCGGGTACCAAAAATTCCCGGATGCCCTGCCAACACCGAGGAATGAACCTCGGAAATGACTTTGCTGGTCCATTTATCAGGAACAAACAGTCTGTCGGGTGGACAAGAGTCAGGTCTACCAGCCTGAAATCTCTGCAACACACGTCGCAAATCAGGAGATATGGCCAACACGATTACTCCCTCTTTAAGAATACCAGCTGGCTCCGAGACTCCAGGAGAGTCAGGCACAAAGCTCCTAGAAAGAGCATCAGCCTTAACATTCTTCGAACCAGGCAGGTACGAGACCACAAAGTCAAAACGAGAGAAAAACAATGACCAACGAGCCTGTCTAGGATTCAGGCGCTTAGCAGACTCGAAAATACAGCAAAACAAGGCAGAGATGCTTACCTGCCTAGGCCACCAAACAAATGCACAGTGTCTTGTAAACTGTGGTGTCTGTTCACATGGGGTGCATTTGGATAGCGCTGGGCAGGCCCGCCTGATCTAATAGAAGGGTGTCACTACTAGGCCTGCCTGGATGCTGTGCATCTCCATTGTGTGAACAGCGCCGCATACAAGTCTTTTATGTGCGGCAATGTGCCAAGCAGCCACCCCCTCCATTAATTTGGTAGGTTGTGAGTGGCTGCTTCATCGGTTATGCTGCACCTGTGTTTCTTCTACCACATGGGTCCACTGCATCCTGAGAGTGCATTTGTTTGGTGGCCTAGGCAGGTAAGCATCTCTGCCTTGTTTTGCTGTATTTTCTATTTTTGGAGGATCTTTGAATCCTCTTTTTGTGCTTTTGCTGTTTCGAGTTAGGACTCATGAGCGTGGGGACCCTTGACGCGGGTCATGAGCTTCCGTATTTTGGCCAAAATATTAACCAATACCTCACATAGAATTTTTTTTTTTTTATGTGTTTTTTGCACTTTTTTTCCAGGGTGCTGTTGGGCCCATTTTTGTCTTGTAAACTGTGGTGTCTGTTCACATGGGGTGCATTTGGATAGCGCTGGGCAGGCCCGCCTGATCTAATAGAAGGGTGTCACTACTAGGCCTGCCTGGATGCTGTGCATCTCCATTGTGTGAACAGCGCCGCATACAAGTCTTTTATGTGCGGCAATGTGCCAAGCAGCCACCCCCTCCATTAATTTGGTAGGTTGTGAGTGGCTGCTTCATCGGTTATGCTGCACCTGTGTTTCTTCTACCACATGGGTCCACTGCATCCTGAGAGTGCATTTGTTTGGTGGCCTAGGCAGGTAAGCATCTCTGCCTTGTTTTGCTGTATTTTCTATTTTTGGAGGATCTTTGAATCCTCTTTTTGTGCTTTTGCTGTTTAGAGTTAGGACTCATGAGCATGGGGACCCTTGACGCGGGTCATGAGCTTCCGTATTTTGGCCAAAATATTAACCAATACCTCACATAGAATTTTTTTTTTTTTTTTTATGTGTTTTTTGCACTTTTTTTCCAGGGTGCTGTTGGGCCCATTTTTGTCTTGTAAACTGTGGTGTCTGTTCACATGGGGTGCATTTGGATAGCGCTGGGCAGGCCCGCCTGATCTAATAGAAGGGTGTCACTACTAGGCCTGCCTGGATGCTGTGCATCTCCATTGTGTGAACAGCGCCGCATACAAGTCTTTTATGTGCGGCAATGTGCCAAGCAGCCACCCCCTCCATTAATTTGGTAGGTTGTGAGTGGCTGCTTCATCGGTTATGCTGCACCTGTGTTTCTTCTACCACATGGGTCCACTGCATCCTGAGAGTGCATTTGTTTGGTGGCCTAGGCAGGTAAGCATCTCTGCCTTGTTTTGCTGTATTTTCTATTTTTGGAGGATTTTTGAATCCTCTTTTTGTGCTTTTGCTGTTTAGAGTTAGGACTCATGAGCGTGGGGACCCTTGACGCGGGTCATGAGCTTCCGTATTTTGGCCAAAATATTAACCAATACCTCACATAGAATTTTTTTTTTTTTTTTTTATGTGTTTTTTGCACTTTTTTTCCAGGGTGCTGTTGGGCCCATTTTTGTCTTGTAAACTGTGGTGTCTGTTCACATGGGGTGCATTTGGATAGCGCTGGGCAGGCCCGCCTGATCTAATAGAAGGGTGTCACTACTAGGCCTGCCTGGATGCTGTGCATCTCCATTGTGTGAACAGCGCCGCATACAAGTCTTTTATGTGCGGCAATGTGCCAAGCAGCCACCCCCTCCATTAATTTGGTAGGTTGTGAGTGGCTGCTTCATCGGTTATGCTGCACCTGTGTTTCTTCTACCACATGGGTCCACTGCATCCTGAGAGTGCATTTGTTTGGTGGCCTAGGCAGGTAAGCATCTCTGCCTTGTTTTGCTGTATTTTCTATTTTTGGAGGATCTTTGAATCCTCTTTTTGTGCTTTTGCTGCTTAGCAGACTCGAGATACATCAGATTTTTGTGATCAGTCAAGACCACCACACGATGCTTAGCACCCTCGAGCCAATGACGCCACTCCTCAAATGCCCACTTCATGGCCAACAACTCCCGATTACCAACATCATAGTTCCGCTCAGCAGGCAAAAACTTCCTAGAGAAAAAGGCACATGGTCTCATCACAGAGCAACCAGAGCCTCTCTGCGACAAAACAGCCCCAGCACCGATCTCAGAAGCATCCACTTCAACCTGAAAGGGAAGTGAGACATCAGGCTGGCACAAAACAGGCGCCGAAGTAAACCGGCGCTTCAGCTCCTGGAAGGCCTCCACGGCTGCAGGGGCCCAATTAGCCACATCAGAACCTTTCTTGGTCATATCCGTCAAAGGTTTAACAACGCTAGAAAAATTTGCGATAAAGCGACGGTAGAAATTAGCAAACCCCAAGAACTTCTGAAGACTCTTAACAGACGTGGGCTGAGTCCAATCATGAATAGCTCGGACCTTGACTGGGTCCATCTCCACAGCAGAAGGGGAGAAAATAAAACCCAAAAAGGAAACCTTCTGCACTCCAAAGAGACACTTTGAGCCCTTCACAAACAAAGCATTATCACGCAAAACCTGAAACACCATCCTGACCTGCTTTACATGAGAATCCCAATCATCCGAGAAAACCAGAATATCATCCAGAAAAACAATCATAAATTTATCCAGATACTTCCGGAAGATATCATGCATAAAGGACTGAAACACTGAAGGAGCATTAGAGAGCCCAAAGGGCATCACCAAATATTCAAAATGACCTTCGGGCGTATTGAATGCAGTTTTCCATTCATCTCCCTGCCTAATGCGCACAAGGTTGTACGCACCACGAAGATCTATCTTGGTGAACCACGTGGCACCCTTAATCCGAGCAAACAAGTCTGACAATAGTGGCAAAGGATACTGAAACTTAACAGTGATTTTATTCAGAAGCCGATAGTCTATACAAGGTCTCAAAGACCCGTCCTTCTTGGCCACAAAAAAGAATCCCGCACCAAGAGGGGAAGAGGATGGACGAATATGCCCCTTCTCAAAGACTCCTTGACATAAGAACGCATCGCGGCATGCTCGGGTACAGACAAATTAAATAATCGTCCCTTAGGAAATTTACTGCCAGGAATCAAATCTATAGCGCAGTCACAGTACCTATGAGGAGGAAGATCACTGGACCTGGACTCACTGAATACATCCTGATAGTCACACAAATACTCAGGAACCTCTGAAGGAGTAGAAGTAGCAATAGACACCGGCGGAGAATCGCAATGAATTCCCTGACAACCCCAACTCGACACAGACATAGCCTTCCAATCCAAAACAGGATTATGGGTCTGTAACCATGGCAGACCTAACACAACCAAATCACTCATTTTATGCAGAACAAGAAAACGAATCACCTCCTGATGTTCAGGGGTCATGCACATGGTCACTTGTGTCCAAAACTGCGGTTTATTTTCCGCCAGTGGCGTAGCATCAATTCCTCTAAGAGGAATAGGAATTTTTAAAGGCTCCAGGACAAAACCGCAGCGCTTGGCAAATGACAAGTCCATAAGACTCAGGGCAGCACCTGAATCCACAAACGCCATAACAGGGTAGGAAGACAATGAACAAATTAAAGTCACAGACAAAATAAATTTAGGCTGCAAATTACCAATGGTGACAGGACTGACAACCTTAGTTAGGCGTTTAGAGCATGCTGATATAACATGTGTAGAATCACCACAGTAAAAACACAGCCCATTCTGTCATCTATGATTTTGTCGTTCGGTTCTAGTCAGGATTCTATCACATTGCATTGCTGGATCGGGGTTTCTATCACATTGCATTGAAACAGGTGTCTGTTCAGACAACACCGCCAGAGGATTAGCGGATTTGCGCTCCCGCAAACGCCGATCAATCTGAATAGCCAGCGCCATAGAATCATTCAGACTTGTAGGAATTGTGAAACCCACCATCACATTCTTAATGGCTTCAGAAAGGCCATTTCTGAAATTTGCGGCCAGAGCACATTCATTCCATTGAGTAAGCACGGACCATTTCCGAAATTTTTGGCAATACACTTCGGCTTCATCCTGGCCCTGAGAGATAGCCAGTAGAGCTTTTTCTGCCTGAATTTCAAGATTAGGCTCCTCATAAAGCAATCCGAGCGCCAGAAAAAACGCATCGACATCCGCCAATGCCGGATCTCCTGGCGCTAACGAGAAAGCTCAATCCTGAGGGTCGCCACGCAAAAAGGAGATAACAATTTTAACTTGCTGAGCTGAATCTCCAGACGAACGAGGTTTCAAAGATAGAAACAATTTACAATTATTCCTAAAATTCCTAAATTTAAATCGATCTCCAGAGAACAGCTCAGGAATAGGTATCTTAGGCTCAGACATAGGACTGCTAACAACAAAATCCTGAATGCTCTGCACTCATGCAGCAAGCTGATCCACACTAGTAATCAAGGTCTGAACATTCATGTCTGCAGCAAAGCTTACAGCCACTCTGAGAAAAAGGGGAAGGAAGAAAGAGGAGAAAAAAAACCTCAGAACTCCTTTTCTTTTAATCCCACTTCTGCAATGCATTAACTATTCATGGCCTGGCATACTGTTATGATCCCAATGGCAAGGATCTCAGAGATTACAGCAAAAGTCTGCAAACATAAATACCAGCTCATAGGGATGTGGTAACTAGGCTGACCATATACCTGATCCTAGCACAAACACTAACAGTAGCCGGGGAACGTGCCTACGTTGATCCTAGATGTTTCACGCCAGCCGGAGAACTAACTAACCCTATCAGGGAAAATAAGACCTCTCTTGCCTCCAGAGAAAAGACCCCAAAGTAATACAAGCCCCCAACAAATAATAACGGTGAGGTAAGAAGAAAAGACAAACGTAAGAATGAACTAGATTTTAGCAAAGAGAGGCCCACTGACTAATAGCAGAAAATAGAAAGATGACTTATATGGTCAGCAAAAAACCCTGCAAAATATCCACGCTGAATATCCAAGAACAACCCCCAAACCGACTAACGGTGAGGGGGGAGAATATCAGCCCCCTAGAGCTTACAGCAATATCAGGAATCACATATTGTACAAGCTGGACAAAAATATGAACAAAGCAAAATAACAAAAAATAAGAAAGCAGGACTTAGCTTATCTTGCAAAGAACCAGGACCTGAAGACAGGAGCAAACAGAAATGAACTGATTACAACGATGCCAGGCACTGGACTGAGAATCCAGGAAGTTTAAATAGCAACACCCCAGGCCTAACGAAGCAGGTGAGTACCAACCTGGTAAAAGACAATCCAAGTGCCAAATCACTAGTGACCACAAGAGGGAGCCAAGAAGTATAGTTCACAACATCCACCGATGTCGATCCGTTCCGTTGACAAGGACACTGGATTCGGCCGCAGCCTGGACTGCGGTTCCTCCGAGATGGCCTCTTGATGTGGTTCCGCCCTCCATGGCTCCGTGGTCGGGATAGGTAGGCTCGGCTCCTCCGCCGGCGGCTCCAAGGAGTTCAGATCCTTCAGCGGCGGTGGACGCGAGTCCGCCTCTGGTGGGTGAGGGCAAGCTGGGATCACTTCGCCGCCGCTCGGGCACTTGCTGATCGTCATCGCTGTCTGGCATTCGGCGGCAAGGCATGCACCTGGCTCCGCCATTTCTCCAAGGTCGAGCTCCCTCTTCACCTCGTTCCCGCCGTTGCAATTCAGGGGGCGATTCTCCTCTGCTGCTGGGCAGGTTGTCATCTCACAGCAGAAGTCAGAGGGGGCGGTCGCTACTTCTGGCGCCGCTTTGGTAGTCTCCTCCCATGGCACGCCCTTCTTCTTCTTCTGCACTCCCTGTGGCGCTGCAATGGCGACGGGTTTTGGCGGGAACTTTTGGCGGCAAGTGGCAATACACAGTCCTTGCAATAAGTCACAGTCCAAGCACAACAAATCACAGTTCAAAGGCACACATGACCTGATTCTTCAGGCTTAAGTAGATCCTGTTCGTGACACCAAGTTGTAGCGCCCCCACTGCCGCAGGGCCGAGGGGTACCCGGTACCGGGCCTCTGGGTCTCTGCTCTGGGGTTGTCACGGTGGCTAGACCCAGTCCGTGACACTGCTGAGGATCGCCCAATGAAAGGTGTGGATGGTGGTGGTAGTGCGGTGCAGTGCTGGTCACAGTAAATAACGAAGACACCAGGTTGCAGTCTCTTTACCTCTTTACTGAAGGCTTCAGGATCCTCAGTCCGGAATACGGTTAACCAGGCTGCACAAGTCCGGACGGTCCGATGGCACCTCCAGAGTTCCCTTTGCGGGTGGAAATCTGTGCCTGCCTTCTAGCGCTTGTGTGTTGCGGTCCTCCCCTGCTGTGCTCACGGGATAGTCCCCACAACTGTTGTGTCTGTTTCTCGTGTTCCCTCACAACTCGATTCTGATGTTCTTCTTCGTCCCCCAGATGATATGGCTAGGACGCACCCGTATGACGGGTAGGCTCGGAGCTCTTCCTGGACCCTAGTGTCGCCCTTCTCCTATTGTTGCCCCCTGTGTCTTCGTAGGTGATTTGTGTGAGACAGCCCGCCTATAGCTGACTGTCCTGCCGTAGGTTTGAAGTATTGCTTGGAGCCTAGTACTTCCTCGGCGTTCCGGCCACCGGCTACGCGCCTCAGTAGGATGTTGCCTCGTCTTACAGCACGACTCCTACTGGTATTTCTCCTTGTTGCGTTGATCTCGTTTCTCACTCAGCACAATAAACCTCGCTTCTTGTCCTTTCTTAGGGCACCGCCGCTATCTCGTGCAGGCGCGGTCCCGTAACGTTCTCTCTGTTCGCTAGGCCTCTGTCAGAATCCCACCCCTGACAGGGACCCCTCTGAGTCTCTCCCCGCAACACCCCCTGCCACAGGGTGTTGCCTGTTCAATTCCCAGTCAGCTTCTGTCCTAACTTCCTATCCAACCCCCAGTTTTACCAGATTGTGAGGAGTGGCCTAATACATAGTACCCTTAGCTCCCCCTGGAGGCCAGACTGTGAAGTGTATTGGTGTCTGTGATACCTGGTCAGGTGAACTCCTTCAGTGCCATCAGACGTACCATAGCCCCCCTTAGCGGCGGAGCATCAGTACTGCAACGACCAGGACTCTGGGGCGCTGCATCTGTTCTGTTTGTTTGTCGTATATCAGTCAGCCACTTTCTGCCACTTACATTGTGTTGTGTTATACACTGAGCCTGAGTTTTGGTGCAGTCTCCCCCAAAAAAAGGAAGATTCTAATTGTCACAAAGTGGATATACGTCAGTTCTGTTAGTTTTTTGTATATCAACCAGCCACGTTCTGCCACTTACATTGTGTTGTTTTATACACTGGGCCTGATTTTTGGTGCAGTCTCCCCCCCAGAAAAGAGAGATTCAAATTGTCACAAAGTGGATATACGTCAGTTCTGTTAGTTTGTCGTATATCAGCCAGCCACGTTCTGCCACTTACATTGTTGTCATGATCTCAATGGCAAGAGATCATAGCATCAGCATATATAGGAACTAGCTCTTGGAAGATGGAAACTGAGCTGACCATGAACTAAACCTAACGCACAACTAGCAGTGGCCGGGTAGCATGCCTACGTTGATTCTAGATGCCCAGCACCAGCCGGAGGACTAAATAAAGCTAGCAGAGGAAAATATTAGTCCTAGCTCACCTCTAGAGAAATACCCCGAAAGGAGACAGAGGCCCCCCACATGTATTGGCGGTGAATCAAGATGAAATAACAAACGTAGTATGAAAATAGGTTTAGCAAATTTGAGGTCCACTTACTACATAGCAGAAGACAGAAAAGACACTTTCATGGTCAGCTAAAAACCCTATCAAAACACCATCCAGAAATTACTTTAAAACTCTGGCATTAACTCATAACACCAGAGTGGCAATTCCCGTTCACAAGAGCTTTCCAGACACAGTAACGAAACTACAGCTGTGAACCGGAACAAAAATGCAGAAACAAACATGGACCAGAGTCCAACTTATCTAGTAGTTGTCTAGGAGCAGGAACAAGCACAGAGAGGCTTCTGATAACATTGTTGACCGGCAAGCAACTAACAGAGCAGCAAGGTTATATAGCGACTCCCACATCTTGATGGGAACAGGTGAACAGAGAAGACGAAGACACCAGTTCAATTCCACCAGTAGCCACCGGGGGAGCCCAGAATCCAAATTCACAACACATTGTGTTGTTTTATACACTGGGCCTGATTTTTGGTGCAGTCTCCCCCCCAAAAAAGGGAGATTCAAATTGTCACAAAGTGGATATACGTCAGTTCTGTTAGTTTGTCGTTTATCAGCCAGCCACGTTCTGCCACTTGCATTGTGTTGTTTTATACACTGGGCCTGATTTTTGGCGCAGTCTCCCCCCCAAAAAAGGGAGATTCAAATTGTCACACACTGGATATATGTCAGTTCTGTTAGTTTGTCGTATATCAGCCAGCCACGTTCTGCCACTTACGTTGTGTTGTTTTATACACTGGGCCTGATTTTTGGTGCAGTGTCCCCCCAAAAAAGGGAGATTCAAATTGTCACACACTGGATATACGTCAGTTCTGTTAGTTTCTCGTATATCAGCCAGCTACGTTCTGCCACTTACATTGTGTTGTTTTATACACTGGGCCTGATTTTTGGTGCAGTTGAAGCGATGGCCGGGGACCACCACGGTGCAGGAAGACTACTGTACACAAGATGAGGTGCAAACAAAAAAGGGTAGATTTATTGGGAGGCAAGGAATGAAGTGGGTGAGGAAGGTGCAAACAGGGGTATGCAATGGCAAGAGACACTTTACAAGAGTTTTAAACGTTATCTTGTCCGCAAAATAGCATGGTGCTCCAGCTATTACAGCCTCAAAATATGTCTCACAAGCAAATTTAAACAATAAACAAATAACGATGCTACTCTACATATAACCTCCCTGGCCTTTACTAAGCAGGCCACACGGCTCCCGTGTACTGACTACTGAAGCCTACACTAGGCGCTAACAGGTGCACCAAACAGGAACAGACTCACGGTGATGTTGGGGGACTCAGGTCCAGTCCCAGGGGGCCCCCAGCGGTCTAATGTGGTGGTGCGCACGGCTTTCTGTCAGCTCTGTGGAACGTGGTCTTCTCCTTGCTTCTGGGTCCTAGGGATGCTCCTGGAAACTGTAAGTCCCTTTCTCAGTAACTTCGTGGCTTCACAAACTAGCACAGAACAGCCACCTTTGCTGTACCCGCAAAAGTCTTGCAAATTTCACAAGTACACTGTGGGACCTTTCTTGTAGCAAACAGCACACAGTTCTCTCAGTCGCAGCTTCAGCTCACACACACAGTTCAGGCTCAACTCCTCCCCTTATTCTAGGGCAGTTCATCTTCACAGTCTATAGCAGGGGGGAAGCAGAACATTCCATCACACCAAACAAGGGGGTGCTGTCTCTTAAAGTGGCAGCGTGTTACTGTCCATAACAGCACCACCCTCTTACATGCCTCCCTTCTTAATGATGGTCGTCCTCGGCCATCACAGCATCAAGGTCGAAGCGTAATGAAGGAACGTGCAATGCGGAAACAGCACCTATAGAGGAGGCAACAAAGTTGGAAAAACAGACAGAGCACACTGTTCTACATATCGGACTGGAGGAACCCCTACATTAGTCCTCTTGGATCTCCGGAGCTCTTGGCTGTCAGGCAAGGCTTGACTATCTTCCAGAGGAACACTTTCTGCAGGAGTCATCATGGGCTCGTGTCTGGTCTCGTTCTCGCGTGGCAGTACTGGTACATCCATGGGATTACCGTCTCTGTGCGGCTGAGGATCCCCTACATCAGGGACGGTCCACCACTCGTCATCGATTTCACCATCAGGCATGACAGATTCGGGAAGTGGAGTAGCGCCTTCAGGCGACAATGGAATAGAACAGATCTCAGACCCACAGGGCCTCAGCATATTTCTGTGAAGTACTCTAAGGGCGGACGCCCCACTCTCAATTTGCACCTTGTAGACAGGGCCGTTAGCATACACTCGCTCGATTACTCTATAAGGCTGTACTTCCCATCTCTCACTTAGTTTTCCCTTGGGGTGCTTCTCTCTGACTAACACTCGGTCTCCGGGTTGGAGTGGTAACTCTTGAGTCGGTTTACGGCCTGTATGCTCTTTTTCTTGCAGCTGCTGACCCGCCAACCGTCATATCGTTTGTAGTCGTTGCCGATGCTCTTTCACCCATGAGGTGACCGTTCGCTCCATCAGCTCCTCTGGCTGTTCCAAATTCAGCTCAATGATCTCCCATCCAGCTCTTCCAAACAGCAGTAGATAGGGGGTATAATCCGTGGTGGAGTGGACCCGATTGTTGTAGGTCCAGCCCAACTCTGGCAGGTAGTCTGGCCAACACGCCTTCTTATCCTCCTCCAACGTTCTCAGCATTTGAAGTAAGGTTCGGTTGAAGCGTTCACATGCTCCGTTGCCTTGAGGATGGTAAGGGGTGGTACGGGACCGCTCGATGCCATACATACGATACAGTTCTTTCATCACCTTGCCTTGGAAACAAGCGCTTTGGTCGGTGTGGATGCGCTTTGGGCACCCATACACCCGGATGAAGTCTTGACAGATGGCTCTCGCCGCCGACTCTGCAGTCTGATCTCTAGTCGGGGTAACTACTGCGAACTGGGAGAAATGATCAGTCATCACCAAACAGTACTGTAGCCCCTGGGCCGAGTGTCCCACGAGGAGATAGTCGATCATCAAGACTTCTAGCGGTTCCTCAGTTTGTATGGTCTGGATGGGTGCTCTCTGTTCGGTACTCTTAATGAGGTCGCATACTCGACATTGCCGGCAAACCTCTTCCACCACAGACTCCAACCGGGGGCAATACACATATCGCTGTAACCATTGGTAGGTCTTTGTGGGCCCGAAGTGAGCTCCAAATTCGTGGGCTTCTCTAGCTACTTCTTGAGCCATTCTTCCTGGGATGACCACCTGCCACCTTACTTCCATATCTTTTGGCTGTTGTCTCTTGCGATATAACACTGATTCTCGCACTTCCAGTCTATCCCACTGGTGTAAGATACTCTTCATTTCAGCGTCCAGAACATCTCTCTCTTGTTTGCCAGGCTTCTGCTTCTGAATTACCCACCATTTCACTTGTCTCAGCCCTTCGTCTTCATCCTGAACATGTCCCCATTCCTCATTGGTTCTCCCCAGGGACTGGGGTAGTGCGCAGGCCTCCCTTCTTGACTGGGCCGCAACCACTGGGGGCTTGAACTTACGAAAATCTGGGGTCTCTTCCTCTTCGAGTTGTTCATCGAGATCCCCCGCTGGAGTCTCCACAGTCACTCTTGACAGCCCATCGGCATTTGCGTATTCGGTAGCAGAGCGATAACAGATGGTAAAGTCAAACTTGGCTAGGCGAGCCACCCATCGTTGTTCTAAGGCCCCCAATTTAGCATTCTCAAGGTGGGCCAGGGGATTATTGTCTGTTCGAACTTGAATCTTGGTCCCTGCCAGGAAGCCCGCAAACTTCTCTGTCATGGCCCACACCAGGGCCAGGAGCTCTAACCGGAAGAAGCTGTAATTGTGGGGGTTTCTTTCGCTGTCTCGCAGGGACCTGCTGGCATACCCTATGACTCTTTCATGTCCATCCTGTATCTGAGAAATTACGGCACCGAGTCCATGAAGGCTACCGTCTGTGTACAACAAGAACGGATGATCGAAATCTGCATAGGCCAAAATCGGGGCTGAAGTAAGGGCATTCTTTATAGCCTGGAAGGCCTCGTCTTGTCTCTGGGCCCAAGGGATGTACTGGGTCTTCGGCATTCTGGCGGTCCCCCTCAGCAGCTCATTCAGGGGACCCGCCACCTTAGCGAAGTCTTTGACAAACCGGCGGTAGTACCCGGCAAGCCCCAGAAACACTTTTCCATCAGCCGTTGAAACGTGCCCGAAGCATTGGAGAGCCCGAAGGGCATCCGGTTAAACTCAAACAGTCCCATAGGGAGGATGAAGGTGTTTTTTTCTCTGTCTTTCTCTGCCATGGCTACTTGCCAGTATCCGCTTGCTAGGTCCAGGGTGGAGAAGTACTTGGCTTTCCCCAACGCTGTCAAGGATTCCTCGATGCGGGGCAACGGATACGAGTCTCGAACAGTGCAGGCATTGAGTTTCCTGTGGTCTACACAGAACCGGATGGTCCCATTCTTTTTCTTGACTAGCACCACCGGGGCTGCCCAAGGGCTCTGACTACTCTGCGCCACTCCTGAATCCAGCATCTGCCTCAGAAATGTTTTCACCTCTTGATACATCTTGGGCGGGATCTGCCGGTATCATTCTCGAATTGGACGAGCTTCTCCGGTCGGTATCTCGTGCGTGATTGCTTCAGTACAGCCGAAATCCTCGGCGTGATGGGCGAATGCGGGCTGATGTTCCCACAGCATAGCTTCTATTGCTTGCACACGCTCAGGGCCCAGAGCCTTCACATCCACTTCCATTTGATTAAGGATGACCCGTCCACTCCACTCCGAGGATGGTGTCTCTTCGGCCCCCACAGCAACTGCTAGGGTCAGCCCCGCACCTTCTTTCAGCGATAAAGACATCTTTTGACTCACCACTTTGCCCTTATGTAGGTACACCAGGGACAGATCTGTCCCTTGTGGCAAGGTGACCTCCCCGGGGCCCACATTCAAAGCTCTTATGGGGATGTGTCCTCGCTGGACCACAGCTATTGTACGAGCTATCATGACTTCTTGGTCCACTCCTCCGCCTACCACAGGCTGAACAATCACTTCCAACCCGTCAAGGTTGCGATGCGTCCCCACTGGAAGGTATACTATAGTTTCTCGCTCGGGAGGCAGGATTACAGGTTCTTTACCAGGAGCCCTGATGACCCCTACCGTCTGATAGGATGGCACACTCTTCTGCGTCCCACAGACGTGGATCAGTCATTGAAGAGCTTCTTGAGTAGGCTTATGTGTAGTAGCCTTCTTCCAATATCCAGGTCCCCGTTTGGTAAACATAATCTGATTGAATTCACGTAGGATATTCATCACCAGTACGACAGGCACATCTTCTTTGATAGGCTCAGGGACTAGCAGGATCCCTTTTCTCCCCACTTCTTGCCCACAGATTCGAATATTCATCCACACGACACCTGTGACCGGGATCGGTTGTTGGTTGGCAGCAAACAACCGGATCAATGTCTCTTTTTCTGGCTTGGCCAGGGCCTGGAAATGCTGCTTGAAATACGTTTCTGGCATCGTCATCACTTGTGACCCGGTATCTACCAGGCAATCCACTAGAACTCCCTCAAATTCAGCACGTACAGTACAGACCAAAAGTTTGGACACACCTTCTCATTTAAAGATTTTTCTGTATTTTCATGACTATGAAAATTGTACATTCACACTGAAGGCATCAAAACTATGAATTAACACATGTGGAATTATATACTTACCAAAAAAGTGTAAAACAACTGAAAATATGTCTTATATTCTAGGTTCTTCAAAGTAGCCACCTTTTGCTTTGATGACTGCTTTGCACACTCTTGGCATTCTCTTGATGGTCTTCCAACAATCTTGAAGGAGTTCCCAGAGATGCTTAGCACTAGTTGGCCCTTTTGCCTTCACTCTGCGGTCCTGCTCACACCAAACCATCTCGATTGGGTTGAGGTCAGGTGTCTGTGGAGGCCAGGTCATCTGGAGTAGCACCCCATCACTCTCCATCTTGGGCAAATAGCCCTCACACAGCCTGGAGGTGTGTTTGGGGTCATTGTCCTGTTGAAAAATAAATGATGGTCCAACTAAACGCAAACCAGATGGAATAGCATGCTGCTGCAAGATGCTGTGGTAGCCATGCTGGTTCAGTATGCCTTCAATTTTGAATAAATCCCCTACAGTGTCACCAGCAAAGCACCCCCACACCATCACACCTCTTCCTCCATGCTTCACAGTGGGAACCAGGCATGTAGAGTCCATCCGTTCACCTTTTCTGCGTCACACAAAGACACGGTGGTTGGAACCAAAGATCTCAAATTTGGACTCATCAGACCAAAGCACAGATTTCCACTGGTCTAATGTCCATTCCTTGTGTTCTTTAGCCCAAACAAGTCTCTTCTGCTTGTTGCCTGTCCTTAGCAGTGGTTTCCTAGCAGCTATTTTACCATGAAGGCTTGCTGTACAAAGTCTCCTCTTAACAGTTGTTGTAGAGATGTGTCTGCTGCTAGAACTCTGTGTGGCATTGACCTTGTCTCTAATCTGAGCTGCTGTTAACCTGCGATTTCTGAGGTTGGTGACTGGGATAAACTTATCCTCAGAAGCAGAGATGTCTCTTGGTCTTCCTTTCCTGGGGTGGTCCTCATGTGAGCTAGTTTCTTTGTATCGCTTGATTGTTTTTGCGACTGCACTTGGGGACACTTTCAAAGTTTTCCCAATTTGTCGGACTGACTGAAGTTCATTTCTTAAAGTAATGTTGGCCACTCGTTTTTCTTTACTTAGCTGCTTTTTTCTTGCCATAATACAAATTCTAACAATCTATTCAGTAGGACTATCAGCTGTGTATCCATCAGACTTCTGCACAACACAACTGATGGTCCCAACACCATTTATAAGGCAAGAAATCCCACTTATTAAACCTGACAGGGCACACCTGTGAAGTGAAAACCATTCCCGGTGACTACCTCTTGAAGCTCATCAAGAGATTGCCAAGAGTGTGCAAAGCAGTCATCAAAGCAAAAGGTGGCTACTTTGAAGAACCTAGAATATAAGACATATTTTCAGTTGTTTCACACTTTTTTGTTAAGTATATAATTCCACATGTGTTAATTCCTAGTTTTGATGCCGTCAGTGTGAATTTACAGTTTTAATAGTCATGAAAATACAGAAAAATCTTTAAATGAGAAGGTGTGTCCAAACTTTTGGTCTGTACTGTAGGATGGGACTCCCAGCAATCAAGTGTTCGTTATGATATGGAGCGGCCTCTCTCCTCGCCTCCCCCGCAGAGTGCCGCACTACTGCGGGGGTTGGTAGTTTAACGGCGGCTTCCGCTGGCCTTGAGTATAGTTCCGACAGTCTCTAGCAAGGTGCCCCCGTCCTCCACATTCCCAGCATTGGATGCCTCCTCCTCGCCAGGGGGCACCTCGAGCCTGTCCTCATGCCTCCGATGCCTGACGGGAGGGGGCTTTTTCCTACTGATCCCTTGTCGGTCGGGCTGAAGAATGGTTGCATGAGTATGGTGGGTCAGGCTCTTGTAGTTCCCCCACTCTTCGCTCCATCTAGGTCAGTTTCTCTTGCACGTTAACAAGGGACCCCTGCAAGTCTTGCACTACTTGGAATAGCACCTCTTGATGGTTTGGGTCCCCTCTGGAATTGGCGCCCTGGACACGCATCACCCCAGACGCATAGCTCTCTTCTTTACTTCGGGCCACTGTTTCTGCCAGGATTTGACGAAACGTAAGGGCCAGATCTGCCCGGACCCGTTCTGACAGTGCTCGCCTCAAGGATGTGCTGTGCAGTCCCAAAATGAATTGCTCCCGGAGTATCCGGTCTTTAGAGCCCATGCCACCAAATCCATCCACCTCCTTTCTCTGCACCTCTGCTAACACTTCTTGCAGTGTTGTTGCATACTGAGAAATTCCTTCTTCTTCCCGCTGTAGCCTAGAGAAAAATTTGGCGTGACGGTGTCCCGCGCTAGCAGTCTCGCCGTAGATCTCTTCCAGGAACTTCACTAGCTCCTTCAGGGTACTGCGGGTGAGTTTTGGTTGTAGGCAGACATTTCTGCGGGCCTCTCCCTCTAGGGCAGTTAAAGCTATGTCCGCTTCAAGGTCTGGGCTGATGTTATAAATCTTCAGGTTGCTTTGCAGCCGGGACAACCAGTCTGACAGTGGCATATTCTTGCCGTCAAACTTTGGTAGCACACTAAATATGGTGCCCATAGGGAGTGTCATTGCAGGGGTTCCACAAATGCCCACAGCATCCCCCTTAATGTTAGCATTCCTGCCATTGCTGTCTGCTGCATCCATCTGGTGACAGTACCCTGCTCGCAGCGCTACTTGAAGCGATGGCCGGGGGACCACCACGGTGCAGGAAGACTACTGTACACAAGATGAGGTGCAAACAACAAATGGTAGATTTATTGGGAGGCAAGGAATGAAGTGGGTGAGGAAGATGCAAACAGAAGTATGCAATGGCAAGAGACACTTTACAAGAGTTATAAACTTTATCTTGTCTGTAAAATAGCACAGTGCTCCAGCTATTACAGCCTCAAAATATGTCTCACAAGCAAATTTAAACAATAAACAAATAACGATGCTACTCTACATATAAACTCCCTGGCCTTTACTAAGCAGGCCCCACGGCTCCCGTATACTGACTACTGAAGCCTACACTGGGCCCTAACAGGTGCACCAAACAGGAACAGACTCACGGTGATGTTCGGGACTCAAGTCCAGTCCCAGGGGGCCCCCAGCGGTCTAATGTGGTGGTGCGCACGGCTTTCTATCAGCTCTGTGAAACGTGGTCTTCTCCTTGCTTCTGGGTCCTAGGGATGCTCCTGGAAACTGTAAGTCCCTTTCTCAGTAACTTCGTGGCTTCACAAACTAGCACAGAACAGCCACCTTTGCTGTACCCGGAAAAGTCTTGCAAATTTCACAAGTACACTGCGTCCCAGGCTGTGGGACCTTTCTTGTAGCAAACAGAACACAGTTCACTCAGTCGCAGCTTCAGCTCACACACAGTTCAGGCTCAACTCCTCCCCTTATTTTAGGGCAGTTCATCTTCACAGTCTATAGCAGGGGGTAAGCAGAACATTCCATCACACCAAACAAGGGGGTGCTGTCTCTTAAAGTGGCAGCGTGTTACTGTCCATAACAGCACCACCCTCTTACATGGTCTCCCCCCCAAAAAAGGGAGATTCAAATTGTCACACACTGGATATACGTCAGTTCTGTTAGTTTGTCGTATATCAGCCAGCCACGTTCTGCCACTTACATTGTGTTCTGTTATACACTGGGCCTGAGTTTTGGTGCAGTCTCCCCCCCCAAAAAAGGGAGATTCTAATTGTCACAAAGTGGATATACGTCAGATCTGTTAGTTTGTCATATATCAGCCAGCCACGTTCTGCCACTTACATTGTGTTGTTTTATACACTGGACCTGAATTTTGGTGCATTCTCCCCCCCAAAAAAAGGGAGATTCAAATTGTCACACACTGGATATACGTCAGTTCTGTTAGTTTGTCGTATATCAGCTAGCCACGTTCTGCCACTTACATTGTGTTGTTTTATACACTGGATCTGATTTTTGGTGCAGTCTCCCCCCCAAAAAAGGGAGACTCAAATTGTCACACACTGGATATACGTCAGTTCTGTTAGTTTCTCGTATATCAGCCAGCCACGTTCTGCCACTTACATTGTGTTGTTTTATACACTGGACCTGATTTTTGGTGCAGTCTCTCCCCAAAAAAAGGGAGATTCAAATTGTCACACACTGGATATACGTCAGTTCTGTTAGTTTGTCGTATGTCAGCCAGCCATGTTCTGCCACTTACATTGTGTTGGGTTATACACTGGTCCTGATTTTTTGTGCAGTCTCCCCCCAAAGAAAGGGAGATTCTAATTGTCACAAAGTGGATATACGTCAGTTCTGTTAGTTTGTCGTATATCAGCCAGCCACGTTCTGCCACTTACATTGTGTTGTGTTATACACTGGTAGGGTTGAGCGAAACGGGTCGATCATTTTCAAAAGTCACCGACTTTTGGCTAAGTCGGCGTCTCATGAAACCCGATCCGACCCCTGTGCTTGTCGGCCATGCGGTACGCGACTTTCGCGCCAAAGTCGCGTTTCAATGACGCGAAAAGCGCCATTTCTCAGCCAATGAAGGTGAACGCAGAGTGTGGGCAGCGTGATGACATAGATCCTGGTCCCCACCATCTTAGAGAAGGGCATTGCAGTGATTGGCTTGCTGTCTGCGGCGTCACAGGGGCTATAAAGGGGCGTTCCCGCCGACCGCCATCTTACTGCTGCTGATCTGAGCTTAGGGAGAGGTTGCTGCCGCTTCGTCAGAAGCAGGGAGAGCGTTAGGCAGGGTCCACTAACCACCAAACCGCTTGTGCTGCAGCGATTTCCACTGTCCAACACCACCTTCGGTGTGCAGGGACTGTGGAAGCTATTTTTTTTTTTTTTTTCCCCTCAGCGCTGTAGCTCATTGGGCTGCCCTAGAAGGCTCCGTGATAGCTGTATTGCTGTGTGTACGCCACTGTGGAAACCAACTGCTTTTTTCAAAGCACATATCCTCTTGTTCCTTCCTTTCTGCACAGCTATCTTTTTTGTTTGTCCACACTTTTTATTTAATTTGTGCATCAGTCCACTCCTATTGCTGCCTGCCATACCTGGCTTAGATTACTGCAGGGAGATAGTAATTGTAGGACAGTCCCTGTTTTTTTTTTGTTTTTTTTGTGGGAGATTAAGATTGGCATTTCTGCTACAGTGCCATCCCTGTGTGTGCCATCTCTCACTGAGTGGGCCATAGAAAGCCTATTTATTTTTTCCGTGATTTGTGTTCTAAATTCTACCTCAACACAAAAACACTACATCAATCAGTGGGAGAAAAATATTGGCCTCAGTCAGGGCTTGTGTGCCACTGCTGTGTGTGCTATCTCTCATTCAGTGGGCTATAGAAAGCCTATTTATTTATTTTTTTTTTTTAATATTATTTGGTTTCTAAAGTCTCCCTGAAAAAAAAAAAAAAACCTAAAAAAACAGTGGGAGAGTAATATTGCCCTTTCAGCTTGTGTGCCAGTCTTGACTCCTGGGTGTGCCACCTCTCTCCCTCTCATTCAGTGGGCCATAGAAAGCCTATTTATTTATTTTTTTTAAATATTATTGGGTTTCTAAAGTCTCCCTTAAAAAACAAAAAATACATAAAAAAACAGTGGGAGAGTAATATTGCCCTTTCAGCTTGTGTGCCAGTCTTGACTCCTGGGTGTGCCACCTCTCTCTCTCTCATTCAGTGGGCCATAGAAAGGCTATTTTTTTTTTTGGTTTTTTTTAATATTATTTGGTTTCTAAAGTCTCCCTGAAAAAAAAAAAAAAACCATAAAAAAACAGTGGGAGAGTAATATTGCCCTTTCAGCTTGTGTGCCAGTCTTGACTCCTGGGTGTGCCACCTCTCTCTCTCATTCAGTGGGCCATAGAAAGGCTATTTTTTTTTTGGTTTTTTTAATATTATTTGGTTTCTAAAGTCTCCCTGAAAAAAAAAAAAAAAACATAAAAAAACAGTGGGAGAGTAATATTGCCCTTTCAGCTTGTGTGCCAGTCTTGACTCCTGGGTGTGCCACCTCTCTCTCTCATTCAGTGGGCCATAGAAAGGCTATTTTTTTGGGGGTTTTTTTTAATATTATTTGGTTTCTAAAGTCTCCCTGAAAAAAAAAAAAAAACATAAAAAAACAGTGGGAGAGTAATATTGCCCTTTCAGCTTGTGTGCCAGTCTTGACTCCTGGGTGTGCCACCTCTCTCTCTCATTCAGTGGGCCATAGAAAGGCTATTTTTTTTTTGTTTTTTTTAATATTATTTGGTTTCTAAAGTCTCCCTGAAAAAAAAAAAAAAACATAAAACAGTGGGAGAGTAATATTGCCCTTTCAGCTTGTGTGCCAGTCTTGACTCCTGGGTGTGCCACCTCTCTCCCTCTCATTCAGTGGGCCATAGAAAGCCTATTTATTTATTTTTTTAAATATTATTGGGTTTCTAAAGTCTCCCTTAAAAAAAAAAAAAACATAAAAAAACAGTGGGAGAGTAATATTGCCCTTTCAGCTTGTGTGCCAGTCTTGACTCCTGGGTGTGCCACCTCTCTCCCTCTCATTCAGTGGGCCATAGAAAGCCTATTTATTTTTTTTTTTAAATATTATTGGGTTTCTAAAGTCTCCCTTAAAAAACAAAAAATACATAAAAAAACAGTGGGAGAGTAATATTGCCCTTTCAGCTTGTGTGCCAGTCTTGACTCCTGGGTGTGCCACCTCTCTCTCATTCAGTGGGCCATAGAAAGCATTTTTTTTTTTTGGTTTTTTTAATATTATTTGGTTTCTAAAGTCTCCCTGAAAAAAAAAAAAAAAAAAAAAAAACAGTGGGAGAGTAATATTGCCCTTTCAGCTTGTGTGCCAGTCTTGACTCCTGGGTGTGCCACCTCTCTCCCTCTCATTCAGTGGGCCATAGAAAGCCTATTTATTTATTTTTTTTAATATTATTGGGTTTCTAAAGTCTCCCTTAAAAAAAAAAAAACATAAAAAAACAGTGGGAGAGTAATATTGCCCTTTCAGCTTGTGTGCCAGTCTTGACTCCTGGGTGTGCCACCTCTCTCCCTCTCATTCAGTGGGCCATAGAAAGCCTATTTATTTTTTAAAAAAAATATTATTGGGTTTCTAAAGTCTCCCTTAAAAAAAAAAAAACATAAAAAAACAGTGGGAGAGTAATATTGCCCTTTCAGCTTGTGTGCCAGTCTTGACTCCTGGGTGTGCCACCTCTCTCCCTCTCATTCAGTGGGCCATAGAAAGCCTATTTATTTTTTTTTTTAAATATTATTGGGTTTCTAAAGTCTCCCTTAAAAAACAAAAAATACATAAAAAAACAGTGGGAGAGTAATATTGCCCTTTCAGCTTGTGTGCCAGTCTTGACTCCTGGGTGTGCCACCTCTCTCTCATTCAGTGGGCCATAGAAAGCATTTTTTTTTTTTTCCTTGATTTGTGTTCTAAAATCTACCTCAACACAAAAACACTACATCAATCAGTGGGAGAAAAATATTGGCCTCAGTCAGGGCTTGTGTGCCACTGCTGTGTGTGCTATCTCTCATTCAGTGGGCTATAGAAAGCCTATTTATTTTTTTTTTTTTTTCTTATTATTTGGTTTCTAAAGTCTCCCTGAAAAAAAAAAAAAAAAAAAAAAAACAGTGGGAGAGTAATATTGCCCTTTCAGCTTGTGTGCCAGTCTTGACTCCTGGGTGTGCCACCTCTCTCCCTCTCATTCAGTGGGCCATAGAAAGCCTATTTTTTTTTTTTTTTAATATTATTGGGTTTCTAAAGTCTCCCTTAAAAAAAAAAAAACATAAAAAAACAGTGGGAGAGTAATATTGCCCTTTCAGCTTGTGTGCCAGTCTTGACTCCTGGGTGTGCCACCTCTCTCCCTCTCATTCAGTGGGCCATAGAAAGCCTATTTATTTTTTAAAAAAAATATTATTGGGTTTCTAAAGTCTCCCTTAAAAAAAAAAAAACATAAAAAAACAGTGGGAGAGTAATATTGCCCTTTCAGCTTGTGTGCCAGTCTTGACTCCTGGGTGTGCCACCTCTCTCCCTCTCATTCAGTGGGCCATAGAAAGCCTATTTATTTTTTTTTTTAAATATTATTGGGTTTCTAAAGTCTCCCTTAAAAAACAAAAAATACATAAAAAAACAGTGGGAGAGTAATATTGCCCTTTCAGCTTGTGTGCCAGTCTTGACTCCTGGGTGTGCCACCTCTCTCTCATTCAGTGGGCCATAGAAAGCATTTTTTTTTTTTTCCTTGATTTGTGTTCTAAAATCTACCTCAACACAAAAACACTACATCAATCAGTGGGAGAAAAATATTGGCCTCAGTCAGGGCTTGTGTGCCACTGCTGTGTGTGCTATCTCTCATTCAGTGGGCTATAGAAAGCCTATTTATTTATTTATTTTTTTTCTTATTATTTGGTTTCTAAAGTCTCCCTGAAAAAAAAAAAAAAAACATAAAAAAACAGTGGGAGAGTAATATTGCCCTTTCAGCTTGTGTGCCAGTCTTGACTCCTGGGTGTGCCACCTCTCTCTCTCATTCAGTGGGCCATAGAAAGGCTATTTTTTTTTTTGGTTTTTTTAATATTATTTGGTTTCTAAAGTCTCCCTGAAATAAAAAAAAAACTTAAAAAAACAGTGGGAGAGTAATATTGCCCTTTCAGCTTGTGCGCCAGTCTTGACTCCTGGGTGTGCCACCTCTCTCTCTCTAATTGTGGGCCATAGAAAGCCTTTTTTTTTTTGTTTTTTTTTTAATATTATTTGGTTTCTAAAGTCTCCCTGAGAAAAAAAAATAAATAAATTAGGTGGGAGATTAATATTGACATTAGTGCTTGAGTGACAGTCCTGCGTGTGTGTCATCTCTGTGATTTTGTGCCACAGAAAACAGAGTGTGTACCATTGTGCCTGATTTTCCTTGTGGTCTCACCAACCTGTTAAGGGATATTGAAATCATACTGAAGTTATAGCTCACCGTGTAAGTTGTTTGACAGCAACAAATAAAGTTACTTTGGTTAAGATTTTAAAACAATGAGGAAGTCTGGTGCAAGAGGTCGTCGTGGGCGTTCATTGTCAGCTGGTAATGATGGTAGTGGTAGTGGAGCATCAGGTGGTCGTGGGGATAAAAATATTCCACCTAAGTCTGGAGCTGTGGAGCCAGTTTCGTCGTCAGGCTACACAAGGCCTCGAACGCTCTCTTTTCTGGGAGTAGGAAAACCGCTTTTAAAGGCGGAGCAGCAACAGCAAGTTTTGGCTTACATTGCAGACTCAGCCTCTAGCTCTTTTGCCTCCTCTTCCAAAACTGGTAAATGTAAAAGCAGCGCGTCGCTTGTGGATGTTCACGGTCAGGGACAAGTCGCTTCCTTGTCCTCCTCAGCAAAAACTACAACAAGAGAGAAGGATGCAGCAGGCGACACAACGGGTTACTCCATGGAGCTCTTTACACATACCGTCCCTGGCTTACAAAGTGAAACACTTAACAGGCCATGCCCATTACAAGTATATTCTGACATGGAGTGCACTGATGCACAGCCACAGCCAGAGTACTATGCTGCTCCTTTGACTCAGACCACCACATTGCCCTCTCAGGGTACAGATCCACAATCAGACCCTGATGAGACTATGTTGCCCCGCCACGAACGCTATACCACCGACCGACACAGTGACACAGACGAAGTTGCACACGAGCTCGAAGAGGAGGTAATAGATGACCCAGTTATTGACCCCGATTGGCAGCCATTGGGGGAACAGGGTGCAGGCGGCAGTAGTTCAGAAGCGGAGGTGGAGGAGGGGCCGCAGCAGGCATCAACATCGCAACAGGTTCCATCTGCCGGGCCCGTATCTGGCCCAAAACGCGTGTCAAAGCCAAAACCTGTTGGAGCACAGCGTTGCCATCCGGTTAAAGCTCAGTCTGCAATCCCTGAAAAGGGATCCGAGTCTAGGAAGAGTGCAGTCTGGCATTTTTTTAAACAACATCCAACTGATCAGCGCAAAGTCATCTGTCAAAAATGTTCAACTAGCTTAAGCAGAGGTCAGAATCTGAAAAGTCTAAATACTAGTTGCATGCATAGACACTTAACCACCATGCATTTTCAAGCCTGGACTAACTACCAAACGTCCCTCAAGGTTGTAGCACCCTCGGCCAATGAAGCTAGTCAGCAACGCAACATCCCTTCCGTCACTGTAAGGCCACCATTTTCCGCACCACCGGCAGTATCTGTGCAGGTTTCTTTGCCAGCCAAAAGCAGTCAGGGTCAGGGAATCACCAGTTTTGTAGGAGGAAATATTGCATCTAGGGCACCGGCGGAAACAATACCGTCTCCAACCGTCTCTCAGTCTGCCATGTACACCGGCACACCCGAAAGTTCCACGATCTCCAGCTCTCCAGTCCAGCTCACCCTACATGAGACTCTGGTTAGAAAAAGGAAGTACTTATCCTCGCATCCGCGTACACAGTGTTTTAACGCCCACATAGCTAGACTAATCTCGTTAGAGATGATGCCCTACCGGTTAGTTGAAAGCGAAGCTTTCAAAGCCCTGATGGAGTACGCTGAACCACGATACGAGCTACCCAGTCGACACTTTTTTTCCAGAAAAGCCATCCCAGCCCTGCACCAGCATGTTAAACAGTGCATCGTCCATGCACTCAGGCAATCTGTGAGTACAAAGGTGCACCTGACTACAGATGCATGGACCAGTAGGCATGGCCAGGGACGTTATGTGTCCATCACGGCACACTGGGTGAATGTGGTGGATGCAGGGTCCACAGGCGACATCAATTTAGGGACAGTTGTGCCTAGCCCACGGTCTAGGAAACAGTTGGCTGTAGGCGTTCGCACCCCCTCCTCCTCCTCCTCCTCGTCCTCCTGCAGAAGCTACAGCTCTTCCACAGAACGCAGTCTGCCAACCACTCCATCGGCAGATGACACTGTTGCACACCAGTTGTCCCATTATGGGCCAGCTACTGCCAAGCGTCAGCAGGCTGTATTGGCTATGAAGTGTTTGGGCGACAACAGACACACCGCGGAAGTTCTGTCCGAGTTCTTGCAACAAGAAACGCAGTCGTGGCTGGGCACAGTAGATCTTGAGGCAGGCAAGGTAGTGAGTGATAACGGAAGGAATTTCTTGGCTGCCATCTCCCTTTCCCAACTGAAACACATTCCTTGCCTGGCTCACACCTTAAACCTGGTGGTGCAGTGCTTATTGAAAACTTATCCTGGGTTCTCCGACCTGCTCCTCAAAGTGCGTGCACTTTGCTCACATATCCGACGTTCGCCTGTACACGCCAGCCGTATGCAGACCTATCAGCGGTCTTTGAACCTTCCCCAGCATCGCCTAATCATAGACGTTGCAACAAGGTGGAACTCAACACTGCACATGCTTCAGAGACTGTGCGAACAGAGGCGTGCTGTTATTTATTTGTGGGAGGATACACGGGCAGGCAGTAGGATGGCAGACATGGAGTTGTCAGGTGTGCAGTGGTCTAAGATACAAGACATGTGTCAAGTCCTTCAGTGTTTTGAGGAATGCACACGGCTGGTTAGTGCAGACAACGCCGTAATAAGCATGAGCATCCCCCTAATGCGTCTGCTGATGCAAAGTTTGACGCACATAAAGGAGCAGGCGTCTGCACCAGAGGAAGAGGAAAGCCTTGATGACAGTCAGCCATTGTCTGGTCAGGGCAGTGTACAGGACGAGGTAGCGGGCGAAGAGGAGGTGGAGGACGAGGAGGATGATGGGGATGAGTATATTTTTAATGCCGAACCTTTCCCGGGGGCACAGGAAATTGGTTGCGTGTCACGGCCGGGTTCTGGTTTTTTGAGGGACACAAGTGACGTAGATTTGCCTGCAACTGCCCCTCAACCAATCACAACCGGAGATTTGACAACTGGAACTTTGGCCCACATGGCGGATTATGCCTTACGTATCCTAAAAAGGGACACACGCATTACGAAAATGATGAACGATGACGATTACTGGTTGGCCTGCCTCCTTGATCCACGCTATAAAGGCAAATTGCAAAATATTATGCCACATGAGAACTTGGAACTAATATTAGCAACCAAACAATCAACTCTTGTTGACCGTTTGCTTCAGGCATTCCCAGCACACAGCGCACGTGATCGTTCTCACACGAGCTCCAGGGGGCAGCAGACTAGGAGTGTTAGGGGTGCACACATCAGAAGTGGCGTTGGACAGAGGGGTTTTCTGACCAGGTTGTGGAGTGATTTTGCTATGACCGCAGACAGGACAGGTACTGCTGCATCAATTGAAAGTGACAGGAGACAACATTTGTCCAGTATGGTTACTAACTATTTTTCATCCCTTATCGATGTTCTCCCTCAACCGTCATTCCCATTTGATTACTGGGCCTCCAAATTAGACACCTGGCCAGAATTGGCAGAATATGCATTGCAGGAGCTTGCTTGCCCGGCAGCAAGTGTCCTATCAGAAAGAGTATTCAGTGCTGCAGGTTCAATATTAACCGAAAAAAGGACTCGTCTGGCTACCCAAAATGTTGACGATCTAACATTCATTAAAATGAACCACAACTGGATTTCGAAATCTTTTGCCCCACCTTGCCCGGCCGACACCTAGCTTTCCTATGAAAAGCTCTTGTGTTGTGAATTTGGATTCTGGGCTCCCCCGGTGGCTACTGGTGGAATTGAACTGGTGTTTTCATCTTCTCTGTTCACCTGTTCCCATCAAGATGTGGGAGTCGCTATATAACCTTGCTGCTTTGTTAGTTGCTTGCCGGTCAACAATGTTATCAGAAGCCTCTCTGTGCTTGTTCCTGCTCCTAGACAACTACTAGATAAGTTGGACTTTTGTCCATGTTTGTTTTTGCATTTTTGTTCCAGTTCACAGCTGTAGTTTCGTTACTGTGGCTGGAAAGCTCTTGTGAACAGGAATTGCCACTCTGGTGTTATGAGTTAATGCCAGAGTTTTAAAGTAATTTCTGGATGGTGTTTTTATAGGGTTTTCAGCTGACCATGAAAGTGTCCTTTCTGTCTTCTGCTATGTAGTAAGTGGACCTCAAATTTGCTAAACCTATTTTCATACTACGTTTGTTATTTCATCTTAATTCACCGCCAATACATGTGGGGGGCCTCTGTCTCCTTTCGGGGTATTTCTCTAGAGGTGAGCTAGGACTAATATTTTCCTCTGCTAGCATTATTTAGTCCTCCGGCTGGTGCTGGGCATCTAGAATCAACGTAGGCATGCTACCCGGCCACTGCTAGTTGTGCGTTAGGTTTAGTTCATGGTCAGCTCAGTTCCCATCTTCCAAGAGCTAGTTCCTATATATGCTGATGCTATGTTCTCTTGCCATTGAGAACATGACAGTTTGACCGGCCCACTAAAGGGTTAAAATCCTTGGCTGAGAAAAGAGAGTATGCAGTGTGATAGAATTCTGTCCCGAAGCGAGCGGCAGAATTTTAGACGGAAAAATGGGTTGTGTTTCTATTGTGGTGATTCTACTCATGTTATATCAGCATGCTCTAAGCGCACTAAAAAGCTTGATAAATCTGTTTCCATTTGCACCTTACCGTCTAAGTTTATTCTATCTGTGACCCTGATTTGCTCTTTGTCATCTATTACCACGGACGCCTATGTCGACTCTGGCGCCGCTTTGAGTCTTATGGATTGGTCCTTTGCCAAACGCTGTGGGTATGATTTAGAGCCTTTGGAGACTCTTATTCCTCTGAAGGGGATTGACTCCACCCCATTGGCTAATAATAAACCACAATACTGGACACAAGTAACTATGCGTATTAATCCGGATCACCAGGAGATTATTCGCTTTCTGGTGCTGTATAATCTACATGATGATTTGGTGCTAGGATTGCCTTGGCTGCAATCTCACAACCCAGTCCTCGACTGGAGAGCTATGTCTGTGTTGAGCTGGGGATGTAAGGGGGCTCATGGGGATGTACCTGTGGTTTCCATTTCATCATCTATTCCCTCTGAAATTCCTGAGTTCCTGTCTGACTATCGTGACGTCTTTGAAGAATCCAAGCTTGGTTCATTACCTCCGCACCGAGAGTGCGATTGTGCCATAGATTTAATCCCGGGTAGTAAATACCCAAAGGGTCGTTTATTTAATCTGTCTGTGCCTGAACATGCTGCTATGCGAGAATATATAAAGGAGTCCTTGGAAAAGGGACATATTCGTCCATCGTCATCTCCCTTAGGAGCCGGTTTTTTCTTTGTGTCAAAAAAAGACGGCTCTTTGAGACCATGTATCGATTATCGGCTTTTGAATAAAATCACTGTAAAATATCAATACCCATTGCCGTTGCTGACTGATTTGTTTGCTCGTATAAAGGGGGCCAAGTGGTTCTCTAAGATTGACCTTCGTGGGGCGTATAATTTGGTGCTAATCAGGCAGGGGGATGAGTGGAAAACCGCATTTAATACGCCCGAGGGCCACTTTGAGTATTTAGTGATGCCTTTTGGTCTTTCAAATGCTCTGTCAGTTTTCCAGTCCTTTATGCATGATATTTTTCGCGATTATTTGGATAAATTTATGATTGTGTATCTGGATGATATTCTGATTTTTTCGGATGACTGGGACTCTCATGTCCAGCAAGTCAGGAGGGTTTTCCAGGTTTTGCGGTCTAATTCTTTGTGTGTGAAGGGTTCTAAGTGTGTTTTTGGGGTACAGAGGATTTCCTTTTTGGGATATATTTTTTCTCCCTCTTCCATTGAAATGGATCCTGTCAAGGTTCAAGCTATTTGTGATTGGACGCAGCCCTCTTCTCTTAAGAGTCTTCAGAAATTTTTGGGCTTTGCTAACTTTTATCGTCGATTTATTGCTGGTTTTTCGGATATTGCTAAGCCATTGACCGATTTGACTAAGAAGGGTGCTGATGTTGCTGATTGGTCCCCTGACGCTGTGGAGGCCTTTCGGGAGCTTAAGCGCCGTTTTTCCTCTGCCCCTGTGTTGCGTCAGCCTGATGTTGCTCTACCTTTTCAGGTTGAGGTCGACGCTTCTGAGATCGGAGCTGGGGCAGTGTTGTCGCAGAAAAGTTCTGACTGCTCCGTGATGAGGCCTTGTGCCTTCTTTTCCCGTAAATTTTCGCCCGCTGAGCGGAATTATGATGTTGGGAATCGGGAGCTTTTGGCCATGAAGTGGGCTTTTGAGGAGTGGCGCCATTGGCTTGAGGGGGCCAGACATCAGGTGGTGGTATTGACTGACCACAAAAACTTGATTTATCTTGAGACCGCCAGGCGCCTGAATCCTAGACAGGCGCGCTGGTCATTATTTTTCTCTCGGTTTAATTTTGTGGTGTCATACCTACCGGGTTCTAAGAATGTTAAGGCGGATGCCCTTTCTAGGAGTTTTGAGCCTGACTCGCCTGGTAACTCTGAGCCCACAGGTATCCTTAAGGATGGAGTGGTATTGTCAGCCGTTTCTCCAGACCTGCGGCGGGCCTTGCAGGAGTTTCAGGCGGATAGACCGGATCGTTGCCCACCTGATAAACTGTTTGTTCCTGATGATTGGACCAGTAGAGTCATCTCTGAGGTTCATTCTTCTGCGTTGGCAGGTCATCCTGGCATTTTTGGTACCAGGGATTTGGTGGCAAGGTCCTTCTGGTGGCCTTCCCTGTCACGAGATGTGCGAGGCTTTGTGCAGTCTTGTGACGTTTGTGCTCGGGCCAAGCCTTGTTGCTCTCGGGCTAGTGGATTATTGTTGCCCTTGCCTATTCCTAAGAGGCCTTGGACGCACATCTCGATGGATTTTATTTCAGATCTGCCTGTTTCTCAGAAGATGTCTGTCATCTGGGTGGTGTGTGACCGTTTCTCTAAGATGGTCCATTTGGTTCCTCTGCCCAAGTTGCCTTCTTCTTCCGAGTTGGTTCCTCTGTTTTTTCAAAATGTTGTTCGTTTGCATGGTATTCCTGAGAATATCATTTCTGACAGAGGGACCCAATTCGTGTCTAGATTTTGGCGGGCATTCTGTGCTAGGATGGGCATAGATTTGTCTTTTTCGTCCGCTTTCCATCCTCAGACGAATGGCCAGACCGAGCGGACTAATCAGACCCTGGAGACATATCTGAGGTGTTTTGTGTCTGCTGACCAGGATGATTGGGTTGCTTTTTTGCCATTGGCAGAGTTCGCTCTCAATAATCGGGCCAGCTCTGCCACTTTGGTGTCCCCGTTTTTCTGTAATTCGGGGTTTCATCCTCGATTTTCCTCTGGTCAGGTGGAATCTTCGGATTGTCCTGGAGTGGATGCTGTGGTGGAGAGATTGCATCGGATCTGGGGGCAGGTGGTGGACAATTTGAGGTTGTCCCAGGAGAAGACTCAGCTTTTTGCCAACCGCCACCGTCGTGTTGGTCCTCGGCTTTGTGTTGGGGATTTGGTGTGGTTGTCTTCTCGTTTTGTCCCTATGAGGGTCTCTTCTCCTAAGTTTAAGCCTCGGTTCATCGGCCCGTATAAGATATTGGAGATTCTTAACCCTGTTTCCTTCCGTTTGGACCTCCCTGCATCCTTTTCTATTCATAACGTTTTTCATCGGTCATTATTGCGCAGGTATGAGGTACCGGTTGTGCCTTCCGTTGAGCCTCCTGCTCCGGTGTTGGTTGAGGGTGAGTTGGAGTACGTTGTGGAGAAAATCTTGGACTCTCGTGTTTCCAGACGGAGACTCCAGTATCTGGTCAAGTGGAAGGGATACGGCCAGGAGGATAATTCTTGGGTGAATGCATCTGATGTTCATGCCTCTGATCTGGTTCGTGCCTTTCATAGGGCCCATCCTGATCGCCCTGGTGGTTCTGGTGAGGGTTCGGTGCCCCCTCCTTGAGGGGGGGGTACTGTTGTGAATTTGGATTCTGGGCTCCCCCGGTGGCTACTGGTGGAATTGAACTGGTGTTTTCATCTTCTCTGTTCACCTGTTCCCATCAAGATGTGGGAGTCGCTATATAACCTTGCTGCTTTGTTAGTTGCTTGCCGGTCAACAATGTTATCAGAAGCCTCTCTGTGCTTGTTCCTGCTCCTAGACAACTACTAGATAAGTTGGACTTTTGTCCATGTTTGTTTTTGCATTTTTGTTCCAGTTCACAGCTGTAGTTTCGTTACTGTGGCTGGAAAGCTCTTGTGAACAGGAATTGCCACTCTGGTGTTATGAGTTAATGCCAGAGTTTTAAAGTAATTTCTGGATGGTGTTTTTATAGGGTTTTCAGCTGACCATGAAAGTGTCCTTTCTGTCTTCTGCTATGTAGTAAGTGGACCTCAAATTTGCTAAACCTATTTTCATACTATGTTTGTTATTTCATCTTAATTCACCGCCAATACATGTGGGGGGCCTCTGTCTCCTTTCGGGGTATTTCTCTAGAGGTGAGCTAGGACTAATATTTTCCTCTGCTAGCATTATTTAGTCCTCCGGCTGGTGCTGGGCATCTAGAATCAACGTAGGCATGCTACCCGGCCACTGCTAGTTGTGCGTTAGGTTTAGTTCATGGTCAGCTCAGTTCCCATCTTCCAAGAGCTAGTTCCTATATATGCTGATGCTATGTTCTCTTGCCATTGAGAACATGACACTCTTGCCTGTGAATTACTTTTCTAATGTCTAATTTGCTGCAGCTGATTGTACAGCATACGACATGTTTACACCTCCCTAAATGGCAAAACTCCTCACACGGGGCCGTGGTATCGCGACTTGGCGCAAGCACCCGTGAGACTGCTGTTTGTCTGAAGAGGTGGGTGTGCTCGCTTTTGGTTGACGGCATTGCTACTGGGTCCCTCATAGTACAATGTAGTGTCTCTGGCGGTGGTGGTGCGCACCCAACGTCAGACACACCGTTGTAACATGAGGGGCCCTGGGGCGGTCCCGCCGGCCTCAAGAGAGTTCCCCCCTACCCCAGCTCAAAATGTGCTCTACCACGTGCAAAATTATGTCGCACAGCTCCACCAATCTTTAGTCTATTCGCTGACATCATTCAATGTCTGGCACTGACAATACAAATTTGTACACATCTATGATGCAACTTAAAGTAGTCTGTGTCTGTGTCCTATATTGGCACCATTAAATAGTTACTGCCAAATTACTATGTCAGAAACTCAGCAGATGAGCCCACCCCTGTACCTAAGTATGCCACCTTTTTTTTTGTTTTGGTTGTTTTGCGAGACATTAACATCTATTTATATTTTGGGAGTACTGGGTCAGACACTCCTTGCACTACTCCTCCACTCACCACCAAGCTGCCCGTGTATCCATGTAACCGCTGTAAAACTGCCATGAGCCTATTGTTTGTTATTTTAGGCCTTTGAAGCCTGTCTGCGGTCCCTCCTTCCACTAGTCCTCCACTGACCAGACCACTGCTGCCCGTGTACCCCTGGAACCAATTATAAAGTGCCTACAGCCAGCCCATTTTTTTATGTTAGGCCTTTGAAGCCTGTCTGCGGTCCCTCCTTCCACTAGTCCTCCACTGGCCAGACCACTGCTGCCCGTGTACCCCTGGAACCAATTATAAAGTGCCTACAGCCAGCCCATTTTTTTATGTTAGGCCTTTGAAGCCTGTCTGCGGTCCCTCCTTCCACTAGTCCTCCACTGGCCAGACCACTGCTGCCCGTGTACCCCTGGAACCAATTATAAAGTGCCTACAGCCAGCCCATTTTTTTATGTTAGGCCTTTGAAGCCTGTCTGCGGTCCCTCCTTCCACTAGTCCTCCACTGACCAGACCACTGCTGCCCGTGTACCCCTGGAACCAATTATAAAGTGCCTACAGCCAGCCCATTTTTTTATGTTAGGCCTTTGAAGCCTGTCTGCGGTCCCTCCTTCCACTAGTCCTCCACTGGCCAGACCACTGCTGCCCGTGTACCCCTGGAACCAATTATAAAGTGCCTACAGCCAGCCCATTTTTTTATGTTAGGCCTTTGAAGCCTGTCTGCGGTCCCTCCTTCCACTAGTCCTCCACTGGCCAGACCACTGCTGCCCGTGTACCCCTGGAACCAATTATAAAGTGCCTACAGCCAGCCCATTTTTTTATGTTAGGCCTTTGAAGTCTGTCTGCGGTCCCTCCTTCCACTAGTCCTCCACTGACCAGACCACTGCTGCCCGTGTACCCCTGGAACCAATTATAAAGTGCCTACAGCCAGCCCATTTTTTTATGTTAGGCCTTTGAAGCCTGTCTGCGGTCCCTCCTTCCACTAGTCCTCCACTGGCCAGACCACTGCTGCCCGTGTACCCCTGGAACCAATTATAAAGTGCCTACAGCCAGCCCATTTTCTTATGTTAGGCCTTTGAAGCCTGTCTGCGGTCCCTCCTTCCACTAGTCCTCCACTGACCAGACCACTGCTGCCCGTGTACCCCTGGAACCAATTATAAAGTGCCTACAGCCAGCCCATTTTTTTATGTTAGGCCTTTGAAGCCTGTCTGCGGTCCCTCCTTCCACTAGTCCTCCGCTGGCCAGACCACTGCTGCCCGTGTACCCCTGGAACCAATTATAAAGTGCCTACAGCCAGCCCATTTTTTTATGTTAGGCCTTTGAAGCCTGTCTGCGGTCCCTCCTTCCACTAGTCCTCCACTGGCCAGACCACTGCTGCCCGTGTACCCCTGGAACCAATTATAAAGTGCCTACAGCCAGCCCATTTTTTTATGTTAGGCCTTTGAAGCCTGTCTGCGGTCCCTCCTTCCACTAGTCCTCCACTGACCAGACCACTGCTGCCCGTGTACCCCTGGAACCAATTATAAAGTGCCTACAGCCAGCCCATTTTTTTATGTTAGGCCTTTGAAGCCTATCTGCGGTCCCTCCTTCCACTAGTCCTCCACTGGCCAGACCACTGCTGCCCGTGTACCCCTGGAACCAATTATAAAGTGCCTACAGCCAGCCCATTTTTTTATGTTAGGCCTTTGAAGCCTGTCTGCGGTCCCTCCTTCCACTAGTCCTCCACTGACCAGACCACTGCTGCCCGTGTACCCCTGGAACCAATTATAAAGTGCCTACAGTCAGCCCATTTTTTTATGTTAGGCCTTTGAAGCCTGTCTGCGGTCCCTCCTTCCACTAGTCCTCCACTGGCCAGACCACTGCTGCCCGTGTACCCCTGGAACCAATTATAAAGTGCCTACAGCCAGCCCATTTTTTTATGTTAGGCCTTTGAAGCCTGTCTGCGGTCCCTCCTTCCACTAGTCCTCCACTGGCCAGACCACTGCTGCCCGTGTACCCCTGGAACCAATTATAAAGTGCCTACAGCCAGCCCATTTTTTTATGTTAGGCCTTTGAAGTCTGTCTGCGGTCCCTCCTTCCACTAGTCCTCCACTGACCAGACCACTGCTGCCCGTGTACCCCTGGAACCAATTATAAAGTGCCTACAGCCAGCCCATTTTTTTATGTTAGGCCTTTGAAGCCTGTCTGCGGTCCCTCCTTCCACTAGTCCTCCACTGGCCAGACCACTGCTGCCCGTGTACCCCTGGAACCAATTATAAAGTGCCTACAGCCAGCCCATTTTCTTATGTTAGGCCTTTGAAGCCTGTCTGCGGTCCCTCCTTCCACTAGTCCTCCACTGACCAGACCACTGCTGCCCGTGTACCCCTGGAACCAATTATAAAGTGCCTACAGCCAGCCCATTTTTTTATGTTAGGCCTTTGAAGCCTGTCTGCGGTCCCTCCTTCCACTAGTCCTCCACTGACCAGACCACTGCTGCTCGTGTACCCCTGGAACCAATTATAAAGTGCCTACAGCCAGCCCATTTTTTTATGTTAGGCCTTTGAAGCCTGTCTGCGGTCCCTCCTTCCACTAGTCCTCCACTGACCAGACCACTGCTGCCCGTGTACCCCTGGAACTAATTATAAAGTGCCTACAGCCAGCCCATTTTTTTATGTTAGGCCTTTGAAGCCTGTCTGCGGTCCCTCCTTCCACTAGTCCTCCACTGGCCAGACCACTGCTGCCCGTGTACCCCTGGAACCAATTATAAAGTGCCTACAGCCAGCCCATTTTTTTATGTTAGGCCTTTGAAGCCTGTCTGCGGTCCCTCCTTCCACTAGTCCTCCACTGGCCAGACCACTGCTGCCCGTGTACCCCTGGAACCAATTATAAAGTGCCTACAGCCAGCCCATTTTTTTATGTTAGGCCTTTGAAGCCTGTCTGCGGTCCCTCCTTCCACTAGTCCTCCACTGACCAGACCACTGCTGCCCGTGTACCCCTGGAACCAATTATAAAGTGCCTACAGCCAGCCCATTTTTTTATGTTAGGCCTTTGAAGCCTGTCTGCGGTCCCTCCTTCCACTAGTCCTCCACTGGCCAGACCACTGCTGCCCGTGTACCCCTGGAACCAATTATAAAGTGCCTACAGCCAGCCCATTTTCTTATGTTAGGCCTTTGAAGCCTGTCTGCGGTCCCTACTTTAAATACTCCTCCACTCACCACCAAGCTGCCTGCCCGTGTATCCATGTAACCGCTGTAAAACTGCCATGAGCCTATTGTTTGTTATGTTAGGCCTTTGATAGCCTGTCTGCGGTCCCTACTTTAAATACTCCTCCACTCACCACCAAGCTGCCTGCCCGTCTATCCATGTAACCGCTGTAAAACTGCCATGAGCCTATTGTTTGTTATGTTAGGCCTTTGATAGCCTGTCTGCGGTCCTTACTTTAATTACTCCTCCACTCACCACCTAGCTGCCTGTGTATCCATGTAACCGATGTAAAACTGCCATGACTGCCTACTGTTTGTTATTTTAGGCCTTTGATAGCCTGTCTGCGGCCCCTACTTGCAATACTCCTCCACTGACCACAATGCTGCCTGGAGTGCCTGCCTGTGTATCCATGTAACCGATGTAAAACTGCCATGACTGCCTACTGTTTGTTATTTTAGGCCTTTGATAGCCTGTCTGCGGCCCCTACTTGCAATACTCCTCCACTGGCCACAATGCTGCCTGGAGTGCCTGCCTGTGTATCCATGTAACCGATGTAAAACTGCCATGACTGCCTACTGTTTGTTATTTTAGGCCTTTGATAGCCTGTCTGCGGCCCCTACTTGCAATACTCCTCCACTGACCACAATGCTGCCTGGAGTGCCTGCCTGTGTATCCATGTAACCGATGTAAAACTGCCATGAGTGCCTACTGTTTGGTATTTTAGGCCTTTGATAGCCTGTCTGCAGCCCCTACTTGCAATACTCCTCCACTGACCACACCAATGCTGCCCGTGTACCCCTGGAACCTATTTAAAAGTTCATAGAGCCTAGTTATATATTTTATTTACTATTAATAAGGCCATGATGGACTACGCTGTACCACGCTACAAGCTAACCAGTCGACACTTCTTTTGCGAGAAAAGCCATCCCAACCCTCCACCAGCATGTAGAAGACCGCATTGTCCATGCACTCTGGCAATCTGTGAGTACAAAGGTGCACCTGACAACAGACGCATGGACCTGTAGGCATGGCCACGGAAGATTACGTGTCCATTACGGCGCAATGGGTTAATGTGGTGGATGCATGGTCCACAGGGGACAGCCTACTAAGTCTGTCTGCAGTCCCTAATTCAAATTGTCCTCCACTGTCTAAATTGGAGCTTCCACCTTCTGGCTTTCGGCCTATAGTATCAGAAATTAAACTGCATTTGGCCTTCAACTTTGGTTAGGGCCTACTAACGGCTTCTGCCCCTCCCTGGTGTTGCCCTCAACTAAATAAAGCTGAGCTTCAACCTTCCGGCTCTCATTAAGTGGTTTTTAAAAAAAAAAATGGTGGTTAGGGCCTACTAACGGCTTCTGCCCCTCCCTGGTGTTGCCCTCAACTAAATAAAGCTGAGCTTCAACCTTCTGCTCCAAATTACCATTTTAAAAAATGCAATAGGCTTTTCCGGCCTACTAAAGGTGTCTGTCTGTGTGCCCCTGCCTGGTGTTGTCCTCAACTAAATAAAGCTGAGCTTCAACCTTCTGCTCCAAATTACCATTTTAAAAAATGCAATAGGCTTTTCCGGCCTACTAAAGGTGTCTGTCTGTGTGCCCCTGCCTGGTGTTGCCCTCAACTAAATAAAGCTGAGCTTCAACCTTCTGCTCCAAATTACCATTTTAAAAAATGCAATAGGCTTTTCCGGCCTACTAAAGGTGTCTGTCTGTGTGCCCCTGCCTGGTGTTGTCCTCAACTAAATAAAGCTGAGCTTCAACCTTCCGGCTCTCATTAAGTGGTTTTAAAAAAAAAAAATGGTGGTTAGGGCCTACTAACGGCTTCTGCCCCTCCCTGGTGTTGCCCTCAACTAAATAAAGCTGAGCTTCAACCTTCTGCTCCAAATTACCATTTTAAAAAATGCAATAGGCTTTTCCGGCCTACTAAAGGTGTCTGTCTGTGTGCCCCTGCCTGGTGTTGTCCTCAACTAAATAAAGCTGAGCTTCAACCTTCTGCTCCAAATTACCATTTTAAAAAATGCAATAGGCTTTTCCGGCCTACTAAAGGTGTCTGTCTGTGTGCCCCTGCCTGGTGTTGTCCTCAACTAAATAAAGCTGAGCTTCAACCTTCTGCTCCAAATTACCATTTTAAAAAATGCAATAGGCTTTTCCGGCCTACTAAAGGTGTCTGTCTGTGTGCCCCTGCCTGGTGTTGTCCTCAACTAAATAAAGCTGAGCTTCAACCTTCTGCTCCAAATTACCATTTTAAAAAATGCAATAGGCTTTTCCGGCCTACTAAAGGTGTCTGTCTGTGTGCCCCTGCCTGGTGTTGTCCTCAACTAAATAAAGCTGAGCTTCAACCTCCTGCTCCAAATTACCATTTTAAAAAATGCAATAGGCTTTTCCGGCCTACTAAAGGTGTCTGTCTGTGTGCCCCTGCCTGGTGTTGTCCTCAACTAAATAAAGCTGAGCTTCAACCTTCTGCTCCAAATTACCATTTTAAAAAATGCAATAGGCTTTTCCGGCCTACTAAAGGTGTCTGTCTGTGTTCCCCTGCCTGGTGTTGTCCTCAACTAAATAAAGCTGAGCTTCAACCTTCTGCTCCAAATTACCATTTTAAAAAATGCAATAGGCTTTTCCGGCCTACTAAAGGTGTCTGTCTGTGTTCCCCTGCCTGGTGTTGTCCTCAACTAAATAAAGCTGAGCTTCAACCTTCTGCTCCAAATTACCATTTTAAAAAATGCAATAGGCTTTTCCGGCCTACTAAAGGTGTCTGTCTGTGTGCCCCTGCCTGGTGTTGCCCTCAACTAAATAAAGCTGAGCTTCAACCTTCTGCTCCAAATTACCATTTTAAAAAATGCAATAGGCTTTTCCGGCCTACTAAAGGTGTCTGTCTGTGTGCCCCTGCCTGGTGTTGTCCTCAACTAAATAAAGCTGAGCTTCAACCTTCTGCTCCAAATTACCATTTTAAAAAATGCAATAGGCTTTTCCGGCCTACTAAAGGTGTCTGTCTGTGTGCCCCTGCCTGGTGTTGCCCTCAACTAAATAAAGCTGAGCTTCAACCTTCTGCTCCAAATTACCATTTTAAAAAATGCAATAGGCTTTTCCGGCCTACTAAAGGTGTCTGTCTGTGTGCCCCTGCCTGGTGTTGTCCTCAACTAAATAAAGCTGAGCTTCAACCTTCCGGCTCTCATTAAGTGGTTTTTAAAAAAAAAAATGGTGGTTAGGGCCTACTAACGGCTTCTGCCCCTCCCTGGTGTTGTCCTCAACTAAATAAAGCTGAGCTTCAACTTTCTGCTCCAAATTACCATTTTAAAAAATGCAATAGGCTTTTCCGGCCTACTAAAGGTGTCTGTCTGTGTGCCCCTGCCTGGTGTTGTCCTCAACTAAATAAAGCTGAGCTTCAACCTTCTGCTCCAAATTACCATTTTAAAAAATGCAATAGGCTTTTCCGGCCTACTAAAGGTGTCTGTCTGTGTGCCCCTGCCTGGTGTTGTCCTCAACTAAATAAAGCTGAGCTTCAACCTTCTGCTCCAAATTACCATTTTAAAAAATGCAATAGGCTTTTCCGGCCTACTAAAGGTGTCTGTCTGTGTGCCCCTGCCTGGTGTTGTCCTCAACTAAATAAAGCTGAGCTTCAACCTTCCGGCTCTCATTAAGTGGTTTTTTAAAAAAAAAATGGTGGTTAGGGCCTACTAACGGCTTCTGCCCCTCCCTGGTGTTGCCCTCAACTAAATAAAGCTGAGCTTCAACCTTCTGCTCCAAATTACCATTTTAAAAAATGCAATAGGCTTTTCCGGCCTACTAAAGGTGTCTGTCTGTGTGCCCCTGCCTGGTGTTGTCCTCAACTAAATAAAGCTGAGCTTCAACCTTCTGCTCCAAATTACCATTTTAAAAAATGCAATAGGCTTTTCCGGCCTACTAAAGGTGTCTGTCTGTGTGCCCCTGCCTGGTGTTGTCCTCAACTAAATAAAGCTGAGCTTCAACCTTCTGCTCCAAATTACCATTTTAAAAAATGCAATAGGCTTTTCCGGCCTACTAAAGGTGTCTGCCCCTCCCTGGTGTTGTCCTCAACTGAACAAAGCTGAGCTTCCACATTCTGGCTTTCGCCCTATACTATCAGATATTAAACTGCATTTGGCCTACTAGTGTGGTTAGGCCCTTGAAACAGTGTCTGCTGCTCTTGGGTTTGCTACTCCACTGAACAAAGCAATGCCGCCTGTTTAGTCCTGTTACCAATTTTGAACTGCATTTAGCCTACTTTATTCTTTGGCCCTATATCTGTTTCCTCCTCATCCTGCCCATTGCCCAGCCACTGCTAAATGAGTCTGCTGGTACATTGACCTAGACCACTACATTCCCCTTGTACTCTACACAGCCAGAATCTGACCCTGCTGAAAGTAAGGTTCCCCTTCCCGCATGTTATACCACCTTACACAGGGACAAAGAGGAAGGTGCAGATGAAAGTGCAGGTTCCTTCATCAGGTGGGGGGGCATACTCGTTGGCGACGTCACTGGCACAGGGCCCCTCAGAGTACGCAAAAGTGTCGCTGCTGGTGGGAGGCGCCCCCGCCATGCAAACACACCGCCGTACTTTGAGGGGCCCTGTGCCAGTGGCAATGCGAACGAGTGGGCCCCCCCCTGCTTGCTCAGGATCACAGCACTTGCAACGTTTAAATACTTACCTTTCCCTGCAACACCGCCGTGACGTAGTCCGCATTTCCTGGGCCCACGAAAAACTTGAGCCAGCCCTACTCCCCCCACAACTTTCCCCCAATTCCCTATGCCCAACTATTATTATACAGTTAATTAAGATTGGCAAGCTTCAGAAACAAGAATGGATGTTTTTGGCATTAAAATGGGCACTGTAGGTGTTTTCCTGGCCTCCACTCACTGCCGACTATGCTTCCCCATTGACTTGCATTGGGTTTCGTGTTTCGGTCGATCCCCGACTTTTAGCGATAATCGGCCGACTGCACTCGACTCGACTCTGGACAAAATCGGGTTTCCCAAAACCCTACTCGATCTTAAAAAAATGAAAGTCGCTCAACCCTATACACTGGGCCTGAGTTTTGGTGCAGTCTCTCCCCAAAAAAGGTAGATTCTAATTGTCTCAAAGTGGATATACGTCAGTTCTGTTAGTTTGTCGTATATCAGCCAGCCACGTTCTGCCACTTACATTGTGTTGTTTTATACACTGGGCCTGATTTTTGGTGCAGTCTCCCCCCCAAAAAAGGGAGATTCAAATTGTCACACACTGGATATATGTCAGTTCTGTTAGTTTGTCGTATATCAGCCAGCCACGTTCTGCCACTTACATTGTGCTGTTTTATGCACTTGGTCTGAGTTGTGGTTCAGTCTCCCCCTCAAAAAAAAAAGGGAGATTCAAATTGTCACACACTGGATATACGTCAGTTCTGTTTGTTTGTCGTATATCAGCCAGCCACGTTCTGCCACTTAGATTGTGTTGTGTTATACACTGAGCCTGAGTTTTGGTGCATTCTCCCCCCCAAAAAAGGGAGATTCAAATTGTCACACACTGGATATACATCAGTTCTGTTAGTATGTCGTACATCAGCCAGCCACGTTCTGCCACTTATATTGCTTATATTGCGTTGTTTTCTACACTGGGCCTGATTTTTGTTGCAGTCTCCCCCCAAAGAAAGGGATATTCAAATTGTCAAACACTGGATATATGTCAGTTCTGTTAGTTTGTCATATATCAGCCAGCCACGTTCTGCCACTTACATTGTGTTGTTTTATACACTGGGCCTGATTTTTGGTGCAGTCTCCCCCCCAAAAAAGGGAGATTCAAATTGTCACACACTGGATATACGTCAGTTATGTTAGTTTGTCGTATATCAGCCAGCCACGTTCTGCCACTTACATTGTGTTTTTTATACACTGGGCCTGAGTTGTGGTTCAGTCTCCCCCCCAAAAAAGGGAGATTTAAATTCTCAGCAAGATTATATATACCTTCTACCTTGTTTTACAGTACCATATAATGGTTATTTTGGTTAGATTTTCCCAAAAATGAGGAAGTCTGGTGGAAGAGGCCGTAGGCGGTCGTTGCCAGCTGGTACTGATGGTGGTGGTGGTGGTGGAGCATCTGGTGGTAGTGGAAAAAGCAAAATAGCACCTAAGGCTGGAGGTGTTGAGCCAGCGTCATCGTCTGGCTACACAACGCCTCGAAGGCTCCCTTATCTGGGAGTAGGAAAACCGCTTTTAAAGACGAAGCAGCAGGAAAAAGTTTTGGCTTTCCTTGCTGACACAGCCTTTAGCTCTTTCGCCTCCTCTTCAGAAAGTTCCAAATTTAAAAGCAGCGAGTCTTCAGTGGAAGCTCCCGGTCAGGAACAAGTTGCTTTCTTGTGTCCTTCACCCAAACCAAAAGTGAAGGATGCGTCAGGCGACACAACAGGTTACTCCATGGAGCTCTTTACACATACCGTGCCTGGGTTAGAAAGGGAAATTGTTAACAGCCCATTACAAGATGAATCGGACATGGAGTGCACTGATGCACAGCCACAGCTAGATTATTATGCTGTTCCATTGACTCAGATCACTACATTGCCCTTGCAGCGTACTGAGCCAGAATCTGACCCTGATGAGACTATGGTGCCCCGTCCCGAACACTATAGCACCTTACACAGTGACAGAGAGAAAGGTGCACATGACATTGAAGAGGAGGTGATAGATGACCCCGTTGTTGACCCAGATTGGCAGCCAATGGGGGAAGAGGGTGCCGCTGCCAGTAGCTCAGAAGCGGAGGAAGATGATCCGTAGCAGCCATCTACATCGCAACAGCTTTCATCTGGCAGGCCCATATCAGGCCAAAAACGTTTGTCAAAAACAAAAACAGTTTTAGGACAGCGTGGCCATCTGGTGAAAGTAGCACAGTGTGCAATGCCTGAAAAGGTATTCCATAGTAGGAAAAGTGTAGTGTGGCAATTTTTTAACCAAGATCCGAATGATCAGTGCAAAGTTATCTGTAAGAAATGCTCAAAGACCTTTAGCAGAGGGAAGAATCTCCAAAATTTAAATACAACGTGCATGCTTAGACATTTAACCAGCATGCACTTGCAAGCCTGGACTAACTACCAAACGTCCCGTACCATTGGTGCACCTGCTCAGAATGAAGGTAGTCAGCAACGCTACATTGCTTCCCTCACTGTAAGCTCACCGGTTAGGACACCAGCAGCAAATGTGGAGGTATCGTTGCAAGGCCAAAGCAGTAAGGGAATCACAAGGTTTTTGGTAGGAAACACTGTATGTAAGTCAACATCAAGAATACCATCACCAACCCTCTCTCAATCCGCCATGTCCACCACCACCACCACCGCTAGTTCCACCATATGCAGCTCTCCAGTCCAGCTCACCCTACAAGAGACTCTCATTAGGACAAGAAAGTACTCATCCTCTCATCCACGTACACAGGGTTTGAACGCCCACATTGCTAGACTAATCTCAATAGAGATGATGCCCTACCGGTTGTTTGAAAGCGAAGCTTTCAAAGATCTGATGGACTACGCAGTACCACACTATGACCTACCCAGTCGGCACTTCTTTGCGAGAACAGCCATCCCAGCCCTCCACCAGCATGTCAAAGACCGCATTGTCCATGCACTGAGGCAATCAGTCAGTGGAAAGGTGCACCTCACAACAGATGCATGAACCAAATTAAGCTGATGGAATTATATAGCAACATTACGTGAATAAGGTATAATGTGTACCCTCAATGTTGCATACTAGCCGGACTTGTAACCAACCCAGTCGTAGCTACACATTACGGGGGATGTGGAAACCACAAAAATACGACAAATAAAGGGAAACTAAATGTAAAAAGGCAATCTTTATTAAATGCAAATACATACACTTTTTTGGACCAAAACATGGAACACAGTGACGAAAATAGTGCAAAATACAGAAGGACTGCTGCCTGTGTAAAAATAGGACATGCACTGTGTTCCATGTTTTGGTCCGATTTTAGATGCATGAACCAGTAGGCATAGCCAGGGACGTTACGTGTCCATCACGGCGCACTGGGTTAATGTGGTGGATGCAGGGTCCACAGGGGAAAGCCATAGTGGGACAGTTCTGCCTAGTCCACGGTCTAGGAAACAGTTGGCTGTAGGCGTTCACCACCCCTCCTCCTCCTCCCCCTCCTCCTCGAGAAGCGAAAGCTCGTCCACAGAGCGCAGTCACATGACCACTCCATCCGCAGCTGCCAGTGTTGCACACGAGGTATCCCATTATCGAACAGCTAGTGGTAAGCGTCAGCAGGCTGTGTTGCAAATGAAGTGTTTGGGCGACAACAGACACACAGCGGAAGTTCTGGCCGAGCACTTGCAGCAAGAAACTCCGTCATGGCTGGGCAGTGTACATCTTGAGGCAGGCAAGGTAGTCAGTGATAACGGAAGTAATTTTATGGCTGCCATAGCCCTTTCAGAACTGAAACACATACCTTGCCTGGCTCACACCTTGAACCTGGTGGTGCAGTGCTTCCTGAAAAATTATCCGGGGTTACCAGCCCTGCTCCTGAAGGTGCGAAGACTTTGCTCGCACATCCGCCGGTCGTCCGTACACTCCAGCCATTTGCTGAACTATCAGCGATCGCTGAATCTTCCCCAGCACCGCCTAATAATCGACGTTGCAACAAGGTGGAACTCCACACTGCACATGCTTTAGAGGCTGTGCGAACAGAGGCGTGCTGTAATGTATTTGTGGGAGGATACACATACACGGGCAGGCACTTGGATGGCAGACATGGAGTTGTCAGGTGTGCAGTGGTCGAAGATACAAGACCTCTGTCAAGTCCTTCAGTGTTTTGAGGAATGCACACGGCTGGTAAGTGCAGATGATGACATCATAAGCATGAGCATCCCACTAATGCGTCTGCTGATGCAAAGTTTGACGCACATTAAGGCGCAGGCATCTGCAGCCGAGGAGGTGGGAATCCTTGATGACAGTCAGCCATTGTCTGCTCAGGGAACTCTCCTGGACGAGGTGGCGGACGAAGAGGAGGATGAGGAGGAGGACGATGGGGATGAACATTTATGGGAGGATGCTTCTCAGGGGGCAATAGAAACTGGTGGCATTGCAAGGTCAGGTACAGGGTTTTTGCGGGACACAAGTGATGTTGATTTGCAAGAAAGTGCTCCTCAACCCAGCACAAGCAGTGAATTGACACCTGGAACATTGGCCCACATGGCTGAGTATGCCTTGCGTATCCTAAAAAGGGACCCCCGCATTATCAAAATGATGACCGATGACAATTACTGGTTGGCCTGCCTCCTGGATCCACGATATAAAGGAAAATTACAAACTATCATGCCACATGAGAACCTTGAGCAAATTTTGGCTACCAAACAAGCAACTCTTGTAGACCGTTTGGTTCAGGCATTCCCAGCACACAGCGGCGGTGATGGTTCTAACACGAGGCGTAGTGGGCAACATGGCAGAGGTGTTAGAGGTGCACAAATCCGAAGTGGCGTTGGACAGAGGGGTTTTATGACCAGGTTGTGGAGTGACACGACAGGTACTGCTGCATCGATTCAAAGTGACAGGAGACAGCATTTGTCCAGTATGGTTACGAACTACTTTTCCGCCCTTATCGATGTTCTCCCTCACAGGTCATTCCTCTTTGATTACTGGGCATCAAAAATAGACACCTGGCCTGAATTGGCAGAATATGCATTACAGGAGCTCGCTTGCCCTGCTGCTAGTGTGCTATCCGAAAGAGTCTTCAGTGCGGCTGGTTCAATACTGATCGATAAAAGGACACGTCTAGCTACCCGAAATGTCGATGATCTAACCTTCATTAAAATGAACCAATCATGGATTTCTAATTATTTGGCCCCACCTTCCCCTGCTGACACGTAGCTTGCTTGAAAAATGTCTTGCTTTTGGCCTCCTCTTACTGACTGCTCCAATTTCTCCAATTGCAGCTGCTGAATGTCCACCATAGGCCATTTTTATACCTCCCTAAATGGGCTGTCTCCCCCCACAGGGCCGTGGTCACCACCTGGCGCAAGCACCCGTGCGAGTGCCGTTTGCCTGGACAAGTGGGTGTGCCCACTCTTGGGCGACGGTATTGGCACAGGGTCCCTCATAGTACAATGAAGTGTCTCTGATGGTGGTGGTGCACAACCAACGTCACACACACCATCGTAATATGAGGGGCCCTGTGCCAGTACCACCGCCCACGAGAGAGTGTTCCCCCCCTTGTCGAACAGTGCTCTACCACTTGCAATACTTACCTCTCCCTGCTCCACCACTGTGTAGTCTGTGCTGTTAAATCCTTCAATGGCACTGCCAATACAATTTGTTGAAATGATAGATGATAGTTAAAATATACAGGGGCCCTGGCCTCCATTTAGACCAGTTAATACTTTGCGCCTACTACCACTGTCTGCTACTCAGCAGAGGAGCCCACCCCTGTACCTAGCTATGCCACCTGTTTACTTATGAACAATTTTTTGGCAGACATTTAGCCCACTTTATTATTTGGGCCTACTAACTTAGTCTGCTACTCATTTCAATTTTCCGCCGCTGAACAAAGCAATGCCGCCTGTTTAGTCCTTTTACCAGTTTTGAACTGCATTTAGCCTACTTACTTATATCGGCCTACTAACTGTGTCTGCCTCTCCTTACAGTTGTCCTCTGCTGAACAAAGCAATACCACCAGTTTAGTCCTGTTACCAGTTTTGAACTGCATTTAGCCTACTTACTTATTTGGGCCTAATAACTGTGTCTGCCTCCCATTACAGTTGTCCTCCACTGCACAAAGCTATGCCGCCTGTTTAGTCCTTTTACCAGTTTTGAACTGCATTCAGCCTACTTACTTATTTGGGCCTACTAACTGTGTCTGCCTCCCATTACAGTTGTCCTCCACTGCACAAAGCTATGCCGCCAGTTTAGTCCTGTTACCAGTTTTGAACTGCATTTAGCCTACTTACTTATTTGGGCCTACTAACTGTGTCAACCTCCCATTACAGTTGTCCTCCACTGCACAAAGCAATGCCGCCAGTTTAGTCCTTTTACCAGTTTTGAACTGCATTTAGCCCACTTTATTATTTGGGCCTATATCTGTGTTTCCTCCTCATCCCGCCCATTGCCCAGCCACTGCTAGATGAGTCTGCTGGTACATTGACCCAGACCACTACATTCCCCTTGCACTCTACTCAACCAGAATCTGACCCTGCTGAAAGTCAAGTTCCCCTTCCAGCATACTATACCACCTTACACGGGAACAAAGAGGAAGGTGCAGATGAAAGTGCAGGTTCCTTCATCAGGTAGGGGGGGCATACTCGTTGGCGACGTCACTGGCACAGGGCCCCTCATAGTACGCAAAATTGTCTCTGCCGGTGGGAGGCGCCACCCGCCGTCAAACACACCGCCGTACTATGAAGGGCCCTGTGCCAGTGCCAATGCCAACGAGTGGGCCCCCCCTGCTTGCTCAGGATCACAGCACTTGCAAAGTTGAAACTTTAGCCAAATGATCCCCAGTTTTCAATGCCTAACTATTATTATAAAGTAAATTAAGATTAACAAGCTTCAGTAACAAGAATTTATGTTTTTGGCATTAAAATGGGCACTGTAGGTGTTTTCCTGTCCTCCACTCACTGACGACTTTGATTCCCCATTGACTTGCATTGGGTTTCGTGTTTCAGTCGGCCCCCGACTTTTCGCAATAATCGGCCGATTTCACCAGACCCGACCAAAAAAGCAAAAGTCGCTCAACCCTAGTGCTGAGTAAATAAGTTCATATTGAAGTTAAGCCGGAGTGTGTTTCCTTTACTTCGGAACCGTCCGTGAGGAATACATCCCCGTATCAGGCAAGTTCAAATAGGGCAGAGAGTCAGCTCAGAGGTAACACAGCAGAGATATGTGAACTTTTGGTCGGAAGGGACCAAAGAGTCATCCAAGGATTGCTATTGGCCATGACAACCTCCCTGGTTCCCCCTTCCTACATGTGTACAGTATTTGATTGTATGGGAGCAGTGTAAGTACAATATATGATTGTATGGGAGCAATGTATGTACAGTGTGCAATTATATTGATGCCGTGTGTGCACAGTATGTGATTGTATGAGAGCAGTTTATGTACAGTATGTGACTGGGTAGGTACAGTGTGGTTGAATGTGTGTAGTGTGTGTATAGTATGTGATTGTAAGGATGCAGTACACTGTATGTGCAGTGTGTAATTATATGGGTGCATTTTGCAAGAAATGCCCTCTGGGCTGCAACGCTGAGCTTCATAGTGGGCCGCCAGATGTTTTTTTTTTACCACCGGCTCTTTAAGTGAAGACAGCGTGTGCGCACTCATGATTCTGCCAGGGTGCACACAGGGACTTTACCATTACTGACTCTGGCCACAAGTCAGAAAATTTTTTTGTGGGCAGAAATCACACTCTTCCCTGTCCCCTCGTCTTCATGGAATCTACTACACATTGACGCGTTTCATCTTCACTTCATCAGGATCTGGGTCAGTCCGAATATGGAGCGTTTGTTACTGTATATAGAGCACTGAGCCTCCTATCATGTATATACAGCACTCAGCCTCCTTTAGTGTGTATATGTAGCTCCCCCACTGCCGCAGGGCCGAGGGGTACCCGGTACCGGGCCTCTGAGTCTCTGCTCTGGGGTTGTCACGGTGGCTAGACCCGGTCCGTGACCCTGCTAAGGGGCGTACAGTAATAGATGTGGATAGTAGTGGTGGTGCGGTGCAGTAAATAACGAGGACACCAGGTTGCAGTCTCTTTACCTCTTTACTGAAGGTCTCTGGGTCCTCAGTCCGGAATACGGTTCACCAGGCTGCACAAGTCCGGCCGGTCCAATGGCACCTCCAGAGTTCTCCTTGCAGGTGGAAATCTGTGCCTTCCTGCTAGCGCTATGTGTTGTGGTCCTCCCCTGCTGAGCTTACGGGATAGTCCCCACAACTGTTATGTCTGTTTCTCGTGTTCCCTCACAACTCGATTAGATGATCTTCTGCTAATCTTCTGTCCCTCCCAGGTGTTATGGTTGGGACGCACCCGTATGACGGGTAGGCTCGGAGCTCTTCCGGGACCCTAGAGTCGCCCCTCTCCACAGGTTGCCCCCTATGTCTGCGTAGGTGATTTAAGTGAGACAGCCCGCCTGTGACTGACTGTCCTGCCGTTGGTTTGAAGTATGGCTTAGAGCTCTGTACCTCCTCGGCGTTCCGGCCGCCGGTTGTTTACGCCTCAGTAGGATGTTGCCTCGATCTTACAGCACGACTCCTACTGGTATTCTCCTTCTCGCTTTGATCTCGTTTCTCACTCAGCACAATAAATCTCGCTTCTTGTCCTTTCTTAGGGCACCGCCGCTATGAAGTGCAGGCGCGGTCCCGTAGCTTTCTCTCTGTTTGCCAGGCCTCTGTCAGGATCCCACCCCTGACAGGGACCCTACCGAATCTTCCCCTGCAACACCCTCTGCCACAAGGTGTTGCCTGGTTCGTACCCAGTCAGCGTTCTCCCTAACTTCCTGCCTGACCCCCAGTTTTACCAGTATGTGAGGAGTGGCCTAATGAATAGTACCCTTAGCTCCCCCTGGAGGCCCGACTGTGAAATGTATTGGTGTATGTTATACCTGGTCAGATGAACTCCTTCAGTGCCATCAAACGTACCATAGCCCCCCTTAGCGGCGGAGCCACAGTACTGCAACGACCAGGACTCTGGGGCGCTGCATATACAGCACTCAGTCTCCTATCATGTATATGTAGGAGGATGGAATGGCTAGTGGTCCCTCTTGCGTGTCTGGGCCGGAACTGTCGGGGCTGTCACCATTTTTGCTAGGGGAAGGACTTTCAAGCGAGAGGAGGCCTTTGCACCTGACTGTTTTGGGCGGTTTTATATAAAAGAGACTGAGTGCGGGAGAACGGGGCTTTTAGGCAGGTACCGAGCGTGTGCGACAAGAGAATGTTGACTCCCTCTCCGCTGACCGACGACAACCTACAGGCCCACGTCACATCCTTCTATCCCCCTCACATATGGACTGTGTACCTCCAGAGACCCTTTCCTGGCTATCCTCTGACCTCAACAGTACTAAGCGGTCTGTACCGCTGACAACTGCTGACACACTACTCAGTACTGATCCTTCGGTGCGTGCTGTTTGTAGTAACAAGACTGCGGCCTCCGCTCCAGGACTTTGTACACCATTTGCGGTTCTTCAGACCTCCCTTCAGTCAGCACCTCGTTCCAGGAACACAGGACCACGTGTGAGAAGACCAGGATACTTCGCCGCTGAGCAGAGACAGTGTTTCACTTTCCTCCAGGACCGGCTCAGAGACTTCTCGCGTCACCTACTGCGCCATCATGGGATTTTAAAGCCTCCACCATCCAGGAACCAGAGACTGATAAGTTAACTCATTATTTGTCTCTCTGTTATTACCCTATTATGGTTAACACTTTGTGTTTCTATATATTCTCACCGCGGTACTCCCTGTGTGGAGTATTTACTGCTGTTATAACTTTATATTAAAAAAAACCGTTAACCCTTGCTCTGCCTCCTGCTCGTCACTGCATCCCGCGTACCTGCTAGTACCCTACATATATATAGCACTAAGCCTCCTATACTGTATATACAGCACTCAGCCTCCTATAGTATATATACAGCACTCAGCTTCCTATCATGTATGTACAGCACTCAGCTTCCTATCATGTATATACAGCTCTGAGCCTCCTAACATGTATATGCTGCGCTCGGCCTCCTATCATATATATGCTGCGCTCGGCCTCCTATCATGTATATACAGCACTCAGCTTCCTATCATGTATGTACAGCACTGAGCCTCCTATCATGTATATACAGCACTCGGCCTCCTATCATGTATATACAGCACTCAGCCTCCTATCATGTATTTCCTGCGTTCAACCTCCTATCATGTATATGCTGTGCTCAGCCTCCTATCATGTATATACAGCGCTCAGCCTCCTATCATATATATACAGCGCTCAGCCTCCTATCATGTATATACAGCGCTCAGCCTCCTATCATGTATATACAGCACTCGGCCTCCTATCATGTATATGCTGCACTTAGCCTCCTATCATATATATACAGCGCTCAGCCTCCTATCATATATACAGAGCACTCGGCCTCCTATGATGAATATATAGCACTCGGCCTCCTATCATGTTTATATACAGCACTCGGCCTCCTATCATGTGTATACAGCACTCGGCCTCCTATCATGTATATACAGCACTCAGCCTCCTATCATGTATATGTACAGCACTCGGCCTCCTATCATGTATATACTGCACTCATCCTCCTATAGTATATATACAGCACTCAGCCTCCTACCATGTATATACAGCGCTCAGCCTCCTATCATGTATATGTTGCGCTCAGCCTCCTATCATGCATATGCTGCGCTGAGCCTCCTATCATATATATACAGCGCTCAGCCTCCTATCATGTATATACAGCGCTCAGCCTCCTATCATGTATATGCTGCACTCAGCCTCCTATCATATATATACAGCGCCCAGCCTCCTATCATATATACAGAGCACTCGGCCTCCTATGATGAATATACAGCACTCGGCCTCCTATCATGTATATGTACAGCACTCGGCCTCCTATCATGTATATACAGCACTCGGCCTCCTATCATGTAAATAAACAGCACTCAGCGTCCTATCATAATAATAATAATAATCTTTATATAGCGCTAACATATTCTGCAGCGCTTTACAGGTTGCACATGTAAGGAGGTTGCTTTCCCTGCTCCTTGCCTGGAACCACGTAGTCAGACAGCTGGGTTGTTTTGGGGGGAAGACTTTCTGCCCTGGACAGAGGGGACGAGGTGACTGCTGGGAAGAGAGAGGTGTGGTCCGAAAAGAGCGGGAGAGCATAGAGAAAGCAGCACGCCAAAGAGAGGGCAGGCTGCAGCGCCGTGCTCCCCTAAAGGTAGTGCTCCCTGTGAGGGCACTGAGACAGAGATACCCACCTTAGTGAAGGCTGTATGTGAGGGTGTAAACTTTGAAGCCTCCTGAATCAGAAAAGACTCCTCACCTGACAGCACAGAGACCGTGGCTCGAGTGCAGCCCTGGTGACCGCAGTGACAAGCAAAGATCCCTGAGTGTGATAAGTAACTGCCCAGTGTGTGTGTGTGACATCGTTACTACAGAGAGATTGTCAGCCTGGTGCACAGAGACTCCTGCAGCAGTGACGGAGACTGTGCTATTTCCTGGTTCCAGTTTCACTTTGAGAAGAACAGACTGCAAAAAGTTTAACCCCGGAGTCTTCAGTTCTCAGAAGACAGGAAAGACTTCAGACTCTTCAAGTGCTGCTGGTGACTGTACCCACATTGGAATAAGGACCCTCCAGTCAGGATTTCCCTGGACTGATAAGTTACAAGAACACTCGTTTTTTTCCATTTCTATTCTGTTTAACTGTTTCAAACCTTCAGTTAACTTGTTGTGTACTGTTATACTGCTTGCTTTATCTCTATTAACCCCCTGTTTACTCCCTGCGAGGAGAATTTTACCCCTGTTAATAAATCCCCTCTAACAGTTGGTCTGTCTGTTCCGTGGTGACATACGCAACCCTGCACCCTATTACACTTGGCGTAGTCGGCAGGATGTCACACGGTAGCGCGGAAGGGGCAGACCAAGCAGTTGAGGGAGGTCCCAGGACTAGCATCTCCCTGGGAGCCATGTTAGCTAACCTGCCAAAATTTTCAGGGAGTAATGTCATGTTGTGGGGTTGGACGGAGCGCTTCCGAGGGATGATGCGGATGCATCCTATGACACCGGCTCTGCAGGCGGAAATAGCTGTGATGGCTCTAGAGGGGGATGCATGGGACTCTGTTATGCTCAGACCCCCCTAGGCGAGAGATACCCTGGACAAAGTATTACGTATACTTGAGGAGACGCATGGGGACCCCACTGACATAGGGGAGCTGCGCATGCGACTGTTCCGCCGGGTGCAAAGAGAGGGGGAGACCGTGACGCAATATATGAACGCACTGCAGGAGCTTCATACTGCCATTATACGGAAGGACGGCGTAGGTGTGGGGTCAGTTGACATTGTGCTGCGAGACCAACTGGTGACAGGCTTGCGAGATGTGTTGATGAAACAGGCCCTGCGAGAGCGCATGCGCGTAAAGCTAGATATGACTTTCTCTGAGGTCGGGAGTGAGGCACGCACGCGCGAGCAAGAGCAAGGGGTGGTAGGGCCAGTGGGAAAGGTATGGAGCAGGGAGGTAACAACCCCTCAATGGGTAGAAGACTTGAAGAAGGAGGTTAAGCGAGTCCGTGAGGAGGTGGCTGAATATAAGAAGATCCCTGCTGCAGAGTACAGCCCTCCGGTGCGAGAAAGAGAGACCGCCCCCCAAAGTGAGACTAGTGCCGCTCGGCGAAGAAGACTGCCTAGATGCTACAACTGCGGAGCACCCAGTCAAAATGAAGAGGAGGCGATGTGGACCCGAGATTCCCAGCTGAAGATAAGAAGAATCTGGGAGGAGATTGAGAGTCTGGGGAAAGACCTTACTGCCGTTTTGGGGACCAGCGGCATACCCCGAGGTAACGTGCAGAAGCCGCCAGAAAGAGATAGAGGAGAGGTGCGCAGCATGAAGAAGGCTTCGGTGGTGGCCCCAGAGTGTAACTCCGTATCCTGGGGTGAAGAGCAACCGCAGATGAGAGATGTCCCCCACCAAGGTCGACGATCCAGACTGAAGCGCCCTCCAGACAGACGCAGACGTGAGTGCTGGTCATGCAGAAAGGTAGGACACATGTCCAGAAATTGCCCTACCCGAGAAGAGCGGTGGCAGACATCCGCTCACCCCTCTGAGGGTCCTGCTAACTGGAGGGAACGTCGCCCCTGGAGGGAATGGTACGGCAGGAAGAGAAGAGTTCCACCTAGGGCAAGACAGTACCACAATGTCGGACGCCAAGGAGAGGTGGAGAAGGTGTCAAGCATCTCTGGTGAAATGACTGCGCTGTCCCAACGCGTAAAGGCGAACCTGGTGGATCTACAGCCTGGGTCTAAAGGTTTTGTTGGTGAGACTCAGTCCGGAAGAAAGAAAGTGACGTTCACTCGAGAAGACCACCAAAGTGCTTTACTACCTCGCCCAGCACGAGTTCCCGAAGAAGGAGAGAAAGTGTGGAGTGTTCCTGCGACACTCGTTTTCAAGGTCCGAGCCGATGAGAAGGAGGAACCACTGATGTCGTCCCCTGAGGTGAAGAATGTACTGGCTGTCAGCTCACCAGTTCCTGATCGGACAGGGGAAATGGAACAGCTGTGTGAGACAGGGCGCGTGGCTGAGAAGCCCTGCGAAGTGATGCCCGCAGAGCCCGGCGCAGATGACAAAGAGTCCGGCCTGCATGGTCTTAATTCATCTGACTCAAGCTTCAATGAGAATGCTCCTGTCAAAGAGAGGGGGAGCTATGGAGAAGAATTACTTGTACTAAGCCCCCAGACTGAGGAACCCGAGCAAGAAGCCCCTACGCAAACACCTGCCACCGGCAAGGCTAAGAAGAAGAAGAAAAAGAAGAAGAGGACAGCAGTTGTTGATTAAGCAGAGAAAGCATATCTCAACCTGACTGATGAACAGCTCCTAAACCATTTAGTTTGGGAGTATGTGCAAGAAGAAAGGCAGAAGGAGATGCAAGGATTGCCAGTATCTGACTCCCCTCAAAAGAACAAAGAGAAGCACGAAGAGACCTCGCCCGTGGAATGGCGAGCTTTAAGAGAGGGGGAATGTAAGGAGGTTGCTTTCCCTGCTCCTTGCCTGGAACCACGTAGTCAGACAGCTGGGTTGTTGGGGGGAAGACTTTCTGCCCTGGATATAGGGGACGAGGTGACTGCTGGGAAGAGAGAGGTGTGGTCAGAAAAGAGCGGGAGAGCAGAGAGAAGGCAGCACGCCAAAGAGAGGGCAGGCTGCAGCACTGTGCTCCCCTAAAGGTAGTGCTCCCCGTGAGGGCACTGAGACTGAGATATCCACCTTAGTGAAGGCTGTATGTGAGGGTGTAGACTTTGAAGCCTCCTGAATCAGAAAAGACTCCACCTGACAGCACAGAGACCGTGGCTCGAGTGCAGCCCTGGTGACCGCAGTGACAAGCAAAGATCCCTGAGTGTGATAAGTAACTGCCCAGTGTGTGTGTGTGACATCATTACTACAGAGAGACTGTCAGCCTGGTGCACAGAGACTCCTGCAGCAGTGACGGAGACTATGCTATTTCCTGGTTCCAGTTTCGCTTTGAGAAGAACAGACTGCAAAAAGTTTAACCCCGGAGTCTTCAGTTCTCAGAAGACAGGAAAGACTTCAGACTCTTCAAGTGCTGCTGGTGACTGTACCCACATTGGAATAAGGACCCTCCAGTCAGGATTTCCCTGGACTGATAAGTTACAAGAACACTCGTTTTTTTCCATTTCTATTCTGTTTAACTGTTTCATACCTTCAGTTAACTTGTTTTGTACTGTTATACTGCTTGCTTTATCTCTATTAACCACCTGTTTACTCCCTGCGAGGAGAATTTTACCCCTCTATCTATCCCCTTTATCCCCTCTAACAGTTGGTCTGTCTGTTCCGTGGTGACATACGCAACTCTGCACCCTATTACACACACATTATCATCGCTGTCCCAGATGGGGCTCACAATCTAAATTCCCTATCAGTATGTCTTTGGAATGTGGTAGGAAACCGGAGAACCTGGAGGAAACCCACGCAAACACGGAGAGAACATACAAACTCTTTGCAGATGTTGTCCTTAGAGGGGCTTGAACCCAGGACTCCAGCACTGCAAGGCTGCTGTGCTATCCACTGCGCCACCGTGCTGCCCCCTATCATGTATATACAGCGCTTGGCCTCCTATCTCGTATATACAGCACTCAGCCTCCTATCATGTGTATTTACAGCACTCGGCCTCCTATCATGTGTATACAGCACTCGGCCTCCTATCATGTATATACAGCACTCGGCCTCCTATCATGTATATACAGAACTCAGCCCCCTATCATTTTTATACAGCACTCGGCCTCCTATCATGTATTTATACAGCACTCGGCCTCCTATCATGTATATAGAGCACTCAGCCTCCTATCATGTATATACAGCACTCAGCCTCCTATCATGTATATACATCACTTGGCCTCCTATCTCGTATATACAGCACTCAGCCTCCTATCATGTTTATACAGCACTCAGCCTCCTATCATGTGTATATACAGCACTCGGCCTCCTATCATGTACATGCAGCGCCCCAGAGTCCTGGTCGTTGCAGTAATGTCGCTCTTCCACCAGGGGGAGTGATGTTACATCTGATGGCAATAAAGGAGTTCATCTTTCCAGGTATCACAAAACACACATTACACTTCACACTCCAGTCCACCAGGGGGAGCCTTGCTCCTATCTACTAGGACACTCCTAACATTAGGGAAAAACTGGTGGATTGGATAGGAAGTTAGGCAGAAGCTGACTGGGCTTTGCCCAGGCAACACCTGTCAGGCAGACAGAGGGAAAAGGAGGAACATCGGAGCTGCAGACAGAGGGCCCTTGTCAGGGGTGGGATCCTGACAGAGGTCTAGCAAGACAGAGAGTTACGGAGCTGCGCCTGCCCCACGTGCGGCAGCATCCTAAGGAAGGACACGAAGAGAACTGTACTGTAGGGAGTGAGAAACGAAGTCATAGCACACGGAGAAGAAACATCAGAGGGAGTCCGGTCCTGTGAGAGGCTGCCTCCTGTAGCGCGAAGCCGGTGGCCGGAACACCGAGGGAGTAATAGACTATGCTTTACTTCAAAGACTGGCAGGGCAGTCAATTCCAAGTTGGCTGCCCGACCTTAATACCTAAGAAGACACGGTGGCAACTTGTGGGGGTCGTGGCGTCTCTAGGGTCCCTATAAACAAGCCTCAGGCCATCAGTCATACGGGTTTGTCCTATCCATACCATCTGGGGGACAGAGAGGAAGACATAACATCTAGAACATCTACAACAGTTGTGAGGACCTTTCCGAGTTGCTCAGCAGGGAGGTACTACAATGCATGAGCGCTATAGGAAGGCTACTGATTTCCACCTGGATAAGGGGACTCTGGATTTGCCTTCAGACTGGCCGGACTCTGCCTGCCCTGTGATCCGGTGCCCTGGGCTGTGGATGCTGAAGTCTTCCGTAAAAGGTAAAGAGACTGCAACCTTGTGTCCTCGTTATTCACTGCGCCTTACATCATCCACCACCCACCATCTACACTCTGGGAAGCCCTGAGGACATACTTCACCTGTGGGAAGGTATACCATCTAGCTTCCATTCCATCACCCCAGTGGACCCCTTAGCAGTGTCGGTCACTCTGACCGAATACCACAGGTGGTGTCACAAACACTACCATTCTAGAAGAACTCTGCCTTTTATTTGGACGTCCCTCATAGGGCCATGGGCCGGGTCGGGCCACCGTGACATCCCCATCGAGAACCGAAGGACCCGGTACCGAGTACCCCATTGCCCTTTTGTGGGGGCGCTCCAAATCTTGGCATCACGAACAGGATCTACTTAAGCCTGAAAATTGGGTCATGTGCGCCTAAGAACTGTGCCAGAACTGTATTTGAACTGTGATTTGCTTAAAGACTGTGTATTGCCATTTGTCGCCAAAAATTCCCGCCAAAACCGCCACCATTACAGCGCCACTAGGAGCGCAGAAGGAGAAGAAGGGCGTGCCATGGTTAGGAGACTACCAAAGCGGCGCCAAAAGTGATGACCGCCCCCTCCGACTACTGCTATGAGAAGATGACGTGCCCAGAAGCGAAGGAGCTCCACCCCCAGAAAATGGAGGAGCAGCGTGCGTGTGCCACCGAAGGTCCAGGAGCAGAGATGGTGACCGGCGGGTACCTGAACGACGACGAAGTGACCCGGGACCATCTCAAGCGACCGGAGGAGAATCAGAACTTGCCGCTGCTGGAGGATCCGGACGTCTTGGATCCACAGGTGGAAGAGCTGAGCCATCAACATGTGGACATGGAGCCGACAGCAGTGAAGAAATGGAAGTCGGAGCTGTGCAGGAAGATCGCACGGGAAGATCCGTGGTCCGAGCAGCCGCAGACTCAAGCGTCCTCATCAGTGGAGCGGACCGACATCGGTAGAACCACATCAGACGCAGGTACCGAAAGCACCCCTGCCCCACTGACCGATCCTGCTCCAGCAGCCGCTCTCCACCCCGACTGTGACCAACCACCTGCCGCCGAGCTCGTCGTAACAGCCCTCGACACAATGGAAGGGGTACTGCCCCCGTTGCCGACATCTATGGGTGAGCCGCTAGACGTGAGCTCTGAGGGGGTTATTTTCAAATGGGACACCCCAAAGACTAAACTGGATGTGTCCAAACAGGAGGGGTCCTATATTGCAGTGCTCACATGGGAGCAGTGTAAACAATGCCTAATTTCACACTGGAAGAACCTAAAGGAAGTAGAACCTAATGTTCAATGTAAAGAGCAAAAGCCTAAAACCAGACGTGGAAGTAAGAGCCTGATAAAGCGAGGAACAGTATTATCCTTTCACCCGAAAAGGGGTTGGGGCTTTATACAGGAGCCGGGACTACAAACTGAAGTCTTCGTTACCAGCTATAACGTTGTAGCCCAGTTCCGCGGTGGGCCCCCTAACCGAAACTTGTGCAGAGGGGACCAGAGGGGTACTGCCCCCGTTGCCGACATCTATGGGTGAGCCGCTAGACGTGAGCTCTGAGGGGGTTATTTTCAAATGGGACACCCCAAAGACTAAACTGGATGGGTCCAAACAGGAGGGGTCCTATATTGCAGTGCTCACATGGGAGCAGTATAAACAATGCCTAATTTCACACTGGAAGAACCTAAAGGAAGTAGAACCTAATGTTCAATGTAAAGAGCAAAAGCCTAAAACCAGACGTGGAAGTAAGAGCCTGATAAAGCGAGGAACAGTATCATCCTTTCACCCGAAAAGGGGTTGGGGCTTTATACAGGAGCCGGGACTACAAACTGAAGTCTTCGTTACCAGCTATAACGTGGTAGCCCAGTTCCGCGGTGGGCCCCCTAACCGAAACTTGTGCAGAGGGGACCAGGTGACCTACACCCGCCATTGGAGTGAGCAAGGTTGGTACGCTAAGAACGTTAAACGATGTGAACCTGCAGTAGCGCCATCTGCTGCAACGACTAAGACTAACGACATTACCCCTCTTGTCTCTGAACTAGCGGGTCCCAATACTACCACCACTGTGTGTATCATTTCTACTACTGAATCTGCTACTAAAACTGACATCCGTACCCAAACTACCAATGACTTGACCGCACCTGAGAGACAAACCTACGACACTGCTACAGCATCAGATGAGGACTCGGATACAAACCTTCCCCGTCCAGAAAGTATTCGCTACCGACTGATGCCTTGCAACCTACTATGAGAATAAACCTCGAAAAACCGACAATGTAATTAGTTAACTGCTCGTTCCTCTTTGCTGCTGTAAAACCCGTCCTTGGTTAACTCTAAAAGGGATCCCTTTGTTTACCCGGGATCCCTGTTGTTTCAAGTTTTGCACAAGTTGTTTTATTATCAAGAACTGCGGAATCATGGATGGTGAATGATTCACCAACTGTTCCTGTACATAGTTTGCACCTTCTTAAAGGGAACCTATCACCCCGGTTTTTTTGGTATGAGATAAAAATACTGTTAAATAGGGCCTGAGCTGTGCATTACAATAGTGTAGTTTGTGGACCCCGATTCCCCACCTATGCTGCCGAAATACGTTACCAAAGTAGTCGTTTTCGCCTGTCAATCAGGCTGGTCAGGTCGGATGGGCGTGGTTTCTTCCCCCAGATATTGCGTAGTTTTCCGTTGGTGGCGTAGTGGTGTGCGCATGTCCAAGGTCCCGAATCCTGCACAGGGGTGTGAAAATAGCAGCGATGTCCGTTAATCCATTAGTGGTCGGTGGGCGCGGCCATCTTCCTTTGGCCGCGCGTGTGCAGAAGCGGCGCTCTGCTGGCCGCGGCTTCAGGAAAATGGCCGCGGGATTCCGCGCGTGCGCCAGCAGAGCGCCGCTTCTGCGCACGCGCGGCCAAAGCAAGATGGCCGCGCCCACCGATCTCATACCGAAAAAAACGGGGTGATAGGTTCCCTTTAAAGGTGCTCTCTACTGGTTTTACAAGAAGAGCTTTTTGAAGAGACTGTTCCTGATAACAGCGTGAAAGTTCTTGCTTTAAAGTTGATAACTGACTTGTTGATTGTTTGCACTACCTCAGAAAAGAGACTTGAGATTTCCTCTTAAAGGTAGTGTTAGTTGTTGCACTTTGCCTAAAAGTGATAACGTTGCCTTAAGTAGTTAGATAGCAATAATGTTTACATAGTTGATAGGATGTAGCCAAGAATAGAAAATGTTAATGATGTACTTTAAATAAAATTGAGCTTTTAGGAAGAAAAATGCAGCGAGTCCGTAGGGGTAGACAGATAGTCCTGCATATGTGAAAGTGAAAGAGAATAAAGAAAATGTTGATTTGCACTTTGAAGTTTTATAGTATACCCTTAGAGGGTAATTGCACTTAAGTAGATAGAATACCTGTATGGGTAATTGTGTGTCATAGCTAGATAATAACTGTTTTCAATTTGCCTTAAAAAAGTTGCATGCACAATGTAAATATGTTCTTGTTTGTAACGTTCAAGTGTTCTCACCTCCCATAAAGGGAAGCACTGTTATATTAATTTGTTTCATAGCATTTGAAAAATTTTGTATGCCTTTTTGCTAATGTATTGTTGCTTTCTTTTCCCAGCCCGGGAGTGCTGGATTTAGCGGGCGGGGGATTTGGTGTGCAGCGCCCCAGAGTCCTGGTTGTTGCAGTAATGTCGCTCTTCCACCAGGGGGAGTGATGTTACGTCTGATGGCAATAAAGGAGTTCATCTTTCCAGGTACCACAAAACACACATTACACTTCACACTCCAGTCCACCAGGGGGAGCCTTGCTCCTATCTACTAGGACACTCATCACATTAGGGAAAAACTGGTGGATTGGATAGGAAGTTAGGCAGAAGCTGACTGGGCTTCGCCCAGGCAACACCTGTCAGGCAGACAGCGGGAAAAGGAGGAACATTGGAGCTGCAGACAGAGGGCCCTTGTCAGGGGTGGGATCCTGACAGAGGTCTAGCAAGACAGAGAGTTACGGAGCTGCGCCTGCCCCACGTGCGGCAGCATCCTAAGGAAGGACACGAAGAGAACTGTATTGTAGGGAGTGAGAAACGAAGTCATAGCACACAGAGAAGAAACATCAGAGGAAGTCCTGTCCTGTGAGAGGCTGCCTCCTTCTGTAGCGCACAGCTGGTGGCCGGAACACCGAGGGAGTAATTGACTCTACGCTTTACTTTAGAGACCGGCAGGACAGTCAATTCCAAGTTGGCTGCCCGACCTTAATACCTAAGAAGACACGGTGGCAACTTGTGGGGGTCGGGGCATCTCTAGGGTCCCCATAAACAAGCCTCAGGCCATCAGTCATAAGGGTTTGTCCTATCCATACCATCTGGGGGACAGAGAACATCTACAACAGTTGTGAGGACCTTTCCGAGTTGCTCAGCAGGGAGGTACTACAACGCACGAGCGCTATAGGAAGGCTACTGATTTCCACCTGGATAAGGGGACTCTGGATTTGCCTTCAGACCGGCCGGACTCTGCCTGCCCTGTGATCCGGTGCCCTGGGCTGTGGATGCTGAAGTCTTCAGTAAAAGGTAAAGAGACTGCAACCTTGTGTCCTCGTTATTCACTGCGCCTTACATCATCCACCACCCACCATCTACACTCTGAGAAGCCCTGGGGACATACTTCACCTGTGGGAAGGTATACCATCTAGCTGCCATTCCATCACCCCAGTGGACCCCTAAGCAGTGTTGGTCACTCTGACCGAATACCACAGGTGGCGTCACGAACACTACCATTCTAGGAGAACTCTGCCTTTTATTTGGACGTCCCTCATAGGGCCTCGGGCCGGGCCACCGTGACATCCCCATCGAGAACCGAAGGACCCGGTACCGAGTACCACATTGTGCTTACGTGGGGGCGCTCCATATATACAGCACTCGGCCTCCTATCATGTATATACAGCACTCGGCCTCCTATCATGTACATATACAGCACTCGGCCCCCTATCATATATATACAACACTCTGCCTCCTATCATGTATATACAACACTCGGCCTCCTATCATGTATATAAAGCACTCGACCTCCTATCATGTATGTACAGCACTCGGCCTCCTCATGTATATATGTAGCGCCCCCACTGCCGCAGGGCCGAGGGGTACCCGGTACCGGGCCTGTGAGTCTCTGCTCTGGGGTTGTCACGGCGGCTAGGCCCCGGTCCGTGACCCTGCCGTGGGGCGCTCAGTGAATAGCAGGTGTGGATGATGGTGGTGATGCGGTGCAGTAAATAACGAGGACACCAGGTTGCAGTCTCTTTACCTCTTTACTGAAGATCTCTGGGTCCTCAGTCCGGAACACGGTTCACCAGGCTGCGCAAGTCCGGCCGGTCCAATGGCACCTCCAGAGTTCTCTTCACAGGTGGAAATCGGTGCCTTCCTACTAGCGCTATGTGTTGTGGTCCTTCCCTGCTGTGCTTACGGAAAGTCCCCCACAACTGTTGTGTCTGTTTCTTAAGTTCCCTCACAACTCGATTAGATGATGTTCTGCTAATCCTCCGACCCTCCCTGATGTTCTGGTTGGGACGGCACCCGTTTGACGGGTAGGCTCGGAGCTCTTCCGGGACCCTAGAGTCGCCCCTCTCCACAAGTTGCCCCCCAAGACTGCATAGGTGATATGTGTTAGACAGCCCGCCTTAAACTGACTGTCCTGCCGCTGTTTGGAGTATTGCTTGAAGCTGAATGTTATGATACTCCCTCGGCGTTCCGGCCACCGGTAGTGCGCCTCAGTAGGATGTTGCTTCGGTCTTACAGCACGACTCCTACTGGTATTTCTCCTTTGCTTGATCTCGTTTCTCACTCAGCACAATCTATCTCTCTTCTAATCCTTTCTTGGGCACCGCCGCTACCCGGAGCAGGCACGGTCCCGTTACGTTCGTTCTTGTTGCCAAGCCTCTGTCAGGATCCCACCCCTGACAGAGACCCTACTGTATCTTCCCCTACAACACCCTCTGCCACAAGGTGTTGCCTGGTTCCAACCCAGTCAGCTTTCTGATCTAACTTCCTGCCTGACCCCCAGTTTACCCACTATGGTGGGGAGTGGCCTAATGAATAGCACCCTTAGCTCCCCCCGGAGGCCCAGCTGTGAAATGTATTGGTGTCTGTGATACCTGATCAGATGAACTCCTTCAGTGCCATCAGACGCACCATCGCTCCCCATAGTGGCGGAGCCACAGTACTGCAACGACCAGGACTCTGGGGCGCTGCACTCCCCCCTGGTTAAACACAGTACTCCGGGACTGGGAAGAAAACAACAATACAAGTTAGCAAAAAGACATACAGTTTTGTTGAGTGCAATAACAATAAGTATACTTGAACAGGCTTCCCTTTATGGGAGGTAAGGACACTTGAACGTTACAAACATGGTTAACGTTATAAATTACAGGCTATAAATAACTCCTGTTACCCAACCGGGTATTCTACTAAGTGCAAAATTGTTGAACAATAATTTAACATTGCCTTTAAGGACATACACTCTAAATCCACTAAAGACCTTCCTATAATCACATTATAAGGTAATTTAACTTTTTCATTCTCCTTCTTTAGATCTGCAGGACCGCCTGTCCTATCGGCACCAGACCTTCTGCCTCTCCTTTCGGTTACAGGACCGCCCCGTTCAGCCAGGGCCTACTGCCTTTTCAACTACTATACACAGTATAGAACATAACATTACTTTCAGTTTAAGAGCACCGAGCCATCTCTACATGACTCCTATGAGGACTCAGGGTTCACCTTCTATCCTAACTATCTATCAACATTATCAAAACATTTTCTATTGAACATTAAGCCTTCTCATTATCTTTCTTTCTATCATGCATGCTGGACACCACGTCTATCCCTACGGGCCCACTGCATCCTTCTTCTATCTTTCACCTTTTTCTTCTCAGAGAACATCATCAGTATTTCTTCACAATTAACTAATTAAATACATATAACTTTCTCATGTAAACATTATCATCTCTTTCTTTGGTCAAGACATTATTGCTTCCTATCTTAAGCAATATCACGGGTTAAGCGCAACAAATGAACATCCCCTTTAAGAGGGGACCAAGTCTCTATGAGGTAGCACGCCTTCTCAAGCTACCAGTCCATACTCAACAAAGGTTCCAGTGTGGTATCTTCACAAAGAGTCCTTCTTTAAGTAAAACCAGTAGGGAGCGCCTTTAATAAGGTGCAAACTATGTACAAGAAGTTCGGATCATGCACTGTTCATGATTTCAGCAGTTCTTTTTAACTAGAAACTTGTGCAAAACTTTAGAAAAACAAACAAAAACAAACAATAGGGATCCCAGGTCCACAGAAGGATCCCCTTAAGAGTTAACCCTGGACGGGTTCAGCAGCAAAAAATCAGGAACCAAACAGTTAAAAACTATGTACATCTTTAAAGCATTATGCTTACTCGTTCTTCGGGGAAGAAGGTGGTTTCCTCCCGGGCCTCACCAGACCAACGGGTCGTCCGGCTGGTTCAAGGATCGGGTCCCGCCCCAACAACGACAGGATCCCTCGCCGGGATGTTCTTTTCACCGAATCTCCGGCACGCCCCCAAGGTACATGGTGAGTCCGGGTGCTCCGCTGTTCTTCAGGGCCAGGTTCAGCAGCTTTTTCAGTAGGAGATTTATCCTCCGGTGCTCCGGCAGTGGCTTGTAGTGCAACGCACCGCTGGACGCCCCGCGCCATCCAGCCAGCCTCTCCCGTGGCCCTCCTCCATCTGGTATAAGTTACCGCGTCACCTGACTCCAGGTCGCAAGGGAATCTTCCTTCGCAGGGCTCCACCTCCTCCCGGTCCACATGGACTTGTAGCGGCTCTCCAATCTCTTGGATAACCCCGCGTCCATATTGAGGGTTGAAGGAGACCACTACACCCCAGTGAGACAAGGGGGGCTCCGCAACAGTGGTTAGATCAACCTGGGTTGCCGGTTGCGTTCGGGCTCGCCATGCAGCCATCAAGCGCCGCAGGTGTTCGGCCTCAGCCATGAGCTTCAGGCCCTGTATCTGCAGCGCACTTTCAGCCGCGACCGGGTTGGAAGGAGCAGGGGACACTGGAGACAAGCAGACCTCCGTGGGCTGGCCCAGCCGAGCGATCACGCGGGCATCGGCCTCCAGGCGGGCAGCGATCCGCCGGGCTTCGGCCGCGGCCATACACTCTTCCGACGGCGGCCGGGGAGGTCGGCCCATCGTTGGCTCTGTAAGGGTCAGCTCCCGCAGTGACGGCGTACCCTGGGCCACCTCGGGCTGTCCAGCCTCTCTCCGGGTTCGACCATTCCCGTGCGGTGCTTCCAACGTCGCCATCTTTATCTCCTCTCCAATGTCTTCTTCCCGCGGTCTCTTTCGTGGGCGGCCCCGTCTCCATGGTCTCCACCCTCCAAACAGAATCAGGAGGCGGACCTCAGCTATTGACGGACACGTCCTCAGGACACAAAAATATTTAGACTGGGCGGCCATTGCTGTTCGCGCTCTCCAGCTTGCCTACGCCCACTTCACGCCCCTCCTCTTCTCCTGCGCTCTGCTCAGCGCTGCAATGGCGGCGGATTTTGGCGGTAAATGGCGCAGCACAGTCTTTGCAATAAAGTACAGTCCAAGCACAACAAATCACAGTTCCAAGGCACACATGACCTGATTCTTCAGGCTTAAGTAGATCCTGTTCGTGACGCCAAGTTGTAGCGCCCCCACTGCCGCAGGGCCGAGGGGTACCCGGTACCGGGCCTGTGAGTCTCTGCTCTGGGGTTGTCATGGCGGCTAGGCCCCGGTCCGTGACCCTGCCGTGGGGCGCTCAGTGAATAGCAGGTGTGGATGATGGTGGTGATGCGGTGCAGTAAATAACGAGGACACCAGGTTGCAGTCTCTTTACCTCTTTACTGAAGATCTCTGGGTCCTCAGTCCGGAACACGGTTCACCAGGCTGCGCAAGTCCGGCCGGTCCAATGGCACCTCCAGAGTTCTCTTCACAGGTGGAAATCGGTGCCTTCCTACTAGCGCTATGTGTTGTGGTCCTTCCCTGCTGTGCTTACGGAAAGTCCCCCACAACTGTTGTGTCTGTTTCTTAAGTTCCCTCACAACTCGATTAGATGATGTTCTGCTAATCCTCCGACCCTCCCTGATGTTCTGGTTGGGACGGCACCCGTTTGACGGGTAGGCTCGGAGCTCTTCCGGGACCCTAGAGTCGCCCCTCTCCACAAGTTGCCCCCCAAGACTGCATAGGTGATATGTGTTAGACAGCCCGCCTTAAACTGACTGTCCTGCCGCTGTTTGGAGTATTGCTTGAAGCTGAATGTTATGATACTCCCTCGGCGTTCCGGCCACCGGTAGTGCGCCTCAGTAGGATGTTGCTTCGGTCTTACAGCACGACTCCTACTGGTATTTCTCCTTTGCTTGATCTCGTTTCTCACTCAGCACAATCTATCTCTCTTCTAATCCTTTCTTGGGCACCGCCGCTACCCGGAGCAGGCACGGTCCCGTTACGTTCGTTCTTGTTGCCAAGCCTCTGTCAGGATCCCACCCCTGACAGAGACCCTACTGTATCTTCCCCTACAACACCCTCTGCCACAAGGTGTTGCCTGGTTCCAACCCAGTCAGCTTTCTGATCTAACTTCCTGCCTGACCCCCAGTTTACCCACTATGGTGGGGAGTGGCCTAATGAATAGCACCCTTAGCTCCCCCCGGAGGCCCAGCTGTGAAATGTATTGGTGTCTGTGATACCTGATCAGATGAACTCCTTCAGTGCCATCAGACGCACCATCGCTCCCCATAGTGGCGGAGCCACAGTACTGCAACGACCAGGACTCTGGGGCGCTGCATATACAGCACTCGGGCCTCCTATCATGAATATTCAGCACTCGGCCTCCTATCATGTATATATACAGCACTCAGCCTCCTATCATGTATATACAGCACTCAGCCTCCTATCATGTATATACAGCTCTCGGCCTCCTATAATGTATATGCAGCACTTGGCCTCCTATCATGTATATACAGCACTCGGCCTCCTATCATGTATATACAGCACTCAGCCTCCTATCATGTATATATACAGCACTCAGCCTCCTATCATGTATATACAGCACTCGGCCTCCTATCATGTATATACAGCACTCGGCCTCCTATCATGTATATGCAGCACTCGGCCTCCTATCATGTATATACAGCACTCGGCCTCCTATCATGTATATAAAGCACTCGACCTCCTATCATGTATATTCTGCACTCGGCCTCCTCATGTATATACAGCACTCGGGCCTCCTATCATGTATATACAGCACTCGGACTCCTATCATGTATATACAGCACTCGGCCTCCTATCATGTATATACAGCACTCGGCCTCCTATCATGTATATACAGCTCTCAGCCTCCTATCATGTATATACAGCAGTCAGCCCCCTATCATGTATATACAGCACTCTGCCTCCTATCATGTATATACAGCACTCGGCCTCCTATCATGTATATACAGCACTCGGCCTCCTATCATGTATATACAGCACTCAGTCTCCTATCATGTATATACAGCACTCGGCCTTCTATCATGTATATACAGCACTCGGCCTCCTATCATGTATATACAGCACTTACACCCGTTGCTGCGGTTTGGGGACTTATTGCTGTCACTAATAAATGATTGCAGTGCGGTTCTCTATGTCCGGCTCTGGTCACATCTGTTATTATACAGGAGCCACAGCTCAGAGCCGAATCCTCTGCGCCATAGACACCACTGACCCCTGATGGGCGACACTGAGGGCAGAGGGGCTTGATGGGATCTCCAGAGTTTCCATCATTATGGTAGGAATTATCGCTGCAGGTAGAGCTGATTTATCCTTATGAATATGGATGTAATCGGGGCGGAGGGTCGGATATAGATGAGAATGGAGTCTGCACTGATGTCTCATGAGAAATACAGAAATAGGAATATAAACTCACCGGTTGTTGTAGTCCAGAGTTGTATTAGATGTGGTCAGATTATCAGCAGCATCGTCCATTCTGAGGATTCACCTACAGTAATAATAATACAACAGACCATGTAATCACCGTATCAGTAGGATTCCTGTGGTAAAGGAGCTCTCCAGCCATTGTTTCCTCAGTGTCCCCCTGTTAGTAATCAGTAATGTGTGTAGCGAGCGTATTACATTACTGACCAGTCACCGTCTTTTGCCGTTTCCAGCTTTCTTTGCCTCGTTCTGCATCTCATAGATTAATACTGAAAGGTGACCTCCGGCCACAGAGAAGTGGAGTGGAGCCGCAGTAGACTGGAGCAGCGCTGGAAACGGCAGATGACGGCGGCTGGTAAGCATGCCCGGACTGGCCATCGGGCATTTCTGGCAAATGCCAGAAGGGCCGGTCCCTGTAGTGGGCCGCTCGATCTGTTGGCCCCTTCATGCTGTCAGCCGGCGTTCTGTTTTCTCCTGCCAGCGCACTAGGCAGCATCAGCTTGCCTTGTGCACAGGATCGCGCTGCACTTCTAAAATCACTGCGGCCGCCACGCAGTAGACAGGATGAAGTTGATGGTCTGAACACCAGCGGCAGCTGTCATGGTAACATAGACACAGGGCAGGGGGAGAGGCGCGCTCTGCTCTTCTGTGCTGCTGGGACGGGACCCTGCCACTTACGGCAGCCGGGGGTCAGGAGTCAGGACATCAGACGCCCACTTCCTCCTGTCTAGCGAGGCGGCAGGGACAGAAAGGATTTACGAGCTGCTGATAACTTTTCCCTGAGTGCATGGAGCTGAAGCACAGAAAGCCCGGAGTTGTACCTGGAACTAGCTGAGGCTACGTTCACACTAGCGTTGTGCGCCGTTGCGTCGGCGACGCAACGCACAACGCAGGCAAAAACGCGTCAAAACGCACGCAAAAACGCTGCGTTTTGCGACGCATGCGTCGGTTTTTGCCGAAAATCGGACGCAAGAAAAATGCAACTTGTTGCGTTTTCTTGGTCCGACGCTTGCGGCAAAAAAGACGCATGTGTCGCACAACGCAACAAAAAAAAAACGCATGCGTCCCCCATGTTAAGTATAGGGGCGCATGACGCATGCGTCGCCGCTGTGTCGCCGACGCAAACCCGACGCACATTAGCTTAACGCTAATGTGAACGTAGCCTAAGAGGCAAGCACTAATAGAATTAAGAAAAAAAGCTGTGTCTACTCTTCTTTCACGGCACTAGGTCAAAAAAACACCACTCCTGTGGTGAACTATACTCCCAGCATGCCATAGGAGCTGCTGTACATGCTGGGAGTTATAGTTCTCAAAAGCAGGGAAAAGGCTATGTGCACACGTAGTTTTGATGGCTGCGGATTTTTCCACAGGGGATTTCAGATGAAATCTGCAGGTAAAAGGCACTGCGTTTTACCTGCAGATTTACAGCGAACTTACCGCAGATTTTGTGCGGATTCCACCTGCGGTAAACCGCAGCAGATTCCGCACAAAGAGTTGACATGCTGTGGAATGTAACCTGCAGCGTTTCCTCGCGTTTTTTTCTGCAGCATAGGCACAGCGTATTGCGTTTTCCATAAGTTTACATTGTACTGTAAACGCATGGAAACCTGCTGCAGATCCGCAGCAAAATCCACGACGTGTGCACATAGCCTAATAGTCAACAATGGGACATAGATGGCACCTGTGGGATCTTAAAGGAAATCTAATGGCTGAGGGTATGTTTCCACTTGGCGTATTTGTTGTGGATTTGATGCAGTGTCCTATCCGCGGCAGCCAGATGTTACAGCATAGTGGATGGGTTTATGAAATCCCATCTCCACTAAGCGTGCACTGACACCTCCACAACATCATCCCAGGTCCTTCGCACACAGCATCCCTGGGAACGGAAGGCGCCGCGTGCACTGTTGAGAGGCGGGAGGACTCCGGGGGACGCCGGAAGGTAAGTATATCAATATTTTTTATTTTAATTCTTTTTTTTTTTTTTTTACAGGGATATGGTGCTCAGTCCATGGAGGAGAGTCTCCTCTCCTCCACCCTGGGTACCAACCGCACATGATCCGCTTACTTCCCGTGTGGTGGGCATAGCCCCTTGCGGAAAGTAAGAGGATCAATGCACTCCTAGGTGTGCAGAATCCCCGCGATTCCGCAAAATAATGAACATGCTGCGTTTTTTTCCGGAATGCTTTTCCGCTCTGGAAAAAAAACGCAGCATGTTCACAAAAATTGCGGAATGCATTCTAATTAATAGGATGTTTAATGTGAGCGTTTTTTCGCATTTTTATAGCGAAAAACGCAAAAAATCCTGAATGTGGGCACTTAGCCTTAGTGTGTAACCACCGTACGACAAGTGGGCCTGTGTACCTTCAAATGCCAGGGCTGAATTTTTGTCCCAGTCCGGCCCTGCTGGTAAGTAATGGAATACACTCTACACACATTACTGATCGCTAACAGGGGGACAATAACCACATCGGAGGCTCCTGTAATCACACGGGTCTCCAGCTTACACTATGGGGGATTTATATAAAGCCGGCTGGAGTAAGATGAGCTGCACGCTGTATAGTTATAGTTCATGGGACCAGGATCCAAAAATATTGGTGCTGGGGAAAGCTTAGATAGGAACCAGTTATTAAAAAAGTTGGATCCCACCACTGATAAAGACACCACTATCTGCTGTGGAATGACGTCTTACAGATTTATCATTATCACTCATCACACTAGACATAACACCCAAACCAGGGCAAAATCTTCTGGAGATGCCTCATGGGAATCTGTCAGCACAATCCTCTCCCCAACTGGTTATATGGTCGTGTTCCTCTGTGGCCATACTGAGAAGACACAACACGGCCATATACACAGATTGGGGGTTGGTCTGTAAGAAAATTATAATAAAAGATAGATAATAGACAGATAATAGATAGATAGAAATATGATAGATAGATAAATTATTATCTTTATCTAAGATAATAGATAGGTGATAGATAGATAGATAGATAGATAGATAGATAGATAGATAGATAGATAGATAGATAGATAGATAAAGATATCATTACCTTGCTTTCTTCTCCACCAGGATCCCTTCTCTTTGGTCAGTGAGTGCAGCGGATCTTCTGCCCATAACCAGCATTGCTGCTGTATATACTCTCTCTATATATACACTTCTCCGCCCCAATCCATCAGACACTTCTGGTAAGTGCAAATAATTATAAACTACAGAATAATTGTTTTATAGATCATTTATTTAGTTGTTATTGAAACATCCGGATATATTAGTTTATACATATTTTATACATATTATTATTAATGCTTTTTCCTGATTTTTATACAATCATCTGCACTTTGAAAAGTATAATACAAATATTTTTATTGTTGTATTTAAAGTAGACTTTCTACCAACATTTTTCACCTAGGACTGGACACACAATGTAATAGCGGCTGCAGAGCGGAATAAAATATATATATTTTTTATTTTGCCTTTCCGTTATGGAGATATTAGCAATCAAAGTATTTGGCACCTAATGAGTAAATCTTGTTAAGTCCAATTGGGTATTATCACTAACTTGCACTTCTTCTCCCTGTATGATGTTGATCAACCATAAGCAGGCAGCACTCGAGCAAATCATCAAGACCCTCTGCTGGCAGCTCCCTTTGCAATTGTCGTCATTGACTTCCCAGATGTGCTTGATGGGAAACAAGACGAAAGAGCAAACGTCCAAGATAAAAACTTGACTCATTGCTGAAGACCTTAAACCCCATTCCAGACCCCATTGTTCTATTCCAGCCTCTGGTCTCTATTTGGAGAACATGTGGGCAATGCATTAAAGGGGCTAACACGAGTGAATGGCACACAGGTCCTATTGCTGTGATGGGGTGGCATAATCTATGATAGACACTCTGCACTATGGGGGATTTATTTATAAAAAGCCACTGGAATAAACTCCTCTATATGCTTCTTAATAAGTTAGGGCCGTCTCTGGACAACTTTCTATGATTTAGAGGGGGATAGCTAAGCTTTCTTATGCTAGTGAAAAAAAATCAGAGAATTCTTATCTATTACTCTATCGCCCTGTCTTTCTTTTTATCTCTATCTATTTATCTATCTATTGTGAGGAAGTGACTGGTGTCGCTATGTGTCCCATAGGATGCGCAAAGAAGCATATTGAGGCAGCGGGAGTGCATTGCAGTCACAGGCGTAGCTGTGATTGCAATGCAGAATAAAAGTGAGTGTTAGTCTTGGACAAGCTATTTGTCCAAGGAGATTAAAGACCTGCCATGGGCTTTGATTTTTTAAATGGACTACAGGAAGGTAGCGGGGCGGTCTGTTTCCTCCTCTGGCCCATGTTTTCCATGTGGCCTACGGCCACAGGATCTCTGTAAAAGCCCCTGCAGCAGAGGGTTGGGTGTGTCAGTGTGAGTTTCCAAGGTGCAGGGCAGACAGCTCTGCAAAAGCTCAGCCTGTGTGAGGGAACACAGCATCAAGCAGAGCAAACTCCTGGCATCCTGCAGCATTATATAGTGGTGCATTCACCCTCGGCAACAGGCTGAATTTACGGACTGTCTTGTTTCCCTGCTGCAAATCGGAGGATACCGTTTGTTTTGTTTGCAGGTTTTGAACATTATATCTATGTTTACTTTGAACTCTCCTGGGTCACTGCCTTTTCACTGCACAGTGAGGACACCCCTGCACTACACTACATATATCTATCTGGTAGGTGTTAGTGATGAGCGAGCACAAAAATGCTCAGGTGCTCGTTGCTCAGGTCGAGCAAATTGTGGTGCTCGACCCTAGCAATAAGCCCAATCTAAGTCTTCGAAACTCGAGCATTTTTGCCATTCCCCCCGGAGGTCTTTAGAGGGTCTAAAAACAGCGGAAATCATTGGGAACATTGCTCAAATGACATGGGAAATCATGGGGAAGACCCCTGGAAGCATTTCTGACTGCCAGGTCACTGTTGTGAACAATGTTGTCAGAGTCTTATGCCACTTTTATGCCACTCACCAAAAAACATACAAAAACGAAAGCAAAATGGATTTTCCTGGGAAATATGTTAAGGAACATCCTTTCCAGGGTAATGACTTGCATAAAGGCAAAAAAAATTACCAAAAACAAAAATGCTCCTCCACACCTTGAGGTATGTTCACACGTCGCGTTTTTGATGCGTTTTTCTACTTTAGCATTGCTTACAACCAAGGCAAATGCATTCACTGGGAAATGTCATTTTAACATTTTACAACCTTAGCTGGCCATGTGGTGTGTAACACATCCTGTCTCATTTATGAGACTTAAAGTCACAAAGCCTATTTTTATAGGGTCATCAGGCAGCCTTTACTATTCTTAACCTGAAAGCAATGTTCCCATTATTATGAAGTTGGTACTCCCATACTGTTTGCCTATGCAGTGAGTGCAAGGCCTACCCCAAATTTAGACGCACCCCAATATCCCTTAGAACAGCCACCTCAATTCCTCTTTGAAGAGCCGTACAGGATGGCCACCTGAAAGCAATTTTCCCATTATTAGGGAGTTGGTGCTCCGATACTGTTTGGTTATGTATTGTATGCAAGGCCTGCCCTGCATCCAATTTAGACGAACCCCAATATCTCTTTGAAGAGACGTCCTGGATAGCCACCTGAAAGCATTGTTCCCATTACTGTTTGGATATGCAGTGAATTGTTGAGCCACAAGAACAATCTGCATTGGAGAATGTCAGTGTTGAGAATGAAGACCCGGCATTCGAGCATTGCAGTGTTGAGGCTAAACACCCAGCAGTGTTGCATTTCAGTGTTGAGCATGAAGAACATGCATTGGAGAATTGCAGTTTTGAGTAGGGTTGAGCGACTTTCATTTTTTTAAGATCGAGTCTGGTTTTGTGAAACCCGATTTAGTCCAGAGTCGAGTCGAGTGAAGTCGGCCGATTATCGCTAAAAGTCGGGGATCGACCGAAACACGAAACCCAATGCAAGTCAATGGGGAAGCATAGCCGGCAGTGAGTGGAGGCCAGGAAAACACCTACAGTGCACATTTTACTGCCAAAAACATCCATTCTTGTTTTCTGAAGCTTGTCAATCTTAATTAACTTTATAATAATAGTTGGGCACTGGAAATTGGGGGTCATTTGGCAAAAGTTGTGGGGGTAGGGCTGGTTCAAGGTTTTAGTGGGCCCAGGAAACATGGACTACGTCATGGCGGTGGAGCAGGGAGAGGTAAGTATTTCAACGTTGCAAGTGCTGTGATCCTGAGCAAGCAGGGGGGGCCCACTCGTTCGCATTGGCACTGGCACAGGGCCCCTCAAAGTACGGCGGTGTGTTTGCATGGCGGGGGCGCCTCCCACCAGCAGCGACACTTTTGCGTACTCTGAGTGGCCCTGTGCCAGTGACGTCGCCAACGAGTATGCCCCCCCACCTGATGAAGGAACCTGCACTTTCATCTGCACCTTCCTCTTTGTCCCTGTGTAAGGTGGTATAATATGCGGGAAGGGGAACCTTACTTTCAGCAGGGTCAGATTCTGGCTGTGTAGAGTACAAGGGGAATGTAGTGGTCTAGGTCAATGTACCAGCAGACTCATCTAGCAGTGGCTGGGCAATGGGCAGGATGATGAGGAAACAGATATAGGGCCAAAGAATAAAGTAGGCTAAATGCAGATCAAAATTGGTAACAGGACTAAACAGGCGGCATTGCTTTGTTCAGTGGAGTAGCAAACCCAAGAGCAGCAGACACTGTTTCAAGGGCCTAACCACACTAGTAGGCCAAATGCAGTTTAATATCTGATAGTATAGGCCGAAAGCCAGAATGTGGAAGCTCAGCTTTGTTCAGTTGAGGACAACACCAGGGAGGGGCAGACACCGTTAGTAGGCCCTAACCACCATTTTGTTTTTTAAAAAACACTTAATGAGAGCCAGAAGGTTGAAGCTCAGCTTTATTTAGTTGAGGGCAACACCAGGGAGGGGCAGACACCGTTAGCAGGCCCTAAACACCATTTTGTTTTTTAAAAAACACTTAATGAGAGCCAGAAGGTTGAAGCTCAGCTTTATTCAGTTGAGGGCAACACCAGGCAGGGGCAGACACCGTTAGTAGGCCGGAACCAGCAATGTGTTTAAAAACAGCAGTTAATCAGAGCCAGAAGGTTGAAGCTCAGCTTTATTCAGTTGAGGGCAACACCAGGCAGGGGCAGACACCGTTAGTAGGCCGGAACCACCATTTTGTTTTTTAAAAAACACTTAATGAGAGCCAGAAGGTTGAAGCTCAGCTTTATTCAGTTGAGGGCAACACCAGGCAGGGGCAGACACCGTTAGTAGGCCGGAACCAGCAATGTGTTTAAAAACAGCAGTTAATCAGAGCCGGAAGGTAGAAGCTCAGCTTTATTCAGTTGAGGGCAACACCAGGGAGGGGCAGACACCGTTAGTAGGCCGGAACCAGCAATGTGTTTAAAAACAGCAGTTAATCAGAGCCGGAAGGTAGAAGCTCAGCTTTATTCAGTTGAGGGCAACACCAGGGAGGGGCAGAAGCCGTTAGTAGGCCCTAACCACCATTTTGTTTTTTAAAAAACACTTAATGAGAGCCAGAAGGTTGAAGCTCAGCTTTATTCAGTTGAGGGCAACACCAGGCAGGGGCAGACACCGTTAGTAGGCCGGAACCAGCAATGTGTTTAAAAACAGCAGTTAATCAGAGCCAGAAGGTTGAAGCTCAGCTTTATTCAGTTGAGGGCAACACCAGGCAGGGGCAGACACCGTTAGTAGGCCGGAACCACCATTTTGTTTTTTAAAAAACACTTAATGAGAGCCAGAAGGTTGAAGCTCAGCTTTATTCAGTTGAGGGCAACACCAGGCAGGGGCAGACACCGTTAGTAGGCCGGAACCAGCAATGTGTTTAAAAACAGCAGTTAATCAGAGCCGGAAGGTAGAAGCTCAGCTTTATTCAGTTGAGGGCAACACCAGGGAGGGGCAGACACCGTTAGTAGGCCGGAACCAGCAATGTGTTTAAAAACAGCAGTTAATCAGAGCCGGAAGGTAGAAGCTCAGCTTTATTCAGTTGAGGGCAACACCAGGGAGGGGCAGAAGCCGTTAGTAGGCCCTAACCACCATTTTGTTTTTTAAAAAACACTTAATGAGAGCCAGAAGGTTGAAGCTCAGCTTTATTCAGTTGAGGGCAACACCAGGCAGGGGCAGACACCGGTAGTAGGCCGAAACCAGCAATGTGTTTAAAAACAGCAGTTAATCAGAGCCGGAAGGTAGAAGCTCAGCTTTATTCAGTTGAGGGCAACACCAGGGAGGGGCAGAAGCCGTTAGTAGGCCCTAACCACCATTTTGTTTTTTAAAAAACACTTAATGAGAGCCAGAAGGTAGAAGCTCAGCTTTATTCAGTTGAGGACAACTTGAATTAGGGACTGCATACAGACTTAGCAGGCTGTCCCCTGTGTGGACCATGCATCCAATACATTAACCCATTGAGCCACAAAGGACACGTAACCTTCCGTGGCCATGCCTACAGGTCCATGTGTCTGTTGTCAGGTGTACCTTTGTCAGTGTAGGCCTATTGGAAGGAGGGACCGCAGACAGGCTTCGAAGGCCTAACACAATAAAATTGGCTGGCTGTAGGCACTTTAAAATTGGTTCCAGGGGTACACGGGCAGCAGTGGTCTGGTCAGTGGAGGCCTAGTGGAAGGAGGGACCGCAGACAGGCTTCGAAGGCCTAAAATAACAAACAATAGGCTCATGGCAGTTTTACAGCGGTTACATGGATACACGGGCAGGCAGCTGGTGATGAGTGGAGGAGTATTTAAAGTAGGGACCGCAGACAGGCTATCAAAGGCCTAAAATAACAAACAATAGGCTCATGGCAGTTTTACAGCGGTTACATGGATACACAGGCAGCTTGGTGGTGAGTGGAGGAGTATTTAAAGTAGGGACCGCAGACAGGCTATCAAAGGCCTAAAATAACAAACAATAGGCTCATGGCAGTTTTACAGCGGTTACATGGATACACGGGCAGGCAGCTGGTGATGAGTGGAGGAGTATTTAAAGTAGGGACCGCAGACAGGCTATCAAAGGCCTAAAATAACAAACAATAGGCTCATGGCAGTTTTACAGCGGTTACATGGATACACAGGCAGCTTGGTGGTGAGTGGAGGAGTATTTAAAGTAGGGACCGCAGACAGGCTATCAAAGGCCTAAAATAACAAACAATAGGCTCATGGCAGTTTTACAGCGGTTACATGGATACACGGGCAGGCAGCTGGTGATGAGTGGAGGAGTATTTAAAGTAGGGACCGCAGACAGGCTATCAAAGGCCTAAAATAACAAACAATAGGCTCATGGCAGTTTTACAGCGGTTACATGGATACACAGGCAGCTTGGTGGTGAGTGGAGGAGTATTTAAAGTAGAGACCGCAGACAGGCTATCAAAGGCCTAAAATAACAAACAATAGGCTCATGGCAGTTTTACAGCGGTTACATGGATACACAGGCAGCTTGGTGGTGAGTGGAGGAGTATTTAAAGTAGGGACTGCAGACAGGCTATCAAAGGCCTAAAATAACAAACAATAGGCTCATGGCAGTTTTACAGCGGTTACATGGATACACGGGCAGGCAGCTGGTGATGAGTGGAGGAGTATTTAAAGTAGGGACCGCAGACAGGCTATCAAAGGCCTAAAATAACAAACAATAGGCTCATGGCAGTTTTACAGCGGTTACATGGATACACGGGCAGGCAGCTGGTGATGAGTGGAGGAGTATTTAAAGTAGGGACCGCAGACAGGCTATCAAAGGCCTAAAATAACAAACAATAGGCTCATGGCAGCTTTACAGCGGTTACATGGATACACAGGCAGCTTGGTGGTGAGTGGAGGAGTAGTGCAAGGAGTGTCTGTCCCAGTACTCCCAAAATATAAATAGATGTTAATGTCTCGCAAAACAACCAAAACAAAAAAAAAGGTGGCATACTTAGGTACAGGGGTGGGCTCATCTACTGAGTTTCTGACATAGTAATTTGGCAGTAACTATTTAATGGTGCCAATATAGGACACAGACACAGACTACTTTAAGTTGCATCATAGATGTCTACAAATTTGTATTGTCAGTGCCAGACATTGAATGATGTCAGCGAATAGACTAAAGATTGGTGGAGCTGTGCGACATAATTTTGCACGTGGTAGAGCACATTTTGAGCTGGGGTAGGGGGGAACTCTCTTGAGGCCGGCGGGACCGCCCCAGGGCCCCTCATGTTACAACGGTGTGTCTGACGTTGGGTGCGCACCACCACCGCCAGAGACACTACATTGTACTATGAGGGACCCAGTAGCAATGCAGTCAACCAAAAGCGAGCACACCCACCTCTTCAGACAAACAGCAGTCTCACGGGTGCTTGCGCCAAGTCGCGATACCACGGCCCCGTGTGGGGAGTTTTGCCATTTAGGGAGGTGTAAACATGTCGTATGCTGTACAATCAGCTGCAGCAAATTAGACATTAGAAAAGTAATTCACAGGCAAGAGCTTTTCATAGGAAAGCTAGGTGTCGGCCGGGCAAGGTGGGGCAAAAGATTTCGAAATCCAGTTGTGGTTCATTTTAATGAATGTTAGATCGTCAACATTTTGGGTAGCCAGACGAGTCCTTTTTTCGGTTAATATTGAACCTGCAGCATTGAATACTCTTTCTGATAGGACACTTGCTGCCGGGCAAGCAAGCTCCTGCAATGCATATTCTGCCAATTCTGGCCAGGTGTCTAATCTGGAGGCCCAGTAATCAAATGGGAATGACGGTTGAGGGAGAACATCGATAAGGGATGAAAAATAGTTAGTAACCATACTGGACAAATGTTGTCTCCTGTCACTTTCAATTGATGCAGCAGTACCTGTCCTGTCTGCGGTCATAGCAAAATCACTCCACAACCTGGTCAGAAAACCCCTCTGTCCAACGCCACTTCTGATGTGTGCACCCCTAACACTCCTAGTCTGCTGCCCCCTGGAGCTCGTGTGAGAACGATCACGTGCGCTGTGTGCTGGGAATGCCTGAAGCAAACGGTCAACAAGAGTTGATTGTTTGGTTGCTAATATTAGTTCCAAGTTCTCATGTGGCATAATATTTTGCAATTTGCCTTTATAGCGTGGATCAAGGAGGCAGGCCAACCAGTAATCGTCATCGTTCATCATTTTCGTAATGCGTGTGTCCCTTTTTAGGATACGTAAGGCATAATCCGCCATGTGGGCCAAAGTTCCAGTTGTCAAATCTCCGGTTGTGATTGGTTGAGGGGCAGTTGCAGGCAAATCTACGTCACTTGTGTCCCTCAAAAAACCAGAACCCGGCCGTGACACGCAACCAATTTCCTGTGCCCCCGGGAAAGGTTCGGCATTAAAAATATACTCATCCCCATCATCCTCCTCGTCCTCCACCTCCTCTTCGCCCGCTACCTCGTCCTGTACACTGCCCTGACCAGACAATGGCTGACTGTCATCAAGGCTTTCCTCTTCCTCTGGTGCAGACGCCTGCTCCTTTATGTGCGTCAAACTTTGCATCAGCATTAGGGGGATGCTCATGCTTATTACGGCGTTGTCTGCACTAACCAGCCGTGTGCATTCCTCAAAACACTGAAGGACTTGACACATGTCTTGTATCTTAGACCACTGCACACCTGACAACTCCATGTCTGCCATCCTACTGCCTGCCCGTGTATCCTCCCACAAATAAATAACAGCACGCCTCTGTTCGCACAGTCTCTGAAGCATGTGCAGTGTTGAGTTCCACCTTGTTGCAACGTCTATGATTAGGCGATGCTGGGGAAGGTTCAAAGACCGCTGATAGGTCTGCATACGGCTGGCGTGTACAGGCGAACGTCGGATATGTGAGCAAAGTGCACGCACTTTGAGGAGCAGGTCGGAGAACCCAGGATAAGTTTTCAATAAGCACTGCACCACCAGGTTTAAGGTGTGAGCCAGGCAAGGAATGTGTTTCAGTTGGGAAAGGGAGATGGCAGCCATGAAATTCCTTCCGTTATCACTCACTACCTTGCCTGCCTCAAGATCTACTGTGCCCAGCCACGACTGCGTTTCTGCGTTGCAAGAACTCGGACAGAACTTCCGCGGTGTGTCTGTTGTCGCCCAAACACTTCATAGCCAATACAGCCTGCTGACGCTTGGCAGTAGCTGGCCCATAATGGGACAACTGGTGTGCAACAGTGTCATCTGCCGATGGAGTGGTTGGCAGACTGCGTTCTGTGGAAGAGCTGTAGCTTCTGCAGGAGGACGAGGAGGAGGAGGAGGAGGGGGTGCGAACGCCTACAGCCAACTGTTTCCTAGACCGTGGGCTAGGCACAACTGTCCCTAAATTGATGTCGCCTGTGGACCCTGCATCCACCACATCCACCCAGTGTGCCGTGATGGACACATAACGTCCCTGGCCATGCCTACTGGTCCATGCATCTGTAGTCAGGTGCACCTTTGTACTCACAGATTGCCTGAGTGCATGGACGATGCGCTGTTTAACATGCTGGTGCAGGGCTGGGATGGCTTTTCTGGAAAAAAAGTGTCGACTGGGTAGCTCGTATCGTGGTTCAGCGTACTCCATCAGGGCTTTGAAAGCTTCGCTTTCAACTAACCGGTAGGGCATCATCTCTAACGAGATTAGTCTAGCTATGTGGGCGTTAAAACCCTGTGTACGCGGATGCGAGGATAAGTACTTCCTTTTTCTAACCAGAGTCTCATGTAGGGTGAGCTGGACTGGAGAGCTGGAGATCGTGGAACTTTCGGGTGTGCCGGTGTACATGGCAGACTGAGAGACGGTTGGAGACGGTATTGTTTCCACCGGTGCCCTAGATGCAATATTTCCTCCTACAAAACTGGTGGTTCCCTGACCCTGACTGCTTTTGGCTGGCAAAGAAACCTGCACAAATACTGCCGGTGGTGCGGAAAATGGTGGCCTTACAGTGACGGAAGGGATGTTGCGTTGCTGACTAGCTTCAT